>NC_091282.1:188100234-188705688 GCF_032444005.1 Ranitomeya imitator
CATAATGGCAGGTTAGTTTTAGCATTTAGTGAACCTAGCAAAAAAAGCCAAACAAAAAACAAGTGTGGGATTGCACTTTTTTTGCTATTTCACCGCACTTGGAATTTTTTTTCCCGTTTTCTAGTAAAAGACATGGTAAAACCAATGGTGTCGTTCAAAAGTACAACTTGTCCCGCAAAAAATAAGCCCTCACATGACCATATTGACGGAAAAATAAAAAAGTTATGGCTCAGGGAAGGAGGGAAGTGAAAAATGAAAACGCAAAAATGAAAAAGGGCCGCGACTTGAAGGGGTTAATCCAGATAGTCATACCATAGAAAAATATGAATAAATAACATTTCCCTCATCTCTGCTTTACATCAGCACCATTTGTAAAATGTTATTTTATTTTGTTAGCCTTTTAGGAGGTTTAACCCCTTAGTGACAGAGCCAATTTGGTACTTAATGACCGAGCCAATTTTTGCAATTCTGACCACTGTCACTTTATGAGGTTATAACTCTGGAACGCTTCAACGGATCCCGCTGATTCTGAGATTGTTTTTTCGTGACATATTGTACTTCATGTTAGTGGTAACATTTCTTCGATATTACTTGCGATTATTTATGAAAAAAACGGAAATATGGCGAAAATTTTTAAAATTTTGCAATTTTCAAACTTTGTATTTTTATGCCCTTAAATCAGAGAGATATGTCACGAAAAATAGTTAATAAATAACATTTCCCACATGTCTACTTTACATCAGCACAATTTTGGAAACAAAATTTTTTTTTGTTAGGGAGTTATAAGGGTTAAAAGTTGACCAGCAATTTCTCATTTTTACAACACCATTTTTTTTAGGGACCACATCACATTTGAAGTCATTTTGAGGGGTCTATATGATAGAAAATAATGAAGTGTGACACCATTCTAAAAACTACACCCCTCAAGGTTCTCAAAACCACATTCAAGAAGTTTATTAACCCTTTACGTGCTTCACAGGAACTGAAACAATGTGGAAGGAAAAAATGAACATTTAACTTTTTTTTGCAAACATCTTAATTCAGAACCATTTTTTTTATTTTCACAAGTGTAAAAACAGAAATGTAACCATAAATTTTGTTATGCAATTTCTCCTGAATACGCCAATACCCCATATGTGGGGGTAAACCACTGTTAGGGCGCACCGCAGAACTTAGAAGTGAAGGAGCGCCGTTTGACTTTTTCAATGCAGAATTGGCTGGAATTGAGATCGGACGCCATGTCACGTTTAGAGAGCCCCTGATGTGCCTAAACAGTGGAAACCCCCCACAAGTGACACCATTTTGGAAACTAGACCCCTTAAGGAACTTATCTAGATGTGTGGCGAGCACTTTGAACCCCCAAGTGCTTCACAGAAGTTTATAACGTAGAGCCGTGAAAATAAAAAAATCGCTTTTGTTTACACAAAAATGATCTTTTTGCCCACAAATTCTTATTTTCACAAGGGTAACAGGAGAAATTAGACCACAAAAGTTGTTGTGCGATTTCTCCTGAATACGTCGATACCCCATATGTGGGGGTAAACCACTGTTTGGGCGCACCGCAGAGCTTGGAAGTGAAGGAGCGCCGTTTTACTTTTTCAATGTAGAATTGGCTGGAATTGAGATTGGACGCCATGTCGCGTTTGGAGAGCCCCTGATGTGCCTAAACAGTGGAAACCCCCCACAAGTGACACCATTTTGGAAACTAGACCCCTTAAGGAACTTATCTAGATGTGTGGCGAGCACTTTGAACCCCCATGTGCTTCACAGAAGTTTATAACGTAGAGCCGTGAAAAAAAAAAAATCGCATTTTTTCTACAAAAATGATCTTTTTGCCCACAAATTTTTATTTTCACAAGGGTAACAGGAGAAATTAGACCACAAAAGTTGTTGTGCAATTTCTCCTGAGTACGCTGATACCCAATATGTGGGGGTAAACCACTGCTAGGGCGCACCGCAGAGCTTGGAAGAGAAGGAGTGCCGTTTTACTTTTTCAATGTAGAATTGGCTGGAATTGAGATCGGACGCCATGTCGCGTTTGGAGAGCCCCTGATGTGCCTAAACAGTAGAAATCCCCCACAAGTGACCCCATTTTGGAAACTAGACCCCCCATGGAACTTATCTAGATGTGTGATGAGAACCTTGAATGCCCAAGTGCTTCACAGAAGTTTATAATGCAGAGCCGTGAAAATAAAAAATATTTTTTTTTTCCACAAAAAAGATATTGTAGCCCCCAAGTTTTTATTTTTACAAGGGTAACAAGAGAAATTGGACCCCAAAAGTTGTTGTCCAATTTGTCTTGAGTATGCTGGTACCCCATATGTGGGGGTAAACCACTGTTTGGGCGCACGGCAGAGCTCGGAAGGAAGGAGCGCCGTTTTGGAATGCAGACTTTGATAGAATGGTCTGCGGGTATTATGTTGCATTTGCAGAGCCCCTGATGTACCTAACCAGTAGAAACCCTCCACAAGTGACCCCATTTTGGAAACTAGACCCCCCAAGGAACTTATCTAGATGTGTGGTGAGAACTTTGAATGCCCAAGTGCTTCACAGAAGTTTAGAATGCAGAGTCGTGAAAATAAAAAATATTTTTTTTTTTCACAAAAAAGATTTTGTAGCCCCCAAGTTTTTATTTTCACAAGGGTAACAGGAGAAATTGGACTGCAATAGTTGTTGTCCAATTTATCCCGAGTACGCTGATGTGCCATATGTGGGGGTAAACCACTGTTTGGGCGCACGGCAGAGCTCGGAAGGGAAGGAGCGCCTTTTTGGAATGCAGACTTTGATAGAATGGTCTGTGGGCATTATGTTGCGATTGCAGAGCCCCTGATATACCTAAACTGTAGTAACCCCCCACAAGTGACCCCATTTTGGAAACTAGACCCCCCAAGGAACTTATCTAGATGTGTGGTGAGAACTTTGAATGCCCAAGTGCTTCACAGAAGTTTAGAATGCAGAGTCATAAAAAAAAATATATATATATTTTTCCACAAAAAAGATTTTGTAGCCCCCAAGTTTTTATTTTCACAAGGGTAACAAGAGAAATTGGACCCCAGAAGTTGTTGTCCAATTTATCCCGAGTACGCTGATGCCCCATATGTGGGGGTAACCCACTGTTTGGGCGCACGGCAGAGCTCAGAAGGGAGGGAGCACCATTTGACTTTTTGAGCGCAAAATTGGCTGTCGTGTTTGGAGACCCCCTGATGTACCTAAACAGTGGAAACCCCCCAATTCTAGCTCCAACCCCTAACCCTAATCCCAACCTGATCCATAATCCTAATCACTAACCCTAACCATAATCACAACCCTTACCCCAAAACAACCCTAATGTCAACCCTAACCATAACCCTAATCAAAACCCTAAATCCAACACACCCCTAATCCTAATCTCAACCCTAACCCTAATCCCAATACACCCCTAATCAAACCCTAACCTTAACCCTAATCCCAAACCTAACCCTAATCCCAAGCGTAACCCTAATGCCAACCCTAACCCTAATACCAACCCTAATCCAAACCCTAAACCTAATCCCAGCTCTAACCCTAACTTTAGCCCCAACCCTAGCCCTAACTTTAGCCCCAACCCTAACCCTAGCCCTAAGGCTACTTTCACACTTGCGTTGTTTGGCATTCCGTCGCAATCCGTCGTTTTGGACAAGAAACGGATCCTGCAAATGTGCCCGCAGGATGCGTTTTTTGCCCATAGTATTGCCGACGGATCGTGACGGATGGCCACACGTCGCGTCCGTCGTGCACTGGATCAGTTGTGTTTTGGCGGAGCGTCGGCACAAAAAAACGTTCAATGAAACGTTTTTTTGTACGTCGCATCCGCCATTTCTGACCGCACATGCGTGGCCGTAACTCCGCCCCCTCCTCCCCAGGACATAGATTGGGCAGCGGATGCGTTGAAAAACTACAGCTGCTGCCCACGTTGTGCACAATTTTCACAACGTGCGTCGGTATGTCGGGCCGACGCATTGCGACGGCCCCGTACCGACGTAAGTGTGAAAGAAGCATAACCCTAAATTTAGCCCCAACCCTAACCCTAAATTTAGCCCCAACCCTAACCCTAAATTTAGCCCCAACCCTACCCCTAACCCTACCCCTAACCTAACCCTAGCCGTAACCCTACCCCTAACCCTACCCCTAACCTAACCCTAGCCGTAACCCTACCCCTAACCTAACCCTAGCCCTAACCCTACCCTAACCCTACCCCTACCCCTAACCCTACCCCTAACCTAACCCTAACCCTAACCCTACCCCTAACCCTAACCCTACCCCTAACCTAACCCTACCCCTAACCCTACCCCTAACCCTAACCCTACCCCTAACCCTACCCCTAACCCTAACCCTACCCCTAACCCTACCCCTAACCCTAACCCTAATTTTAGCCCTAACTGCTGTTCTCCTGCCGGCCGGCAGATGGAGACAGATGGCGGGCGCACTGGGCATGCGTCCGCCATGTTCTTCTGCCGGCGGCCAGGAGGAGCAGCAAGAGGATCCAGGGACCTAGGTGAGTATGCTAGGGTCCCCGAATCCCCCTATTTCTCTGTCCTCTGATGTGCGATCACATCAGAGGACAGAGAATTACACTTTACTTTTTTTTTTTTTTTTTTTTGCGGTCGCCGGTAAACAGTTAATTACCGGCGATCGCAAAACAGGGGTCGCTAAAACCGACCCCCGATCATGCTCTTTGGGGTCTCGGCTACCCCAGGCAGCCGAGACCCCAAAGATTCTCCCGGTGCCGGCCGGCGGGCGCACTGCGCATGCGCCCGCCATTTTGAAGATGGCGGCGCCCACCGGGAGACACGAGGAGCATCGGGGGAGCTAGGTGAGTATTGGGGGGCCACCTGGGACCCCTTTTCTCTGTCCTCCGATGTGCGATCACATCGGAGGACAGAGAAATTAAAAAGAGATCGCTTTTTTTTTTTTTTTTTTTTTTTTTTTTTTTTGCGATCGCCGGTAAACGGTTAATTACCGGCGATCGCAAATGCGGGGAGGGTTAAAAACCCCCCGAATCATGTTCTCTGGGGTCTCAGCTACCCTCGGCAGCCGAGACCCCGGAGAAAATCGGCCTGTGGGGGGCGCTATACACTTTTTCCACAGCGCCGTTAATTAACGGCGCTGTGGTTTAAGTACCCTTAGCGGCCGCCGTTAAAAGGCGTATCGGCGGTCGCTAAGGGGTTAAAAATGAAGTTGTAACTTTTTTTTTTTTAATGTTTTTTTTTTTTTTTCAAGGAAATTTACAAAATTTATATATATATATATATATATATATATATATATATTTTTTTTTTTTTGAAGGACCTATTCAGGTTTGAAGTAACTTTGGGGGCCTATATATTGGAAAGCCTCCAAAAGTGATGCCATTTAAAAAAAATGTAAAAAAAAATCCTCGACCTAAACTGCTGCCAGGTAGTTCATTAATCCTTCAGGCGTTTTTCAGGAATTAATGCAAAGTGACATGTTAGGCAGTAAAAATACACTTTTTTTCTTTCCTAACTGTTGATAATTTCTTTAACAGGTCAATATATCTGGTAGACTCTAAGGGTTATGTGCACACGTCAGGATTTCTTGCAGAAATTTTCCTGACAAAAACCGGACATTTCTGTCAGAAATCCGCATGCGTTTGACGCTTTTTTTATGCGTTTTTTTTCCCCCCAAATGCATAGAATTGCGGGAAAAATGCAGAAAATCCGCAAAAATAATGAACATGCTCATTTTTTTTTTTTTTTACCGCGATGCGTAAAATACGCATCCATGTGCACAAAACATGCAGAATGCATTCTAAATGATAGAATGCATAATATATGCGTTTTTAATGAGTTTTTATAGCGTTTTTAGCGCGAAAAAACGCGAAAACCTGAACGTGTGCACATGGCCTTAGGCTGTTATTTGGCTGTGAATTGCCATGACAAACATCAGGACCACATAATCATGATCTCAGGGTGCCGATGGGGTTAAAGAGGGAGCCCCCACACTCTGTTAACCATTTATATAATGTAGTCATTGACAGCAGCATCTAATGGGTTAAACAGATATATATGGTGCCTACACTGACCTTCTTGACTGGTACAAAAACAGAAACCTAATACATACAAGTGGATTACTTGCGTTTTTGATGCATTTCTGCAGTGGAAATGCACTACAGATTAATGTGCGCCTTCTACTTTTGGATTTTACACCTCTAATGCAATTCTAAGTGAAAAAGTGCTGATGCGGTACACGCACCAGAGGTCAGTTTACGCTGAGTGAAAACGTGCAGTGGGCCTAAGGTTTTCATTAATCCCATCCATTTTGCTGGCACTGTAACATGCTAAGTTTGACACACTGTAAATATTCAGTGTCAAAAACTCGTGGTGGGAACACAGACTAATACAAGTTTTGCTTGGTGCAACATGCAGGCAGCTTCTGGAAACCATGGTTGAATGATCTTGCTTTGGGAAAAGGTGGCAGCTGTAGATTGTAGTGGCAACAGCAGGTTTAATGTCACAGTTAGTGCCACAAAATCTAGCACTGAACTAAGGCCACGGTCACACGTTCAGTACTTGGTCAGCATTTTACCTCAGTATTTATAAGTCAAAACCAGGAGTGGGTGATAAATGCAGAAGTGGTGTACGTGTTTCTATTACACTTTCCTTTTCCTCTAATTGTTCCTCGCGGTTTTGTTTAAGAAATCCTGAGGTAAAATACTGACCAAATACTGCTAGTGTGACCGTGGGCCTAAGGGTTTGCTCCCTGTGCAGTATTCCTGCGTTGCTCAGTGTCTGCATCATCCCGGTGTTCTGTAGAATTCTACCCATGTAATGTGATCTGTACTGTTGACGCTCTGTCTCGGCAGCTCTAAGCTTCTGGAGTGTTTCTTTTGACTCTAGTTATACTGTGACGTCCCTTTTACCCCATGGAGTGAAGTCCCCTCTAAACATTTCTATGTGAACACTTCCATGAGAAAGCTGCTCCGCACTGACATTGGTAGTGCAGCACAAGTGTGGAAACCAGTTGAATTTTTTTTTTTTTTTTCCCTTCGGGATCTATGGTTGCTTTATTAAAATCACTTTTCTTTGTCTTGTGATATTCAATGATGTTTTGCATCAAATGCTGCATGTAATTCATGAATTTACGGAAAACTTTTTACCCTCGTCAGTTCATGCGACTCTTTGGCGCCAAAAGTCACAATTCCTGTAAACAGTCACACATTTGTCTAATTACGCTCCAAATTTAAAACTGTAATACAAAATTTGACTCCAAGCAGGGAATGGAGCCAGAGACTGCAACAAATGCAACATTTATTAAGTCACATTTCATGAATTGGAATAAAACAAAATCTGGACAAGTTTAAGTGGCGTCCAAGATAGAGAGAAGAAGGTGCAAATACTAAAGTAACTAAAAAAAGAACAAATCACTCCAGAAAATTGGAGAAACCACAACGATGAGTCTGGGCCAATGTGCTAAAAAAAGGCCCTCTGACCGGCACTTACAATTTTGGTGTAAATCGTGTCTTAAAGGGATGTTGCACGTAATGTTTTCCTCATTTAGATGACAATGGGTGAAGTAACTGAAAGAACTGACATGCTATGTAATACACAAAGGTCAAAAACCGTGTCAGTGAGATTCAATTGCTGTTGGTTTAAAACGTTGCGTTTTTCCACATGGAAAAACATAATCAAAGATGCAACTTGTGATCGAGCCCTTAACATGTAAGAAGTCATATTGATTACTCATTGTAGTTTAGTTTGACTCATGTGATGACACTTTTATGCCATTTTTACTGTATTTGTCTTGCTGGAAGCTTATTTAAGTGGCATCTGCCCTTGAGGAGGTTTTACATGCTAAGACCTAGGTTTTATTGCTATAGATTTGTTTACATGTTGTATTCTGTCTAAAAATAACATTACTTAACAGCAATAAACCAAACTTGTAAAAACTGTTTCTATTTGGGAAACTTTGTATTATTTTCCATTGAATATCTGTAACCCAGGTTAGACGTTCATAGGTATATCCACTGTACTTGCAGAATGGCCGGCTCTTGTAAAACCAAAGAAAGAATGGTCCAGATCAACCAACATATATTGAAAAATATTTCCATTGCTAGAGGGTCTGCACACCTTTAGTATTAATGTACAGATGCACAAATCTGCTATGTGGCCAATATACTTACATACAGCTCTGGCAAAAATTAAGAGACCACCACATCAAAACCCTGTCATGGGCAGCCCAATCTCCAGACCTGAACCCAGGGCTGCCACTAGGAATTTCGGGGCCCCATACTGTCAAAATTTTCGGGGCCCCCTTGAGACTCCACCCAGGCTCCACCCCAGCCCCGCCTCCACGCTCCACCCCTCGAACTGTCCACAGTCCCACCGCTCTCTCTTGGAAAAACTCCACTTCTCACCTATCACACATTGACAGTTCCCATCACCAGATCACACATATAGCCGGCAGCTTTTGTTTTGGCCAAAAGATTTTTTTAAGCCGCCACCATAACACGGTAGACACTTTTGGCCGGGCCCTACTCTACTGTAACCTATTAAATATTTGTTAAAATATGCAGTACAATTTAGGTATATTTTTATTTATTTTTCACTTTTTAAAATGACCAATAATATCACATACAAGGAACAAATACCGCTACACCATGACCAGATGACATATTACCACCAGTGATCGAATAATATCACATACAAGGAACAAATACCGCAACACCATGTCCAGACCACATATTACCACCACATAGTGACGGAATACTACAATTCTGATAAGTAATTAAAAAAGCACCATACTATCACCATAAGTGCCATTATACACAGGAGATCTGTACTTAGTATGCAGTGTCTGTGTACAGATAATACAGTGATCACTAGTGAAATTATACACAGGAGCTCTGTATATAGTATACAGTGTATAGTGTCAGTGTATAGGTAACACACTGACTCACCAGTGACGTCTCTAGGTGAAGTCCTTCATCTTTCATCCAGCACAGACCGCCATCATTTCATCCAGCCAGGGCTCGTCTCTGCAGGAAATAATACAGTTATCTCGAGCTCCGCTTGTAGAATACATTACTTAATTTTTCACAACTTCTACATTACACCACATGAAGAAAAAGAGGCAACATACTATCACTCTATACAGTAACAGGACCGCCCCCTCATTTAAAACAGTATACTCAAAAAATAAAATAAATACATCACTGCAGTAATAATATCCCTAAATTAGCCCCTATGGTAATAATAATCCCCATCCTGGCCACAGTGTGTCTCATTCCTGGCGTCAGCCATATGTTCTCCCATCCTGCCCCATATGATCGCCCCATGTGATCTCTCCATCCGGCCCCATCTGTCTCCATCATATCCATCCTGCCCCATGATCCTGCACGATCTGTCTCCAATTCTGCCCCCAGTGTCTCCAATCATGCCCCATGTCTCCATTCTGCCCCCTATGTCTCCAACCATGCCCCCGTGTCTGCAATGCTGCCACTTGTCTCCAATTATGCCCCCTGTGTCTCCATTCTGCCCCATCTGTCTCCAGTCATGCCCCCATGTCTTTCATCCTGCCCCGTGTCTCCAATCTGCCCCAGTGTCCAGCATTCTGCCCCAGTGTCCAGCATTCTGTCACTGTGTGCCCAGCATTCTGCCCCTGTCACTGTGTGCCCAGCATTCTGCCCCCTGGGCCCCCCTGGATCGCCGCTCTCAAAGGAAAAAAAAAACAAAACACGAGTTCTTACCTGGCCGTGCTCCTGCGTCGGGCGAAACTCCCTCCAGGCTCCACACAGACGCACTCGCCGGGCCCGGCGGCTGACAATGACGTCAGATGCCGGCGAGTGGGCACTGCGGCCCTATTCAGCTGCCAGCCTCAGACTGGCTGGCGGCTGTTAACTATTGACGTGTGGGCGCGGGCCCGCACGTCAATATTGTGACGCAGCGCCTGCAGGGGGGCCCGGTGCGGGCCCCCTCTGCTCACCGGGCCCCATACGCCAGTCATGGCTGTAATGCCCTGATGGCGGCCCTGCCTGAACCCCACTGAAAACCTCTGGAATGTAATAGGGAGGATGATGGATAGTCACAAGCCATCAAGCAAAGAAGAACTGCTTACATTTTTGCGCCAGAAGCAGTGTGAAAGGATGGTGGAAAGCATGCCAAGACGCATGAAAGCTGTGATTAAAAATCATGGTTATTCCACAAAATATTGATTTCTGAACTCTTCCTGAGTTAAAACATTAGTATTGTTGATTCTAAATGATTATGAACTTGATTTTTTTTTTTTTTTTTGCATTATTTGAGGTCTGAAAGCACTGTTTTTTTTTGTTTTTGTTATTTTTTTTTTATTTTGACTAGTTTTCTTTGTCAGAAAAAAATACAAATTTTTTGCTTGTGGAAATTCGGAGACATGTTGTCAGGTTTATAGAATTAAAGAACATTTTACTCAAAAATATACATATAAAGAGAAAAATCTGACAAACTGAACATTTTGCAGTGGTCTCTTAACTTTTGCCAGAGCTCTATACAATGTGTCAGTACACTGCGATGTATGAACACAAGAACTCCAATATTGCTGTGCATTGAAAATATTAGGTACTCGGTTAGCGTTTTTTTTTTTTTTTTTAAACTCAATAGCATAATAATCATTGCAAAACAAGCGAAATCGCACCACCACCCACATCATGCTGCACGTGACTTCGCAGCCACAAAATTGCGAGCGCGGTCATGTGATTCAGAGGCAATGCACAGCATAAAGATACAGGCGCCGGCGGGGCATCGGGATGCAGAGAGATGTTTCCGTACTACATGATTGATGGGATATATAGACATTCTATTATCATTCTAACAATGATAAATGTAAGGTTATACACATGGGAAGAGGGAATCGATATCACCATTACACACTGAACGGGAAACCACTGGGTAAATCTGACAGGGAGAAGGACTTGGGGATCCTAGTTAATGATAAACTTACCTGGAGCAGCCAGTGCCAGGCAGCAGCTGCCAAGGCAAACAGGATCATGGGGTGCATTAAAAGAGGTCTGGATACACATGATGAGAGCATTATACTGCCTCTGTACAAATCCCTAGTTAGACCGCACATGGAGTACTGTGTCCAGTTTTGGGCACCGGTGCTCAGGAAGGATATAATGGAACTAGAGAGAGTACAAAGGAGGGCAACAAAATTAATAAAGGGGATGGGAGAACTACAATACCCAGATAGATTAGCGAAATTAGGATTATTTAGTCTAGAAAAAAGACGACTGAGGGGCGATCTAATAACCATGTATAAGTATATAAGGGGACAATACAAATATCTCGCTGAGGATCTGTTTATACCAAGGAAGGTGACGGGCACAAGGGGGCATTCTTTGCGTCTGGAGGAGAGAAGGTTTTTCCACCAACATAGAAGAGGATTCTTTACTGTTAGGGCAGTGAGAATCTGGAATTGCTTGCCTGAGGAGGTGGTGATGGCGAACTCAGTCGAGGGGTTCAAGAGAGGCCTGGATGTCTTCCTGGAGCAGAACAATATTGTATCATACAATTATTAGGTTCTGTAGAAGGACGTAGATCTGGGTATTTATTATGATGGAATATAGGCTGAACTGGATGGACAAATGTCTTTTTTCGGCCTTACTAACTATGTTATTATTTACAGAGAACAACAAATATGTCTTAGGTCACACCCCATATCAACACATGATATAACTAATATACTACATGTGTTTGTGTAAATGTACAATTGTTCTCAAAAGTTAACATTTCCCAGCAGAATTTTTGCCGCCTTGGCCTTTTTTCAGAGAATATGAATTATTATTTATTTATATAGCACCATTGATTCCATGGTGCTTTACATGAGAAGGGGTTACATACAAGTTACAGATATCACATACAGTAAACAAACTAACAATGACGGACTGATACAGAGGGGAGAGGACCCTGCCCTTGTGGGCTTACATTCTACAGGATTATGGGGAAGGAGACAGTAGGTTGGGGGTTGCAGGAGCTCCGGTGTTGGTGAGGCGGTAGCTTCGATAGTGATGAGGCGGCAGCGGGGTCAGTTGTAGGCTTTCCTGAAGAGATGAGTTTTCAGGTTCCGTCTGAAGGATCCGACTGTGGTTGATAGTCGGACGTGTTGGGGCAGAGAGTTCCAGAGGATGGGGATATTCGGGAGAAGTCTTGGAGGCGATTGGATGAGGAGCGAATAAGTGTGGAGGAGAGAAGGAGGTCTTGGGAGGACATATGAATGATAATACCAAAACTTTTTCTCCACTCATGAAGCCACTTATTGTCAAACTACTGTGTTTTCTCATTTTAAATCATAATGGCAACCCAAAACATCCAAATGACCCTGATCAAAAGTTTACAAACCCTGGTGATTTTGGCCTGATAACATGCACAGAAGTTGACACAAATGTAATTGAATGGCTACTAAAGGTAACATCCTCACTAGCGATGAGTGAATATACTCGTTGCTCGGGTTTTCCCGATCATGCTCGGGTGGTCTCCTGAGTATTTGTAACTGCTTGGAGATTTAGTTTTTGTTGACGCAGCTGCATGATTTACAGCTGCTAGCCAGCCTGAGTACATGTGAGGGTTGCCTGGTTGCTAGGGAATCCTCACGTGTTCAAGCTGTCTAGAAGCCGTAAATCATGCAGCTGCGACAAAAACTAAATCTCTGAGCACTCACAAATACTCAGACTACCCGAGCATGCTCTGGAAAATGAGTATATTCGTTTATCACTAATCCTTACCTGTGACTGGTTTGCTTGTAATCTGTGTGTGTGCATAAAAGCTGATCAAGAGTGACTGGGCTGTGGGCAGGGCTGGGGGCTGCCTGCGGGGCTGTTCTGCGGGCGGGCAGGGCTGTTCTGGGGGCGGGGCTGTGCTGGGGGCGGGTGGGGCTGTTCTGCGGGCGGGGCTGTGCTGGGGGCGGATGGGGCTGTTCTGCGGGCGGGGCTAGGCAGGGATGATTGTGCGGACGCCGGGGGTCTGCGTGCCGGCCGGCGCCGGTATGTGCAGGCCAGCATGTGCGTGCCGGCGTTGGGGTCTGCCGCGGGGGGTGGTCATTGGTGGTGTGTGTGTGTGTGTGCAGGCATCGTCCAATGGGACTACAAGTCCCATCGGGCTCTGCCTGCTACAGTGACAGTGAGTGACACATTAGCCAATGATGGGACAGTAGTAGTCCCATCATCCGGCTAATGTGTTGAATGTAAAAAAAAAAACAACAACACGTACACATATACAGTACATACATATATACAACACACACCATGTGACATGTAACATGTGACCTCATGCAACACATGCACCGTGCGGCGACATGCAACATGCGATGACATGTAACATGTGACAGCATGCACTGTTGTGAATTCTGTTATCGAACTCCCTCCTGTGGTCATGAATGGTACTTCGGCGAGTTCTGTCCATGGACTCCCTCTGGTGCCTGTGAGTGGAGCTGCTGCTTCTGAGGTTCCTTCCACAGGTGACGTAGTTTATTCTTTGGCTGGCTGTTCTATTTAACTCCACTCAGATCGTTACTCCATGCCAGCTGTCCATGTTCTTGTACTGGTTCAGTTCGCTCTTGGATCTTTCTGGTGACCTGTCTACTCTGCGTGGTCTTTTTGTAGGGTTTTGTGCTGACCGCAAAGATACCTTTCCTATCCTCAGTCTGTTTAGTAAGTCTGGCCTCCCTTTGCTAAGACCTGTTTCATTTCTGTGTTTGTGACTTCATCTTAACTCACAGTCAATATATGTGGGGGGCTGCCTTTTCCTTTGGGGAATTTCTCTGAGGCAAGGTAGGCTTTATTTTCTATCTTTAGGGCTAGTTAGCTCTTAGGCTGTGAAGAGGCGTCTAGGTCGTGGATAGGTACGCTCCACGGCTATTTCTAGTTGTGTGATAGGATTAGGGGTTGCGGTCAGCAGGGCTCCCACTTCCCAGAGCTTGTCCTGTGTGAGTTTAACCATCAGGTCGTTCCGGATGCTCCTAACCACCAGGTCCATAACAATGCACCATGCGACAACATGCAGCATGCAACAACATGCGATGACGTGATGACATGCACCATGCGACAACATGCGACATGCATCATGGGACATGCGACAACATGTGAGAAATTTTCCCACACAGCAATTGCCATAAAGTGAGACCAGTGAACTAGAGTAACCTCAGTGATGCACTGCAGGAGCCATTGTCTCCTGTCAGTGTGTCACTGAGGGTCCTATAGAGCAGTGACATCACTCGATGTCACTGTTCTATAGGGGAGATCGTCGTGGGACACTCGTTATTAATTGGACTACGGCAGACATGTAGTATATGGTTTATTATTTTACGTTTTTTGCAGGCGCTGAAGTATGGTGAAATTAAGAATAATAAAATACTTTTTTTTTCTGGCTGTGTCTTTATTTTGTTTTTAACTCTTTCACTACTCTAGGATTAATAATGGATAGGCGTCTTATTGACGCCACTCCATTATTAACCTGGCTTAATGTCACCTTACAATAGCAAGGTTACATTAACCCCTTATTACCCCATATCCCGCCGCTACTCGGGAGTGGGAAGAGAGGGGCTAAGTGCTGGAATTGGTACATCGTAAAATGCGCCATTTCCGGGGTGGCTGCGGACTGGTCTTTGTAGCCGGGGGGGGGGGGGGGGGTTGGGGGAGGGGCAATATTCATGGCCCCTCTCCAGGCTATGACTATCATCCCGCAGCTGTCTGCGTAGCCTTTCTGGCTATAAAATATAGGGGGACCCCACATCATTTTTTTTTTTTTTTTTGGGGGGGGGGGGGGCCCCCTATTTTAATAGCCAGTAAAGGCTATGCAGACCACTGCGGGCTGGTATTCATAGGCTACAGATATTGGCCCCCGGCCGTCGGCTTTCCCCCTCTGGCGCAGAAAATTGTGCGGGAGCCCACGCCGGGTTTTTCCATTTTTTAAAAAAAATTCAACGCTCATTAAGGCTTCTTTCACTCTTGCGTCGGTACGGGTCCGTCGCTATGCGTCAGGCCGACGTACCGATGCACGTTGTGAAATTTGTACACGATGTGGGCAGCGGATGCAGTTTTTCAACGCATCCATTGACCATTCTGAAGTGCGGGGAGGAGGGGGCGGAGTTTCTGCCGCGCATGCGCGGTAGAAAATGGTGGGTGCGACGGCCAAAAAAACGTTCACTTGAACGTTTTTTCGTGCCGACGGCCTGCCAAAACACGACGGATCCGTTGCACAACGGACGCGACGTGTGGCCATCCGTCGCTAATACAAGTCTATGGGTAAAACGCATCTGCGAGCACATTTGCAGGATCTGTTTTTTTTCCACCAGATCCGTTTTTTCCCGCCGGATTCGGTTTTTTCCACCGGATCGTTTTTTTCCGCCAGATCCGGTTTTTTTCATAGAGTTGTATTAGCGCCGGATTGCGCCTGATGGCCACACGTTTAATCCGTTTTTGCAGGATCCGTCAAAAAAGCTGTTTCCGCCGGATGGAAAGCACATACAGAGGAACGTTTTTTCTGTCCGTCGAAAAAACGGATGAAACGTGTGGCCATCAGGCACACTCCGGCGCTAATACAACTCTATGAGAAAAAAACTGATCTGGCGGAAAAAAACGATCCGGTGAAAAAAAAAACGGATCCGGCGGAAAAAAAACGATCTGACGGAAAAAAACGAATCCTGCAAATGTGCTCGCAGGATGCGTTTTGTACCCATAGACTTGTATTAGCGACGGATGGCCCCACGTCGCATCCGTCGTGCAACGGATCTGTCGTGTTTTGGCGGACCGTCGGCACGAAAAAACATTCAAGTGAACTTTTTTTGGCCGTCGCGCCTACCATTTTCTACCGAGCATGCGCGGCAGAAACTCTGCCCCCTCCTCCCCGGAGTTCAGAATGGGCAGCGGATGCGTTGAAAAGCTGCATCCGCTGCCCATGTCGTGCAAAAATTTCACAACGTGCGTCGGTACCCGTACCGACGCAAGAGTGAAAGAGGCCTTAATGAACGTTGAATTTTAAAAAAAAAAAAAAAGCGGAAAAATATGGCGTGGTCTCCCGCGCAATTTTCTGCGCCAGAGGGGGAATGCCGACGGCCGGGCGGCAATATTTGTAGCCTGCTATGAATATCAGCCCGCAGATGTCTGCGTAGCCTTTACTGGCTATTAAAATAGGGGGACCCCCCCAAAAAATGATGTGGGGTCTCCCTATATTTTATAGCCAGAAGGTCTGATATTTACAGCTGCGGGCTGATATTCATAGCCTAGAGAGGGGCCATGGATATTGCCCACCCCCTCGGCTACAAATACCAGTCCACAGCTGCCCCGTGTAGCGGTGGGATATGGGGTAATAAGGGGTTAATGTCACCTTGCTATTGTAAGGTGACATTAAGCCGGGTTAATAACGGAGAGGCGTCAATAAGACGCCTATCCGTTATTAATCCAATAATAATAAAGGGTTAATAAAACACGCACACATTCGGAAAAAAGTATTTTAATATTCTTTATTTAACCATACTTCCCATACTTCAGCGCCTGCAAAAAAAAAGTAAAATAATAAACCGTATACTACCTGTCCGCCGTAGTCCAATTAATAACGAGTGTCCCACAACGATCTCCCCTATAGAACAGTGACATCGGGTGATGTCACTGCTCTATAGGACCCTCTGACAGGAGACAATGGTTCCTGCAGTGCATCACTGAGGTTACTAAAGTTCAAAGTCTTAGTTTATGGCAATTGCTGCGTGGGAAAATTTCTCATGCAGCAATGCCATAAATGAGGCTAGGGACTATTTTTTTTTACAGCGGCGGAGGAATCCCTTCCGTCATTGTGTTTCTGGGGCCCCTGGAGAGCGGTTGCAACAGCTGTTGCTGCCGTTCTCCACGGGAGATCGTCGGACACTCGTGGATTTCTGCGGACAGGGAGTATATTGGTTGTTTGTTTTTTTCACCTTTTTTTTACAGATGACACTGGCTTCAGGAATCAAAATGACAAGTAATGGTGAATATGAACTCTGTTTAATGTACTGTATGTCATGTATGTACTGTATGGAGTATGTATGGAGTATTTTTTTTTTTTTCATTCAACACATTAGCCGGATGATGGGACTACTACTGTCCCATCATTGGCTAATGTATCAATCACTGTCAGTGTAGTAGGCATCGTCCGATGGGACTTGTAGTCCCATCGGATGATGCCCGCACTGTGACACCCCGCACAGAGACACGCCGCACCCCGCAGAGACCCCGCCCGCCGCACAGAGACCCCGCCCGCCGCACAGAGACCATGCCCGCCGCACAGAGACACACCACCTGCCGCAGAGACACCCCGCAAAGCACAGAGACGGTCACCCACGGTCACGCACAGACACCGCCCGCACACACACACACAGTCTCCGCCCACGCACCGCCCACACTTTCATTATACTGCATAATTGCACTATAGCAACTTCCGATTCCGATTTCCAATATCACAAAAATATCGGAACTCGTTATCGGAATTCCGATACAGCGAATATCGGCCGATACCCGATATTTGCAGTATCGGAATGCTCAACAGTAGTGATGACACAACAATCTGAAGCAGCAGTACACAAGCCTCCCGAAGAAGCAAATATTGTGAAACGTGCGTTGGAGCTACGTACTCAGCGGGCACCATACCCACATGAGTAAGCACTATATGTATCACCTTATTAGCACTATGCACTTATCACAGCGTTAACACATGTTTCTGCCTAGTATTTTGCCATTTTGTTTTCAACTGGGAAATGCTGCGTGAATAAGATTTACTAGATGTTGGCCAGATTGTAACGCATCGAGAACTCTAGAATATGTATGCAGTATATAACACAGCCCACGTAGTATATAACAAAGCCCACGTAGTATATTGCAATGTGTGCACCATATCCCTGTTAAAAAAAAAAAAAAGAAATAAAATAAAAAATAGTTATATACTCACCTTCCGGCGTCCCCCGCATCCAGGCCATGTCGTGATGTTCCGTTGCCAGTAATGCCTTGCGGCCATAACACGTGATGATGTAGTGGTCTCGCGAGAACGCTACGTCATGTTCAGGCATTGCCGCAATGCATTATTTGGACCAGATCGTCGCGAGTAGTGTGAAAGGCTGGCGTAAAAGGTGAGAATATAAAGTAAATTTTTTTTTTTTGTATTACTTTTAACATCATATGTTTTTATTATTGATGCTGCATAGGCAGCATCAATAGTAAAAAATTGAGCACACTTAGACGATTAATGACAGCGTTAAAGGACTGCGTTACACCGCATTATGCCGCGGAGAAACGCAGTCCTAAAACGCGATTTGGGCGCTGACTGGAGGGGGCACTGACTGGACGGAAGTAGTGGGGGCCAATTTGCGGCCGGACTGTGCCTGTATATAAGCACAAATAGTGTAAAATAAGAACACACATAATATATACATGCACACAACTGTATATAGATGGACATATATACCCACACATGTACTGTGTAATTTACATATCCAAGACATATACGCAGTGAGATCTCTTTACAGTATATCATATATGTATACTAAACTATACTATGAAATAGATGAGAAAGAAAAAAAAGCTCAAAGCTTGATCACCATGGTTGTGCAGCTCTTGGTGCTGCTTACAGCTTGTGACCAAGATGTGACCTCTCCTCATCAGCCTGAACAGAGAGGAGGGAGGGGTTTGGGTGTGTTTTGCAGTGGGTGTGCCAGGTGCAGAGTTACAGGCTAGTGCAATGCATCATGGAACTTGTAGTATTAGACCACAATAACTCAGGAGAAAGGAAGTTGTCGATTAACCCCATGAGAGCTGGATCCAGCACTAAAGATGTGCTGCTACAGCATGATAACAGGTAATATTGCTGAAATAAACACAGTAGATGTTTTCAGTGGCACATAATAGCAAGATTTATGAAAAAAAAAAACTTTATAGTAGTGGACAACTTCTTCAACAAATGGAAAACAAATCAAAACCACAGTCACGCAGACCAACAAAAATGTCGTCCACGACTGCCAGGAAAATTGTGCGGGATGCAAAGAAAAACCCACAAATAACATCAGTTGAAATACAGGACTCTCTGAAAACTAGCAGTGTGGCTGTTTCAAGATGCACAATAAGAAGGCACATGAAGAAAAATGGGCTGCATGGTCGAGTCACCAGAAGAAAGCCATTACAGCGCAAACACCACAATGTATCTCGCCTACAGTATGCAAAACAGCAGAGACAAGCCTCAAAACTACTGGACCAAGGTAATTTGGAGTGATGAGACCAAAATTTTACTTTTAGCCACAACCCTAAATGTTACTTTGGAGAGAGGTCAACAAGGCCTATGGTGAAAGGAACACCATCCCTAGTGTAAAGCACGGAGGTGGATCGCTGTTGTTTTGGGGATATGTGAGCTACAAAGGCAATGGAAACTTGGTCAGAGTTGAAGGAAAGATGAATGCAGGATGTTATCAGCAAATACTGGAGGCAAATTTGCAATCATCAGCCTGGAAGCTGCACATGGGACGTACTTGGACATTCCAACATGACAACGATCCAAAACACAAGGCCAAGTCGACCTGTCATTGGCTACAGCAGAACAAAGTGAAGGTTCTGGTGTGGCCATCTCAGTCTCCTGACCTCAATATCAATAAGCCACTTTGGGGAGATCTCAAGCGCGCAATTCATGCTAGACAGCCCAGGAATTTACAGGACTTGGAGGCTTTTTGCCAAGAAGCGTGGGCAGCTTTACCATCTGAGAAAATAACCTCATCCACAACTACCACAAAAGACTTCAAGCTGTTATTGATGTTAGAGGGGACAATACACGGTATTAAGAAATGAGGTGTGTGAACTTTTGATCAGGGTCATTTGGATGTTTTGGGTTTACATTATGATTTAAAAATTGAAAACACAGTAGGTTGAGAATAAATGGTTTCACCCAACAACTAACCATGAGTGGGGAAAAAGTTTTGGTGTTATCGTTCATATTCTCTGAAAAAAGGCCAAGAAAGCAAAAATTCAACTGGGGTATATAAACTTTTGGGCACAACTGTATAATCAGTTCTAGATACACATCCTATCTATGCACGAGTTGGTCTAAATAATGTGACAAAGGACTCACAGAAATTGCTTCTTCCACTTCTACCACTGCTGCTGCTACTAATGTTTTGGCATTGACGAATAGACGTGCGGAGATTGGAAGTCTAGAGCTGCGATGCGAACTGTGTGCTTCACTGCTGTCTTGGGGAAAATCTGTCTTAAGGCATACCTCCCAACTTCTGAAGATGGTTAAGAGGGACAAAGTTTGCGGCGCGCAACGCGGCAAATTTTAGGCCACGCCTATGACCACACCCTTTCATAATTAGTCACACCCATATCCATGTCCCAACCATACCCATTTAGCACTGCTGATCACACTGTTTCATATACAATAATTATAAACAAAAAATATGGCCACACAGTGCTCCATACTGTATAATGGCCACACATGATGCTCAATACTATATAATGGCCACACATGATGCTCAATACTATATAATGGCCACACATGATGCTCCATACTGTATAATGACTCCACATGATGCTTCATACTGTATAATGGCCACACAGTGCTCCTTACTGTATAATGGCCACACATGATGCTCCATCTATATATATAACTAGATTGTGGCCCGATTCTAACGCATCGGGTATTCTAGAATATGCATGTCCCTGTAATATATGGACAATGATGATTCCAGAATTCGCGGCAGACATCATCGTCGCCATGGCAACCATTATGACATCATCGTCGCTGTGCCCGTTGCTGATTGGTCGAGGCCTGGCGGCCTCGACCAATCAGAGACGCGGGATGTCTACGTCCTTTATGACATCATCGTCGCTGTGCCCGTCGCTGATTGGTCGAGGCCTGGCGGCCTCGACCAATCAGAGACGCGGGATTTCTACGTCGATGCTGTGCCTGGCGGCCTCAACCAATCAGAGAGCCGGGATTTCCAGGACAGACAGACAGACAGACAGAAAGACAGACAGACGGAAAAACCCTTAGACAATTATATATATAGATTGTCTAAGGGTTTTTCCGTCTGTCTGTCCTGGAAATCCCGCGTCTCTGATTGGTTGAGGCCGCCAGGGCACAGCATGGCGACGATGATGTCATAAAGGTTGCCTCGACCAATCAGCGACGGGCACAGTATCGATGTAGATGTCATAATGGTTGCCATGGCGACGATGATGTCATAAAGGTTGCCTCGACCAATCAGCGATGGGCACAGTCTGCCGCGAATTCTGGAATCATCATTGTCCATATACTATGGGGACATGCATATTCTAGAATACCCGATGCGTTAGAATCGGGCCACAATCTAGTACTGTATAATGGCCACACATGATGCTTCGTACTGTATAATGGTGACACATGATGCTCCATACTGTATAATGGCCCCACAATGCTCCATGCTGTATAATGACCGCACGATGCTCCATACTGTATAATGGCCACACATTGCTCCTTACTGTATAATGGCCACACAGTGCTCCTTACTGTATAATGGCCACACATGATGCTTCGTACTGTATAACGGCCCAACATGATGCTCCATACTGTATAATGGCCCCACAATGCTCCATACTGTATAATGACCGCACGATGCTCCATACTGTATAATGGTGACACATGATGCTCCATACTGTATAATGGCCCCACAATGCTCCATGCTGTATAATGACCGCACGATGCTTCGTACTGTATAATGGCCACACAGTGCTCCTTACTGTATAATGGCCACACAGTGCTCCTTACTGTATAATGGCCACACATGATGCTTCGTACTGTATAATGGCCCAACATGATGCTCCATACTGTATAATGGCCCCACAATGCTCCATACTGTATAATGACCGCACGATGCTCCATACTGTATAATGGCCACACATGATGCTTCGTACTGTATAATGGCGACACATGATGCTCCATACTGTATAATGGCCCCACAATGCTCCATACTGTATAATGACCGCACGATGCTCCATACTGTATAATGGCCACACATGATGCTTCGTACTGTATAATGGCCCCACATGATGCTCCATACTGTATAATGGCCCCACAATGCTCCATACTGTATAATGACCGCACGATGCTCCATACTGTATAATGGCCACACATGATGCTCCATACTGTATAATGGCCACACATGATGCTCCGTACTGTATAATGGCCACACATGATGCTTCGTACTGTATAATGGCCACACATGATGCTCCGTACTGTATAATGGCCCCACAATGCTCCATACTGTATAATGGCCACACATGATGCTCTATACTATATAATGGCCACACATGATGATCCATACTGTATAATGACCGCACATGATGCTCCATACTGTATAATGACCACACATGATGCTCCATACTGTATAATGGCCGCACATGATGCTCCATACTGTATAATGACCGCACGTGATGCTCCATACTGTATAATGACCGCACGTGATGCTCCATACTGTATAGTGACCGCACGTGATGCTCCATACTGTATAATTACCGCACGTGATGCTCCATACTGTATAATGACCGCACATGATGCTCCATACTGTATAATGGCCGCACATGATGCTAAATACTGTATAATGGCAGCACATGATGCTCATACTGTATAATGGCCTCACAATGCTCCATACTGTATAATGACCGCACATGATGCTCCATACTGTATAATGGCCACACATGATGCTCCATACTGTATAATGGCCACACATGATGCTCCATACTGTATAATGACCGCACATGATGCTCCATACTGTATAAAGACCGCACATGATGCTCCATACTGTATAATGACCACACATGATGATCCATACTGTATAATGACGACACATGATGCACAATACTGTATAATAACCGCACATGATGCTCCATACTGTATAATGGCCACACATGATGCTCCATACTGTATAATGACCGCACATGATGCTCCATACTGTATAATGACCACACATGATGCTCCATACTGTATAATGGCCACACATGATGCTCCATACTGTATAATGACCGCACATGATGCTCCATACTGTATAATGACCACACATGATGCTCCATACTGTATAATGACCGCACATGATGCTCCATACTGTATAATAACCGCACGTGATGCCCCATACTGTATAATGACCGCACGTGATGCTCCATGCTGTATAATGACCGCACATGATGCTCCATACTGTATAATGGCCGCACATGATGCTCCATACTGTATAATGGCCACACATGATGCTCCGTACTGTATAATGGCCACACATGATGCTTCGTACTGTATAATGGCCACACATGATGCTTCGTACTGTATAATGGCCACACATGATGCTCCGTACTGTATAATGGCCCCACAATGCTCCATACTGTATAATGGCCACACATGATGCTCCATACTATATAATGGCCACACATGATGATCCATACTGTATAATGGCCACACATGATGCTCCATACTGTATAATGACCGCACATGATGCTCCATACTGTATAATGACCACACATGATGCTCCATACTGTATAATGGCCGCACATGATGCTCCATACTGTATAATGACCGCACGTGATGCTCCATACTGTATAATGACCGCACGTGATGCTCCATACTGTATAGTGACCGCACGTGATGCTCCATACTGTATAATTACCGCACGTGATGCTCCATACTGTATAATGACCGCACATGATGCTCCATACTGTATAATGGCCGCACATGATGCTAAATACTGTATAATGGCAGCACATGATGCTCATACTGTATAATGGCCTCACAATGCTCCATACTGTATAATGACCGCACATGATGCTCCATACTGTATAATGGCCACACATGATGCTCCATACTGTATAATGGCCACACATGATGCTCCATACTGTATAATGACCGCACATGATGCTCCATACTGTATAAAGACCGCACATGATGCTCCATACTGTATAATGACCACACATGATGATCCATACTGTATAATGACGACACATGATGCACAATACTGTATAATAACCGCACATGATGCTCCATACTGTATAATGGCCACACATGATGCTCCATACTGTATAATGACCGCACATGATGCTCCATACTGTATAATGACCACACATGATGCTCCATACTGTATAATGACCGCACATGATGCTCCATACTGTATAATAACCGCACGTGATGCCCCATACTGTATAATGACCGCACGTGATGCTCCATACTGTATAATGACCGCACATGATGCTCCATACTGTATAATGGCCGCACATGATGCTCCATACTGTATAATGGCCGCACATGATGCTAAATACTGTATAATGGCAGCACATGATGCTCCATACTGTATAATGGCCTCACAATGCTCCATACTGTATAATGACCGCACATGATGCTCCATACTGTATAATGGCCACACATGATGCTCCATACTGTATAATGACCGCACATGATGCTCCATACTGTATAATGGCCACACATGATGCTCCATACTGTATAATGGCCACACATGATGCTCCATACTGTATAATGACCGCACATGATGCTCCATACTGTATAAAGACCGCACATGATGCTCCATACTGTATAATGACCGCACATGATGCTCCATACTGTATAAAGACCGCACATGATGCTCCATACTGTATAATAACCGCACATGATGCTCCATACTGTATAATGGCCACACATGATGCTCCATACTGTATAATGACCGCACATGATGCTCCATACTGTATAATGACCACACATGATGCTCCATACTGTATAATGGCCACACATGATGCTCCATACTGTATAATGACCGCACGTGATGCTCCATACTGTATAATGATCGCACGTGATGCTCCATACTGTATAATGACCGCACGTGATGCTCCATACTGTATAATGACCGCACGTGATGCTCCATACTGTATAATGACCGCACGTGATGCTCCATACTGTATAATGACCGCACGTGATGCTCCATACTGTATAATGACCGCACGTGATGCTCCATACTGTATAATGACCGCACATGATGCTCTATACTGTATAATGGCCGCACATGATGCTCCATACTGTAAAATGGCCGCACATGATGCTAAATACTGTATAATGGCAGCACATAATGCTCCATACTGTATAATGGCCGCACATGATGCTCCATACTGTATAATGGCCGCACATGATGCTCCATACTGTATAATGGCCACACATGATGCTCCATACTGTATAATGGCCACACATGATGCTCCATACTGTATAATGACCGCACATGATGCTCCATACTGTATAAAGACCGCACATGATGCTCCATACTGTATAATGACCGCACATGATGCTCCATACTGTAATGACGACACATGATGCACAATACTGTATAATAACCGCACATGATGCTCCATACTGTATAATGACCACACATGATGCTCCATACTGTATATTGGCCGCACATGATACTTCATACCGCATAATGGCCACACATAGCTACTCCTACACACGCGGCTGCGCTCCGTACACTTTGCACACACGGCTCCGCTCCGTACACACGCGCTCCGCTCCATACACCTCGTACACACGCGTCTCCGCTCCATACACCTCGTACACACGTGGCTCCGCTCCGTACACCTCGTACACATTTAGCTCCGCTCCGTACACCCCATACATACATGGCTCTGCTCCATACACCTCATACACACATGGCTCTGCTCCATACACCTCATACACACATGGCTCTGCTCCATACACCTTGTACACATTCAGCTCCGCTCCATACACCTCGTACACATTCAGCTCCGCTCCATACACCTTATACACACACGGCTCTGCTCCATACACTTCTTACACACACAGCTCCGCTCCATACACCTCATACACACACGGCTCCGCTCTATACACCTCATACACACACGGCTCTGCTCCATACACCTCATACACACACGGCTCCGCTCCATACACCTCATACACACACGGCTCCGCTCCATACACCTCATACACACGGCTCCGCTCCATACACCTTGCACACACACGGCTCCGCTCCGTACACCTCGTACACACACGGCTCCGCTCCATACACCTCATACACATGGCTCCGCTCCATACACCTTGCACACACACGGCTCCGCTCCATACACCTCATACACACACGGCTCTGCTCCATACACCTCATACACACACGGCTCCGCTCCATACACCTCATACACACACGGCTCCGCTCCATACACCTCATACACACGGCTCCGCTCCATACACCTTGCACACACACGGCTCCGCTCCGTACACCTCATACACACACGGCTCTGCTCCGTACACCTCGTACAGATTTAGCTCCGCTCCATACACCTTATACACACACGGCTCTGCTCCATACACTTCATACACACACGGCTCCGCTCCATACACCTCATACACACACGGCTCCGCTCCATACACCTCATACACACACGGCTCCGCTCCATACACCTCATACACACGGCTCCGCTCCATACACCTTGCACACACACGGCTCCGCTCCATACACCTCATACACACATGGCTCCATTCCATACACCTCGTACACACACGGCTCCGCTCCATATACCTCGTACACACACAGCTCCGCTCCATACACCTCGCACACGGCTCCGCTCCATACACCTCGTACACACATGGCTCTGCTACATCCACACTGTACACCTCCTGACCCCACACAAGGCATTACTTACCTCATCCAGCAGTACCATGTGGCAAGTTGGCAACCAGCACAGCCGAGTCCTGCCATCCATGGAGGTCCCGATCATGTGACTCTTGCTCCTCCCCTCCTGTGATCTCATCACAGGTCCTGTGCGCACAAAGCAGGCAGCCAATATGTGGTGCGAGGCTCTGTGGTGCAGGGATGACCGGCTGATACGTACTGCACTGCATAGGTACGAAAGGGTAAGGGGCGTGGCTTTACACAAGGAGGTGTGTCGGCTGGTTCTCCTGCTGTCTGCGGGAAGCAGAGTCCCGTGCTGGACAGCGGGGAAAAGGCTCAAAACCGGGACAGTCCCGCACAATGAGGGACGGTTGGGAGCTATGCTTAAGGTTGTGTAAAAGTGTGTTTTGATACTCCAGCATTCATGGGTCCCTTTCTAGGGTGGGAATCATCTTGCAAAATTTGGTTTTATAACATGGATCTAACAGAATGGCAACCCAGTAGTCTGCATTATTCCTAATAACTATACATGTTGCAGATAGTGCAGTAAGAAGGCACTCACATGTTGGGCTCTACCATGAGGTCCAAGCCCATGCTGTGTTGGTGGCTGGGCAGCAATGAGGCTCATTTCCTCCTTCCCCTCCCGTCAACCACGAACAACAGAGGGGAGGATTATCCTCTTCAAATGACAATTGCATCCCCCATCACCTCTTTCTCCATTTGTTCCTCAGATTTTGCACCTTCGATAACAGTTTGCCTGTTATCACCAGCCCCCTCAATCGCAGTAATCCACCCTCCCTTGGCACCCGCCTGTGTGATGACAGTCTTGCACTTAGAGATAATCTTATCTCTTCTGCATCCTCCTCTGCTTCCTCCTCTTCTGTGACCTCCATCTCTTCCTGCAGGCTATTCCAAGTCTGCGCCAGCATATAGATGACCGGAATAGTGAAGCTGATGACTGCGTTGTCAGAGCTAACCATCTTAGTAGCCACTTCGAAACTGTGCAGAAGGGTGCAGAGGTTCTTAATCTGTGTCCACTCTGTAAATGTGAAATGCGCCACATCCATACTGCGTTGGCCCAGGCTATACGACATGACATACTGCGTCAGGGCTCTTTGCTGCTGCCACAGTCGCTGCAACATGTGCAAAGTGGAATTCCACTTTCGACACAACGCATATCAACCTGTTAACTGGCATGGACAAAGACTTCTGTTTTGATGCAAGGCGATGACCAGAGGGGGTGAATGGCGGAAATGAGCACACAGTTTACATGCTTTCTGGAGCAGCTCACCCAGGCCAGGACTCACCCAGGCCAGGATAGTGGCGGAGAAAAAGCTGTACCACCAGGTTGAGGACGTGAGCCACGCAAGGCAAGTTTGTGAGCTTGCCTTGCTGTAGGGCCGCCACCAGGTTTGCACCGTTATCAGACACGGCCATCCCTGGATGCATGTTCGGCAGAGACTGCCATTGGTCAAACTCAGCCTGGAGAGCTGTCCACAACTCTTCAGCTGTATGACTGCGATCTCCAAGGCATATCAATTTTAAGACTGCCTGATTGCAGTGAGTCCTGGCTGTGCAGTACGGAGGTGGTGGGGATTCGCTCTGCACTGTTGGAACGCTTGTTAAGGCAGAGTCTGAGTTCACAGTTGGAGGCCCTAGAGGAGGCAGAAGCAGTGGAGGAAGTGTTAAATATAGAGGATTGACCTGCAAGCCTTGGGGACTCCAAGATTTGTCAAGCAGTGCATGTCCCCACAGCCACAAGAGTCACCCAGTGCCCAGTCAGCGAGAGGTAACGCCCTTGGCAATGCTTACTCGTCCAAGTGTCTGTGGTGAAATGCACCTTGGTAAACAGATTTGGTCAAGGAACAGGTGATGTCTGCGACATGCTGGTGTAGCGAGGCACAGCTTTCTTAGAAAAGTAATGGCAATTGGGTAATTGGTACTGGGGGACTGCGATGGCCATCATTTTTCAGAAACCGTCTGTATCTACCAGGTAGAAATGCAGCATTTCCATGGCCAACAGATTGGAGATGGTGGAGTTCAACCTCTTAGCTTTGTCATGCGTAAGAGGAAACAATCTTTTACATGACCACAACTGCGGAACCGTGGGCTGGCTGCAGTTCTGAGAGAAGGTGGAGAACGGTGAACTGGACAAACTGCTGGACCGTGAGAGAGGTGCAGGCAGAGATGTTATGGTGGATTGAGAAACTTTTGGTGTGCTCGTTCCCTGAGATCAGTCAAAAACAGCAGGCATGTCTGCTTCTGTTACAGCTGATGGCGTACTCACAGTCAGTGTGAACCCAAGGTTCTACATCTCAATAGTTGGCACAGTAACAGGAGGAGGAAGAAGCAGCAGATGCGATTGATGTGGTGGCTGATGGTTGTTAAGGTCTGCTGGTCTGCATTTTTTCCCAGTGGGATTCCCACAGTAAAGCATGTTGATTGTTGCGCATGCAAAAGTTCATACATGCAGTAGTCAAATTATTGTACTTTTTACATTGACTCAGTTTTTTTTTTGGCAGATTACGTGAGTTGGCTCATCCTTTGCAGTGTTAAAAAGGCCAGGGCTAGGCAACCCTTGTCACCCTTGCGAGCTGCAGACCCGCGGATGCTGCTGGTCACAGGCACAGTTGTGGCTGAGGATGCATTGTTCGTTGTGGCTGCATCACTACGTCTCTGCGACGTATGCAATGTAACCTCCTCGTCTTCCTCTTCAGATGACCTACTCAGCTGTGTGCCTCTATGTTCACACCAACTGAGATCTAACACATCATCATCATTTTCAGTGTTATCACATTCGTTGCCCTTGGAGTCACCCTCCTCTTCTTCCCTTTACAGAACAGTACAGTCCGCGTGAGCCTCAGATATCTGAAATTCATCAGGATCACCTCCCCTCGGGTTAATGTCTGATGACGAGAGTCAGGATGCTGTTCGGGCCGTTCTTCGTCCTGCCCCGGATCAAAGCTAAAAAAATCTTGGGCATCGGTGCAGATTTCCTCCTCTTGACTCTGCAAAGCTTTTGAGTACACTTCTGATGAACATGGCATAGAATGTGTGAACAGCTCTTCAGACTCACCCATCTGTGGTTTCGTACAGTCAGTTGAATGGTTGGATAGTTGGGACGCGAGGGGAAGAAAGGGTAATTTGGGTGTCACCTCTGTGGACTGTACTGGGTGTGATGTTGAATTGGAGGTAGAGGAGGAGAGGCTACTTGAAGCTGCGCTTGCCATCCACTCGAGTACATGCTCTTTGTGGGCATCATCGACAAGGCATACCGCTGTGTGTCTGCCAAAGAAAGGTAGTGGTGTAGTGTAAGGATTTGGACTGTACATCTGTTCCTGTCTGCTGTTGCCCTCAGTTCGGTTACTTTTGCCCTTACCTAAGATGGAGTCACTGGCCTCACGGGGGCCATCTTGCTTCCTGTCAGACTTTCCCTGTTCCTGTCTGTGGTGTATATAGGGAGCTCTGTATATTACTCATTGCTTGAGTATCTTGTTCCTGGACTTGTGGTCAAGCTGGAAGAACTGCTATCTTGTTGGTTCTTCGTTACCTTGGGATACCCCGTCTGTCTCCGGATCTACATCTCTTCATCGTAAGACTTGTTTCCCTGGATCTGCTCTGCACTCCTCTCTGCTGCTGGACTGTTCCCTGCTAGGAGGCCTGGCGTGGTCTCCAGGTGTCTGGACCTGACATACTTGGACTTCCACGGTCTGTACACGAACTTACTGCTTATCCAGCTCTGTCTGCTACTAACCTGCTGTGTCATAGCTGTTTACCTGCATACCATCATAAATATTCTTGAACTCTTAACCTGTTGTCTCTCGGCCTCTTTTCTGACCCATGATACTGATCTCCACTGCACTTAGCACTAAGTTTATAACATGTAGCCTGTCCAGTAACATAAGTTGTCAGTTGTCTTTGCATAGGACATGACGTTGCTTCAGTAGTGCTTTCACAAACACTACGACCTACCCCATGTACACCTTGAACACCAAGCCTAATTCCCCTTCCACCAGGGCATCGCTTTTTCCAAGTCATGTTGCTCAGATAATGTGGAAGGAGCACAGTATTAACAACAAAAAATTAGATTTTAAACTCTGCACCGCCTCTGCAAACAGCTGAATTTCAGCAACAGTAAATTCCAAGTTGAAATATGGCACGCTGCATCATGTTAGTCACAGAAAAAAGTAATTGTCTAAGTGTGGATGAGGCCTGTATGACAAAGAAGTTATGCTACAAACAATTTGAAAGTCAGGTCCCCTACTGTATGACACGAGGAACAGAAGATTTTTTGTGGCCTATGAATCAGGCCTCTATAACACACTAGATGCTACAAACTATTTTAAAGTGAGTTCCCCTATTGTATGACACTAGGAACAAGACATTTTTTGTGGCCTATGAATCAGGTCTCTATAACACACTAGATGCTAAAAACTATTTTAAAGTCAGGTCCCTTACTGTATGACACTAGGAACAGAATACTTTTTTGTGGCCTATGGATCAGGCCTCTATAACACACTCTAGATGCTACAAACTATTTTCATGTTAGGTCATCTACCGTATGACACTAGGAACAGAATTATTTTTTGTGGCCTCTAGATCAGGCCTCTACAGCTTAATTTCAACCCAACCAAATGACAAAGTGTGATACGGCGGGTTGTCTAACTTTTTGCAACTGAAAAATTATAATTTTTTTTAATGTGCCTTAGTTTTGCAGACAGTTTTATATCACCACAGCACCAAATGACAAGTGTTATGACCTGGTGGTCAGGACAATAATGGACCTGGTGGTTAAGAGCACACGGAATGACCTGATAGTTACTGATAATAAGGACGAGCTCTGGGACGTGGGAACTCTGCTGACCGCAATCCCTAAACCTATCAAACACACTAGAAATAGCCGTGGATTGCGCCTAACGCTCCCTATGCAACTCGGCACAGCCTAAGAAACTAGCTAGCCCTGAAGATAGAAAAATAAAGCCTACCTTGCCTCAGAGAAATTCCCCAAAGGAAAAGGCAGCCCCCCACATATAATGACTGTGAGTAAAGATGAAAATACAAACACAGAGATGAAATAGATTTAGCAAAGTGAGGCCCGACTTACTGAACAGACCGAGGATAGGAAAGGTTACTTTGCGGTCAGCACAAAAACCTACAAAAAGACCACGCAGAGGGCGCAAAAAGACCCTCCGCACCGACTCACGGTGCGGAGGCGCTCCTTCTGTGTCCCAGAGCTTCCAGCAAGCAAGACAACAAATTAAATAGCAAGCTGGACAGAAAAATAGAAAACCAAAGAAATACAAGCTGGAACTTAGCTTCTGATGGGTAGACAGGTCACAAGAACGATCCAGGAGTGAACTAGACCAATACTGGAACATTGACAGGTGGCATAGAGCAAAGATCTAAGTGGAGTTAAATTGAGCAGCAGCTAACGAATTAACCTAGTCACCTGTGAAACTCAGAAACACCCACCAGAGGAAGTCCATGGACAGAACCAGCCGAAGTACCATTCATGACCACAGGAGGGAGCCCGACAACAGAATTCACAACAGACAAGGTGGGATACAGCAGGCTGTTTCACATTTAGCTAGTGTAAAAATATTAATTAGAATGCTATACTTGTGCATGGAGCACACTAGAAGCAGTGCACAACACACTTGTAGGACATATGCCCTGCTGGCTTTGTCTGTGGACCTCAGTAATGGCCAAAAAATAAAGTGCTAGAAGGTAAATTTAACAGCCACACAGGACACTAGCTTCACTATCTGACTGATATTCAGCCGCCTAACTTATTAGCTAAAATCTTGCTGTTAACAGTGCCAGCATCAGGAGCAGCCTCTCTACGTTGTTACAGTGTCAAAATGGCGCTAAAACAAGATGTCCACTATTTATATGGAGAGGGACATGTGATTTCTGCAGACAATGACACAAGCTGTAGTGTCAGGACATTGTGGGTGTTTCCTGTGCCCTGATTGGCTAGCCGCAATGTGCACACATAAAGTTAGGAAAAAAAATGACTGCTTACAAGAACGTGTGCCTCTGAGCTCTGCAAACCCCCTCCTCTCATCAAACACGTGCCAAACGCTACATCCCCATTATCGTTGCTAAAGTGCTGAAAATACTTTTCTCCTTCGCCACATTGGCGGACACAGGACCATGGGTGTTATGCTGCTGTCACTAGGAGGCTGACACTAAGTTGAGACAAAAAGAGTTAGCTCCTCCCCTGCAGTATACACCCTCATGCTGGCTTCCAGAGACCCAGTTCAAGCTTAGTGTCCATAGGAGGCACCATGGATTTAACCTTTTTTACCGGACGAAGGGGCGACGGAACCTTTCAAGGCTCCGATCTGCCCGAACCAACAACAGGTGAGCACGGGAGTTTTACCTCTCCGTATCCTCTCCTGCGACGTGGGATGCCACTGCCTGAGCTGATTTTTTTTGGGCGACGGGCCCCTTCAAGGGCACCGATCTCCCCCCTCGTTACAGACGAGCACATGGAGTGTCCTCCACGTATCCTCTTCTGCAGCCAGGCGTTTTGCCGGACATTCTGCCCTGCCCACCAGGTTTTACCCTCGGCTGTTCAGAGGCTCTCTGCATTGTGGCGTCCGTGCAGCCCCCACTGCATCACCACTGAGAAAGCGGATGATGGAAGGAGGCGGACGGTTCCTCTCCACCCCCCCTCTTATGGGGATGGTGGATAGAGACTTCCCCAACCCTGCACCGTCCTAACCACCCCGAGCACAGCTAACCTGCTGCAAGCTGCTCCGCAATTCCCCTCCATACGGGGTAAGTGCCACCTGGGGGGGTCGGTCTTTCCGGCGGTCCTGGAGGGCTCATCTGTCAGGGTCCCCGCAGCGCTGCTAGGTGTTTTTTTCCGGCGGTCCGCGGCCGCGCGCCGCGCCGAAGCCATAAATTTAGTCCCCTAGTGCGGGCCGCATCCCGATAGGCCCCGCCCACCACTCGGATCATCTTGCGGCTCCGCTCCCAGACCTGGCGCTTCTCGCTCTCTGCGAAATTACCCTCACAACCCCCGGCGGCCATCTTTTTCCCTCTGCATGCCGCAGTTCCAAGGGCCAAAAAGTCAATTCTGCACGTGCCAGCGTTTTTTCTTCTGGACGCAGGTCTTCTATCAGCGCCACCTCATCTCTTTGCGGGACACAGGACCGGGGTAAGGAGACCGCATTAGGTGCTTCCCTGCAGAGTTACCCTCGCTTCCACCTAGCAGTGTTTTCCGGTTACTTATTTTGGGGTACATCATGTCGCAGTCAAGGGCCAAAAAGACCACCAAGGTGCATACTACCTTTTTTACTGCGTGTACTACCTGCCAGGCTCCACTCCCTCAACCTCAAAGTTCCCCTCTCTGCTCAGCCTGCGATGCCCAATATACCCAGGAGCCCTCCGCTGCCACCGAGCCCAGTGTATCCAGCCCCCCTGAGTGGGCCGCGTCACTGTCACAGTCCATGGATTCTCTAGCCAAAGCGATTAAATCCCTTCAGGACCCCTCTGGGGAGCGGGGCACTCTTTTTCCTGGGTTAAGAGATCCCTCCATAACAGGGGAATCGTCTGCCAGCAGGGGCCGCTCTCACCGGAAGGAGGTACGGTCATCCAAAAAATGGATCCGAACTACCTCTCCTGAGCATTCACCACGCCATTCAGCCTCTGGTAGCTCCACTTCTCGCTCACCCTCTCCAGGGGCTTGTAGCGATCACGACTCTGAGTACGAGTCTGATGCATCCTTAGATCCGGATTCTCTGGAGTTTAGATCTACTGTTGACTCCCTCATCGAGGCAGTCAATCATGCGCTAAAAGTGGACGATGACCCTAATTTGGCTCCGGATCATTCGGTTTCCTTTATGAGAACCAAGCGTCCCCATAAGGTGTTCGCCTCTCATCCAGATTTCCTGGATATAGTCCGGCGACACAGGGAGCGACCGGATAAGCGCTTTACAGGCAAAAAGGCCCTGGAATCGAAGTATCCCTTTTCCGCAGATCTTGTTAAAGATTGGATGGAACCTCCATTAGTAGATCCTCCGGTATCGCGCTTGGCTACCAAAACGCTCTTATCCGTACCTGATGGGGCTTCAATTAAAAATCCCACAGAATGCCAGTTAGATTCCTTGGCTCGCTCGGTGTATGAAGCCTCAGGTTCCTCTCTAGCTCCTTCCTTCGCTGCGGCTTGGGTCGCCAAAGCAATGGTTTTCTGGACAGATGCCCTTGCAAAATCCGTTCAGGAACAGGATCTTCCATCTGAGGCGGAAGATCTTGCCAAACAAATTGCCATGGCTGGAGATTATGTGATGTACGCGTCTTTAGACGCAGCGGACTGTGCAGCAACATCGGCTTCAATCGCCATCACCATTAGGAGAGCTATTTGGCTTGGAGAGCGGCGCGCAGATTCCTCCTCAAAAAAAGTCTCTGATTTCCCTTCCCTTTCAGCTCTTTGGAGAAAAATTAGCCCTGCTTATTTCCGATGCTACAGGTGGGAAGAGCAAGTTCCTCCCGCAACACAGGCCTAAAGCTACCTTTCGGCGCCAACAATATTTTCGTTTTCGGCCCTTTCGCAGTAGCCCATTCTGGTCCAACTCCACAGCCTCGTCCAGATCAGAACGATCTCCACGCACAGAGACTCTTGACCTTCATACAAGCCGAATCAGTCCTGGTGAGGAAAACCTAGACAACCCAGGACCAGAGGGTCCAGGCCTGCCAGATTTCCTTCACAATGACTCGGGGAGTATTCCAGTCGACACCTCCAAAGTAGGCAGACGCCTGCTTCTTTTTTAACAAGTTTGGATTTCCGTCGTCCACGACGAATGGGTCAGTGATCTGGTGTCTTCTGGTTACAAAATAGATTTCTCCGCCTCCCCTCCAGCACGGTTTTTCCCCTCTCGTCTCCCAAGTTCGGGGGCTCAATCTCGCGCACTTTACCGCGCCATAGAATCCCTCCACCAAAACGGGGTCATTATTCCGGTCCCAGAACACCAGAGATTCAGAGGTTTTTACTCAAACCGCTTCGTCGTTCCAAAAAAGGATGGAACAGTGCGCCCTATTTTGGACCTGAAGCTCCTAAACAAGTACGTAAAAGTTCGGCACTTCAGGATGGTGTTAGGGTGGTCTGCAAGTCAGACCCTCAGGGATATTGGATGGCCGCCAGATGTGTGAGTTCTCCGGAGAAATGATGGACAGAGACAGACGTGAATCTGTTTCAGAAGCCATAAAGTTTACTGGAAAGGTCATTCAGTTATATACACTTTTGAGTAGGCCTATATATCATGTTTATGCGCAAATCAGCTGTTTATTACATATGAGATCATTCTTAATTCATCAAGTTTATTCCTAATAAGGACAGAACTGTGGACAGGTAAACCTTACATAAGAGGTAACTTGGGTTTAGACACGTAAGGGGCTAATGTCCTAAGTCTCATCTCTTGATTAGCTGTTTACCTCTCAGCAATTCTAATTGGTAATCAATAGTCAGCAGAATGTTTCTTAGCAAAGCTAAACATTTCCAGGCATATTCTGGACAGACCTAGAAACATGTATATGAATTAGAAGAATATATTAAGGTGTTCCCTGATTTCCCTATCAATGGAGTCCCTCCGGTCAGTCATTTCCTCAATGGAGACAGGGGAGTTCCTAGCATCAATAGACATCAAAGATGCTTATCTTCATATCCCAATCTTCCCACCACATCAAAGGTTCCTCCGTTTCGCCATCCAAGAGGACCATTTTCAATTCACGGCCTTACCCTTCGGCCTTGCCACTGCGCCCAGGGTATTCACAAAGGTCATGGCGGCTGTCATGGCCATTCTTCACTCCCGAGGAGTGGTCGTGTTACCATACTTAGACGACCTCCTGATAAAAGGTCCGTCTTATCAGGCCTGCGAGACAAGCATCCGCATTTTCTTGGATTCTCTTTCGCGCCTGGGCTGGTTAATCAACTTGGACAAATCCTCTCCCATTCCTGCCCGACGGATCTCTTTCCTTGGCATGATCCTGGACACGTCAAAGGGGCTGGTCTTGCTCCGTCGGTCCAAGGCCCAAGAGCTTCAGCAGGGAGCTCGGACGCTCTGTCGTCCTAATCCGCAGTCCATTCGGTTTGCCATGAAGATCCTAGGGAAGATGGTGGCCGCAATAGAAGCGGTTCCCTTCGCTCAACTCTATCTCCGCCCCTTACAACAGGCTCTGCTGGACAATTGGGACAGGAGTCCCTTATTCCTCGATCGGCCATGCCCTCTGTCTCCACGGATCAGGCAAGCCCTCAAATGGTGGACTCTGGCATCATCTCTCTCCCAGGGAAGGTCCTTTCTCCCGATCCGCTGGCTGGATTCGCTTTAGAGTCCGAAGGTCTCTCTCAGTCAACTTTGACAGGCTGGACCTGTGCTTTGCTGCGGACGTTTTTCCCTCTCTTTCAAACGCAGTCATTACTTTGGAGACAGTACCTCTTGACACGCCAAGCATTCGGGAACTTTCTGTTACACTAGCGCCTGCCATACGAGCATCAACAATTTGGCCTCTTTGAAAATCCGAGAGGTCTGCCATTGGTATCAGGTTCTCATCAATGTTCTTACAATTATGCAAAACAAACAGTTAATTTACATACACATATCACAAATAATCAACTACAAAACATTACCATATGTCACAGTTTGCATGTTTATCACATGTTCGAAGATTATGATGCCAAAACGTTAGGTGTTGCCATTATTTTGTCCAACCCCTGTATATATGCACATTCCACAATGTCCCAGTTGTCGGTGCCCCATGGGACCATATGCATTTCACTTTTGGACTTAGCAGTACATATTCTCGGTATGGGTAATGGTTGGAGGGTGTTCCATCATTGTGTCAGATCTATGCTACTTTCCTTTTAAATGTTTTTAATGTTTGTAGTGTGTCTTTTTGGTGTTCAAATAAACTTTTTCTACATTTGACAATTTATCAGGTGTGCACATCATTATTTGTTTGGTCCTTTCTCCTCTTTACATTAAAGAAGAGATGCAGTCACAGCAAACAACCCATAAAAGTTGAAGCTATTTCATGCTAGTAGTACGCACAGAATTGGCAGACTCTCCTCTTACTGTTATTGCTTAAATAAATTAAGATCGCTTTGTTATTCTCTCCTACTATGAGTATCACTTTTCCAGATGTTTTAATTCCCTCCAAGTTTCATGGGAATGTGGCATAAAAAATAAATAAACAATTCACGTTTTATTTATTTTTTTCTTTTGAAGATATAAAAAATGAAAATTGATTTTTTTGTATTTTTCTTTTGTTAAGATATTTTCCCACTTTCAAACACTAGGGGGAGAAGTTATTGACATTTTACCATGAAAACCTAATGTAGTGCTATCACACATTACAACTGCAGTAAATGTGGGCTGGATCCATGTGGGGTGCTGCCTATCGCAGCAGACATCCGGCACTACATGCAAAGAGCAGTCACGGACCGCCCCTGGCACATTAACCCCCGGCACACCGCGATCAAACATGATCGCGGTGTGCCGGCGGTATAGGGAAGCATCGCGCAGGGAGGGGGTTCTCTGCGTGCTTCCCTGAGACCCCTGCAGCAACGCGATGTGATGGCGTTGCTGCAATGGTCTCTCACCTCTCCTCCCTGCAGCAGGCACGGATCCAAAATGGCCCTGGCATCCGGGTCATGCAGGGAGGGAGGTGGCTTACCAAGTGCCTGCTCAGAGCAGGCGCTTGGTTAGCCTGCAGTGCTGTAAGTCAGATCGCTGATCTGACAGAGTGCTGTGCACACTGTCAGATCAGTGATCTGTGATGTCCTCCCCTGGGACAAAGTAAAAAAGTAAAAAAGTAAAAAAAAAATCCACTTGTGTAAAAAAAAAAAAAAATTCCTAAATGAAGAAAAAAAAAATATTCCCATAAATACATTTCTTTATCTAAATAAAAAAACCAAACAATAAAAGTACACATATTTAGTATCGCGGCATCCGTAACGACCCAACCTATAAAACTGTCCCACTAGTTGATCCCTTCAGTAAACACTGTAAGAAAAAAAAAAAAAAAAAAAAAAAAGAGGTAAAACAACGCTTTATTATACTGCCGAACAAAAAGTGATATAACACGTGATCAAAAAGACAGATATAAATAACCATGGTACCGCTGAAAACATCATCTTGTCCCGCAGAAAACAAGCTGCCATACAGCATCATCAGCAAAAAAATAAAAAAATATATAGTCCTCAGAATAAAGCGATGCAAAAATAATTATTTTTTCTATAAAATAGTTTTTATCGTATAAAAGCGCCAAAACATAAAAAAATTATATAAATGAGGTATCGCTGTAATCGTACTGACCCGAAGAATAAAACTGCTTTATCAATTTTACCAAACGCGGAACGGTATCAATGCCTCCCCCAAAAGAAATTCATGAATAGCTGGTTTTTGGTCATTCTGCCTCACAAAAATCGGAATAAAAAGCGATAAAAAAAGTCACGTGCCCGAAAGTGTTACCAATAAAAACGTCAACTTGTCCCGCAAAAAACAAGACCTCACATGACTCTGTGAACTCAAATATGGAAAAATTATAGCTCTCGAAATGTGGTAACACAAAAAATATTTTTTGCAATAAAAAGCATCTTTCAGTGTGTGTCGTCTGCCAATCATAAAAATCCGCTAAAAAAAAAACCCGCTATAAAAGTAAATCAAACCCCCCTTCATCACCCCCTTAGGGGAAAAAAAAATGCATTTATTTCCATTTTCCCATTAGGGTTAGGGCTAGGGTTAGGGCTACAGTTAGGGTTGGGGCTAAAGTTAGGGTTGGGGCTAAAGTTAGGGTTAGGGTTTGGATTACAGTTACGGTTGGGATTAGGGTTAGGGGTGTGTTTGGATTAGGGTTTCAGTTATAATTGGGGGGTTTCCACTGTTTAGGCACATCAGGGGCTCTCCAAACGCGACATGGCGTCCGATCTCAATTCCAGCCAATTCTGCGTTGAAAAAGTAAAACAGCTCTCCTTCCCTTCCGAGCTCTCCCGTGTGCCCAAACAGGGGTTTATCCCAATATTTGGGGTATCAGCGTACTCTGGACAAATTGAACAACAACTTTTGGGGTCCAATTTCTCCTGTTACCCTTGGGAAAATACAAAACTGTGGGCTAAAAAATAATTTTTGTGGAAAAAAAAAGGATTTTTTTTTTATTTTCACGGCTCTGCGTTATAAACTGTAGTGAAACATTTGAGGGCTCAAAGTTCTCATAACACATCTAGATAAGTTCCTTGGGGGGTCAAGTTTCCAATATGGGGTCACTTGTGGGGGGTTTCTACTGTTTAGGTACATTAGGGGCTCTGCAAACGCAATGTGACGCCTGCAGACCATTCCATCTAAGTCTGCATTCCAAATGGCACTCCTTCCCTTCCAAGCCCTCCTATGCGCCCAAACGGTGGTTTCCCCCCACATATGGGGTATCAGCGTACTCAGGACAAATTGGACAACAACTTTTGGGGTCCAATTTCTCCTGTTACCCTTGGGAAAATACAAAACTGCGGGCTAAAAAATAATTTTTTGGGGAAAAATTGTTTTTTTTTTATTTTCACGGCTCTGCATTATAAACTGTAGTGAAACACTTGGGGGTTCAAATTTCTCACAACACATCTAGATAAGTTCCTTGGGGGTTCTAGTTTCCAATATGGGGTCACTTTTGGGGGGTTTCTACTGTTTAGGTACATTAGGGGCTTTGCAAACACAATGTGACGCCTGCAGACCAATCCATCTAAGTCTGCATTCCAAATGATGCTCCTTCCCTTCCGAGCTCTGCCATGCGCTCAAATGGTGGTTCCCCCCCACATATCGGGTATCAGTGTACTCAGGACAAATTGGACAACAATATTTAGGGTCCAATTTCTCCTGTTACCCTTGGAAAAATACAAAACTGGGGGCTAAAATATAATTTTTGTGGGAAAAAAATTTTTGTTTTATTTTTATGGCTCTGCATTATAAACTTCTGTGAAGCCCTAGGTGGGTCAAAGTGCTCACCACACCTCTAGATAAGTTCGTTAGGGGGTCTACTTTCCAAAATGGTGTCACTTGTGGGGGGTTTCAATGTTTAGGCACATCAGTGGCTCTCCAAACGCAACATGGCGTCCCATCTCAATTCCTGTCAATTTTGCATTGAAAAGTCAAACGGCGCTCCTTCCCTTCCGAGCTCTCCCATGCGCCCAAACAGTGGTTTACCCCCACATATGGGGTATCAGCGTACTCAAGACAAACTGTACAACAACTTTTGTGGTCCAATTTCTTCTCTTACCCTTGGGAAAATAAAAAATTGGGGGCGAAAAGATAATTTTTGTGAAAAAATATGATTTTTTATTTTTACGGTTCTGCATTATAAACTTCTGTGAAGCACTTGGTGGGTCAAAGTGCTCACCACACCAAAAGTCAAATGGCGCTCCTTCGCTTCCGAGCTCTGTCATGCGTCCAAACAGTGGTTTACCCCCACATATGGGGTATCAGCGTACTCAGGACAAATTGTACAACAACTTTCGGGGTCCATTTTCTCCTGTTACCCTTGGTAAAATAAAACAAATTGGAGCTGAAGTAAATTTTTTGTGAAAAAAAAGTTAAATGTTCATTTTTATTTAAACATTCCAAAAATTCCTGTGAAACACCTGAAGGGTTAATAAACTTCTTGAATGTGGTTTTGAGTACCTTGAAGGGTGCAGTTTTTAGAATGGTGTCACACTTGGGTATTTTCTATCATATAGACCCCTCAAAATGACTTCAAATGAGATGTGGTCCTTAAAAAAAATGGTGTTGTAAAAATGAGAAATTGCTGGTCAACTTTTAACCCTTATAACTCCCTAACAAAAAAAAATTTTGGTTTCAAAATTGTGCTGATGTAAAGTAGACATGTGGGAAATGTTACTTATTAAGTATTTTGTGTGACATATTTCTGTGATTTAATTTCATAAAAATTCAAAGTTGGAAAATTGCGACATTTTCTAAATTTTCGCCAAATTGCCATTTTTTTCACAAATAAACGCAGGTAATATCAAAGAAATGTTACTACTATCATGAAGTACAATATGTCACGAGAAAACAATGTCAGAATCACTGGGATCCGTTGAAGCGTTCCAGAGTTATAACCTCATAAAGGGACAGTGGTCAGAATTGTAAAAATTGCCCTGGTCATTAACGTGCAAACCACCCTTGGGGGTAAAGGGGTTAAGAGTATGTGCACACAAGATTTTTCTTATGTACATGTACGCAGCAAGTTTTACAAGAGGCAGATGTGTCTTCAGGGCAGGCTGGTGACTTTGTCCAAAAGCATATTTTTTAGGTGTCTTGTTGGTTCTTTGGCATTTTTCACGTTCTCTTTGCCAGCGGTGTGGTTTTTTTGTTTTTATTCTTATACTTTTTCATATAATGTAGTGGTCGGGGCTCTTCTTTTAACTGTTTTGTGTCTTTTGAAACCTGAAGTGGATAAAAGAAGCTCAAAGACATGAACAGACGCGCTGCAAGTTGTCTTAACATTGCAATTACATTCTTTCTTTTTGGCATTTATTAAGCGCTTTTTCAGCCCTCACAAGCTCCAAAGACCCTGAAAAGTCTCCCCACCAGTACCCCACACCAGGTGAAGAATTTCTAAATTCTCTCTGCAGTCATAACTCCGCCCTCAAAATGATTGTGTCTGTACAAGTAAAAAGGGTAGAAACACCAGGGCATGGGGAAGACTAAGACAAGAACATACAAAAACACAAATAACAATTTGAAAAAAGGTAGCCACCATACTTCACAGGAAAATACTCCTGGTCCAGGGCTACACCTGCGGTCTACTCTGAACCTACTAGGAGTGATGGATTATGAAAATAGCCCTAGAAAAAAATCTCTTGATGAGCAGGGCCCAAAAACCAACCTGCTCGGAAGCAACTCCTCCAGGCCAAAAAATGTCACCATGCGGATAAATCCACAAGACGTCAAAACAGCTTCATAAAATTAAATTAATCTTCGAATGTGTCTGCACTGGCTTAAATTTGCTCAGGGGAGAAAAAATGTTAAAAGAAACCCTCATTACCATATTATAGGACATTAAATATTAATTTTGGACATCCCACAGAAGGACTCTCAGCGAAGTCTGTTGTAAGGAAGACCTCTGTTATCCACTTTTTCTCCTTGTCTTCCCCGTTCCTTTCTCTTTCTTTGGTTCCAAACCTGAGGCGGTGGTGGTCCAACCAGGAGAAGAGCGTCCCAGTCCTCAATCTTGGGTATCTGCAATCCTAAAGTTTCACAAAAACCTGGAAGGTCCTCCAGGGAACTCAGCGTCGCTGAGGTACCATCCCTGCGAGCAGTCAGGGCAACGGGAAACCAAATCTGTATGGAATGCGAAAGTCTTTCAAACTGGACATCATCACATTCCCTGAATAGGATATCTCTTTCTGCAACCTAGCCTTTGCCATGATCCTTTCCTTAGTCTCATAGTCATGAAGACCAACTGATATGCCGTGGATAACGAGTCGACCCCGGTTGTAAGGCACGATGAGCTCTGTGAAATGTAATAGATGTTGAGGGAGGCTCCACCAGCACAGCATTAAAGATCTCCTGAGGAATTAACTGAGTTTTCTTGCTCATTAGTTTCCGGGATGCCCCTTGTTCTGATATTGCACCTCCTCCCCCTATTATCCAGATCCTCCAGTTGTCCCCATAATTCTCTGACAGACCTCTGGTGTGGAGTGGTTAGTCTATGGAGATCATCCACGTGATCTGGTAGTCTATATGGCCAGCTAACTGCTGCAGGTCCTGTCTCATGCAGGCAATCTCAGACCTACAGATCTCCTTGACCTCAGCAATCAGGGACTTAAAATCATCCTTGGAGGGAAATTGTGCAAGAAGTCTTTTCCTGATGATACTTTATACTGTGTGTGAGTGGGGGGCTGCACTATACTGTGTGTGTGAGGAGGGGATACATTATAATGTGTGTGAGGGAGGCTGCATTACACTCTGACGGGGCTGTATTATACTCTATAAGGGGGATATATTATACTGTGTGTGGGGTTGCATTATACTCAATGAGGGGCTGCATTGTGCTTACATGTGCAAAAACCTTCTTATGCATACAATGGAAGAAATAAGTATTTGATCCCTTGCTGATTTTGTAAGTTTGAATTTTTTGTAAAATGCAAATAAATTTATATAATTTATACAATGTGATTTTCTGCATTTTATTTTTGATATTTTATCTCATTGTTAAAATTGACCTACCCTTAAAATTATAGACTGTTCATGTCTTTGTCGGTGGGCAAACTTACAAAATCAGGAAGAGATCAAATACATATTTCCCCCACTATGTGTAATAGCTCAATATTGTACCTCCAAGTGTACCTTATGAATACGAGTACCTTATCCATGCACTGTGGCACTTCATAGTCTTCTGTACATTGCTTTATACTCTTACTTGGCATTATACACGTTTCTGATACTATAGTGCATCCTTTGGTTCATACTAATTATATATTGTGAGCTTTCATGAATAAGGTTTGTTAGTTATAGGCATAGCAGACACAAGGGTCCCTTTTGATGCCTTGTATATACATTTACTTTTTTGCGCACTAGTGGAGCTGTTTGGGTGCATGGCAGAACTCAGAAGGGAAGGAGCGCCATTTGACTTCTCAATGCAAAATTGGCTGGAATTGAGATGGGATGCCATGTCTCGTTTGAAGAGACCCTGATGTGCCTAAACAGTGGAAAGCCCCCAAAAGTGACACCATTTTGGAAAGTAGACCCCCTAAGGAACTTATCTAGATGTGTGGTGAGCACTTTGAACCCCCAAGTGCTTCACAGAAGTTTATAATGTAAAGCCGTGAAAATATATTTTTTTCCCCCCACAAAACTGATGTTTTAGCCCCCAATTTTGTATTTTCCCAAGGGTATCTGGAGACATTGGACCTCAAAAGTTGTTGTGCAGTTTGTCCTGAATACGCCGATACCCCATATGTGGGAGAAAACTACTATTTGGGTGCATGGCAGAGCTCGGAAGGGAAGAAGTGGTGTTTTGGAAAGCAGACTTTGATGGAATGGTCTGTGGGTGTCATGCTGCGTTTGCAAAGCCCCTGATGTAAGTAAACAGTAGAAACCCCCCACAAGTGACGCCATATTGGAAACTAGACCCCCCAATGAACTTATCTAGATTGTGGTAATCACTTTGAACCCTCAAGTATTTCACTAAAGTTTATAACGCAGAGCCGTGAAAATAAAAAATCTTTTTTTTTTTCCCACAAAAATGATGTTTTAGCCCCTAGTGTTGTATTTTACCATGGGTAACAGGAGAAATTGGACTCCAAAAGTTATTGTCCAATTTGTCCTGAATACGCCGATACCCCATATGTGGGGGTAAACCACTGTTTAGATGCACGGCAGAGCTCGGAAAGTAATGAGCACCATTTTACTTTTTCAACGCAGAATTGTATGGATTGAGATCGGATGTCATGTTGCGTTTGCAGAGCCCCTGGTGTGCCTAAACTGTGGAAATCTCTCAATTCTAACGTTTGGGAGGTTTCAACCCTAACCCCAACACACCCCTAAGGCCTCTTTCACACTTCCGTTTTTTGCAATCCGTCGTTTTGGGCAAAAAACGGATCCCGCAAATGTGCTCGCAGGATGCGTTTTTTGCCCATAAACTTGTATTAGTGACGGATCACGACGGATTGCCACACATCGCGTCCGTCGTGTGACGGATCCGTCGTGTTTTGGCGGACCGTCGTCACAAAAAAGTTCAATGTAACGTTTTTTATACGTCGCGTCCGCCATTTTCGACCGCGCATGCGCTGCCGAAGCTCCGTTCCCTCCTCCCCAGACTGCAGAATGGGGAGCGGATGCATTGAAAAACTGCATCCACTGCCCACATCTTGCAAAACTTTCACAACGTCTCTCGGTAGGTCGACCCGACGCATTGCGATGGACCCGTACCGACGGAAGTGTGAAAGAGGCCTAAGCCTAATCCCAACCCTAACCCCAACACAACCCCTTAACCCCAACACACCCCCTAACCCCAACACACCCCTAACCCTAATCCCAACCTTAACCACACCCCTAACCATACCCCTAACCCTGACACACCCCTAACCCAACCATAAACATAATCCAAACCCTAACCCTAACTTTAGCCCCAACCTTAACTTTGTCCTCAACCCTAACTTTAGCTCCAACCCTAACTTTAGCCCCAACCCTAACTTTAACCCCAACCCTAACCCAAATGGGAAAATGGAAATACTTTTTTTTAAATTTTATTATTGTTCCCTAACGAAGGCAGTGATAATGGGTGTTTGATTTACTATTTATATCGGGTTTTTATGTTTGGCAGCTGTCACACACTAAAAGACGCTTTTTATTGCAAAAAATAATTTTTGCGTTACCACATTCTGAGAGCTATAATTTTTCCATATTTTGGTCCAAAGACATGTGAGGTCTTTTTTTTTGCGGGACGAGTTGACGTTTGTATTGGTATCATTTTCGGGCACATGACATTTTTTGATCGCTTTTTATTCCGATTTTTGTTAAGTAGAATGAACAAAAACCAGCAATTTGTGAATTTCTTTTGGGGGGAGCGTTTATACCATTCCGCGTTTGGTAAAATTGATAAAGTAGTTTTATTCTTCGGGTCAGTATGATTACAGCGATACCTCTTTTATATCATTTTTTATGTTTTGGCGCTTTTATATAATATAAACTATTTTATAGAAAAAATAATTATTTTGCATCGCTTTATTCTGAGGGCTACAACTTTTTTTATTTTTTCGCTGATGACTATGTCGGGACAAGATGACGTTTTCGGCGGTGCAATGTTTATTTATATCTGTCTTTTTGATCGCGTGTTATTCCACTTTTTGTTCGGCGGTATGATGATAAAGCAATGTTTTTTGCCTAGTTTTTTTTTTTAACTTTTACGGTGTTCACTGAAGGGGTTAACTAGTGAGACAGTTTTATAGGTCGGGTCGTTACGGACACGGCGATACTAAATGTGTGTACTTTTATTGTTTTGTTTTTTTTTTTATTTACATAAAGGAATGTATTTATTGGAACAATATTTTTTTTATTAATTTAGCATATATATATATTTACACTTGTAAATATTTTTTTTTTACTTTGTCCCAGTGTGGGACATCATGTTATAGTGTCAGATCGCTGGTCTGACACTTTGCAATGCACTGTGTCAGATCAGCAATCTGACATGACACTGCAAGAGGCTTGCCGACACCTGCTCTGAGCAGCCACCTCCCTGCAGGACCCGAAAGGAGCCCCGCGGCCATTTTGGATCCGGGGCCTGCAGGGAGGAAACGCTTGGAGCTACGTGATCACATCGCGTTTCTCCGAGGGTCTCAGGGAAGAACGTAGGGAGCCCCCTCCCTGCGCGATGCTTCCCTATGCCGCCAGAACGATGCGATCATGTTTGATAGCAGTGTTCCGGGGGTTAATGTGCCAGGAGCGGTCTGTTACCGCTCCTGGCACATAGTGCCAGGTGTCAGCTGTGATAGTCAGCTGACAACTGGCCGCACTCCCCCCGTGAGCGCGGTTGATCGCGTTAGACGTACTATCCAGTCGGTGGTCATACGGGCCCATACCACCTCGACGGCATAGTATGTCTAATGTCAGAAAGAGGTTAAGGAATAGGCTGACCCGTTTACCTCACAACTCTATATATAGTTATCTGCCATTTGCTGTTCCCATGATTTGGAGAGAATCCAAAAATCATAGTGATGACTGCTACTTTTGTTTTGTCAAACGGAAGGGCTTTTCTACAAAGAACAAACATAAGATTAATTACCCTGAATTTGAATCTGCGATTAGGCCATTTCCACATGATGGTACCTTGCCAATTCCTTTACCACCGTTGTCTGGATTGGATGAAAATGAAGTCGAATATGAAGACTATGGAGCTGAAGCTACTGGTGTAGACATGGAGGCTATGTGCACACGTTCAGGTTTTTTCGCGGTAAAAACGCTATAAAAACTCATTAAAAACTTATATATTATGCATCCTATCATTTTGAATGCATTCTGCATGTTTTGTGCACATGATGCGTTTTTCCCGCTATTCTATGCATTTGGGAAAACGCACAAAAAAACGCATCAAAAACGTGTCAAAAATGCGAAAAAACGCATGCGGACTTCTGGTAGAAATGTCCGGTTTTTGTCAGGAAAATTTCTACCAGAAATCCTGACGTGTGCACATACCCGGAGACCTTAAGTCAAGATGAGTATGTACCTTACAGAGCAACCAGAACGCTTTACTCAACATGAATTTAATGATCTCATCAGAGACCTTTCATTGTCAAAAGATAAAGCTGAACTTCTTGCATCTAGGTTGAAACAGACGGATCTTCTTCATAATGATGTCAAAGTGTGTTATTACCGAAACAGAAGTAACACTTTAACACAAATTTTCAGTCGATGGACCAATGGTGTACTTTAACAACATGAATGGCCTCTTTGAAGAACTGAATCAAGAGTATTTAGTTGCAGATTGGCGATTGTTTATCGACTCATCCCAGAGAAGTTTGAAAGCAGTGTTGCTTCACAATGGACATATGGAACCATTAATCCCTATTGTTCACTCATGTCATCTAAAGGACAGTTATGAAAATCTGTTAGTTGTTTTGGATTCTATACAATATAAGCATCATCAGTGAATATCTGAGATTTGAAAGTGATTGTTCTGCAAATGGGAAAGCAAGGAGGTTTCACAAAATATTGTTGCTTCTTGTGTTTATGGGACAGTAGAAATACAGTAGAGCATTATATTTGTCATGATTGGGGACAGAGAAAAATCTATGCTCCATGTAGAGACAATGTTCAGCATAATCCTGGCACCTTCCCTTCTGCTTTCAAACATGCCACAATCACGCCTATCCTTAAAAAGCCAACCCTCGATCCAACTGCTATGTCCAGCTATCGCCCAATATCGCTGCTCCCATTCGCTTCCAAACTCCTGGAGCAGCATGTCCACGATGAACTTTCCTCTCACCTCTCATTTAACTTGCTCTTTGACAATCTACAATCTGGTTTCCGCCCCCATCACTCAACTGAGACAGCCCTGACCAAAATCACTAACGACCTACTTACCGCCAAAGCTAACGGACAATACTCTGTACTCCTCCTTCTAGACCTGTCCTCTGCTTTCGACACAGTAGACCACTGCCTCCTACTACAGATCCTCTCCTCCTTTGGCATCAAAGACCTCGCCCTATCCTGGATCTCCTTGTACCTTTCCAACTGCACATTCAGCGTCTCCCACACTACCTCCTTATCCCACCCTCTCTCTGTTGGAGTCCCCCAAGGCTCTGTTCTAGGACCCCTACTCTTCTCAATCTATACACTTGGCTTGGGACAACTCATAAAGTCCCATGGATTCCAGTACCACCTCTATGCTGATGACACTCAGATCGACCTCTCTGGCCCAGACGTCACCGCTCTGCTGTCCAGAATCCCAGAGTGCCTATCAGCCATATCCTCCTTCTCCTCTCGCTTCCTGAAACTCAATGTGAAAAAATCTGAACTCATCATCTTTCCTCCATCCCATAGATCTTCCTTACGTGACCTATCGCAATCAATGACATCATGCTTTCCCCCGTACCGGACGTCCGCTGCCTCGGAATAACCTTCGACTCTGCCCTGTCCTTCAAACTGCACATCCAAGCTCTTTCCCCCTCCTGTCACCTCCAGCTCAAAAATATCTCAAGAATCCGTCCTTTCCTCAACCGTCAATCTACTAAAATGCTTGTGCATGCCCTCATCATCTCCCGCCTTGACTACTGCAACATCCTTTTCTGTGGCCTCCCTGCTAACACCCTTGCACCTTTCCAGTCCATCCTTAACTCTGTTGCCCGACTAATTCATCTCTTCTCACTACTCCTACGCTTTCCCCCTATGTAAATATCTTCACTGGCTCCCATTCCCTCAGTGTATCCAGTTCAAATTACTAATACTTACCTACAAAGCCATCCATAACCTGTCTCCTCCGTATATCTCTGAACTAATCTCCTGATATCTTCCCTCACGTAATCTCTGGTCCTCCCAAGACCTCCTCCTCTCCTCCACACTTATTCGCTCATCATGCAATCGCCTCCAAGATTTATCCCGAATATCCCCCATCCTCTGGAATTCTCTGCCCCAACATGTCCGACTATCAACCACATTCGGATCCTTCAGACAGAACCTGAAAACCCATCTCTTAAGGAAAGCCTACAGCCTGCACTGACCCAGTTGCCTCCTCATCACTACCGAAGCTGCCCCCTCATCACTGCCGAAGCTACCGCCTCACCAACACCGGAGCTCCTGCAACCCTCAACCCACTGTCTCCTTCCCCATAATCCTGTAGAATGTAAGGCCGGGTTCACATTGCGTTAACAGCAGCCCGTTCAACACATACGTTAACGGGCTGTTGTTAACGCATGTGCCGATATTCCATTGCGCTGGCGGCGCGCAGATAGAGCATCTGCTAGCTCTATCTGCGCTAGCAGTGACTGACCCGGAAACGCTGCAGGGTCTCAGGGTCTGTCACTCAATGACCCCACATCGCTAGCGCACGCGTATTGCGAGCGTGTGCTAGCGATGTGTCCGACACAGGAATTAATGGCGGCGTTAAATTACACCGCATTATGCCACGGTGTAACGAGGTCCGTCTAACGGACGCCATTAACGCAATGTGAACCCGGCCTAAGCTCGCAAGGGCAGGGTCCTCACCCCTCTGTATCAGTCTGTCATTGTTAGTTTGTTTACTGTAAGTGATATCTGTAACTTGTATGTAACCCATTCTCATGTACAGCACCATGGAATCAATGGTGCTATATAAATAAATAATAATAATAGTTGCTCCAACAAAAATCTTTCTTCCTCTACTACATATAGTATATAAGTTGGGATTGATTAAAACTTTGTGAAAGCCATCGCAAAGACAAATTCACAAGGGTTCCAGTACATTTCACAGAAATTCTCCAGCATTTCACCAGCAAAACTGAAGGAAGAGGGGTATGCGTTGGTCCTCAGATCAGAGAGATTATGAGAGATGATGTGTTTGAAGGAACTCTAAATGATAAGAAATTGAGATCTTGCAAAAGCTTCACGTGGATATGTGAAAACTTCTTAGGAAAACACTGACACTGGTCAGATTTAAAAAATTTGGCCCGGTCATTAAGATGTTAATATCTGCTGGACCATGGAGAGTGGTGTGTTGCTCACCAAAAGAACAAATGGCACCAGTATGCAAAATCCCTGACTTGTTTGGTGTGTTCCTTGGTTTTATGATGCCGTTTAATGCCTAATGTTCTCAAACAAACCCTGGGGCCTTCACAGAAGCTGTAGTTATACTTTTTTTAATGTTTAGAAAACCATGTATCATTTCCTTGGTATAATTTTTCTATGAGTCAACTGTAGTCATCATGTAACGTTGTTGGATACCCCTCATATGAATCTACAATCTGCTAAAGGGATTTCTTTAATACCCCCCTTAACCAAAGAATAATTCAGACTCCTTGTTTCCACGTATGAAGTATTTATTTTGAATATAAGAACATTTGTAAAATAAAAGTATTATAAATTGCTCTGTATAAATAAATGGAGTTTCATTTTTTACATTTTTGTATCAAATTAACATAAAATGACAATCTGACAGAAGCAGGAGTATCTGGAAAGGCATTAGAACATGGTGGGTGGCATTGGTGAGGAATGGACAATATCATTTACAAAAACTACACAAAATGCCTGATACATTCTGACACTGGACTGAGTGGAAAATTGGTAGAAAAATGGCAAATTACAGAAAACTTGTACAGAATAAATCCATGCAGTACCCCATGACACAAACAGCTCAATGGTCAGATCCCACAGACACAACCAGCAGAGAACACTGTGAAGATCTCAGTGATGTCAATGAATAAGTATATTTAGAGGGTTCCTTCAAACTCTACAAAAACAATGAATATTCATAGCTGCAGACCTCATGTGTAATGGCTCCAGTCCTACAGGGAGACCCTAATGCACATGCTTCATATCTTCAAGATGCAGGGGTTTACTTGGTATACAGCTTGGACAGCTGGACTTGTACTTGCCATGTCAGCAGTGGCTAGCAGAGGTCGGCAGCCGTTACATGGACAACTTTTGTCACCAGACTGATGCTACACATTTTCTCTGCGTATTCTCCCATTGCTGGTGGCTTCGGCTGCATATGGAAATATCCTCTTTATAATGCCGGTCCTCAGGTTTTCCCAATGTAAACTAAAAGGATCACCTTTAATGCCTCTTTTCCAGGAGTCTAGTAACATGTATAGTAGTCCTCAATCTCTTCTGCATATCTCACAAAATACCTTTTATAATCTCACCATAGCACACAATCCGGTTCTCCTCTATCCCCACAAACGCTGTCCATCTGCCCTGCTTCATGTGAATCACGCGTCCTACGTCATACACAGAGCGCCCCCAATCTCCATTCTGCGCAGTTCTGTAATGCGCATGTGCCAGGAGAGGTCTAAGAGCATTGATCACCTGGAAGTAAAGCCGGCGCATGCGCACAGCAGGACAGAGGGGAGTACGCCTGTGTAGGAGCGCGATGGGGGACACTGTGGGTATGATGTAGGACTTGTCATCCACATCAAGCAAGAAGGAGAATGGCCATGCAGATACAGAGGAGGTGCCAAGACCGGTGATGCCCATTGGACCAGACAGCACCATATGGGAGGTTTATAACAGGTATTTGTGGGATATACAGAGGAGGTTGGAAAATTATATACAAATTGCTAAACTGCTGTAAAAGAGGCATCAAAGGTGGCTTTAGCTTTATTGGGAAAACCCCGTGACGGGTTCCCCTTAAAACGAACAGTTGCTTTGATCTTTATTTCATAAATCAATAGTACACATGAAAATAAGCAACTGTTATATATATTATCAAAGAAATTTGCTTCTTTCTCTGCCAGAATTGATCAATCATTATCAAAATTCTCAGTTCTGGGGTAAAATCTGTATTTGGTGCAGACACTTTCCCATTATGGAGATAGGAGATGGGGGCTGGTGCTGATGAGATTCTATGTAGACAGAAGGGAGAGGGGGAAGAGCTAGAGACAGAGCTCCTCCCTCCCCTATATACATAGAATCTCATCAGCACCAGCCGCCATCTCCTATCTCCATAATGGGAAAGTGTCTGCACCGAACACAGATTTTACCCCAGAATTGGGAATTTTGATAATTGATCAATTCTGGCTGATTTCTAGGTATTACAGAGTTGCTTATTTTCATGGGTACTATTGATTTAGGCAATAAAAATGAAAGGACGGTTACGTTTTTATGGACATCTTTTGCGGACATTTACTTTCTTACACACACGAAGAATAAATCATTTTAACAATTGAGTTTAATTAAAATGCTTGAACCGTTTGCCTGCTATAGCCACTCTGCTGTACTGTCTATCGGTTGCTTCAGAATGAGTTACCTGAGAATTCATCAGTGAACGCATTCTCTCTTCTGTCTTTTTCTGAGTTTCTCTGTTCTGATTTATCAGCATTGACCACATGAAAGTTCAGCGCATCCCTGTGGTCATAAATCAGCCAAGAGAAGCTCAGAAAAAAACAGATAATGCAATGACGACAAACTTTCCTGTCAGAATCAGACTACGGATAGATTGATAACCCATTGTGCAGCCAGAAATGTGCAGGAAACCAAAGAGCCTGGAAAAGCCAAACTGTGCAAAAGTTTTAATGAAACTAAATTGCAAAAATGATTTTTAGCCCAAATTACTCCGGTTTCCTCCCACATTCCAAAGACATACTGATAGGGACTTTAGATTGTGAGCCTTAACAGGGACAGCGATGATAATGTGTGCAAACTGTAAAGCGCTGCGGAATATGTTAGCGCTATATAAAAATAAAGATTATTATTATTACATGTATATAAATAAACAAAACAAATGACCCCAAAAGATGTCCATATCTTCTAATTGAATCAGTTTGTGAATTGTTCGGATAGATAAGAATTTCTTAAAGTTAATGAACATGTTTTATCAGCAGGTTTCATGCTGAGACAGTACAAAATTATCCCTTGTAAAAAATGGCACCAAACAAACCCTTCTCCAAGCACAGGTTTCCAGTTTCCCTCTATACAATGTGGACACTGGATACTTGGGACGATTTAGAAACAATCCTATTGCAGAAGTCGCTCTCATCCCTCTACCACAGATCTAAGCATGGAGTTACTGGCCCGGGGAGGCACCGTGCAGTGCAGGCAATGGTTGGGGACATAACTGAGCATTTGGTAAAACTTCATCTGTAAAATTTACTAAAATAAGGACCTTAATAAAGAACTTTTAAAGTGCATCTTAATTTTACAGATGAGCGCTCCTTGACACAGGACTGGCCGATTAGGGAGTCGTATAATACAAACAGCTGCATTCACATCTCCACACAAGTCCCAACCTACCGCGAGCGACTGATCGGAAAGAGATGATGATACTACTGTAGATATATCCATGACGGGAAACAGGAAAATATATGTATAGCTTTTATGGACACAAACGGATTACCAGCAAACAGGTCACAGGTGAGGATGTTACCTTTAGTATCCATTCAAACCCATTTGTGTCAACTTCTGTGCATGTTATCAGGCCAAAATCACCAGGGTATGTGAACATTTGATCAGGGTCATTTGGATGCTTTGGGTTGTCATTATGATTTATAAAGAGAAAACACAGTAGTTTGACAATAAATGGCTTCACCCAACCACAAACCATGAGTGGAGAAAAAGTTTTGGTGTTGCTCACATTCTCTGAAAAAAGGCCAAGAAAGCAAAAATTCTGCCGGGGTATGTAAACTTTTGAGCACAGCTGTATATATGTATATATACGCACACACATTTTGAAGAGAAGAGACAGACTTTCTGGAATTCTTGTGTTCCTCCTCTGACCCGGGCCATGTAAAGGTTGTCTGAGCTTGCTGTGTATAGCAGAGGATGATTAGAACAGAAGGGTTTGGTTTACACTTTAGCAAATACAATATTATGTAGGTATTAGAAAGCAACACATAAAAAAATAGGCTATGGGTATATCTTGACAGCTCCCAAAAGAAAGAAAATCAAAGCACTTTAACTCACAGTGTACTAAGGAAAACAGCCTCTGCATCAGTTTATGTGAGCGGATTAAAGCTGTGGGGTAAGCACCCATCTGCTGGAGCAGATGCAGCATGTCCATGTATTGGTTGGAGATACCGGTAACTGAATCTTATAGTTTTTGCTGGTAGTGGCCGCACCTCTGAGTCCACAAGAATATGGTGGGTTTTCATACTTGATACATAAAGGTGCCACTTGGCTCAGAGGATTCAGTTTTTTCTGCATATCACACGGTGCGACGTGTACGAGTGTGAACATACTTTTGGCACACTCCAATGTCTCACAACCAAGAGTATCTGAACCATCACAAGGAGGACGCGTTTCCACGTATTCTTGCCAGCAGTATGTGGCGAGCGAGTGTACAACACATCCCGTCACACCAGGGAGCACCTGAAGAGTGGTGCTGAAGGTTCAGGAAAGAGGCCATCAACGGGCGGCTCACAGTGAGGTCTCATTAGTGTGAGGTCTGGAGTTTTCCTCCTCTAGTAAAGCTATCCTCTGCTTCAGCATCCGCACTTGTGTCTCATGTCTCTCCACCATTGCCATCATCTGGGACTCCAGCTTTTTCAGCTTATTCTGATGCTTCTTCTTTGCCTTTTCATAAGCTGCCACAAGATTGCTGCTCATGAGAAAAAAAAACCAGTACAGATATTAAGAGGATCACAACGGTAATGCTGAAATTAGCAGTAAAAACGCTTGTTTTGCAGCGATTATTTGGCAGTGGCTTTTGTGTGTGCTTTTCCTACAGTACATGTTTAATAAAGTTAGTTTTACTGTCAAAAAATGCTTAAAGGGACTCTGTCAAATGAATTTGGCGGGTTCTGTTAATGGTCAGATGGGCGGTGTTTTCTGTTCTTTCATGCACCCTTTGCTTTCCCGCTGGCCGCAATATTGTCTTCAATTTGATTAGGTTTCCTCCGTAGTACACGCGTGCGCAGTGCAATCTCGCCTTGCGCACGCGCAGTATGCTTTGCCCAACTGCGGGCAAAGCCGAAAAGCATTAATGCGCATGTGCCGGCGCACTATGTCCCGGAACACAGCAAAATACTTCCGGGACATAGTGCGCCGGCACATGTGCACTAATGCTTTTCGGCTGTGCCCGCAGTTGGGCAAAGCATACTGCGCGTGCGCAAGGCGAGATTGCACTGCGCACGCGTGTACTACGGAGGAAACCTAATCAATTTCAAGACAATATTGCGGCCAGCGGGAAAGGAAAGGGTGTATGAAAGAACAGAAAACACCGCCCATCTGACCATTAATAGAGCCCGCCAAATTCAGGTAACAGAGTCCCTTTAAAAAAACTCTACAAAAAACACCTAAAAAATAGTTGTTGCATTTTTTGCAGCATTTTCCCACTTTCTCTAAGGGTAAAAAATGACACACTGCTGATAAAAAAAAATGCTGTTCTCAAAATTAGTAAGGAAAGCCTGTTCATAAAAATCTCATAGCTTTTGCTGCTACTGTAAAAAGCAACTTTTAATTTGCATAAAAAACACTGCAACAGCGCTGCGTGTGTACACAACGGTCTTAGGCATTGGTCACAGGCTCCATCTCATACAGACACTGAAAGCTTTCCAGAATGGAACATTAAACAGAGGACTAAAAAAGGAATGTGAACTGAGCCAAAAAAAGAGAACATTTACAGCAGCGATTGTGTGGAAAGGATTGTCTGCAGTGGCTCTACATGGAGGACCCAACACATCTAATCATGGGGATGCAGGACTTGCTGGATTGCTGCAGGTCCTGTCGTCAGGATACGTTCCCTCATGTATTACTAGAAAGGCGCACACTTATTACTCACCTATTCGCTCTCTTCAAGTCATTGACAAACTCTGCCGACTGCTGATGCCGGACTTCACTGCTCTTCGTGAGTCTTTCTAGGGCGCTCACCAGCTCTTGTGCCCGGGACTTTAACTTCTTTTCCCTGCAAAAGAAAAATCATAATGAGAAGTTCTGTGCGATCATTAATAGTGCTGCAAATACCATCAATTCATGCAAATCACAAATTATATACATGACACTAGTGATTAAGGAGCTGGACCAGGAATGGGGGAACAAGCAAATATTAATATACAATCTCTGTATGTCTGTAATGTGAAGTGACTGCTGCTGGGGTTTTTAGTTCTCCATGTTGTAGAGAACTTATAATGTCCTATACGATTGCCGTAAGGGACCTGCTGACTGGCACCATAAGTGTAATGCAGAATACGGCAAGCAGGTGTCACCATTTCCATAGAGACTGCAGAACTGCTCATTTTACTACCAGCCATGTGAATATTTTTCTGCCCAATGATGACAGAAGTATTCTAGGAGTGATACCTTTATTGGCTAACCAGAAAATAACCAATAAAGGTATCACACCTAGAATACTACTGTCATCATTGGGCAGAAAAATATACACATTGCCCACTATCTGATTTAACTTGTAGACAGAGAGGTCTGGCATGTACCAAAGTTGCAAAAAAATGGCAGAATTAATAAAGCAAGCATATTAGAAAGTCTGGCCACTTATGGATCAGCCCTTTAATATTACGGAAAATAACCACAGGGAAGACTGCAGTGTAGGATTTTACTTTAGGGAGTGTATGGCTATGTTTCCAAGCAAGGAAAATGCAGATTTTCCACCATAGATTGTAAGCCTCCACAAGAGCAGGGGCCTCCCCCTCTGTAAAGGTCTGACAGGCTTCTTACTTACAATTTGTTATATATGTTATGACTGCAGTCCAGTTTTTACCCTAGAATTAGGGGGTGCTTTAAAAATAAATAAAATAATAATAATACTGTGTATTATATTGGAGAAACTCCAGCGCATTCTATAATGTATGAGAGTAAGAATTCTTATCAACATGCTGAAAACAGCAGCTAAAGGTTCATCACTCTGAAAACGAAAATGGTGAAGGCCCACCACGCAGAGGGCCATAAGAAGACAGCAAAGCATCTTAAAGTCGCCTTTCCTCAGTTAGAAATATAATTAAGAAATGGAAGTTAAGAGGAACAGTGGAGGTCAAGATAAGGTCTGGAAGACCAAGCAAATTTTAGTTGCAAACTGCTTGTAGGATTGCTAGAGAGGCAAATCAGAACCCATGCTTAACTGCAAAAGACCTTCAGAAAGATTTAGCAGACTCTAGAGTTTTGGTACACTGTTCTACTGTTCAGAGACACCTGCACAAATATGACCTTCGTGGAAGAGCCATCAGAAGACAAACTCTCCTGCGTCCTCACCATAAAATTCAGCGTCAGAAGTGTGTAAAAGAACATTTAAACGAGCATGATGCATTTGGGAAATTTTGCCTAAAAAAACAAAGTAAATGTTTCATCTTTAACTTTAGCCCTTTTAGAGATCATTTCCTCTTCAACACACACACAAGGTTCGCACTGGAGTTGCTAAGAGGTAACGTAGCCTAAAAGTTACTAATAGTGGCTGAATTCCCCCTGCTAAAAGCAAGGCTGATGCTTCGGCCAGTGAAGACCAGCTCTGGGGTAATCCAATCCCCTTCGATCACCCATGAAGTAAGATGATAAATGATAAAGCCCACAGACTATGGAGTGCAGGTACCTGTGTAGCCTTTGACCGGCTGCAGAGTAGCCACTGGGAATTTCTCTGCAGCAACAAATCTCTATAGTATATTTCATGGGTTACGAAGAACATCATGCAATCTAAGTGCCGTGTCCAGCGTGCTCATATTCATAATCTCTATTATGTTATTAAAAGGATCCAGTGTAAAGAAGATACAAATCATGGCTGTTTTTTATGACCCAATTCATCATGAAGTAAAGGCATTTATTATTCCATCCATATGATGGCTATTTAAGGACACCCGTGAATATTAACCTCTATTAAAATGCGGCATTAGACACATTAAAGTGCCATGCCGTGACCCAGGAGTAAAACCCCTTCCTGCTGGAGACCAGCACCAGCTTGCCTGTTACTGATGGCGCCTGGGCTCACGTGGCAGATGTGTGCAGGGCGCAGTGTGCAGACATTGTCGTCCTATTAATTACACAAATTATTACTGAAGCAGCAGCATGTGGGAGAGTTCATCACATTTATAGATGACACTCATTGTGCTGCAATGCAAGACGGCATTTATTTCATGCAGGCGGCCGCTGTGCTAATACACGAGCTAAGAGATGTAGTGTGAACCATTACCAAGTCAGCCATAATGGAAACATTTCACTGTATAAATGCACCCAACAACTGCACAGAAGGCATCGGGTATTGTCAGGATCTCAGGCATGTTCTACATGTGGCTACATTAAATGTATTGCTCTCACTTCTATACCATTGTACAGAAATCACCATATTGTACCATGTCCGAAAACTAATCTACTACTTCATTATGGCCAATCCCCTATTAGAAGGGTCTAAGCCCATGGACCACTATTCTGTTCCAGAAAGAAGTCCTGGTACACAGCAGATATATGTAGGGCAGATGAGGACAAGATCTGGTGATGGAAGCTAGGGAGAATAGGACCCCTGAAAATGTTATTTTACTGCTTGGGTGATAGAATATTATACAGAAGCAATAAAACAGTGGACGCAGCAAGATGAGGAATTGAGGTACAATATATTTCACCACGATAAGTATTCCATGTCTCTGGAATACAACGCTTACTACAAGCAAGCAGAATATGGTAACCTTCACTTCATTGGCGAGGAAGAGCGTTCAGTGACAGGAACAAGACTTCACATTACATTTCCATCAGAGGAAAAAAAATGGGATTCCAGAAGCCCACCACAGGATTCAGGACTAAGGGCGTCCAGTATGAATTGTCAAATTACCTCCATCAGAAAAAAAAGTGACAGTACCATCGATGTAGTAAACGGACAGAGCTTTTCTCCATCAGCAGAGTGCTTATATTCGATACCATCAGGCACAGTGAGGTGCACTAAATGTACTTTTTATTTGGGTCAATTAAAGACCCCAACAGAAACAAACACCGCTCCTGTGCTGGAGGTAACAGGTGGGCAGCAGCAATCCGAGCCTTCCACTCTCCTGCCCCACTATCGCTGGCAATCGCCTACAGCACCGGGCACAGACCAGTGTTTCCTGCCCGTCAATAGCGATTATCAACACTTACAACTATACAGCTGTTCTCAACTTGTTCAGCTAGAAGAACTAATGCTTTGCTCCTGTGACTATTAGAACCAATATTCTCTCCCTCTGTGATATTAAGCACAGTTATAGCATCACTAAAGTACCTGGGTACCCTTCCAATATCTCCTCTGTAAAATCCTAACTATGGAGGAAACGATTCAGTGTTCCTTTTGGTGAGGCAGCAAAAAGGTAACGGATGCTCTTACCAGGAACAGTACGACAGACAGGGCAGAGGATGATTTTCAGTTAAAAAGTTATTCCCAAAATCACAATGTGGTCTTATAATAATGTACACGTATATTCATATGTGCCAATCTAATGCAATTTTAAATCTCCCCCATTTTGCATATATCTCCCTCCACAGGAAGCCTCTCCTGGCCCTATTTGCCCTCTATTTACCTGTGGAACAGTCCTGCTGTACTTCCACAGCTCCTAGATGATCATGCACGGTGCAGGTTTTCTCATCTGGCCTCCGGCCAGTAGAGCTCTGCTCTGGGACCTTCCTGGAGCTGAACTGCCCCCTGTGAGAGATGAGGTCACGACCAAAGCCTCCATCATTACAGAGCATAGAGCTCATACCATGAAGCAGCAATGTGTGTTTGTAACGAATAGGAGCGATGTACTGTATGATGAGGTTGTGTATAGAGGGGCCGAAAAAGAAAACATACTGCATAATGAGGCTGTATACAGAGCATAAGAGGAGTGATACACTGCAGTACGGCTCTATACAGGGGGCTGAGAAGAGTGATATACTGCATGATGGGGCACTTTCGAGGTAGCAAAGAGGAGTAATATGTAGCAGTATATTGCTGTATATAAAAGAGGTGAAAGGAGTGATATACTGCAGGATGGGGCTCTATATAAAGGAGGTTCAAGGAATTATACACTGCAATATGGGTCTACATATAGTGGGTCTGAAAAGAGTGATATACTACAGGGTATGGCTGTGTACAGAGGGTATGTACTGCCGGATGGGACTGTATAGAGGGGCTAAGAGGAGTGATATTCTGGAGGATGTTTCTACGTATGGAGGGACAGTGAAGAGTGAGATTCAGCAGGATGGGGCTGTATACAGGGAATGGAGAGAAGTGATATAAAGCAGGATGGGGCTCTATACAGGGAGCTGAGGGGAGTATTATACTACAGGATGGGACTATGTTGTAAAATGATACTAAATAAATGAATATTCAGCTCACCCTCCTATTGGCTAGCAATCACAAGAAATGGTGCACAGAAGTACTTGGGAGAGAGTCAATCCCATACAGAAGATTCCAAGGTGGTAGGGGATCCAGCACATGGGAAGAGATTAAAACACTGCTATTCCAAAATTGTTAAAAACTATTGATGAGCGAATATACTCGTTACTCGAGATTTCCTGAGCACGCTCGAGTGACTTCCGAGTATATTTTAGTGCCCGGAGATTTAGTTTTCTTTGCCGCAGCTGAATGATTTACAGCTACTAGTCTGCTGGATTACATGTGGGGGTTCCCTAGCAACCAGGCAACCACCAAATGTACTTATGCTGTCTAATAGATGTAAATCATTCAGCTGAGGCGATGAAAACTATATTTCCGAGCACTAAAAAATACTCGGAGGACACCCGAGCGCGCTCGGGAAATCTCGAGTAATGAGTACCGTATATTCGCTCATCACTATTAAAAACCTCTTCATCAGTGTAAATTCCATAAAAAGATTAGGCAAGAATGCTAAAAGACATGGGAGTTATTACACATTTTGAACCTTTGAACCCACTGATTCTTAGTCATAACTAGTCATTGTATGTGAAAGACTGTGGTTTTATAGCATCCGGGATATAGGTGTGGTTCATCAACCCCATGTATTCAAGAATGAGACACATTCCACTACACTTTTTATATCACGCATTTAAAAACAAAATGGTGATATTAAAAAAAAAACTATTTCTACACAATAAATGCCAATACCCTTAAAGGTGTTTTCCCACGAACAAAAGTTCATTTTAATCAATAGGTTTTGGAATACCGTAATAATAACTTCCACAATTGGATGTGTTTTAATAAAATGTCCCTGTGCTGAGATAATCTTATAAATGTGCCCCTACTGTGTACTGTGTAATGGCCGTGGTATGATCAGACCGTGTTCCAGCAAGGTCAGACACGGCCATTACACAGTACACAGCAGGGGCACATTTATAAGATTATCTCAGCACAGGGACATTTTATTAAAACACATCCAATTGTGGGAGTTATTATTCCAAAGATCTACAGTATTGATTAACATGAACTTTTGTTTGTGGGAAAAGTACATGCTGTGTTGGGCTGGCCTAAGGGAGTAACAGATACAGTCCAAATAGTAATCAGTTGAAAAAAATATTAAATATGGATAGTGTTTAGCAGTGTGTGAACAGTACTAAAAAAAAATAGTAAAGCGCTATAACAATAAATAATAATAATAATAATAATATATAGCATGGAATGCTTACTGGTCAAATTATTCAAGGAATGTATGAATGTGATGGATATGACCTGTAAATCAATCAGTAAAAAAGAACACAATATAATAAATGAAGATTGCATTAGACATTGTTTATTTTGTTGGCGAGTGTGAATGGTGTCAAAATGCATTCTTATCAAGTCTATTGGATTGTGTCCCAACCTGGAATACATGGGGTTAATGAATCACAGCCATATACCAGATGCTATAAAACCAATCTTTCTCCTACTTTGACTAGTTCTGAATACGAACCAGGGAGTTCAAAGGTTTGAAACATGTAATAACGCTCATGTCTCATCATAGCCTTCTCGCCGAACGTTTTTATGGAATATACACAGATGAAGAGGCTTTTAACAACTTCATAAAGGGCTGAAAGGAGTAATATACTAGAGGATGGCGCCATGTATATAGGGGCTGAGAAGAATGTTCTTCTGCAGGATGGGGTTGTATATAAGGGACTGAGAGGAGTGTAATATTGCAGAATAGGGCTGTTTATAGGCTAAGAAAACGTATATACTGTAGGATAGGGCTGCATATATAGGGTCTGAAAGGAGTGCTATACTACAGGATGGGGCATTATATACAGGGTCTGAAAGCAACTATATAATCAAGAATGCGGCTGTGCATAGAGGTGCTGAGAAAGGTTATATACTGTAAGCTATGTATAAAGGGGCTGAGAGGAGTGATATTGTGGAGGATGGGGCTGTGTACAGAAGATCTAAAAAGAATTCTAAGCACGGGGCTGTGTATAGCAAGGTTGATGAGTGATTTTTGCAGTGCTGTACAGAAGCATAAGGTGATTTTACACTTAGATTAATTTAAAAGGGTTGTCCCACAAACAAAGTACATTTTAATCAATTGATATTGGAATAATAATGATCATTTCCACCAACTGTTCCTGTTCCTAAGTAACGGCTGTGTCTTACCATGCAGGAACAAAAAGCTTAAAGAAATGATAAGAAGATTGAATTTATACACCCTATAAATACTATTAGTATCAAAGAACCGACCATCCCACTTAACATTAAAATTCACAATTTTTATTTGATTACTCTGGAAAGAATACCCATATAAAAAAATATATCAAAGGAAACCCAAAACAAATACTGAATTTAAATCTTTCCTAAACAGGAATTAACACTAATATATGAACATAGCACAATTATTTATATGTCATAACCATAGAGAATATTTATGTATGACATTAGGTTATTAATTACTATAGGATTCCTGGTCCTGAGCCTAATTGTAGATCCCAATTTTTGCTCCTAGGATGGTGGGAGGACACAACTATCTCACAGGAACCGTCATCAACATGGTGCTCCAAATAGCTTTCTAGAGTGGATTTATAGATTACCGTATAAGTTTATTTTGTGTACAGGTCCTGAAACATCTTTCGAGCAATTTGTCACTGATATTTTCAGCACAATATAACAACACAATGATAATGCAATACTGTCTTGTATGCTCTCTAAATCATGGGACATGACAATTTGACATGAATCAGTCCTCAGGCTCATCTGGTTTCAGTTTACCTTTTTGGTCAAGTAGGTGAAGCAGAGTGGGAAAGCATCATCTGCTCCAAATAGCTTTCTAGAGTGGATTTATAGATTACCGTATAAGTTTATTTTGTGTACAGGTCCTGAAACATCTTTTGGGCAATTTGTCACTGATATTTTCAAACTTGTTTTTATTTTCTGACTGTGGATCTCTTCTTTATATTCTATATACAGTCACTGGCATTGTGAGCAGTGATGGCTTTAATCGCACCCTGGCACTTTGATTGACAACTCACTCTACATAGATGTGCTGCAGAGCAAGCTGTCAATCCAACTTCTAGGACGTGCTTACAGCCGCCGATCACTGGGTATTGAGTGGTGACTGTAGTAGCACCGGGTACACCGCTATAACTCAAAGTCACTGGGTGCTAGGATGAATAAAGTTCTTTTTCTCCCAGCAACCATGCTTTCAGTAAGGCGGCCGGTCCAAAGTAACACTGTTAACCAGCAGATTAACTCCATATATGCACGTTAATAGCATTTGGGAAGATGACGGGTTCCCAATAAATTGATTTTTTCTCTATGACAGACCCCTTATTCCTTATCTGTAATTTTCTTTACACTTTAGAAGAACACCACCTCTATTCCACAGTAAAATCTATTAGAAAGACAAATTCCACTGGAAACGTATTTAGAAGAATGTAATATCCAAGATCCTCTACAACTACAGCCCCTGTTTATACCTGTATTTTTATCTACAAACATATTACCAGTGCTACAATAGATGAGAACAAGAAGTGCTCAGTATTCTCCAAATGCATGGCAGAAAATCTTTCTATGCTTGTAATCGAACGTCACATTTAATTTTTGGTTTACAATTATCACCTTTATTCCCAGCAGAAACACCCCCCACACTTCGCACATGTAGGATCCCTTTGACAACGATGCACTATAAATAACTGAAGACAATGTAAGAATTTACTGTCTGTTGAGGACACTTCGCTCCCACATGTTGATCCCAAGCCAGGACTGTGAATGTGGTAACTTCCCTCAGCATGAAGGTGACATAGAAGCCAACCGAACATCTCTATAGGACCTGCCAGCTTCTCACTGAGCTCAACTGCAGAAGCAGATGTTACGATTCCCTCCCAACGGCCCACTGCATTACCTCACACGTGTAGTAGACAAAGCAGCGGTGGACACATTCTGATTAAAGGTTTTCTCTCATAATATGCAATTGTTCAGCTGTCATAACTGGTAAATGTCCAGATAGAACAAGAATTGTGGCAGCAAATGTAGGAGATAAAGCACTAATCTGGAACATGTGCTCTGTTCATTACATATGTGCTGATGAGAAAAACGGATTTCATGGAATCAGGCTGCGATCTCCAAGCCCTCATTCAAATGTAAACTTTCTTCTGTAGAATACTACCACCTTTATTCCCACTTATATCCTTCTCAAGGTCGTCTCGTGAGAAACTCAAATAAGGACTGAGGGTGTAAAGCTGGTCGTACACATTAGATGGCTGAACGATGCTTGGGCCGACGGCCATCTCAGCCGACTCTGCCATAGACAGGAGCGCATGTTCCGCCAATCGATCCTGTGTTATCTAAGAGAAAGTCAAGTCACTGAGACATACCTACTTACATAATCAGGGCTGGATTTAAGAGGTGGGTGGCCCGTGGGCCCATTTTGGATGGATGCCCGTTTTTCAATGTGTTGCAATATGTAATGCAAAAACACAAAATGAAACGAACGCAAGTTTATTTACAGAAATCATTTACGTAGAGTAATTCAGGTAAAATCATTCATTTTTTTTACAATCTAGGCACTTTTCTTGGTTTTCGTGCTGCAAAATCACTAATGATGTCACTAAAGTCCAATTCATGCAGTATATCTAACTCGATGCTCTTGATAGCCAAATTTACAAGTCATTCCTGCTTCATAAATGTCCTTAATCGGTTTTCAACTAACTTGAGTTTTGAGAAGGAACACTCACCACTGCAGTTTGCTACCATCAAAATAAGATATATCCTTAGACCTGTCTCAATATTTGCTGCATATATCAGAGGCTGTTTACCTGTATATATCAGAGGCTGTTGCTGTGCTGGCTCTATATAGAATAGAGGCTGAGGGGCTGTATAAAGTGTATACACAGCATTATACTGTAAACAAGTCCACACTATATACATAGCCATCTTTTGCTTTAATGACTGCTTTGCACACTATTGGCATTCTCTTGATGAGCTTCAAGATGTAGTCACCGGGAATGGTCTTCCAACAATCTTGAAGGAGTTCCCAGAGATACTTTTCACTTGCTGGCCCTTTTGCCTTCACTCTGCGGTTCAGCTCACCCCAAACCATCTCGATTGGGTTCAGGTCAGGTGACTGTGGAGGCCAGGTCATCTGGCGTAGCACCCCATCACTCTCCTTCTTGGTCAAATAGCCCTTACATAGCCTGGAGGTGTGTTTGGGGTCATTGTTCTGTTGAAAAATAAATGATGGGCCAACTAAACGCAAACCGGATGGAACAGCATGCCGCTGCAAGATGCTGTGGTAGCCATGCTGGTTCAATATGCCTTCAATTTTTAATAAATCCCCAACAGTGTCACCAGCAAAGCACCCCCACACCATCACACCTCCTCCATGCTTCCCGGTGGGAACCAGGCATGTAGAGTCCATCCGTTCACCTTTTCTGTGTCGCACAAAGACACGGTGGTTGGAACCAAAGATCTCAAATTTGGACTCATCAGACCAAAGCACAGATTTCCACTGGTCTAATGTCCATTCCTTGTGTTCTTTAGCCCAAACAAGTCTCGTCTGCTTGTTGCCTGTCCTTAGTAGTGGTTTCCTAGCAGCTATTTTACCATGAAGGCCTGCTGCACAAAGTCTCCTCTTAACAGTTGTTGTAGAGATGTGTCTGCTGCTAGAACTCTGTGTGGCATTGACCTGGTCTCTAATCGGAGCTGCTGTTAACCTGAGATTTCTGAGGCTGGTGACTTGGATAAACTTATCCTTAGAAGCAGAGGTAACATAGTAACATAGTTAGTAAGGCCGAAAAAAGACTCTTGGTCTTCCTTTCCTGGAGCGGTCCTCATGTGAGCCAGTTTCTTTGTAGCGCTTGATGGTTTTTGCCACTGCACTTGGGGACACTTTCAAAGTTTTCCCAATTTTTCGGACTGACTGACCTTCATTTCTTAAAGTAATGATGGCCACTCGTTTTTCTTTACTTAGCTGCTTTTATTCTTGCCAGAAAACAAATTCTAACAGTCTATTCAGTAGGACTATCAGCTGTGTATCCACCAGACTTCTGCACAACACAACTGATGGTCCCAACACCATTTATAAGGCAAGAAATCCCACTTATTAAACTTGACAGGGCACACCTGTGAAATGAAGACCATTCCCGGTGACTACCTCTTGAAGCTCATCAAGAGAATGCCAAGAGTGTGCAAAGTAGTCTTGAAAGCAAAAGATGGCTACTTTGAAGAGCCTAGAATATAAGACATAATTTCAGTTGTTTCACACTTTTTTGTTAAGTATATAATTCCACATGTGTTAATTCATAGTTTTGATGCCTTCAGTGTGAATGTACAATTATCATAGTCATGAAAATACAGAAAAATCTTTAAATGAGAAGGTGTATCCAAACTTTTGGTCTGTACTGTACATACAGTATACACAGACACACTAATGCAGGATATAGTGTGGACCTGTATATACAGTATGGTACTGTGTAGGACAGGAGCTGCAAAAAAGATACACAGACAGACAGGCACACACAGAGATCATACTCACCCACCGCGACACTGTGAAGACTGAACCACTTCACAACTGGATCTTCAGTGACTGAAGATCCAGAGTGAAGTCCTGCCGTGCTCCGCGGTTGAGAATCCTCTTCTCGCGCCGACATCGTGGCTCCACCTCCTTCCTCGAAGGTAGCTGAACATTTGATCTAATTCGAGGGAGCGATCATATAGCTGAATAGGTGGCGCCTAGAAGCTTCTGTTGGGATCGGAGAAGGCTGCCGCATGCCATAAGCTGAGCATTAGGTACAGGGAGGGTACTAAGGAAGTCTGGCTAGGCTAGCCAGGTCAGTGGATGCTGACGCAGGTCAGGTGCCATGACTGTGCCGCTCTACACCAGCCACTGAGATGTAGGACCGTAGCCAGTACACTTTCTCTTTTGTTAAATGTTCCTTTATCATTAGAAACGGTTCATAGCGAAAAGACGTGTATTTTACATGTTTTGAGATATTTATCCCTATATTGGTGGGAGGTCCCCGCTTGGTGGGATGCCCAGGGGCCCGGGCCCTTTGCCCCCCCCCCCCCCCCCCTAAATCCGGGCCTGTATATAATGTAGGCTGGGAAGAAGTCCAATGCCATTATACCTGATTAAATTATATGACACTGCCCCCTTAGTCCAGGTCAGATGTAGCCTGAAATTATCATACAGATTTACAGTGGTCTCATCACAGGCACATTTATATATATTCTTTAAAAACCATGTTGGATCTGACCTTTTCAGTGCACTTGTGAGCTCCGTTGCCAGTTCACCATCGTTGTAAGTTCTCAGCTCTGTCAAGGATGTTCCATCTATGGAATCCTATGGGAAAAAATTTATAAGGATTTACAAGGTTTGTTTTGTTTGTTTTTTTAGTTATGTTACACCTGAAGTATAACCAAGGCCTCATTCACACGTCCATGCTGCACGTATGTGTTGTACCTGTTTTTTATTTTCAACTCATACCCATTTTAATCTATAGTGCTACTCACATGTCTAAGTTTTATCATGGAGACATGTCCATTTTTTTCCGGCAGCATGGATGACCAGGACCAACAAGTTTATGGGTTTGTGAAAAACACGTATAGTACACGGATTGCATCTGTGTCTATGTTTAACATTGGAAAGTATAAGAGAAGATCTGTAATATATTGCATGGTCCAACAGCAAAAAAAACTTTGATAAAAATGGATGCGTGGATAACAAGTTGATGCAAAACACTGATGACACCGCTACCGTTTTTTCACGTACGTGTTTAAACATGGATTTGTGAGTGAGGCCTAAAAAGATATACTTTCATCATTAACACACCAATCCATCAGCATGTAACTAAAGTATATAAAGCTTGACTAAATGAAGATGTTAAAAGCTTATGTGGACTGCTTATATGTGAAAAATAGAACACGTCATTCACAAAAAGCAAGAAGAGAGGAGGAGCTGAATCCGACGCCATCGGACCAGAAGGCTCCGTAGGGGAGTATAATAAAAGCTCTTTTTGTTTTACGGAGAGAGCATTAGGGACATATAGACAACATTCTAGTATGCTGTATATGAGAGCTTACTTTATATGGCCCTGCTTTATATGGGAAGAACCTGATGACAGGTTCCCTTTAAAATATTGTATTACAGTACTGTGCCATTAGGCAGGAAAAGATGCTGCTACAAAAGAATGCTTTCAAAACATCTTATGTTAATCAACTAACAAAATGCAAAGAGAATGAGCAAGAGAATAATCTAAATCAAAATTAACCCCTTCACCCCCCACGCCTATTTTCACCTTCATGACCGGGACAAATTTTACATTCTGACCAGTGTTACTTTATGAGGCAATAACTCTGGAACGCTTCAACGGATCCCAGTGATTCTGAGATTGTTTTTTCAAGACATATTGTACTTCATGCTAGTGGTAACCTTTATTCAATGTGACTTGTGTTTGTGAAAAAAATTGGAAAAACTTGGCGAAAATTTTGCAATTTTCAAAAGTTGAATTTTTATGCCCTTAAACCAGAGAGTTGTCACACAAAATAGTTAATAAACAACATTTCCCACATGTCTACTTTACAGCAGCACAATTTCCCAGCATTGAATGTAGAAATACTCCATATATGGCTGTACAGTACTGCTTAGGCCCCTTTCACACATCAGTCGCAATCCGTCTAATTTTGAGAAAAAAACGGATCTGGTGACTGATGCTGCCGGATCCGATTTTTTTTCTCATAGACTTGTATTAGCGACAGATGGATCCATCGAAAATTGTTTGTCCGGCAGCCCGAGACAACGGACAAAGTAACGTTTTTTGTGTACGTCGAAAAACGGACAGCGTCGCTTGCTAGAATATGGCAACAGATTCCGTTTTTTTTTCAACTGAGCATGCTCCGATCCAATTAGCCAGATCCGCTAGTCGGATCCGTAAAAAAAACAGATCCGTTGCATCAGTTTTTCACAATCTGCGACGGATCCGTGACTGACAACAAAAACTGATGTGTGAAAGGGGCCTAAGCCACATGGCGAGACACGGGAGGGACGGAGCGCTGGGTTGAAGCATTTCAAAGTAACAATACTTACTCATAACCTGGAGTTTCATAACCTGATTATGAGTAAAAAGTGTTTTTCGAAACATGTCAACGCAGACTTTAATTTTTCTTGGGACTTTTTCCTCGGATGCTTTAGCCAAACAATTGATGATGTGGACTCCCTTTTGACACATGCTTTTAATGTTAGAATAAAAATGTTGTATTTTACCTGAAGTGCTGGATCAACCTCTATTTGTAGAATGTCGACTGACTGCTGCCCCCAATTAGAGGCCACTGTTCATCTCCAGCATTCACATTTCTGCTCAATACTATTCTTCCCCTTGGACACACTTGTGAAGGCTGCGGTCAATTATCAGCCACATAATTGATGGCAGCAGCATTCATTTGACATGGTTTACGTCAGAAGAATGGTGGGAACATAGGGTTAAGAGCGGAAAAGTGGCACCGATGCGGCAGGTAAGGATTAATATATATTTTTTCATTTAAGCAGCCTCCCCCTATGTCATTAATACAAAAACGTCCATTAATGGACAACCCCGTTTACATCTTGTGAGAGTTGCACTACATTAATTGCAGCCTTGCACCATTTTTGGCTGACATGCAACAGCCATGAGTTGTTGTGTCTCGTATATGACATATTTTACTGTTCTACGTGCTTAAAGTGAGCTTGAGGACATCCTCACCTTTCCCATCTTGTCCTTGCCACTGCTGCTGGTTGAGCTCAGTGACCGCATCCTCTGCTCTTTTTGCTCTTCCACCTCAGATTTGAGGTGCTCAATGTGTACAAGGTAGGCTTGTTCCTGGGCGTCCCGAGTACTTAATTTAAGTTCCATTGCTTTCTTTTCTTTCTCCAGCAGGTACAACTGGGCCTTCAGCTCAGCCATTTCTTCCTGACGACAAAACACAATCACAAGATTAACTTCACAGCAATCAGTGAGCCATTTGTAGAAATGGGAATCAGCCATATTAGTAAGGCCAAGATGGGGCTAGCAGCTCCATAGGTCACATGTAGCACTGGATGTGCAATATTCTCATGAACCTCTCTTGGTTTATACTCAGTTTATGATACGAGTCATAGTCAGTGTCAATAAAAATCATTGCCGACATACACATCCATGGAATTAGTGCATGCTTGGGAAAATTATCACAACAGTTAATACCCAGCGCTCCTCAGGATATTGGATCAAAGGCAGAATTGATGAAATGAATTAACACCATCTCCAAGTCCCGCTTGTCTATATTAAAATGGACAACAGTCTTTTGAAGAAGTAAATGTCTGTTTCCAAGCTGTGAACCATTAGATTAGCATTACAGATATTGTATTGTGTGCATGCTTCGTGTTCTGTTTATATGTAAAGAGCTATTGTGATGGCCCAGGTCGGCTAAATGGATCCCTGAAGAAGCAAGATATCAGTGAATGAATGCAATCATTAGCTTTAGATACTACATGGTAATTAATTAAGAGCCAAGCCTAGCCTACCAATGTACATCTGAAGGGCCTCTATGTCCCTGTATTCATTCTTCTCCCATCTTTCTCAGACTTGTGAGCTAGCCTTTCTCTCTACCGATGAGATTCTTTTTTATTGTCAGTACTCCAAATCCTTTGATAATAATACCAGGGGAGCTTGGAGATCAGCGCCTGTTCCCTAGCTATTGGCATACAGACCTCAGAGGTAAAGTAATGATACATCTTACCCTACCTGTTGGAAGCAGCTGCGAAGCAAATGTGGGGAAGCGGCCATTGACTTTTCTAGCATGGAACATAAGTTCCTCATCATGACTGGCAGCTGCAGCTCCACCGAGGACTATACATGTAACCAGACTAGTGTTTGCAGCTGGACTTCAGGCTTTGCAGCAGCTGTGAACGGCACTACTTTAAGGCTTTGTCTGAGTGAGTGCTTCTTGTTCTGCCTATATCCGCAGAATTAAAAGCGGTGCTCAGAAGACGAGGCATGGAGACTTATTAAATGCTATTGAATAAACATCACTTACATGATGTGCTTCTAATGAAGACTCTATTACATAGCGGAGGCTTGCTAGAACAAATGAGATAGACAGCTGTGCTCAGGAAGTATTGCAGCTGCCACAAATTTTCATTTCATGTTACAGGACAGGAAGGAAGGCCATCTCCAAGATGTATTGTGCTTGTTATAGTGCATTATGCTATGAAAAGCCTGTGCATCAGATATGGACACGGCCACAAGGTCTATTTCACTTGTATAGAATAACATCCCACTAACACTGAGCTACAGCTACGCCATTCCTTGTATTGAATAACAAGGAACTACAGCTACGCCATTCCTTGTATTGAATAACAAGGAACTACAGCTACGCCATTCACTTGTATTGAATAACATCCCACTAACACTGAGCTACAGCTACGCCATTCCTATTGTTAACAGAGATCTGGACGGAGAAGTCACTAAATACCAAGGCTTATGTGGCATTGGGCACACATGAATTCTAATTATTTTGTATTCAAGTGCATATATATATATATATATATATATATATATATATATATATATATATATATATATATATATATATATATATATATATATATATATATATATATATATATATAAACACCGGTATATATATATATATATATATATATATATACCGTACTTCACAAACAAGAGAGTCAGCAATAGCTGCCAGCATTATTTTACGTTCTCAGGACTATCTGGTGGCTGCAGTTAATACAGTCTAGATCGTATCTGACCTCAGAAAGCATCAGATTATGTAGTGCAAATTCTGTCTACTTCCAAAATGACTGTCGACGTTTACTATTGCCCATCTTCCTTTTAGACCTATACTTGGGTATTTGCACTTGTTTCCTTTGTTATACAGTTTGTATTTTAATAACATAGTTGTAGTTTTTCCAAAGCAAATAGTGTCCTGAAAAAACATTGGTCAGTTTCATGTATTTTCTTTGCCATGTTTGATTATATTCTTTATATTATTACATATAATTATTATTACATACTGCATAGTGAGTGTTGCTCATAGAACCAGAAAAAATGGTTTCACATTACTGATGGCAGCTTGTACCATAATTTAACACAGTTTACGAGAAATCCACAATTTTCTCTAACCCCATCTGCTGCTCTACTAATATAACAGTCAAGATACATTGCCAGATACCAAGCAGCACAAAACCATCTACATTCCTTCAGCCACAATATAAATCCAACTAGGCATTTGTAAAAGGGTACATAAGATACATGAAAAATGCTGAAAGGAAGAATACTTTCAACAATAGAAGTGTTAATATCGTATATACTCGAGTATAAGCCGAAACCCTTAATTTTGCCACAAAAAACTGGGAAAACTTGACTCGAGTATAAGCCTAGGGTGGGAAATGCAGCAGCTACCGGTAAACTTCAAAAATAAAAATAGATACCAATAAAAGTAAAATTGATTGAGACATCAGTAAGTTAAATGTTTTTGAATATCCATATTGAATCAGGAGCCCCATATAATGCTCCATAAAGCTCGTGATGGGCCCCATAAGATGTTTCATACAAAAAAATTGCCCCATATAATGCTGCACAAATAAAACCCTCTAACATATCAGCATATTATTTTATCTAATGTATTTGTCACATGACCCCATTATTTAATGATTATTAGTCATTCACTGTATCACTACAGCACAGTGTAAACGGTACCATTTACAGCATGGGACCCTTAGCCACAATGCTCACATATGCATCAGGCCTTCAACCGTTGAGCCACAACCTCCATAGGGGATGGAATTTTGATGCAGTTCAAATTGCTCTAAAAAGTATATTTTTGTCAAAAAGTGCTAAGGGCTCTAGGTCTTTACCAGGTATGTTACAGAGCTTGCTCTGATCACTGCAGTGGTGTCATTGCTGATGTGCACAAGCACCAGCTCCCATAGGCCCCACCATGATATGATCATAGAGAAGCGATGGGTCACCATGGCAGCCGGGGGCCTGAGGAAGGTTAATCCTCCATTGAAGCTCGGCTTCAATAAAGAATTGCAAGTTCACTGTATACTGCAATAGTGTAGTATTATTGTATGAGCAATTGAACGATTGAAGGTTCAAGTCCTCAAGGGATCTAAAAATAATAAAATTAAAATGAAAAGTTTAAATCACACCATCACATTTTCCCCTTAAAAAAATAAATAAAAAAATTCAATAAAATCATAAGTCTGATTAATCAAAATTAAAATGATTTAAACCATATGCTGCATGTCAAAATGAAAAACAAAAACAAAAAAAACAAAATTGCTATTTTTCAGTCGCTGCACTCCACCACCATATTAATAGAAACAATACCTAAGAGTGCAAATAACAAGTCCTCCCAAAAAGTTTACAGGTCTCAGAAAACAGCAATTCAAATGTTCCTTTTCTATTACAGGTCTCAGAAAACAGAAACACAAATGTTCCTTTTCTATTAAGTACAGTATTTCCTAATTTTTCTCACCACTAAAAATATAATAATAGAAAATGAAACATGTTTAGTATCGCCATAGTTGTAATAAACTGAAGAATCTGTTTGCTAGGTTATTTGTATTACTCAGTGAACACGGTAATAACAAAACTGAAAATACAAGAGCGAAATTGTGTGGTTTTTTTTGTGCAATTTCACAGCACTTAGAATTTTTTCCTATGGCAAAATAAATGGTGTCAATCAAAACTACAACTAATCTAACAACAAACAGGCTCTCATATGGCTAGGTCATAGTAACATAGTAACATAGTTAGTAAGGCCGAAAAAAGACATTTGTCCATCCAGTTCAGCCTATATTCCATCATAATAAATCCCCAGATCTACGTCCTTCTACAGAACCTAATAATTGTATGATACAATATTGTTCTGCTCCAGGAAGACATCCAGGCCTCTCTTGAACCCCTCGACTGAGTTCGCCATCACCACCACCATTGGAGGTCATTGGAGGAATAAAAATATTCTGCTTTTGGAATAAGACATAAAAGCAAAAAAAAAATCTTGGCTCACATTCTCTATACACTTTTTAAGTCCAGTTTTATTCAGTGGTTGTGCTACGCAAATGTCTCAGGACAGGTCCAGCAGGGCATTAATTTTAAAACAAAGAAGGGCTTATAAAATGGTAGGCAGGACTAGTCCAGCAAAATCAACGCTCAAAAGCCTAGCCCTGAGACATTTGCATAGGGTGTACATAGAATAGCACTTGATCTTGTAAGTATATAGAGATTGCCAAGAAATATCGTAGAGCAGAGTCATGGTTGCGGTGTGGGGGGATAGGCCACTGACAGGTTCCCTTTAAAGAACTCATTTACACTTTTCTCTATCAGGTCTTTACGAATACCATTTATTTAATTGTATAGGGAAAGATGACAGAATGCACTTTACTATACAGATGGACACAGTAAAGAAAGGATAGGTTTTATATTGCAATCCTACTGGCATTCCTAAAATAAAGTACTAAATGTTCCCTTATTATTAATTTTCTGGAAGCACAAACTAAGATAAAGACAACCAAGCAACAAATTAAAACCAGCTCACTAGAGAACTGACAAATGCTGACAACTCCGGCTGCCATTCAGGAGAGATACTGGTAAGTAATGCCATGTTTGTCAGCTTCTAGAGCGGTGTCAGACCTGATGGATCAAGAACTCTGAGCTTTCAGAGCGCAGACAGGAACATCATCAAACTGGCAGAGCGGCAGCATTGGGGACTAATACGGCTAATGCACTCCACATGCTAATGAAGCGGCACCACTGGTGTCCATAGAGGGAATAATGCTGGAAATGTCCGCCCTGCCTCCGGTGTACTGCACGTGCCAAATGAAGACACATAAAACTTACACGCACGTCTCAGGGTAACTCAGGCAGTCTGCTTCTGTAATTTGTATTTAAACCTGTCAGAGCCTTGTGTTTAGCTCTATAACCTGGGATTCATGATAAAGTGGTGTTTAGTATTATATCAAGCACCTTCTCCGGTCTTACAGGGGTTTTCCAGGAAAATTACATTGTTTTAAAGGGTTATTTCTTAAAAAGTTATCATGCATCCACAGGACAGATGTTGAGAATTAAATGCATCTGAATTGTTTGAATAATACATTCTAGGACTTCCCTAGTCCCTGCTAGTCTGTGCTTCCTATTCCCATCCATGACACTTTGGAAATAGCCAGAAATTACAAATACTTTTTAATATCAGTAACCTGTTAGCACAAATAGGGGTACCAGAACATCTGCATTTAGGTCTGCATGTATGCATGGGGCTCAGAAGCTAATGACTGTCTGTGTTACATAGCCGCTATGCGTCTCTAACAGCAGCGACCACAGATTGCTCCTATAATTGCTATTTAACCATTTAGATGCCGCTGTCTACCTCGAATAGCGACATTTAAATGGAATGGTTGGCAGCGGGTGTAATGCTATCCTGGTACCTATGTGACTGGGCTTCAAAGGAGACCATGATGGACACTATATACTGCAATTCTGTGGTATTTGCAATATATAGGATGAGCAATCAATGTATCGCAGGTTCAAGTGTACTAAAAAAAAAAAAAAAAAAAATTTAACTGAAGTTTTTAAAAACTATAAAAATTTGAATCACTCACTTTTACCCATTAAAGATAAAATAATAAAAAATTTGTCATTGATAAAGTCTTGTCTATCAAAATATAAAATTTAAAAAGAAAATCAAAACGCAAGAACGCCAACTTTTCGGTCACCACCTCTTTAAAAAAAAATACAATAAAAAGCAATCAAAATTTCACATCTACCCTGAATTAGTATCAATAAAACGAGAGTTGGCCATGCAAAAAACAAGTCCTCACCCAGATCCATAGAGGGGAATATAAAAATATTACAAATCTTAGGCTCCCTTTACATTGTGTCTTCGTGTCTACCATCAGTAGGGGTATACAGTCTAAAAAGATGCACGTCACAGCATACGTTGACTCTCCCTGCAGCATAAGGCCGGGTGCCCATGATCCAGAACTAGAAGCGCTTTGGACGCAAAGTATGTTCGATGCGTCCAAAGTGCTGCCATCTATTGAACGCAGGTGAATCCACATGTGATAACTGAACTGTGTGGCTTTACTGCATCCAATACATTGTATGGGTGAAATTTCTCTTGCGGAGACTAGCGTCTCTGCAAGAGAAATTGACATGCTGCAGTCTGGAAAGATGCGCCGCATGTCCATCTCTGTGGGGTGCTATATAACCAAGTTAAATAAATAATATATAAAAATGGTGGAATTTTTTTTTTTTTCACAATTTTCTCCCATTCTGATTTTTTTTTTCACGTTTTTTAGTACATTTTATGGTATAATTAACGATGACATTCAAAACTACAATTGGGCAGCAAACAGCAAACCCTTACATGGCTATGTCGACGAAAATCAAGTGCCAGCTCTTGGAAAAAGGGGAAAGATCACAAAGGGGTTAAGCAATAATTTTGCTAACCATGTCCTTATGTCCATAGAGATATACCGCATCTCTGGAGCTTCCTCATTCTCTTACTGTTCTTTACCTTTATATACGATAATCTCACATGTAAAAAGTGACAGGCTTGACCAGTAGACTGGTAGCAAAAATGAATAATCCTTGTATAAGAATCCGACATTCTGTAGCTGTGATATAGGTCAAATGTTACAACTAATAATGCAATGGATGAAAATGTTCACAAATTATCTAATTTTCAACACGCTAAATTTACGCATAAAATGATTTTACTTTATATTAGTATTAATAGAAGTGAGCATATCATTACAGGCTAGAGAAGCAGAGGTTGGTAGTGTGAGCAATAAGTTTAATTATCAATAACGGCAGCAAATTGTGAATTGTAAGAATATTTGGCTGTTTATTTTACCTTCATGGCCATAAGCTCTTGCATCAAGACCGCGTTCTCTAAATCTAGTCTCTGGTTGTCGCCTCGCGGCTTTACATCATAGCTCAGAGGATCAATGTGGATGCTTTCCAGTTCCAGCATTGTGAGTTTCACTGCAGCCCGATCATTCTTCAGCTGCTGAATGTAATCCTTCAGCCTCTGCTCGTCCTCTTTCGTAAACTCTGTGTCACAGCTACTGGCTGTAGAACTTGTGGTGCTGCAAAGACAATGGAAGAAAACAGGAGTGTACAATACTGCTCAGTAACAGTATACATCAATCAGCCATAACATTAAAGCCAGTGACAGAGGAAGTACTTAAAAGGAATATGTCTGCAGGTTCTTGTTATTTAGGCCCCTTTCACACATCAGTTTTTTGCCATCAGTCACAATCCGTTGGCTCGATGGATCGACGGATCCGTCGCAGATTGTGAAAAACTGATGCGACGGATGCGTTTTTTCGACGGATCCGACTAGCGGATCTGGCTAATTGGATCCTAAATATATCGGAGCATGCTCAGTTAGAAAAAACGGAATCCGTTGCCGGATTCTGTCATTTGACGGATCTGGCGCCCATAGGCTTCCATTTGAGCAAACGATGGATGGTGACGGATCCGTCGCTGTCTGATTTTTCGACGTGCACAAAAAATGTTACTTTGTCCGTCATCTCCGTCCGCCGAACAGACAATTTTAGACAGACCCGGCGAACGACGGATGAAACGGGAGGCCATCCGTCGATAATACTAGTCACTGGATACGTTTTCAAAATTCAATGGATTGCGACTGATAGCAAAAAACTGATGAGTGAAAGGGGCCTTAATCTGAGAGCAGCATAATATAGGGCAAATAAGCCTGATTTAAAAAATGTGCAAGTTACTAGGCTGTGTATTATCGTTTCAATACAACCACTGCTTAATTAGCAGGAAATTATCACTACAGGACTAGGTCTCACGTGCAATTAGTCAAGCTAATCTGTGTAACCCCGCCCCCACCACTGATTGGCAGCTTGCTCACAATGAACACATGAAGCTGCCAATCAGGTATTCCAATCTGAGCACTGCTACATCTACTGCAGTGAAAACACGGATTCTAACAAAACTGCACCAAGAAATCCAGTAATCAGGCTGCTCTCAGATAACATAGCAAAAACCTGCTGACAGATTCCCTTTACCAATAACTATCCTGTGAAAATAGCACCTGTCCGGGGGGTGGGACGAATTAGGCATCAAGTGCAGCAAGTTCTTGAATTTCATGTGTTAAAATTAAGAAATATGCACAAACCTAAAAAAACTGAGTGAATATGAGCAGGTCAAATTGTAGATTAGGCAACGGGGTAAGCGTAATTCCAAAATTGGGTGATTTCGGTAAGCTGTGGATAGTACCTAGCAAAAACGGGTCACCACAGTGGCCTGCTACACTGCAAAAATTGTCATGTTCTTTAAACTATTCTTAAAGCAGAGTCCAATGCGTTGACTTTCCGTGGAATGTGCTAGAAAAACAAGTCTGACACACGGAGGCCCCACCACACATAGGCTGGATTCACACTTCCATGTAGTCGAACCGTAATGCACGGACTGGCCACAGGACTCCTGACCTCATTGGCATATAGGAGGAGGAGGTAGAGTTCAGGTCTGGAAATTCACAGCTGGACCGTACATTGCAGTCCGTTCTTGGACCTCGAAAGATGAATGTGTTAATTTGGCCTTACAGGATTTTGAATATCTGCTGTCAACATCTCGTGTCACTTTATACAGAACACCTTCAAATGTCCTGTGGAGTCAGAGTTGTTTGGCGGTATTAAGTGAGCAGCACGGTGGCTCGGTGGTTAGCACTGTAGCCTTGCAGTACTGGGGTCCTGGGTTCAAATCCCACCAAGGACAACATCTGTAAGGAGTTTGTATGTTCTTCCTGTGTTTCCGTGGGTTTCCTCCGGGGTCTACAGTTTCCTCCCAAACTACAAATACATACTGATAGGGAATCTAGATTGTGAGCCCCAATATGGTATTAATGGTGTCATACAAGTAAAGCATAATAATAATAACTTACAATATTTGCAGGTGCTTTAAGAATTTCAACTGGTCTATGTGTGTTTATGTATGTAACAGTAAAAAAACTGAACTTTATCTGCGGTATAAAGAGATGAAATAACGTCTTCAAAAGACGGATCCCGGTAGGTAGATACTAATCTGTGAAATAGCACACATATAGCCAGTTACTCACTGGCTACAGCAAGGTAACAAAACATACACTTGAAATCATGGTTTTGTGTTTCCATTGTCAAAATAGTGTTTCTGTGCCCAATACTCCCCATACTGCATAAGACTTTTGATTTAATATGAAGATATACAGTAGAGTTTTATTTCCAGTTGACTCTGCTCAACAGTTATAGGCTTCCTGCACTGCAGTAATGGCTCCGCGTTGACGGATCGGCTATGTGAATGAGTCTTTTTATATCAGCTGAACATCAAATAGGAAGCTTTAAATCTTCATCAGAGAGTCTGAAGGACTTCATAATATTCATTTAGATATTGGAAGTCTCCCCCCCCTACCAAACATACACAGTGAACACATCTAGGGAGTGAAACAGTGAAAATAAACAATGCTGACTTTCAGAAAACTGATGAACATGTGAAATGTGTTGCAATGTCAGCACTGATTGAGAATACAAGGAGATACTACGGCACACTTTGTGGCTGCAGTTACCTGTGCTACAAAAAATAAATTGTTGAAAGACAGATACAAGTATTTCTCTCCGAAAATTGTTTCCGTTTCATATGTTTTGTTATACACGTTGGTTTCCTTTGTGCTGTGTGTGTACTGGAACAACATACAAAAAAACTAAGAAAAAAGGCAAATTGGACATAAATCTCACAAAACCCCCAAAATTGTTGGCATCCTCAACTTAATATTTGGTTGCACACCCTTTGGAGTAAATAACTGCAAGCAATTGCTTCCTATAACCATCAACAAGCTTCTTACACCTCTCAACTGGAATTCTGAACCACTCTTCTTTTCAGTGGCATAACTAGAGACTGGTGGGCCCTTGTGCAAGATTTGGACTGGGCCCGCCTGCCTCCTGATTATAACTATGCCCCCCATCCTGGTATATATTTCTCTCATCCTGGTATATGCAACCCCCATCTTGGTATATGTCCCCTGTTCTGCCGCTGTTCTTTAATGTATAGAAAAAAAATAAACCATTATACTCACCAGGGGCATACATAGAAGGCATGGGGCCCCATGGCAGAAGTATAATGCACTCCCCATAATCCCCAATATAATATAATGTACAGTCCATAGTCTTCCATATAGCATAATGCACAGTCCATAGTCCTCCATACAGTAAAATGCACCCCATAGTCCTACCTAAAATATAATGAACTCTCTATAGCTCTCCATATAGTGTTAGACACTCCCCATAGTCCTCAATATAGTACGATGCACCTCCATATTAGTATAATTCACAGCCCATACCCTTCATATAATATAATTCACAGCCCATAGTCCTCCATATTAGTATAATACACAGCCCATATTCTTCATATAATATAATGCACAGCCATAGTCATCCATATAATATAATGCACAACCATAGTCATCTATGTAGTATAATGCAGTCCATAGTCAACCACGTAGTATAATGAACTGTCCATATTCATCCACAAAGTATAATACACAGCCCATAGTCATCAACATAGAATAATACACAGCCCATAGTCATCCACATAGTATAATGCACAGCCCATAGTCATCCACATAGTATAATACACAGCTCATAGTCATCCACATAGTATAATGCACAGCCCATAGTCATCCACATAGTATAATGCACAGCCCATAGTCATCCACAAAGTATAATGCACAGCCCATAGTCATCCACATAGTATAATGCACAGCCCATAGTCATCCATGTAATATAATGCACAGCCCATAGTCATCCACATAGTATAATGCACAGCCCATAGTCATCCACATAGTATAATGCACCCCCATAGTCATTCATGTAATATAATGCATAGCCCATAGTCATCCACATAGCATAATGCACAGCTCATAGTCATCCACATAGTATAATGCACCCCCATAGTCATTCATGTAATATAATGCACAGCCCATAGTCATCCACATAGTATAATGCACAGCCCATAGTCATCCATGTAATATAATGCACAGCCCATAGTCATCCACATAGTATAATGTACAGCCCATAGTCATCCATGTAATATAATGCACAGCCCATAGTCATCCATATAGTATAATGCACAGCCCATAGTCATCCACATAGTATAATGTACAGCCCATAGTCATCCATGTAATATAATGCACAGCCCATAGTCATCCATATAGTATAATGCACAGCCCATAGTCATCCACATAGTATAATACACAGCCCATAGTCATCCACATAGTATAATGCACAGCCCATAGTCATCCATAGTATAATGCACAGCCCATAGTCATCCACAAAGTATAATGCACATCCCATAGTCATCCACATAGTATAATGCACAGCCCATAGTCATCCATGTAATATAATGCACAGCCCATAGTCATCCACATAGTATAATGCACCCCCATAGTCATTCATGTAATATAATGCATAGCCCATAGTCATCCACATAGTATAATGCACAGCTCATAGTCATCCACATAGTATAATGCACCCCCATAGTCATTCATGTAATATAATGCACAGCCCATAGTCATCCACATAGTATAATGCACCCCCATAGTCATTCATGTAATATAATGCACAGCCCATAGTCATCCACATAGTATAATGCACAGCCCATAGTCATCCATGTAATATAATGCACAGCCCATAGTCATCCACATAGTATAATGCACAGCCCATAGTCATCCATGTAATATAATGCACAGTCCATAGTCATCCACATAGTATAATGCACAGCCCATAGTCATTCATGTAATATAATGCACAGCCCATAGTCATCCACATAGTATAATGCACAGCCCATAGTCATCCACATAGTATAATGCACAGCCCATAGTCATCCATGTAATATAATGCACAGCCCATAGTCATCCATGCAGTAGTATGGCAATCATATACTCACTTAAAAAAAAAAAAAATACTCAGCTTCCCTCTGCTCTCCGCCACGTGGCATCCTTATCTGGAGCCGGCAGCTGACATCAGCGTGCAATTGACGGGAGCGCATGATGTCACTGCCATGCTCCCCCATGATGTCAGCTGCTGGTCTCTGATTGGTGCGGGTCTGTACGCAGCAGTAGACTTCAGCTGAATGTGCGTCCGTGCATGCATATACAGTTAAAGGCTTCGGCGGGTCCCTCATCCACCATGCCTGATTGATGCAGCGACCGCGGTAATTATGCCCCTGCATCTTTTGCAAAATGCTCCAGGTCTCTCATATTTGAATGGTGTCTTCTCCCTACAGTAATTTTAAGATGCCTCCGCAGGTGTCCATTGGGATTTAGATCCGGACTCATTGCTGGCCACTTCAGAACTGTGAAAATCAAAAAACAGATAAGCTAAGGGGTCCTAAACAAGTAAACCAAGCTAAGGAAAAAAACCCTAAAAATATTCTTTATATAAATTATCTTTAAAATGATTAGAAATAATAGACAACATGAATAAGCATACACAAATAATGAATGAGGTTAAAGGGTAAACAATATGCTCTAAAATCCCTAATGGAACCCTTTTTTTTTAAACCTCTACCTGTCCGAGGAGGTTTGTACCCTAATATAAGCGATATGACACCCTCGCTCAATGTGGACTGACCATATTGGTCTCTATACAACCCCTAATTCTAAATTACCCAACGACCATGCATCAGGAAATACACATCCACTGGATCCCTTACTGCAGGCTATAGTGCCCCTCTATACCTTACCGCTGTTCCCTGATGAACTCCTAGATTGGAGATGGGGGAAACAAGTTGGGATTTGCTTCTTATCGAGTATACAGATAAGTAAATAACTTATTATTGTCACTGTGCATCAACTGATATTAAGGGATACTGTGTTCTATGAAGATCTGTTACTGCCATTGTGTGATAGAGGGATTCATATCAGAACTTTTTCTGACTGAAACTTAGCATGGTTAAGATTACTGTATCTTGAGCTATTGCTCCTGTTTTTCATGGTTTGCATATTTTATATGTACCATACTTTGTGTAGTAACAATCTTGGGATATTTTTTCACTTTATTATTATTCAAAATGTATTTTTTGATACAAGGTTAGGTGCTCAATTTAGAATTAGGGTTCTATAGAGACCAATAGGGTCAGTCCACGTTGAGCAGGGGCGCCATATCGCTTATAATAGGGTCCCATTAGAGTCGATTTTTTTACCCTTTAACCTCAATCATTATTTGTGTATGGTTATTCGTGTTGTCTATTTATTTCTAATAATTTTAACAACTATTTAAATAAAGAATATTTTTAGAGGTTTTTTTTCTAGCTTTGTTTACCACTTCAGAACTCTTCAGCGCTTTGTTTCCATCCATTTCTGGGGTATGTTTGGGGTCATTGTCCTGCTGGAAGACCCATGACCTCAGGCGCAAACCCAGCGTTGTGACACTGGGCACTACATTGCAACCAGTGTCAGAGCCAGCGAAGAAACCCCAAAACATCTTCGAACCTCCACCATATTTGACTGTAAATACTATGTTCTTTTCTTTGTAGGCCTCATTCTGTTTTCGGTAAACAGTAGAATGATGTGCTTTACCAAAAAGCTCTATCTTGGTCTGATCTGTCCACAAGACCCTTTATCGGAAGTATTTTGGCTTGCTTACATTCATTTTGGCAAACTACAGCCTAGCATTTTTATGTCTCTGTGTCATCAGTAGGGTTCTCCTGGGTCTCTTGCCATAGAATTTCATTTAAATGTTGACGGATAGTTTATCGGTGACACTGGTGCACCTTGAGAATGCAGGACAGCTTGAATTTCATTGGAAATTGATTGGGGCTACTTATCCACCATTCGTACTATCCTGCGTTGCAACCTTTCATCAATTTTTCTCTGACATCCATGTCCATGAAGATTAGTTACAGTGCCATGGCTTGTAAACGTCTTAATTATGTTGTGCACCCCATGGACAAAGAATCATCAAGATCTCTGGAGATGGATTTGGAACTTTGAAACTGTTGATATCTTTCAACAATTTGGTACTCAATTCCTCATACAGTACTCTTCTCCTCTTTCTGTTCTCCATTATTAGTGTGGCACGCACAAACATACAATGCAAAGATTGAGTCAACTTCTCCACTTTTATCTGGTTTTGGGTGTTATTTTCATATTGCCCACACCAGTTGCTTGCCACAGGTGAGTGTGATTGAGCATCACATACTTGAAACAAAGTTGTTTGCCCACAATCTTGGAAAGGTGCCAACAATTTTGTCCAAACCATTTTTGGGGTTTTGTGTGAAATATCCAGTTTGCCTTTTTTTGTGTTGTTCCAATACACACAAAGGAAATAAACATGTGTATAACAAAATATCTGTAATTGCAATAATTTTCTGGGAGAAATACTTCATTTTCTGGAATAATTTCAAGGATGCCAACACTTTCATCCCTGACTGTATAATAAACTATACAAAATGTAGTTCGACCATATTCCTATTTTTTTTTTCTTGACAGTGAAGTACCACCAAAATGGCATATGTGATTGTAGACAAGCATATGCTATTACTCTAATACCCTTCCATAACATTTATGAAGATATACCTCTCCCGTACACCCTCAACAGCTGTTGGTGAAAAGTCGATCGGCCAACAGCTATTGCTCCAGACCCCATACACACCAGCATGCTCAGTACAGCAGAGTGTAGATGTATTTTCAATATGTATTTTCAATATGGCGATATATCTTCAGGAAGAACAAAAGGTTCAGACATTGAAATTCACTATGCTTCTTTTCCCTGACTTCATCTGTATGTGTGCCCCATACACATTAGGTGGTCAGCTGTCTTTTTGTTAAGGATTGTATTCACTGTCACTTTTTTTCACGTTCAGCCATCCAATTATCCTCAATCTTCTCTTGAGCAAACACGCAGCAAAATGGTCTAAGTGATCGAGAAAATACTTAGGTAGTTAAACGTCTACAGAACTTTTTTCATTTAGTTGAAATGTTTCTAACATCTTCATAATGGTTCATATTCAGGGATACTTTCCCGATATTACTACCTCTTCACCAAAAATCCTATTGTTACAAAAAACACTTAATCCCACTTTCCCGCTGATCCTTACCTAAGCGCATTGTTCTTCAACCTTCACACTTTTCAAAGTCGCTTATCACACTACCTGGATACATTGTTATCTATCTTTTGCACCTTTTCTCCACATTGTAGCACAGTACCAGTCCCTGACTAATCCAATGCATCTTCCACGTGGTGTCTCTAAACCGCTTAATTCTAATCTATTCATATTCTTGATAATATTAACAGCAAAGCCATAATTACGGAAATGAAGGTGCATTGCATATAAAGCTGTAGACTACTATGCTAGAATATGAACCCTGGGAGAGACTTTTGTCTGAGACAGAATTGTTTAATAAGAATTCCGTTCTGAATTTTGGAAACTGTTCCCTGTTCTAATTATTAAAGACCCGTCGAAGCACACTTTGTGCACCTCCTCTCCCCGCACCCTCCTGTACGCCTGATGTATTACATTGACACGTAACAACTTCTTCATGTCGGTCCAATAAAAACAGCCCGAATTCACAAGCATAGAAGGGTGACTGACGCATTTCTTTCTAGTACTTGTTCATCTAATTATTAAAGTGTTCACAGAAAAGCATCCCTTCCCAAAGATGCCAACAAAGCCCCACAAGGCAGGAAAAAAGAAACTTCTGCTCCGCTCCGAGCTAGGCCAATGGCTGTCAATCTGTCAACAAGGAGAGCTGAGAAGCATGTGGAGAATAGAATTAACAAAGCATCTGACCCCTTCCCAGCTGGATATGCTACACTCTGCCAACCAACGTACCTCTGGGGCACAGATCAGCAGAATGGGTAAACTGGCTGTAGGATATTCGCCTCGTCTGCTGCGTGTTCACACTGGCCGCAGTTCCTCTGCTCTCACGCTCATCCAGAATGGCAGGCTCCACTCCAGATTTCAATCCTCTACCTGTGCCTGACTGATACTGAGCACAACTAAAATATGAGGCTTTTACTAATTATTTGGCTTCAAGTAACTAATAGCATTCGCCAAGATGAATGGCTGTTTGTATAAAAGCTTTAGAGTAGTGCCTCCGACAATATTTTATTGTGGATTTTGTTTTGGAAAATTAGGTAATTCCTAACCGAATCACACACATGATTGGGTTATTATAGAGTCAGTGCTGTTTTACTTCCTCTACATTTAGATGAAATGCCATGTCTGTCTGATAAAGGCTTTAAAAGGACAAACAGATTTAATTGTACATACAGGAACAAAAAACTTGCATGAAAACACTGGAGATGTGCAGTAAAAAGGACAGTATACTCACTGATACCCTGACGCCTCCAGCCCATGTCTGAGCTTTCTCTGCTGCTGGGGATGCGCATGTTTCAGCAGTAGCCAATAACTGACCACAGCAATCACGTGTTGCACACTGCTGCAGCCAATGATTGGCAGCAGTAGTCACATGCCTATCCCCACCAGCAGAGGAAGCAGACAGACGGGTGTGATGTGGGTATCACTACAAGTCACCATTTACTATGCTTACTTATATAGCGCCATCATATGCCACAGTGCTATACAAATCTATATATATAATCGTCTAAGGGGCACTTCCGTCTGTCTGTCACGGAAGTCCCGCGTCGCTGATTGGTCACGGCCGGCAGGCACTGTGCCTGCCGGCCGCGAATTCGCCCATTCCTACTCTGTCAGTGCCTTTTCCAGTCAGCACTCACACAGGGTTAATGGCTGCGTTACACCGCGTTATGCAGCGGTGTAACGCAGTCCGTTAACGCTGCTATTAACCCTGTCTGACCAACTTTTTACTATTGATGCTGCTTATGCAGCATCAATAGTAAAAATATCTAATGTTAAAAATAATAAACAAAATAAAAAATTATATTCTCACCTTTCGTCACTTTTCCCGCTGCTCCTCGCGACGCTCCGGTCCATGCATTGCGGTCTCGCGAGAAGATGACGTAGCGGTCTCGTGAGACCGCTAGGTCATCATCTCGCGAGACCGCAATGCATTCTTGGGTCGGAGTGTCGCGAGGAGCATCGGTAAACGCCTGGGCTGGATCCGGGGGCCGACAGAAGGCGAGTATATAACTATTTTTTATACTAATTCTTTTTTTTTTTTTTTTTTTTTTTTTAACAGGGATATGGTGCCCACATTGCTATATAGTACATGGGCTGTGTTAGATACTACGTGGGCTGTGTTATATACTGCGTAGGCTGTTATATACTAAGTCTCTGTGCTATATAGTACATGGCTGTGGTATATATTACGTGGCTGGGCAATATACTACATCGCTGTGCTCTATACTACATGGCCTCTGTTATATACTGCATGGGCTATGTTATATACTACGTCTCTGTGCTATATACTACGTGGCTGTGCAATATATTACGTGGCTGTGATATATATTACGTGGCTGTGCAATATACTATGTGGGCTGTGTTATATACTGCATGGGCTGTGTTATATACTGCATGGGCTGTGTTATATACCATGTCTGTGCTATATACTACGTGGCTGTGGTATATATTACATCGCTGTGCTCTATACTACATGGCCTGTGTCATATACTGCATGGGCTGTGTTATATACTACATCTCTGTGCTATATACTACGGGGCTGTGCTATATACCACGTGGCTGGGCAATATACTGCGTGGGCTGTGCTATATACTACATGGGCTGTGTTATATACTACGTGGGCTGTATGCTACTTGGCTGTGCTGTATTTCTCTGCTGTATCTGTGCATCATGAATTGTGGTATATGTTAAAGAGTGGGGCCCACTGAGACTCTTTCGCCCGGGGCCCTCAAAAACCTGGAGCAGGCCCTGGCTTCACTGATTGTTCGCGGCCGGGCGTGACCAATCAGCGACAAGTGCAGTCCGGCCGCGAATTGGCGCAGAATTTGAACCACGCTTCACTAATTTGTCGTGCCCGGTTGAATCCTGTGTATAAATTGCATACCCGATGCGTTAAAATCGGGCCACCATCTAGTATTGTTATAGCTGTCCCCATTGGGGCTCACAAACTAAATGACCTATCAGTATGTCTTCGGAGAGTGGATGAAACCGGAGTACTTGGAGGAAACCCACACAAATATGGGGATAACATACAAAATCTTTGCAAATGTTGTCTTTGGTGGTTTGAACCCAGGACCCCAGTGCTGCAAAGCAACAGTGCTAACTACTGAGCCACCGTGCTGCTCAGTTGTCACCATTGACATTGTTATAGTTTTTGTGGGAGTGAGTCATATCTCAAAACACCTGAGTGACATTTGATGTTACTGTAATGTGTCATCAGAAAATAACCTGTTTAAATAAGTTTTACAAAATAGTATATATAATTTATTAATAACTTAGCAGAATTGTTATTATTTTCCATAGTAGTCATAGAGAGAGAGAGAGAGAGAGAGAGAGAAAAACATGCATACTACTATTGCAACTACTGGGAATTTTACGTTTCCAAAGCTAACCGGTTTTGTCATCAAAATTGCTGGTATTTACTAAAGGAAGTAATTCTAATATTACATTTAGGCTAGGGAATACATGTAAAAGCAATTCCGAAATACATAATCATAAATTCCTCTAGGTGAACCTCTGCTCATTAAAGTAGGAAATTAAATTGTAATCTCCATAGCAACTGTGTATATATTAGGAATCTGAAACTAAAATAAATGTTTCCAGTTTATATAAAGTATATATTATAGAGCACATGGAAATTAAAGCTTTTTTTTCAGACTAAGGCCGGTGTCACGCTAGCGTATAGCTTCCGATGTGGTATGCTAATGACCATCGGCTCCTGCTGTGAGCGAGAGCACGGTGTCAGTGCTCTGTGCTCCGAGCCGCTCACATGAGAGAAGCAGCACATGTGTGGAGGAGGCAGAGGAAGTAATTTCTTTATCTCCTCTGCTGCCGGCATCAGTGGGAATGGCACTGCACTTGGATGGGTGCGATGTTTCACTTGCACCCGTAGACTTGTATGTGTGCGAATGAGCGGAATCTCACTTCCAATCACAGCATGCTGCCATTGTGCGCTCAGGCCGAATCGGCATGAGAAAATAATCGCATATCTGAGCTGCCTCATAGAACAACACTCGCCTGTGTGAGTGAATGGTAAAGTGACCACATATATGCGATTTGCATACTTTCAGCTACATGCTGACTAGTCTCATCTTGCTTCTCAGTAGATCAAGGATTGAGAGAAGCTGCATGAGACTAGTCGGCATGTGACTGCAAGTATGCAAATCGCATCCAAGTGGTCACGCGACTGTCCACTCACACAGGGGAATCCTGAGTGTGCGCAATACAGGCTATCACGATTTGGTAGTCAGCAGTCACTTCTTTCTTCTTACACAAGAGAACTTCTTTAAAGGGAACCTCTCACCAGGTTTGGCCAATGTGAGATGCGGCCACCGCTTTTCACGGCTTATAATGCTGTATATAAGCCCCCAACCCGACCGGGAAGAACTGAAAAATAACTTCTATTATACTCACCTGTGGGGCAGTCCGGTCCGAGGGGTGTCGCTTTTCTTGGTACAGTGCCTCCCATCTTCTCGCGATGCCGTCCCCCTTCTTGGTTCGTGTGGATGACGGGTCCCTGCATCATCCACACAGTTTGCTCGGCATTTTTCTTCTCTTACAGGTCGGGTTGGGGGCAGGTATACAGCATTATAAAATGCTGTATATAGGCCGGACACGGACCACGACGCCCATCGGACCCCGACCGCAGTGGGACCGCCCCTGGTTGAGTGTAATATAACCGGTTTTTCTTACCTTATAAGCCCCTGATGCCGATGGCCGCAGCTCATATACGATTTTTGGGGGGTGACAGATTCCCTTTAAGCATGTTGCTCTATGAAATGCAGCACTGGACATAGTCAATATATTTAATTGCTCAATATGACCAGACTATTACTTAGCCCTTTGAGGACCTTACATTGACCTGTGCCCAAAAAATTTACCATTTCGTTATTCTACATTGATCAGCTCATGATTACTATTTTTTTATATACCTATCCCTATTGGAGTTGATTAGTTAATTGTACTTTGTGTCAGTCTGTATGCCCTTTTGTATCCCACGCTTTATACTATGTGACTATTTATGGCTTAAATGATTATGAATAAAAATAAAAATTAATAAACCATTATACTCCACATTTTTCTCCTGGCTTGAAGGGAATATTGCACTGTAGGCATAAAGAATCTGCAATGTAATACTAAGAAGCGTGTGTCAGCAGTGAAGGGGTTACAAGAGCAGCTTATATTTCTCTATATGGATTGCATTAGAAAACAGCCTGGTGGATCTCAGGAGGACAGCTAATCATCTGCTGGTGGAGGGTTAGGTCATCCATTAACATGTCTGCCTGGAATGTTGTATGATCTCAGTTATCAGCCAGGGAATAACATCCCATCATGTCTTGTATTAAGTTGCACAGCTCGTCAAGCACTAATCAGCAGCCGCTGTACTGCTAAAGAAAAAAAAGTCTAATTCTTCTACTTGGCATGAAGTGACCATTATGAAATATTGATGATGACTATTTTCTAACTTAAGATGGTGAAACAAATAATTTTTTAATAAACTTTTCACCTAAAATAAAACTATATCTCCCATTTAAGTAATTGTTTAATAACCTGCAGTATTCCTGAATATGAAGAAGAGTTAGCAACACAGATTATTCACAAAAAGAAACTAAAATGTACAAATTACTTTTCTTTTCTTGTTGTAAATAATGCCATTGGGGCTGCAAGGTTTCCAAGTTTTTAATAGAAATAAAGAGGAAACCCAAAATACATGTGTCAACTACTATGCAAAAGAAAAAGTAATCAACTTAAGAGCCTCATTAACTAATTAGTAATTCCTCATCTCTTTCTGATAACACACTCCAGAAATTAGATCAGTGACTCTGCTAAAAGGCAATTAAATAAAATGGTATTGTGATCTAAATGGTACGCTATTGGATATTATAAAAATTATACAATTTCTACATTGCATGATATTACTGATCTAGGGAACCATTTTTAGATCATCATCAGGGAAGTCACTGTACCTATATACTATTGTATAGTACCTTTAATGTACAACAATAAAATTATTATGAGGATGACATGTCATCTCTCATGTCTCAGTAGTTGGCGTATATGTCCTTTAACAAATCAGAACCCCAGCATGAAGTGGCAGCAGCACTGGTAGGCATCATGCCTCTATGGTTCTGCCCAAGGGTCGCTGGATGTCCCATTATAGTTGACACCAATTTAAAAATCCAAGTAGAGCCATTACGAACCAAAGGGTTACAGCAGTCAGAAATACGACCACGGGACAGGTATGGCAGATCTTGGACTTATCAGTGAAAAGATTTGATGATTGACACCGTTGATCTGTCACTATTATAGATCCATCATTCCCTTTGATTCTCTATCTATCCAATTACCAGGATGGCTACATAGGTGTGGACTCCAGAGGTGGGACCTGCATAGATTACATGTTTCTGGCATATTAGTGTCTCTTTTTTTCCGGCTTATTATTATGCCAATCTGCTAAATTGTATAGCAACCATTTTATATTTCATATCTTTGAGGTTCACCAAACTCAATATGGATAGAACTAAACTTCCAGACAAATTAGTGTTTTACTTTAGACAAGTATCCAAAATCAGCAAACTCTTATTATACCATCACCTTCCCTATATAACACCGTACATGTGCTTTGTCAGATTCAGGTGCGATGGTCATATACTCACCTTTCGGCATCTTCCCCATTTTTTGGTACCGCTTCGGTCCCGTGGCACCATCCGGTGAGCACAGCTTCTAATTAGCTGGTAGTCAGAAGCTACGTCACAAGCTCTTAATGCAAGTCTATGAGAGTCATGACGAGGCTCTTCATAGACTTGTATTGAAAAGTGACCGCCAACTCGCTTCATGAAACACTGGAGTTGCCGACAGGTCACAAACTGCAGGAGACGGATCGGAGCAGTGGCTAAACAGATGAAAATGCCAGAAGGTGAGCATCAGACAGGGGGCTTGGATTTTAAGCACCACTCTAGAGATAAAATTAAAAAAATGTTGGAGTATTGCTTTATGTACCCGATGCCAGTCTGTTAGGCTGCTTTGTCTATGGCCTACTGGTTAGCTGATTGATAGAAACGCACGCCTCCATATATACATACACCCACATAAATACACACTGAAAACAGTATGTTAAATCTTTTAGTGATCGAGAAAAAGAGAATCAAGAGAATGCCAAGAGTGTGCAAAGCAGTCATCAAAGCAAAAGGTGGCTACTTTGAAGAACCTAGAATATAAGACATACTTTCAGTTGTTTCACACTTTTTTGTTAAGCATATAATTCCACATGCGTTAATTCATAGTTTTGATGCCTTCAGTGTGAGTGTACAATTTTTATAGTCATGAAAATACAGAAAAATCTGTAAATGAGAAGGTGTGTCCAAACTTTTGGCCTGTACTGTATATCCATAAAAACATTTAATTGAGATAAGCATTGAGAGCGTGTCTATTAAACCCTACCTTGTATGGCTATTTGACGACAGACTTTCCCATGGCTGTACACTACATCCAGTGACCGCAAAGGCACCGCCACAGCTGCCATCCAGCTTCATCAGAAGAGCTTTTGCAGCATTCTCTGCGGTTTTCCTACAATCGTGTGCCCTTTTCAGCATCTGGGTGATGTTCTCATCCCCGGTTTCTTCAGCTTCATCATATAATCAGAAATATTAATTAGATAAATAACCATATTACTATTCCAGGAGATCAAACTACACTACATTATACATCCATGCTCAACGGTTTGGCTGTGGAGCACCTCTGAACCTTAGGCCTGGGTGAAGGACCTGTTGGAAACTGGTTGGTCTTGCAAGTGGTTGATAGGGCCTGTGAACCCTGGACCTGGATGGCAGGTGTATGGACATTTCAACTTGTTTATTTTTTCCGTTACCTGGAGAGCTTTTTGAAGTTAAATAAAACTTCCTTAACATTGTAGATTGTAAGCTCTCACGAGCAGGGTCGTTTTATTTTGTCTTATTTTGCTTTATTACTGTATTGTTAACATTGTTACCTATGACTGTTGTGTTTGAAACTGTTAAACTGTAAAGCGCTGCGGAATATGTTGGCGCTATATAAATAAAGATTATTATCAAGAAGTTTTGTGCTTGTGTGAACGCTACCCAGCTGCCAGAGAGTGAGAGAATTCCTACTGTTTATGTATATACAAACCAACCCACATAATATATAGAAACAAGATGCCTATCAGGATGTCGCTGTAATGAGTCCCCAAGCCCCAGTTGCCTTTATTTTCCATTTTAGCTCCCTTTCAGCCTCCTGGAGCCATCCTTGTGCTTTGTTATTATCCTAAACTTCCTGCGAGCTCTTCCTGTGTCTCTAACCTACATTTCCCAAGAGGCAAACCTGTATTTGTCACATAGGTCACACTCCCACTCTCAGGACCTACAAAGCACCATCTTGAGACTTCTATACTGTCTGAAGATGGACAAATTACTGCACTCAGTTTTTTTTTAATTTCAATATTCCTCCCACCTCATGTAGTATGTTGTAGTATGTTGCCATCCTGAGAGTCTCCTGTATTAAGTAATGTTACAGGTGCTGACTGGTGCCACCCAGAGTCAGTGTGCTGTAGGGGATCAATGAGTCCTATAATGTCGTCATTTAATCTTACGTAATCCAGCATTCTGGAGGCCTAGCTCCATTGCCTCTGTCTAAAGTTACAAGCTGATAAGGTTACTTATTCTGTGTGGCGCCTGCAATGTCTGTGTCCTCTTTTTGCGCACATCTCCAGTCACTCACAGCTTGCAGAGGATCACAGTCCAAGCCATGAAATCATCATTCAGAGATAATGGCTGTACCGGTCAAAGCACAGACAGTAAATGATGTGTTTTCAACAACTGCATAAGTATGGCGCTAAAAACACATATGACCGCCCAGAAACACAGAAGAATTTTAACAGCATGTCAAGTTTGAAGCATTTTCATTTCTGATAGGATTTACAATGTTTTAATCCATGTGCCCAGAAAACCACTTGGATAATTAAATATTCATAAACTTATTTTAATTTTGTATAATAATGTATAATAATAGAAAACCTCCAAGCAGACAACACAAAAGACCATTTAAACTATAACTACAAAAAATATTTTTAATTAAAAGAGTATTATAAATGCTCAGATTTTAACCATAGGAGCGCCAGACTTTTTTGACCATGACATAGTTGATTAAAATAATTGTGATGTAGATGCAACACTAGTGAGCTGGTACATCAATATGTATTTTACAAAAAATGATCAAAAGAAAAACTAATTACGGTATTATTATTTATTTTTTTCAGAGATAATTCTTTGTAATGACATTGGGGGTATTTTATATAGTTATATAGTTTGCTGCAGGATTTCCAAGCTGCAGTTAACATTACAATTTTAATTCAATGGTACAACATAGTTAACATATGATTCTGCAGCAAAGAATATTTGAGTGTGGCCTTTCCCATTTCACTACTATGTGGATGGGGACGATGGATCGGGTCCCATTTGAAGGCATGAACCCAATGGACATTTTCATCCCTGGCATACTGCCACTTCTTTAATTCAGCTGTACAATGAATGCAAGGTGAATGCAGATCCTCAATCCCATGGTTACACATTTACATGCCTATGTAGAGCTATAAAAACCCAATGGGACCATTATTACTGTCATTTGCAGCATGAATTATAACATGTCAATGCTTTGGCTGGCTTCCAAGTGTCAGAAAGAGAGTCACAGCCAAGGAAATGTGCAATTGGCCATAAATGTTGGAGCATGAAGGTACATAGTAAATAGCATGTTATCGGAGAGAGATTTCAGGTTTGTGATGGAGAATAATTCTTACCTACAGTTCCAACTCCAGCAGCTCTGAACTGTCCCAGAATGAGAGACTGCTCGCTTTCTGCAAGCGCCAGCAATAATTCATATGCCTCGATACACTGCTCACTAAACCATGGGAAGAAGGGAAATACCAAATCAATACCTTAGACCAGCTACTGTACATCATCTTAAGACAAACACAGAGGATCTTGACATCTCAAAGGTAGCACTTAATTCTCTGACCCATTGCTGACCTTAAATCTCTGCTGCATTATAAAAGTTGATCGGTATTACATGTCATCTGTGATTAAACTTGAGAATAAAGGAGATATAAAAAGAATAGAACCTGTAACGAAAAGGATAAGCTTGCGCGTCCTCTACGTCAAAGAAAATAAACAAAATCCCTGTGATATAGATCACCAACGTTACCGATTTCAGAAAACATGATATATACTAGCTGTGGCATCGTTCTCTTCTTGGGATATTATACAATGTCGAAAAGGTTAATGGATAAATTAATCAGACAAAGGTTACCTTCAGGCCAAGGGCAAAATAAAGACACACATATATTAAATTAATGAATTAAACAATCTTTGGGCTTCTGAAGAGAATGAGTGGAGTTGTAAAGAGACCATAGCTACCCCCAGTGTCAACTGGAAAAGTGTTCTCAGATACATCAAACAGATAAAATATCTAATACAACATCAGTAAAATATGATGCTCTCACAACCAACTATCAAAAATCTCAATTGGTTTGTGAATGTGGGCCTATTCCCTTATAGCCCTGGTTGTTCAACGTACCCATCTGTTTTTCTCGATTTCATCTATTACACCGTTCTCCACCCCATAGTGGCTGAGTCTTCCATTAACAGGTTATCTCCTATACATAGTTTAGTGCAGGGGTCTCCAACCGGTGGCTGGGGGGCCTCCGAAGTGTTGCTCACGGCTAGCTGCAGCTTGGTGATATAAGTACTAGGTCTAGCAAACAGCTATAAAGAGCAGGTCTCCAGATGTTTTGCGAGTTGTCCCACACAGAAGAGCAAATCTGAATGCACATATTCTGGCCTTGGGGGGTTTAGCGATAAATGAATATAGCAATCTAGGGATAGCATGATGCTTCCAGAAGGAGGAGGTGCTTTAGACTGGATGGGATAGTGTTGTGGGAGGTGAGAACCCTTAGATGTAAGTATACTGCTCAGTGTGATGTTTGTGGGAAAGCTTTGGTTGTTGTCATAATGATATTGGGGTGTAATGGTACTTTAGGGGGTTGGAGGCAACGGGGTCTGGATGTGGCTCACGACCCTTTCTGAGAGCTGAATGTGGCTCTCCGGGTAATAAAAGTCGGGGGCCACTTGTATAGTGAGTAGTCCGCTTGGACAGAGCGGAGGGGCACATGCTCAGAGTACAGTGCTGTTTCAGGCAATCCCATAGACAATGAATGAAGCAGAAGTTTAGCATGTTCACCTCCACTGTATTAAAGACAGAGCTGTACAGAACACAGTTTCTAGGGTTCAAAGCCCTGTTGTCTGGCCAGGAGGAATAAGAGATAAGTTACAAATTTGTGAATAACCCTTTTAATGACACTGCCATAAACCATGGCTGGAACCAAATGCCAGCCTGGATTCAGCAAAATTTAGTAGTTCAGATATATGTTACATGGTCCTAACAATCCAAGATGTAAAGTGACTTTTTTTTTTAATTTAAATACCACAAATGAACTCTAGTTTGCACCTTTTAAATCCCGGTCCATCTGCTTTAGAGATGTAATATAAACGTGACTTTTAAAGCCCTGCAAACATAGTTCTATTTGAACAGGCTGATTGATGTGCGGTACGTACCTGTACTGTAGAGCCAGCCTCAGGGCAGTAGCGTTGGACTCGTACTTCCCCACCAGCATGCTCATTCTTTCGGCATTGCTCTTACACTCCTCCAGTGTTATCGTCAACAAATCATTCTGGGATTTTAAGTGCTCAATTCGACTGCAGAGAAAAGATCAATATTTTTATTCTGCCATGTAAATCACAGCTTGTTTTTCTACTTGTCCAGAAGACTGCACTGCACTGAGAGCAATAAATACAGCCGAGCATGCTGAACCTGAGATCAATAAGCACTTAGGTGCAATAATCATAATTATATTGGCCTATTGTTGAGCACAGGTTAACAAAATCTCTGGAAAAAGAATGCTTTGCTATTGTACATTTTATCCTCTCATATAATATTGTGTTACAATTAATATTTAGTTGGCTATTGTGTGTTTGTTAGCGTAAACAATCTAAAAACAATAAGTGGAACTTGGAGAGCTTGTCCTGGAGCTAAATACCCTACAACAGGTCATACGTTACAGAAAAAGCCCAGAGATACCAGTTATGGTCAATAGTCAACGATCTTACGATAGGTCCCAATATTTCTCAATAGCCCCATCTACATAAAAGAAAAGCGACCGGCACAATTACTGATGAGAGACACAAACTAAATCCTCTAATGTGTACTGTAGTGTGGATGCAATAAGGTCTGGGGTCTCCAGCTCCCCCATGTCTGGTATGTATACAGGGTACTGGGCAGTGTGGTCTGTCACTGTGATATACCAATATGGCGATCGCTGGTGGCTAAGGGGTCCCTGCACAGTTGCACTTCAATGTTCATCAATCATCAGGTTTTCTCTGGTTATTAATTTATTTCTGGTTACTGCCAGTCTTTCTACTGGTAGTTTCCTTTTGGAGTTTTGGCGATATAATTATTATTATTTTTAGTTGAGTTATATTAACTTTCCATTAAACTATTTATCAACTTATTTTGTGTTAAGGTGGCCCTTTTTTCCTCTTGTTTTTTGCGATTCACGTTTCATGAAATGTTAACTAATTATGTTTTGCATGCCACAATGCGACTCTACATTGGCTACACTGTCCCTGTTTTGGCTGTTTTTATTGGTTTCGTGTCTTTGTAATTTATAAAATTCTATTTTTTTTTTTTTTATAAAATATTTTTTGAATTTTTTTACTTTGATAAGTTATTTATAGGTTCATAATAATTATATAGATAGGGATATGATGGCTTGTCACCTGCAACATTTTTGGTCATGATTTTTCAAGAAAATTCATGAAAGCCCACGCTAGCTGGAAGAACAAGATGGTACTAAGTTTTGGTCTCTTCTGCAGTTGGCATGGTTTGGGGCATTGCTCAGTTCTTCTTATAAGAACCTTGCTATGTCAATTATACAAGCTGTGCATGAGTTCCAGCTCGCACAACTCCTACAAATAATGCAAAAGCCGCACACACTCTGTATAGTCATTAGCTCTCTGCTGAGGATAAACCTTTAAATCTTCTCATTTCTTCTCACCACTAACCCAGATGGTAAGAGTGATATGCTTCTCACTGACAGATTAGGGGCAGATTTATTGCTGCTCAAGAGAGCTTTTCGGATGTTCTCTACCTGTATATTACTGATTGCTAGACATAATAGCTTGTTGCAAACGGTTCCATCTGGAATGCGAGCAAAGGTTTCCAAAGAAGCGGCTCTCTGGGAATAAGGGCGCAGTGTTTTTCCCTTTACAGTTACATTTTCTCTCTCCAGTAAACTGAAGTGATATTACTTCTATCGCAGAAAGCGGCGGACCTACTCGGCAATCACTGGTCATATTTCTTCAGTATAAGGGAAAATCTGTTCTCGCTAAATGTCATTTGAGAATTTTTTTTTTTTTTTCCCAAACAAACAAATATTTTTAGACTGACATTCTTTCCAATATTTGCAATTTATTAAAGCACATATGCCCAGACCAGGAATAAAGAGATATGTCTCTATTCTCTTAAGAATGTCATTTGACAACAGATTGAAAAAATGTATTAAGGTGATTAAGGTGGCACAATTGTTATGTTTGCTCCAGTCGTAGGAGAAGCATTAAAGCCGCACTCAGTTTCAGTGAACATCACCATGTACATCCAGCAGAGCAAATACTCCCCATAGTATTTCTAGTGCCATACTAAGAACCAGGGTAGACATATCTTATTAGGATTAAAGTGTAATGGTCATTAAATATTATATACCGTATATACTCGAGTATAAGCCGACCCGAGTATAAGCCGACCCCCCTAATTTTGCCACAAAAAAACTGGGAAAACTTAATGACTCGAGTAGCCTAGGGTACGAAATGCAGCAGCTACCAGTAAATGTCAAAAGTAAAAATAGATACCAATAAAAGTAAAATTAATTGAGACATCAGTAGGTTAGGTGTTTTTGAATATTTATATTGAATCAGGAGCCCCATATAATGCTCCATAAAGTTTATGATGGCCCCATACGATGCTCCATATTAAAATATGCCCCATATAATCCTGCATAAAGGTTAATAATGGCCCCATAAGATGCTCCATAGACATATTTGCCCCATATAATGCTGCACAAATTTTGATTATAGCCCCATAAGATATTTGCCCCATATAGTGCTGCACAAACGTTGATTATGGCCCCATAAGATGCTCCATACAGACACTTGCCCCATATAGTGCTGCACAAACGTTAATTATGTCCCCATACAGACACTTGCCCCATATAGTGCTGCACAAACGTTATGGCCCCATAGATGCTCCATACAAACACTTACCCCATATAGTGCTGCACAAACGTTATGGCCCCATATAGTGCTGCACAAACGTTATGGCCCCATATAGTGCTGCACAAACGTTATGACCCCATATAGTGCTGTAACAAATGTTATGGCCCCATATAGTGCTGCACAAACGTTATGGCCCCATATGGTGCTCCACAAACGTTATGGCCCCATATAGTGCTGCACAAACGTTATGGCCCCATAGATGCTCCATACAGACACTTGCCCCATTTGCTGTTGCTGCCATAGAAAAAAAAAATCACATACTCACCTCTCCCTCGCTCAGGCCCCCGGCACTCTCAATTTCACCTGCTCCTCGTTCCGGCGCCGTTCCATCTTTAGCATCTTCTGCACTGACGTTCAGGCAGAGGGCGCGCACTAACCACGTCACCGCGCCCTCTGACCTGAGCGTCACTGCTGAAGACGGAGCGGCGCCGGAACGAGGAGCAGGTGAATATCGCGCAGCGCTCCCCTCCCCACCCCATTATACTCACCTGCTCTTGGCGCGGTGCAGTCCCTGCTTCCCCGACGCCGCAGCTTCTTCCTGTACTGAGCGGTCACCGTTACTGTTCATTACAGTAATGAATATGCGGCTCCACCTCCCATATTCATTACTGTAATGAGTGGTACCATGTGACCGTTCAGTACAGGAAAAATCTGCTGGCGTCGGGGAAGCCAGGGACATGCCGGGACCGCGCCAGGACTGGGTGAGTATAATTAGATAGCCCCCGCTCCCCCTCCCTTGCGTATGACTCGAGTATAAGCCGAGAGGGGGACTTTCAGCCCCAAAAAATGGGCTGAAAATCTCGGCTTATACTCGAGTATATACGGTATCTATTACACGTTCATACGTACACACATATATAATAGTATATTATTAATACTGCAATTAGTGGACCAGTAGGGGGTCCGGAGCCCAAGATATCCACCAATAGTGGAGTACAGGATCAATAGTAAGTCCGTACATATAAATATACACACATATCTTTAATGATTGTCCTTTTTTAAGGGTAGGCTCACGCGACCGTATTTTCAATTCTAGTGCTCTTTGTGACAAAACTTGGACCAATGTTATTAAAGGATGGAGTGCATATGAGCGATTTTTTTTTTTTTTCAATGACCGAATCGGTGTTTGAAAAATATCGCCACATGCTCTAGTTCCTCACAGGTGCCGGATAAGACTCATCCATTCAAGCCTATGGGTGCACCAAAAAAACAAACAAACCCTCTGATGTCATACGGAGCTACGGTAAAGTATTTTTTTATGGATACATTGCAATTCGTTAACATCGGAAACTGTAAATGGTCTTGTAAATTATGAATAACTGCTGATGAAAAAAACAACAACAAAATAACAGATTGCATATGGATGACACGTAAAAAAAAGTCTATTTTCTGGATGAAACGGACACTTTTTTTTATACAGTCGCGTGAACTTGGCTTACGACTCGTACAAAGAACTAGAGTGATATAAAGACTAAGATAAGGAGCTGCTAGTATAACTCACAGCACCAGGGAATTATTAAAAGGCGGCACAATTCTCAGCAGGTTTTACAGGCCCATCTATATTTTGTGCTGGGTGAACGTTCCTTTACTTCTCTTGTTCTAAGCTTGGCTTGCATGGTATATTTGACTCACAGGCAGAACATGGCGGACAAACACTTCTCTCCTATTAACGTAGTGTATGCTGTATGGTACAGAGGGACAGGTACATATAACCAAAGCGTGTCATGGCCACTGTGTCCTACCTTGAAAGACTTCCTACTTTTTTTACGCTATCTCTTTACTCAGCTACTTCATTTTTGAAATATTGTGATATCTGAGACATTAAAGATTTGGGGTACAGGAGGGTGTTCAGTAAAATTGGCTATGCAGTGGTAGAGAGAAGTCCATCAGGAAAAAAACAGGTAAGAGCAGTTTATAGCATTACTTACAGGACGAGGCAATGGGACGAAGTGGATTTTAATGACCGGCAGAACACTTCCCTTTAGACTAAAAGACCCAGAATGTCCCGTCCTCCCACCTTCCCTCTTGCTCTTCTCTTTCTCTTTCTAAACTTACTCTTATGTTGATGTTCTATCAAGTTGATTGTGAGATTATATTTATGGACTTAATATTCTATATTCTGCCTTTAATATACGTTTTATGTAAGGTCCTAGACTGCAGGATTCTTGGAACTGATAACACGGTCTATGATTATTACACTTTCTCATGGTAATTGTTTTTAATTTTGGCACGGTTAATTTTGGCCTTGTGATTGTACCTGTTTCTTTTATAAATCAATAAATAAGGTTAAATAAAAAAAAAATAACGGTCACTGCTCCATGCTAATTCTCTTGGATCTCTCCGCAGCATTCGACACTGTGGACCATCAGCTCCTCCTCACTATGCTCCGCTCCATTGGCCTCAAGGACACCGTTCTCTCCTGGTTCTCCTCCTATCTCTCTGACCGCTCCTTCACTGTATCTTTTGCTGGTTCCTCCTCCTCTCACCTTCCCCTTAAGGTACCATCACACATAACGATATCGTTAACGATATCGTTGCTTTTTGTGACGTAGCAACGATATCGTTAAGGAAATCGTTATGTGTGACAGCGACCAATGATCAGGCCCCTGCTGGGAGATCGCTGGTCGCTGAGGAAAGTCCAGAACTTTATTTCGTCGCTGGACTTCCCACTGACATCGCTGGATCGGCGTGTGCGACACCGATCCAGCGATGTCTTCACTGGTAACCAGGGTAAACATCGGGTTACTAAGCGCAGGGCCGCGCTTAGTAACCCGATGTTTACCCTGGTTACCAGCGTAAACGTTAAAAAAACAAACACTACATACTTACCTTCAGCTGTCTGTCCCCGGCGTTCTGCTTCTCTGCACTCCTCCTGCATCCTGTGTCAGCGCCAGCCAGCCGGAAAGCACAGCGGTGACGTCACTGCTCTGCTTTCCGGCTGACCGGCGCTGACAGTGCAGAGGAAAGCAGAGCGCCGGAGGACAGACAGCAGAAGGTAAGTATGTAGTGTTTGTTTTTTTAACGTTTACACTGGTAACCAGGGTAAACATCGGGTTACTAAGCGCGGCCCTGCCCTTAGTAACCCGATGTTTACCCTGGTTACCGGGGACCTCGGGATCGTTGGTCGCTGGAGAGCTGTCTGTGTGACAGCTCTCCAGCGACCAAACAGCGACGCTGCAGCGATCGACATCGTTGTCGGTATCGCTGCAGCGTCACTTAGTGTGACGGTACCTTTACTGTTGGGGTTCCTCAAGGATCAGTCCTAGGCCCCCTCCTCTTCTCTTTGTATACTGTCCCTATTGGACAAACAATCAGTAGATTTGGGTTCCAGTACCATCTCTACGCTGACGACACCCAATTATACACTTCTTCTCCTGATATCACGCCCGCCTTTTAAGAAAACACTAGTAATTGTCTTACCGCTGTCTCTTACATCATGTCCTCCCTCTATCTGAAACTGAACCTGTCAAAAACTGAACTCCTTGTGTTTCCTCCCTCTACTAATGTACCTATGCCCGACATTGCCATCTCCGTGTGTGGTTCCACCATTACTCCCCAGCAACATGCCCGCTGCCTTGGGGTCATACTTGATTCTGAGGTTTCATTCACCCCCACATCCGATCACTGGCTCGCTCTTGTTATCTGCACCTCAAAAACATTTCTAGAATTCGACCTTTTCTTACTTTCGACTCTGCAAAAACTCTCATTGTTGCTCTTATTCATTCTCGTCTGAACTATTGTAACTCTCTACTAATCAGCCTCCCTCTTACCAAACTCTCCCTGCTCCAATCTGTTCTGAATGCTGCAGCCAGGATGATATTCCTCACCAACCGTGACACCGATGCCTCTACCCTGTGCCAGTCATTACACTGGCTACCCATCCACTCCAGAATCCAGTACAAACTTATTACCCTCACCCACAAAGCGCTCTATGGCTCAGCACCACCCCTTACATCTCCTCCCTGGTCTCAGCCTACCACCCTACCCATGCCCTCCATTCTGCTAATGACCTGAGGTTAGCATCCTCCATAATTAGAACCTCCCACTCCCGTCTCCAAGATTTTTCTTGTGCTGCGCCAATTTTGTGGAATGCACTACCCAGGTTAATACGATTAATCCCCAAATCCCCCCAGTTTTATGCGTGCCCTAAAAACGCATTTGTTCATACTGGCCTACCGTCTCAACGCATCAACCTAACTATCCCTGTGTGGCCCATTCATAATTTTTACCATAATCAGGTTCCTCGCATCATGTTCTCACATGTCTTATGTTTTATTCTCACATAATAGCCCTCTGTGTCTCTAGTGTTACATACTTAGGCTGACAACCGGTCCATGCAGCTTTACATGAACACCCGATCCTTACACTATGGCTGGTCCGAACAACGAAAGCAATTGTTACCCTCCACCTCTCGTGTCTCCCCTTTTTCCTCATAGTTTATAAGCTTGCGAGCAGGGCCCTCATTCCTCTTGGTTTCTATTTTGATCTATGTGTTTATTGTTATGCTGTAATGTATTGTAATTGTATGTACAAGTCCCCTATAAAGTCCCCTATAAAATGTAAAGTGCTGCGGAATATGTTGGCGCTATAGAAATAAAATTTATTATTAAATAAAAAAGACAATGTTTCTTGCTGCACAGCGCGTCTCAGGGTTCGATCACATTGCCGTCGATTCTCACATGCATGAGAATCAGGCAGATTATGCCAATATGATTATGCGAGTATCATCTTACTGTGATCAGATTCTCTTGCATGAGAAGTTTGTCTTCTCTTCACCTGTGCTTTGATTCTAATTTCTCAATTTTCTCCCTTGTATATGTCCGTAGTTGTCGGACTGCACTCTGATGACATCAGAGTGCAGTCCGATGTTTCACATACACCCATAGACTTGTAAGAGTGTGCGTGATCTGCCACTCGCAGTATGCTGCAATTGTTTTCTTATGCCAAATTGGTATGAGAAAATAATCACAGATTTGCACTGCGCCATAGTGTAACACTGGGCGGAGTGCAATCTGATAAAACATCAGATAGCATTCGGCTGCATTATATGCTAGTGTAAGTGAGCCCTTAAACTGCAATTATCACATAGTGCAGTCAAGGTGTTTTTTTAAAATTCAGAAACTGTATGTTTAGCTGCAAATATGTCTCTCGCTCTCTCTCTCACTATGACTGCTTCTTTCCTGTCTGAAAATATGATATGCATTATTCCTTTACATTTTTCATATTTGCATGCCTGTCTTTAGTTATTTGCCATCATACAGAATATTTCATGTGAATAAAAAATCTGAATTTCTACTACAGAACCCATTTTCCCCCCATTTACCAGCTATGAAGCTTGTTGTTTATAAATTTATGGAAACATACAGATATGTGCATGAACGAGCACATAGACGTAGAATTGCTCTCTTTTTGGCTTCTTACCTGTTTAGCCTCTCCGTCTCTACCTCAAACTCTCTTATTTTGCTCTCCGATATGGCAGAACCATGTGAGTAAAGTGTCTGGAAGATCTCTTGGATATTGGAGCAATCTTGTAAGGAATGGGCCAGGTGCTCAGCCACACTGCTTGACACCTGCAATACATAGCAAGGTTTTATAGAAATGGTTATATAAGCAGAAGTGCTATAGAGTAGAAAGATCAGCATGGATGCTAGGGGATACTGCCACTATACACTCACCCCTATGCTGCTGATCTCTGAGCCAAGAATTGGTCTCTCTGATGAGGAAGATTCCGACCTGGTCTTCGACAACTTCACACGCTCTGCAATCTGCAAGAGAAATGGACATATACCATTATTACATACTCGGCAATGTAAATGAATGGTAAACAGATTGTTCTCAAACATGTCCATACACCTGAGATAACTCTTGTCCAAGTGTCTGTATTCTCAATGGAAAAAGTGGAGTAAGCCACTGTCAGATGATCCTGGCAGCTGCTCATCTATCATAGGAACACAATGGCCCCAATTCATCAAAACTGGGGTTGTTCACGCCACTCTTGATGAGGGGGTGTGCTGGAGTCAGACGAGTGGTGTGCACCTCTGTGTATGCCTCCACACAGGACCTACTCCAGCCCTTGCTAGGATCCCGAGTTAAAATCCCACCTAGGACAACATCGGCAAGGAGTTTGTATGTTCTCCCATGTTTCCGTGGGTTTCCTCTGGGTTCTCCGGTTTCCTCCCACACTCCAAACACATACTGATAGGGAATTTAGATTGTCAGCCTCAATGTGAACAGTGATGATGAACATGTCTGTAAAGTGCTGTGGAATATGACGGCACTATATACGCAAAGCATAATAATAAAATACACAATATGACCATCTTCAACAGAAACTGGTTCAATATACCATATCTACACATTACATAGGCATTAAATATAAACATGCATGGAGCAGCCCCAAGTTAGCTCTAAATATGACTCTGCGCCACAAGAGAACATTTTAATTTCTCAGATATCTACAAGTGTTTTTCAAAGTAGAGTAGAAAAAAAAATAGAAGAGAAGGAAGATGGGGGGAAAAAAAAAGAGGGTGGAGGGTGACAATACGAATTTTTTTTGTGACAGAGAGTAATATCTAATTAAGATTAACGAGTCAGATCAAATTTGACCAAGCCAGAAAAACTTGAGTTCACCTTCGTTCTCTTCAGACACAAGAGTTTCCATGCACATGACAATCTATTCCCTGGATTTCAAATGATGTGAGGTTACTGTTGTGCACTTGCCAAAATGGTCTAAAAATCCCTCCTGTTTTTAAACTATTATTGGAGTCGATCCAGGAATCAGGGATAAAGGAGAAATTTGATGAGTGGCTGTGATGCAAGCACTAGAGACCTGGGGTAACAGATCTTGCCAGTGGACGCAAAGCTGAACACAAGTCTCCACATTGCAACTCGAGCATATGTGCACTACATTTGGAGAGAATTTGGGCATCGGTATCATCTAGAGAGCATTTTAACATTTTCCATGCAGTTTGAGCAAAAGCACAAAGTAAATTCAGAAGGAATGGAAAATATAAAAAAGGAAGAACCACCTCCTACTGGATCCACTTCTGGCATTTGCAACAAATTCGCATTAAAAACTACAATTATTTTGTGGCTTATTTTTCACCCAAAACACTGCCACACACACACTATATGTATACTGTGTAATAGGAAACTGAACAAATTCCTGTCTTATCTAGTTTACCCTGGTTACCAGAGAAGACATCGCTGGATCGGTGTCACACACGCCGATCCAGCGATGTCAGCAGGAGTCCAGCGACGAAATAAAGTTCTGGACTTTATTCAGCGACCAACGATCTCCCAGCAGGGGCCTGATCGTTGGTCGCTGTCACACATAACGATTTCATTAATGATATCGTTGCTACGTCACAAATAGCAACGATATCGTTAACAATATCGTTATGTGTGAAGGTACCTTTAGGCTATGTGCGCACGTTGAGTATTTGCTCTAAGAAATTTGTAAGGTTTCTGCATCTTTTGGCAGAAAAAATGCCGCAACAAAAACACGTGTTTTGGTGCTTTTTTTGTGCGTTTTGCAGTAGTTTTGTATGCGTTTTTTGCATGTGATTTTGTACAGCAATGAATGCTTTTTTTAGTTAAATAAAGATATTTAAAAAAAAAATGTTTTGTGATGTAATTCTTGGTTCAACACCTTTTACATTCTGATGCAGTAGCTGATGAGCCCTGGTGATCTCACTTACGGCATCACTGCTATGTGAGAAAGGTGGTTGGTTAGTAGAGCGGTCACATCTCCCAATGTGACTGTTCTACAAGTGGCGTCTCTGTGGGACACTGGATTACGTTGACTACGGCGGACAGGAGAATATACGTTAAATATTATTGATTGTTTACAGGAGACAAGGGCATCGGAGATTTGGTGTTAGGTGAGTATAATGTGTTTTATATTATTTTTTGAATTTGTATTTAATTATTTTCCATGTTTTTTTTTTTTTTTTTTTTTTAAGTTTGAGCACAGGCGTCAGCTGACAAGAGACTATTTCTCCCATCAGCGGTAAGCTTCCAACCGCGGGTCACAGTATCTCTGCAAGGCCACACTGACATCTGACAGGTATTTAAAGGTTATACCTAGTGATTGGTGAACCTCTGGACATCCAGTTCAGCCGAACTGATGAATGGGGGTCTCGAACATCCGTCGGTGCCACGCTGTCATTTGCATGATAGCGCGGCAAACACTGCCTTTGATCAGCAATAAGATCATTACTGCCGGTCAGAGAGCAGCAGTTCCCACACTGTCAGATGACAGCGTGAGCCAGTAGCCATGACCGGTGGTAAAAAGAAGTTTACTGCCGGTCACAAAGGCATCGGCTCATGTGAGAACTTCTCCCATCAGCCTACACCTGCTGTCATTAATAACCTTTGGGCTTGCTGTCACCTGAGAATACAAAGGTGTAATCAATTCCACAAATATTACCCCTTTGTCACCACCACAGAGAAAGTGGAAAGAGCTGGGCAAAGCGCCAGAATTGGGGCATCTTATAGATGTGACTTTTCTGGGGAAGCTGTGGACTGCTATTTTTAGGCTGGGGGAACCAATAAGTATGGCCCTTTACCAGCCTGAGAATACCAGTCCCCAGCTGTCTGCTTTATTTGGCTGGTTGTCAAAAATGGGGAAGACCCCAAGCAGTTTTTTTAATTATTTAAATTAAAAAAAAAAAAAAAAAACGGCATTGGGACTGCTCTTTTCTTGATAACCAGCCATGATAAAGCTCACAGCTGAGGTTTGCAGCCCACAGCTGTCGGTTTTGCCATGCTGGCTATCAAAAATAGAACACTTTTTTTCCCACTTTTTTTTTTTCAAATATTGATTTATAGCGCAGGCGACAGCTGATGAATACTACCATAAGCCATCGCCTCTGTGACCGTCGGTAAACTTCTTTTTACTGCTACTCACGGGTCATCTGACAGCATGGAAACCACAGCCTCTGACCAACAGTAATAATCTTACCGCCGATCAGAGATGTTGGTGTTTCTCGCGCTGTCCTGCAGAGAACAGCGTGGGAAACACGCGGAGAAGTCAGTGTTTGGGGTCTGTACCGACCCCGAACTTTACTGCTCGGGTTTGCCCATCACGAATTATAATGAGTAATAAAAATAAATTCCAAAAGGTAAAAAGTATTTTTTTTTACTACAAAGTGAATGTCATAAAAACAGAACCTAAAATTACACAACAGTGGAACTACACAATGAACATTTTTACATTTTCCAATACATGATATAGTTGAATAAAACTTGTCCCACAAAGAACAAACTCTCATTTGGCTGTCAACCAAACAAATAAAAATAGCTATGGTTCTTGGAAAGACTGAAAATCTAGAGCACTAAAGTTGAAAAAAGCTGTTTAACCAGTTCATGACAGGCCATTTAACACCCCTTCATGACCAGTCACATTTTCGGCTTTATAGTACATGTCCTATTAATGACCTATAATTTTTTTTCATTCGAAAATTAAAATTTTTTGACTCTTTACTCCGAGACACATGGGGCATCATTTTTATTTGATTTTTATATTCCTTTTTTTCTTTTTGCTGATATTGGGGGAAAATGTAAAGAAAAATAGGAGATGTGTCTATTTTCTCTTTTTTACGGCCACCTAGGACCATTAAAAACATTTCAAATTGAATCCACCTTTATGTAAATGTTATTTTTATATATTGGACACTTTTTTAAGGGGACGAGGCTAGAATGAGATTTAGATTTACAGTGTTCCTTTTTTTAGTTAGCATATGTAAAATAATAAATTATTTATTTCTATTTTATTTTTGCTGTTTCATGTATTTCATTTATTTTCTCATTGTGTCCTATCATAAGGTCTTAGAAGATTTTTGTGGTGGGGAAAGGGGGCATTTTAACATATTGCCGAATCCCCTTGTAACTGGGGCCGGTGTATTATGCAATAAAAGAGCTAGAAACTAGAAAGATAATGAGTGCAATAGGATATTATCCTGGTTAAAAATGATAAATAAAAGCAAGGGTTTGCTCACATTCAAATGCTGTGAAAGGCACAACCCCTGTGATTGCTAAAGAATTTGGTTGCTGCACATCGACAGAAGGGAATAGCATGTGCAACTAGAGAAAGTGGAGCTAAAGCCATGTTGCCAGTAGTATAAGATGCAGTAGAAAAACCGTGAAGACATAAATGCGTTTTTTATTTATCAAGTTTATCAACGCGTTTCGAACCATAACGGTTTCTTCTTCAGGTTAAACCACGTAAGTTCTTCTGCCCTACTTAAATTTTGCCGAAAGCCTAATAACCCTAACTTTTTTTGAGTAGTGGGAGTAGTGTATATTAATAGTAGACTTACTAAAACTAGCACACAACAAAAGCTATTGCTATGCAGAAAATTAATGTGATAGAAGCCATTGATTGTAGATTGTGAGCCCTCCCGGGCAGGGTCCTCACTCTTCCTGTACCAGTTATGACTTGTATTGTTTAAGATTATTGTACTTGTTTTTATTATGTATACCCCTCCTCACATGTAAAGTGCCATGGAATAAATGGCGCTATAACAATAAATAATAATAATTGAATAGCTATACTTTTTTGCATCGTGGTATCTTAAATTTTAATAAAGGCTACATCTGTAATGTCAGAAATGCTACGTTATCTGCAACTTTAATCACACAGAGCAGGTATGGTAACGGCAGACACAGTGTCTCTCACCTTAGCTATAGGAATGTCATTACTGCTGCTGCTTGTGCTGAGCTCCCCAGTGCTCGGGTTGACTGGTCTATTCGCAGATGTGAGGCGACCAGGACTGGAGGGACCTGATGCTTGAACACTCTGTAGTCGCGTCTGTAGCTCCCGAACCTAAAACACAAGTTTATATTTTGTCACATTTATGCGACTCACATTTCCCTTTAATAACTTCACAACGAGGTCTTCCCATTGGTTCCGTTTGTCCATTACAATACTCTACAATTTCTGTAATTTCAGTCTGTATAGATCCATGTAATATAATGGAGTAGTAATTTCTCTATTGCTTTCCAAACTTTTTCTGAGGAAGCAATAACCTAGCTAGCAATCCTTTAAGATGCAAATGATTAATTTTAGGCAGTAAATTTAATTCACTTTAAATTAGCATGTTAAGGTTTCTTCTTTCTGCTGGGATCGGGATGTTTTTCTTTTTTAATACTATAATAAATGTATGTATTATGACAAGCAATAAAGTGTTGATAAAATTAGGCAGTAGACAAAGAACCATCCTTTAAGAGGTCGATAAATAGAGATCCCCATATAAATTCATGTTACGTAATTGAAGATACCATACTTTAGAGAATGAGGGGCACGTATGGTATGAATGTCCTTTTTTGACCATGCCAAACAGTGGTTTCTGCACACTGTGCCTTCATGAGGGTAACAAGGTTTCAATCCAGCAACACAAATTTCAAAAATAAATAAAAACTATGTTGAAAAAAAATAGAATGGAAACATAGGGAAGGAGAGAGGGTGATAAGATCACATGAGGAGGTGACGAGTTTGGGACTGCATGGTCCGTTAATCCGAGTCTATGATTAAGAACCCATACGGATCGAAACTTGTCATCTACTCGTGATTTTAAAACCTTCTCTCCTTCCCCATTTTTCCTTCAACATTGTTTTAAATTATTTTTTAAATAATGTTGTAATTTTTATTCCTGGGACTGCTAGATTGAAACCTTGTTACTCTAATTATTGCTACCACCTGGAAACTAGTTCGGATTTGTCATCTGTACGTTTCTTTTGATCTGAAATATTGGCAACATTGGATCAAAAATTCAGCAAAGTGGGCGGATAAGTTTACGTTTTCGTTATATTTGTTCAAGCTATGCCTTCCTATATATTATTAGTCAGGATAGCCCACCAACTGCTAGATTCCTTACATCAAGTTTTGGTACTGGGAAGGATTCAGTTTGTTCCTTAGATCATTTTCCAGCACAATCCTTGAAGTAGCTTTGTCCAGCATTTGTGCCAAAATCTAGTTTGCCAGTTTCGGTCTAGTCCTGGAGGGCAGTATACGCGCGTTTAATACATAATCCTCTCCCCTCATTAGACAGGTCCTCATTACATTTTATATAATATACATTTATTAGCTCCCTGTGTACAATCATAAAAGGTATGCATTATGTATAGTTTTGCCCACCTAGCTTTCACATTTATATCATTTTATTTCCCAGACCCCAATTGACTCTTAATTATTCATTAGTTTGCACAGTAAATTTCGGGTTGCGGCATAATAAGGCAATATGATTGCATTTGTAGTCATGTGTTTGCCAAGGACAGAAAAACAGCATCCACATTGAATGACTATGCTGCAGATACCCACTGACATAATACAGATAAGGAGGTAGAAACAAAAGACTGAGGCAGTACCCGGAGCAATTAGGCAGGCTTCAGATGCTGATTAGAATTACAGCTCCTGACTTTGCACTTGTGTGTACCTTCACCTCTCATCAGTCACATGAGCCCCTGTGATAAGAGACTGGCAGGCAACCAGAAATCCCAGCCTGAGGAGCTGTGATTGATGACAAGCTGAATGTACGCTAATCTCATAAGTAATGGATCACAGCCAAGAAACAGAAAAGGGAGTCTTAAAAAGATGCTAACAGACAGATGGAAGAAATTCTGGTCTCCTAGTAGTCCACACCAAAAATAGAAAAAAGGAGCTCTCTTGATATTTCGGCTTTTCCCAATATACAAAATACAAGCAGTATAAATTGTATTTTTATGCAATTAGTATAATAAATCCCCCCATTCAACAAATCTTAATTTTAGAGGTATTCTCCAACCAGTGGCTTACGGGCTCCTGAATGTGACTCTCTAGCTGCTGTTGGTTACAGGTACTAGGTGATTGTGGACTCTACTCCGGCAAAGATCACTCCAGAATATTCACTGTTTGTCTCAGGTGCAAGGAAACCACAGTAGAGTTGGCTCAGCTCCCCCAGGAATACAGATGTAGCAAAAAGGTTTTAATTCACTTCCCAAATTCTTTATTTATACTATACAGTGCATGTACGGCAAAATAAAAACACACAAACACACTAACTGGCTCAAGTAGACAATCCACGCTTATTTATAGGCCAAATAATTATTCAGAGCTAATCTGCAGGAAAACGGGCATCAAATGATAGTATCCAAAAATCTCTGCAATTGTAACGGTCTCCTTCTCTGATCACCATATCTTATTGAGGTCTAGGCTGATTTGCCTTGGTCAACTTTGTCTGCATTAATATTTTAAAGGTGTTTTGACCACCAACTGATACAGCTCCCGCCAACTCTGTTCTTGGGAATAACATGATTCCCTCATTTATTTGCAAAAACAAGAGTTTATATGAATGCCTAACAAAATAGGCACTAATCTGACTGCCAGCCTGTTTAATGCTAGGGTAGCAGGGCGACTTGCAGTTGCGCAACTTAAGATGGCAACAAGTTATTACATCGCAACTAATGATAGTCAATGTGATCACTGTCAATCCAAACAAAAGGGAAGGATAAAGTCCAGGACATTTCACAGTTAGAAAACTCCTCTGGGATACTTGGCATAGCACCACATACAGATCTAAAAATTCACCTTCTCCGTTTTGTGGATACCAAGAACATGCATAAAGGTATGTTTATACAGGTTTCCAGAACTTTCACCCAATGCTGTCAGCAGATTTGCAAGGTGGTTACTGGTGACAGACTCCCTTTAACCCCTTAGTGACAGAGCCAATTTGGTACTTAATGACCGAGCCAATTTTTGCAATTCTGACCACTGTCACTTTATGAAGTTATAACTCTGGAACGCTTCAACGGATCCCGCTGATTCTGAGATTGTTTTTTCGTGACATATTGTACTTCATGTTAGTGGTAACATTTCTTCGATATTACTTGCGATTATTTATGAAAAAAACGGAAATATGGCGAACATTTTTAAAATTTTGCAATTTTCAAACTTTGTATTTTTATGCCCTTAAATCAGAGAGATATGTCACGAAAAATAGTTAATAAATAACATTTCCCACATGTCTACTTTACATCAGCACAATTTTGGAAACAAAATTTTTTTTTGTTAGGGAGTTATAAGGGTTAAAAGTTGACCAGCAATTTCTCATTTTTACAACACCATTTTTATTTAGGGACCACATCACATTTGAAGTCATTTTGAGGGGTCTATATGATAGAAAATAATGAAGCGTGATACCATTCTAAAAACTACACCTCTCAAGGTTCTCAAAACCAGATTCAAGAAGTTTATTAACCCTTTACGTGCTTCACAGGAACTGAAACAATGTGGAAGGAAAAAATGAACATTTAACTTTTTTTTGCAAACATCTTAATTCAGAACCATTTTTTTTTATTTTCACAAGTGTAAAAACAGAAATGTAACCATAAATTTTGTTATGCAATTTCTCCTGAATACGCCAATACCCCATATGTGGGGGTAAACCACTTTTTGGGCGCACCGCAGAACTTAGAAGTGAAGGAGCGCCGTTTGACTTTTTCAATGCAGAATTGGCTGGAATTGAGATTGGACGCCATGTCACGTTTAGAGAGCCCCTGATGTGCCTAAACAGTGGAAACTCGCCACAAGTGACACCATTTTGGAAACTAGACCCCTTAAGGAACTTATCTAGATGTGTGGTGAGCACTTTGAACCCCCAAGTGCTTCACAGAAGTTTATAACGTAGAGCCGTGAAAATAAAAAAATAGCTTTTGTTTACACAAAAATGATCTTTTCGCCCACAAATTCTTATTTTCACAAGGGTAACAGGAGAAATTAGACCACAAAAGTTGTTGTGCGATTTCTCCTGAGTACGTCGATACCCAATATGTGGGGGTAAACCACTGTTTGGGCGCACCGCAGAGCTTGGAAGAGAAAGAGTGCCGTTTTACTTTTTCAATGTAGAATTGTCTGGAATTGAGATCGGACGCCATGTCGCGTTTGGGGAGCCCCTGATGTGCCTAAACAGTAGAAATCCCCCACAAGTGACCCCATTTTGGAAACTAGACCCCCCATGGAACTTATCTAGATGTGTGGTGAGAACTTTTAATGCCCAAGTGCTTCACAGAAGTTTATAATGCAGAGTCGTGAAAATAAAAAATATTTTTTTTTTCCACAAAAAAGATTTTTTAGCCCCCAAGTTTTTATTTTCACAAGGGTAGCAAGAGAAATTGGACCCCAAAAGTTGTTGTCCAATTTGTCCTGAGTATGCTGGTACCCCATATGTGGGGGTAAACCACTGTTTGGGCGCACGGCAGAGCTCGGAAGGAAGGAGCGCCGTTTTGGAATGCAGACTTTGATAGAATGGTCTGCGGGCATTATGTTGCGTTTGCAGAGCCCCTGATGTACCTAACCAGTAGAAACCCTCCACAAGTGACCCCATTTTGGAAACTAGACCCCCCAAGGAACTTATCTAGATGTGTGGTGAGAACTTTGAATGCCCAAGTGCTTCACAGAAGTTTAGAATGCAGAGTCGTGAAAATAAAAAATATTTTTTTTTCCACAAAAAAGATATTGTAGCCCCCAAGTTTTTATTTTCACAAGGGTAACAGGAGAAATTGGACTGCAATAGTTGTTGTCCAATTTATCCCGAGTACGCTGATGCGCCATATGTGGGGGTAAACCACTGATTGGGCGCACGGCAGAGCTCGGAAGGGAAGGAGCGCCTTTTTGGAATGCAGACTTTGATAGAATGGTCTGTGGGCATTATGTTGCGATTGCAGAGCCCCTGATGTACCTAAACTGTAGTAACCCCCCACAAGTGACCCCATTTTGGAAACTAGACCCCCCAAGGAACTTATCTAGATGTGTGGTGAGAACTTTGAATGCCCAAGTGCTTCACAGAAGTTTATAATGCAGAGTCATAAAAAAAAATATATATATATTTTTCCACAAAAAGGATTTTGTAGCCCCCAAGTTTTTATTTTCACAAGGGTAACAAGAGAAATTGGACCCCAGAAGTTGTCCAATTTATCCCGAGTATGCTGATGCCCCATATGTGGGGGTAACCCACTGTTTGGGTGCACGGCAGAGCTCAGAAGGGAGGGAGCACCATTTGACTTTTTGAGCGCAAAATTGGCTGTCGTGTTTTGAGACCACCTGATGTACCTAAACAGTGGAAACCCCCCAATTGTAGCTCCAACCCTAACCCCAACACACCCCTAACCCTAATCCCAACCTGATCCATAATCCTAATCACTAACCCTAACCATAATCACAACCCTTACCCCAAAACAACCCTAATGTCAACCCTAACCATAACCCTAATCAAAACCCTAAATCCAACACACCCCTAATCCTAATCTCAACCCTAACCTCGAACCTAACCCTAATCCCAATACACCCCTAATCACAACCCTAACCTTAACCCTAATTCCAAGCGTAACCCTAATGCCAACCTTAACCCTAATACCAACCGTAATCCAAACCCTAACCCTAATCCCAACTCTAACCCTAACTTTAGCCCCAACCCTAGCCCTAACTTTAGCCCCAACCCTAAGGCTACTTTCACACTTGCGTTGTTTGGCATCCGTCGCAATCCGTCGTTTTGGACAAGAAACGGATCCTGCAAATGTGCCCGCAGGATGCATTTTTTGCCCATAGACTTGTATTGCCGACGGATCGTGACGGATGGCCACACGTCGCGTCCGTCGTGCACTGGATCAGTGTTTTGGCGGACAGTCAGCACAAAAAAACGTTCAATGTAACTTTTTTTGTACGTCGCATCCGCCATTTCTGACCGCGCATGCGTGGCCGTAACTCCGCCCCCTCCTCCCCAGGACATAGATTGGGCAGCGGATGCGTTGAAAAACTTCATCCGCTGCCCACATTGTGCACAATTTTCACAATGTGCGTCGGTATGTCGAGCCGATGCATTGCGACGGCCCCGTACCGACGTAAGTGTGAAAGAAGCCTAACCCTAAATTTAGCCCCAACCCTAACCCTAAATTTAGCCCTAACCCTAATCCTAGCCCTAACCCTAGCCCTATCCCTACCCCTAATTTTAGCCCCAACTGCTCTTCTCCTGCCGGCCGGCAAATGGAGACAGATGGCGGGCGCACTGCGCATGCGCCCGCCATTTTCTTACCGGAGGAAGAAGCCGGCGGCCAGGAGGAGCAGCAGGAGGACCCAGGGACACAGGTGAGTATGGCAGGGTCCCCGAATCCCCCTATTTCTCTGTCCTCTGATGTGCGATCACATCAGAGGACAGAGAATTACACTTTGACTTTTTTTTTTTGCGGTCGCCGGTAAACAGTTAATTACCGGCGATCGCAAAACAGGGGTCGCTAAAACCGACCCCGATCATGCTCTTTGGGGTCTCGGCTACCCCCGGCAGCCGAGACCCCAAAGATTCTCGCGGGGCCGGCCATTTTGAAGATGGCGGCGCCCACCGGGAGAAACGAGGAGCATCGGGGGAGATAGGTGAGTATTGGGGGGCCACCTGGGACCCCTTTTCTCTGTCCTCCGATGTGCGATCACATCGGAGGACAGAGAAATTAAAAAGAGATCGCGTTTTTTTTTTTTTTGCGATCGCTATGTCATCATCTCGCGAGACCGCAATGCAATCTTCAGACTGGAGCGCGCGACGAGCATCTGGAACCGGCCGCTTCGATCCGGAGGCTCCAGGAGGTGAGAATGTAACTATTTTTTTATTTTAATTCTTTTTTTTTTTAAACAGGGACATGGTGCACGTGACTGGCCAATATACTACGTGACTGGGCAGTATACCACGTGGCTCTGTGCTGTATTCTACGTGGCTCTGTGCTGTATACTACGTGGCTGTGCTGTAAACTACGTGGCTCTGTGCTGTATACTACGTGGCTCTGTGCTGTATACTACGTGGCTCTGTGCTGTATACTACGTGGCTCTGTGCTGTATACTACGTGGCTCTGTGCTGTATACTACGTGGCTCTGTGCTGTATACTATGTGGCTCTGTGCTGTATACTACGTGACTGTGCTGTATACTACGTGGCTGGGCAATATACTATGTGGCTGGGCAATATACTACGTGAACTACGTCGCTGGGCAATAAACTACGTGGCTGGGCAATATACTACGTGGCTGGGCAATATACTATGTGACTGGGCAATATACTATGTGACTGGGCAAGCTGGGCAATATACTACGTGACTGGGCAATATACTATGTGACTGGCCAATATACTACGTGAACTACGTGGCTGGGCAATAAACTACATGGCTGGGCAATATACTACGTGGCTGGGCAATATACTATGTGACTGGGCAATATACTATGTGACTGGGCAAGCTGGGCAATATACTATGTAGTTGGGCAATATACTATGTGACTGGGCAATATACTATGTGAACTACGTGGCTGGGCAATATACTACGTGGCTGGGCAATATACTACGTGGCTGGGCAATATACTACATGGACATACATATTCTAGAATACCCGATGCGTTAGAATCGGGCCACCATCTAGTGTGTGTGTGTGTGTATATATATATATATATATATATATATATATATATATATATATATATATAAAATCTCCAAACTAATAAACTTTTTTAACAATAAAACAAATTGGGGAGTACCCCAAATAAACCCTCACCAAAAGATGAATGAATGCAACATTTATTTCTATGAATTAAAATAACGACTATACAAATGGTATAAAACGTTGTGTCCCTAATCTGTCTTCGAAGTCTGCAGTTATTTTATGCAGTATTCCTGCTAATTTATATTTAGAAAGTGTAAAGCATCCGGTATGCTAAGACATATTGGCAGAATAGGACAACAACTTTTAGCACCAGTATCACCCCAACATGTTTCACGACGCTAGCGGCATCATCAGGAATGGGACATAGGCTTAATGGTTCTTTATTCAGCAAATATTCTTCAGTGACATTTTGCACCCTGCTTCCTAATGTCCTCATTCTCCCCATCCCCCTAAATGTTCTACTTTCAATAGCATCAGGGTATGTTCACAAGTGGCGTTTTTCCTGCATAATTTATGCAGCGTATTTGCTGCATAAAATAAGTAGCGTTGTACAACACCAACAAAATTAATTAAATTTCTGAAATCGCGCTGTTTATTTTATTCAGTACATATTTGGAGACCTGCTGCATTTTGTCCAAAAAACAGCATATCAATCGTTTCAGCCTTTTTGCAATGTTTTTTACCCTCACTGAAAGAAAATACAAACTCCAAAAACAAGGTGGGTATGTCCAGCTAGATCCAAAGAGGCTAAAATCAGTACTTTACTTCAAACATTTAAAATCCATAAAATAGTGTTGAGTAGAGATGAATGGACAATTCAAGGGACTACTGGCCCAGTGCCTACGTAAGTGGTACGGTACCTAGCGGTTAGACTGGAGGCTCGCAATTCCTGGAGCCCTGGATTAGTCCCAGAAAATTGGAAAAAAGGCAAATGTTATCACTATCTTTATAAAAAGGAAAGAGACTGGAGCCAGAAAATTACAGGCCAGTGAGCCTTACTTCTATACCGGGAAAAATCTTTGAACAAATTATTACACCGCATGTATGTAAATACTTGGATAAGAATACAGAGATTAACCGTCAGCTTCCCTGCACTGTGTCAGCGCCGGACGGCCGTAAAGCAGAGCGGTGACGTCACCGCTGTGCTTTACGGCCGGCCGGTGCTCACAGTCAGTGCGGGAAGCTGAGGCCGGGGGACAGACACAGGAATGTGAGTATGTACTGTTTGTTTTTTTTTACATTTACAATGGTAACCAGGGTAAACATCGGGTTACTAAGCGCGGCCCTGCGCTTAGTAACCCGATGTTTACCCTGGTTACCAGTGAAGACATCGCTGAATCGGCGTCACACACGCCGATTTAGCGATGTCTGCGGGAGATCCAGCGACGAAATAAAGTTCTGGACTTTCCCCAGCGACCAACGATCTCCCAACAGGGGCCTGATCGTTGGTCGCTGTCACGCATAACGATTTCGTTAACGATATCATTGCTACGTCACAAAAAGCAACGATATCGTTAACGATATCGTTATGTGTGACGGTACCTTTAGGTGAATTCCTAATTAGCACAGTGATCTCACTCAAAGAGGGGTAATAAATGTTTTCAACATTTTTATAAATCATCTAGATAAGGTAACAAAGTAAACTACAGTAATCAAATTTGAAGCCAATGCAAAGATAGGAGGGACAGTAAACACTAGAGAAGTCAGGATTTAGAACGATCTGGATTGAACAACGGCAAGAGACTAATAGATGGTATGGCTAACAGGGAGAAATGCAAGCTTCTACATCTGGGGTAGAAAAACGAAACACGGGTATTACATACCTGGTAATGTGTTTTTTAATGAGACATGACGGCACCACGAGAGAGGGGATCCGCCCATCAAGGACAGGAAACCTTCAAGATAAAAGGGGCGGCTCCTCTCTCCACATCAGTTGTTTTACACGAGAGGAACTCCGCTGGTTAGTGTACACATAAATAATACATCCTATACGGTTCTATTCACCGATACCCCAGGGAGTGTATAATACAAATAATGCTAATAATGCACCCAACTAATGACGTGATCAAAAGGGTGGGAATATAAGGGTGCCGTCATGTCTCATGAAAAAACACATTACCAGGTATGTAATACCCGTGTTTTTCCATCATACATGACGGCACCACGAGAGAGTTACAGAGATTTGTATTCTCTTTAGGGAGGGATCACTGCTTGTAACACTCTTCTCCCAAAAGTGAGATCAGAGGTAGCAGATAGGTCTAGCCTATAATGTTTAAAAAATGTAGACGGAGAGGACCAAGTGGCCGCCTTACAGATTTGGTCGATGGTAGCATCTGCTCTCTCCGCCCACGACGTCGCCATGGCCCTCGTGGAGTGGGCTTTCAGACCCTGTGGAACAACCCTGCCTGCACTACTATATGCTAGAATAATGGCCTCTCTCACCCATCTAGCTATAGTCTGTTTTGAGGCTTTAAGGCCCTTCCTTGACCCCTGGAACGAAACAAATAAAGCCCTCTGTTTCCTCCAGGATTTTCTACCCTCTAGATACTGTAGGATACATCTCCTGACGTCTAAGCAATGGAGTCTCTCCTCTTTCTTGTTACTAGGATTGGAACAGAAGGAGGGTAGGGTTATATCCTGAGCTCTATGGAATCTCGATACCACTTTGGGGAGATATGCCGGATCTAATTTTAATACAACTCTATCGTCCATAATTTGTGTGTAAGGGGGGTCAGCTGACAACGCGTGTAAATCCCCCACCCTACGGGCCGATGTAAGTGCCACTAACAAAGCTGTTTTTAATGTTAGTATTTTATCTGAAGCTGTATTTAACGGCTCAAAGGGGCTTTCTGTCAGAGCTGTTAACACCAGATTTAGATCCCATGGTGGAGGAGTAGGAGATGGAACAGAGTCAGCTCTACTACAGGCTCGGATAAACCTCACCACCCACCTATTACTTGCCAGGTCACAGTTGAATAGGGCTGCTAAGGCTGAAATGTGTACTTTGAGGGTACTAACAGCTAACCCCAGATCTAAGCCCTTCTGCAGGAACTCCAGTATTGCCACTATCGGGACCTCCCATTCCCGTATTGGCCCTGAGCTGGACAGGAACTTCTTCCATATCCTCCCATAGATCTTGGTCGTTACTGGTTTTCTGCTGCTGAGCAAGGTGGTTTTTTGGTGTCTCTGGGGGACTTGCCGAAATAGAAGCCCTTTCCTCCCCTGGGTCGGTTGTCCAGGTTGCTCCTGTCCCGGTCTCTGTATTGCTGCCTTCGGAACTTTTGGCCTCTCCGAAAGGAGCGACGAAAGGGCTGGAATGGCTGTTTTGGAAAGTTCTTCTTTTTATCACCAGCCTTCTCCAGTACCTCATCTAATGCCGGTCCGAACAGGAAGTTTCCCTCACAAGGCAAAGAGCAAAGCTTCATTTTTGCCTGAGTGTCCCCTGGCCAGCATTTGAGCCATACGGCACGGCGTCCAGTGTTAGCTAACGCTGCTGATTTTGCTGCCAGCCTAGCAGAGTCTGCTGATGCTTCAGCCAGAAACATAGCCGCTGCCCTCATGGTTGGAAGAGACTCTAGAATAGCTTCCCTGGGAACTTTTTGCTCCACCTGTTCCTCCAGGTTGTCTATCCAGATTTTAAGGGATCTGGCGACACAAGTGGCCGTGATAGCTGGCCTTAGTGCTCCTGCTGAGGCTTCCCAAACTGTCTTCAGGGAACTGTCCACCTTCCTGTCCAGAGGTTCTTTTAGAGAACCTAGGTCCTCGAACGGCAGGGAGGACTTCCTGGCCACTTTTGAGACTGCCACATCGATTTTTGGGGCTCTGTCCCAAGATGAGGACGCTTCCTCTTCAAAGGGATACCTTCTTTTTAGGGAGGTAGTTATTTGGGACCTTTTTTCTGGCTTTTGCCATTTCCTTTTGATCAGTTCTTGTATTTGATCGTTAACAGGGAATGACCTCCGTTTTTTCTTTTGTAGGCCACTGAACATGAGTTCTTGGGCTGTCTTTTTGGCCTTCTCATCTACCAGCCCCATGGTAGAGCGAACGGCCTTAATAAGTTTATCTGTAGCCTCAGCTGGAAAAGAGTCTTCCTCCTCCGAGCTACTATCAGAACAGCGGGCCGTATCAGAATCCTGCTCTGACCCCGAGGAATCCCTTTGGGATGCTATAGAGGGGCTGGATCTGTCCCTAGATCTGGCATCTGTGTCAGGTGTCTGTAATGCTCTTACGGACTAAGAGACTTCGGACTGGATCAGAGATCTTAGGCTGTCCGTAAAGGAGGGTGTTTCCTCCGCCACAGTCTGGTTAATACAGTCCTGACACAGTCTTTTACCCCAAGATGATATTAAAGGCTTTTTACATAAGGGACATTCTCTATTTTTCGTCTTCGCCTTATACTTTTTGGTGACCTTCTATACTCCACCCCGCAATGTACGGTATGTAAGAAAAGAGGGGAGAGAAAAGATAAGAGAAAAGAACAGACATTAGCATGCTGGACTTTCTCGTAGTTCACTCACCACTCGGACGTTTTCAAAGTACGGGTACCGGATCCGGAGGTTGGCTGGTTTTCTCCGTGTCTCCCAATGAGACTAGGGACCCCTCCTTGGTATGCCGATCCGTCCGTATACTGTCCGAGCGGCTTCTGCTGCTGCCATGGCTCTTTTCGCTTGAGCGAGACCGCCTCTCCTGCACCTCTTGCTGTGGCATCAAATGCTCTGGCGAGAAACTCTCCATTATACACACCAGCACACAACAAGAGTAGTCATCTTTAACCTGGCCTGGTTTAGTGACACAGGGCAGCGCAGCTGGCTTGTTTAAATAGATTTTTTTTTTTTTAATATGAACCACCTGGTTGATCCTGCCTTTACTGGTCACTTCATTAATCAGGTGTACCATCACACCTGTCCTGAATGATTACCTGGCTGATCGTGCCTGCACCACTTCCGGTGCTCCTATATGTAATCAATCACCTGGTTGATCCTGCCGTCGCTAGCGCAACGCCTGCGCTGTAAACCCATGTCAGAGCGCGTACCCGGCAACCACTTCCGGTGCGCGCTACTAGAGCCACCATTTACCTGGCTGATCCTGCCGGCCGCCCAGCGCGATGCTTGCGCCGCAGAGTGATACCTGAGCGCGCACCCGGCAACCACTTCCGGTGCGCGCTCCTTAATCAATTATACCACCCGACGGCCAGCGCGCGCACCCGGACTTACTTCCGGTGCGCGCTGCTGAACTGTGCTCCAGGCGCGCATCCGGTTACCACTTCCGGTGTGCACCGCCTTTTTTGGTCCCCCCAGCGCCATGCTCCTGCACGAGGGCTCCCGATGCTGCCGCAGGCTTCAGCGCCTGTGCGCGCTTTACCTCCAGGCGCGCACCCGGCATTTACTTGCGGTGCGCGCTGAAGAATCTGTCCCCCCCCCCCCCCGCTGCATTAAACGTTCCGTGCGCGCCTACCTCTCAACCCGGATACCTGGTGCCGGCTGGAGGGAGGCTTCCGGGAGTGTCCACGCCACCGCGTCAGGCAGCGCACCTCTTCACTCACCAGCCACTGCTTCAAACCGCTCTGTGCCTCAGGTACCGTCAGGGAGGAGGGGGAAGGGGGGAGACCTGCACTCAACAGGGAGGCCCAAAAACCTCCGAGGAGCTTACCTGGCCCGGGCACCGATGTGCCTCACAGGCTGCATGGCCACCTTTGGTCAACAGGGGGGGCACCATAAAGTGACCCCCGTGGACAGGCAGGATTTCCACTCGACAGGGGGGGAGCGCGCCTGCGGCCCCCGTGGAGTATCTTCACCCGGGCATTCGCCTCGCGGGCTGTGGCCATGCTTCGCTCAGGGGGGGCATGGTATACATTGACCCCCGAGGCGACTACGGGTACCTGGTGACGGGTGCAGCAGACAGCGTCCGCCCAAATCCACCCGACCCAGGCCCCGGCATCCTCTTCGGTCTTCAGACGACTTCCATCTTGAGGGTTCCCCGTCAAGGACAGGAAACAAACTGATGTGGAGAGAGGAGCCGCCCCTTTTATCTTGAAGGTTTCCTGTCCTTGATGGGCGGATCCCCTCTCTCGTGGTGCCGTCATGTATGATGGAAAAAATTACATTTACAGAATGGGATGAATAGAAGTAAGTAACAGCACGTGTTAAAAAGACTTTGGTACACTTATAGATCACAGATTGCACATGAATCAACAGTGAGTGTGACACAGCAGGAAAAAAAAGGCAAACAGTTCTGGGATGTATTAAGAGAAGAAAAGAGTCTAGATCACATAGTTATCACTGCTCTGTTCCTCCTTGTTGAGGTCTCATCTGGAATACGGTGTCCAGTTCTGAGACCACATTTAAAAAAAAAGACATTGAAAAACTGGAGTAAGTTCAGAGAAGAGCTACCAAAACGGTGAGCGGACTGCAAACTATGTCCTACAAGGAACGGTAAAAGGGAATCTGTCACCTACTTTTTTCGTGTATACGGTAAGCTGCGGCCACCAGGGGCTTATCTACAGCATTCTGTAAGGCCGGTTTCACATTTGTGGTTGAGTCCGCAGCATCTTGTCCGCAACCGCATGCAAAAACGCATCAGCTTACGCAAAACGGAAAAAAAAACAGCTGCGCATTCATGCGTTCACGCTTTTTATGTGCATGCGTTTGATATTTCCAGGGGGGCGTGTCTCAATGGGCATGTCTAAATCAGTTCCTGGACATGCGCAGTCCGAAGTACGCAAGCGCATCGAACGCATGCATACACATGCGTTCCCATAGACAGTAATGTGTTTTTTAACGCACTCATCCGCATGCCTGCGCATATTTGACGGTAATTTGCCACATCAAAAATTGCAACATGGTGCGTTAGCTGCGCACATTGTGAAAAGTCGTATGCGTAGGCAACTGCAGGCGAACGCATGCAAACGCATGTACCTGCGTCCACAATGTAAAAGATATGAAATCAACACATGTGTGGATGTATGCATCAGAAACGCTGCGGACACAACCGCAAATGTGAAACCGGCCTAATGCTGTAGATAAGCCCCCCGATGTAACCTGAAAGATAAGAAAAACAAGTTAGATTATACTCACCTGGGGGTGCGGTCTGGTCTGATGGGCGTGGTCCGGCGCATCCCATCTTCATGCGATGACGTCCTCTTCCTTGCTTCTATCGTGGCTCCTGCGCAGGTGTAATTCTTTGCCCTGTTGAGGGTACTGCAGTGCGCAGGTGCTTGGCTTCTCGACATTTTCCCAGCGCCTGCGCACTGCAGTACTTTGCTCTGCCCTCAACAGGAGACGCGCCAGAAGCAAAGAAGAGGATGACATCGCATGAAGATGGGAGGCGCCGAACCTGCGACACCCATCGGACCGAACCGCACCGGACCACCCTTCCAGGTGAGAATAATCTATCTTGTTTTTATCATCTTTCAGGGTACATCGGGGACTTATCTACAGCATTACATAATGCTGTAGATAAGCCCCTGATGGCGGTGGCCGACGCTTATATACGAAAAAGTAGGTGACAGATTCCCTTTAACCCCTTAATCCCATATGACGTACTATCCCGTCGAGGTGACCTGGGACTTAATTTCCAGTGACGGGATAGTACGTCATACGCAATGGACCGCGCTCACGGGGGGAGCGCGGCCAATTGCGGCCGGGTGTCAGCGTTCCGGGGGCATAGGGAAGCATGGCGAAGGGAAGGTGTGCTTCCCTGAGACCCTCGGTACAAGGCGATGTGCTTACCTTGTACCGAGTGTCTCCTCCCTGCAGGCCGCAGATCCAAAATGGCCGTGGGGCTACTTCCGGGTCCTGCAGGGAGGTGGCTTACAAAGCGCGTGCTCTGAGCAGGCGCCTGTAAGCCTGGAGCAGTGCACGTCAGATCGCTCTGCAAAGTGTCAGATCAGCGATCTGTAACTACATAGTGATGTCCCACTCTGGGACAATGTGATAATGTAAAAAAAAAATATTTAGATGTGTAAAAAAAAATAATAAATTCCTAAATAAAGAAAAAAAAATATTGTTCCCATAAACACATTTCTTTATCTAAATAAAAAAAACAAAACAATAAAAGTACACATATTTAGTATCACTGCGTCCGTAACGACCCAACCTATAAAACTGTCCCAGTAGATAATCCCTTCAATGAACACCGTAAAAAAAAAAAAAAAAAACGAGGCAAGAAACAACGCTTTATTATCATACCGCCAAACAAAAAGTGAAATAACACGAGACCAAAAAGATGGATATAAATAACCATGGTACTGCTGAAAACGTCATCTTTTCCCGCAAAAAACGAGCTGCCATACAGCATCATCAGCGAAAAAATAAAAAAGTTATAGTCCTCAGAATAAAGCGATGCCAAAATAATTATTTTTTCTATAAAATAGTTTTTATCGTATAAAAGCGCCAAAACATAAAAAAAATATAAATGAGGTATCGCTGTAATCGTACTGACCCGAAGAATAAAACCGCTTTATTAATTTTACCAAACATGGAATGGTATAAACGCCCCCCACAAAAGAAATTCATGAATCGCTGGTTTTTGGTCATTCTGCCTCACAAAAATCGGAATAAAAAGCGATCAAAAAATGTCACATGCCCGAAAATGATACCAATAAAAACGTCAACTCGTCCTGCAAAAAACAAGACCTCACATGACTCTGTGGACCAAAAAATGGAATAATTATAGCTCTCAAAACGTGGAGACGCAAAAACTATTCTTTGCAATAAACAGCGTCTTTTAGTGTGTGACAGCTGCCAATCATAAAAATCCGCTAAAATACCCGCTATAAAAGTAAATCAAACCCCCCTTCATCACCCCCTTAGTTAGTTTAAAAAAATGTATTATTTCCATTTTCCCATTAGGGTTAGGGTTGGGGCTAGGGTTAAGGCTACAGTAAGGGTTGGAGCTAAAGTTAGGGTTAGGGTTTGGGCTAAAGTTAGGGTTGGGGCTAAAGTTACGGTTAGGATTACATTTAAGGTTGGAGTTAGGGGTGTGGTTAGGGTTGGGATTAGGGGTGTGTTGAGGTTAGGGGTGTGGTTGGGATTAGGGTTAGGGGTGTGTTTGGGTTTCAGTTACAATTGGGGGTTTCCACTGTTTAGGCACATCAGGGCTCTCCAAACCAGACATTGCGTCCGATCTCAATTCCAGCCAATTCTGCGTTGAAAAAGTAAAACAGCGCTCATTCCCTTCCGAGCTCTCCCGTGCACCCAAACAGGGGTTTACCCCAACATATGGGGTATCAGCATACTCAGGACAAATTGGACAACAACTTTTGGGGTCCAATTTCTTGTTAACCTTGGGAAAATAAAAATTTGGGTTCAAATTTCTCACAACACATCTAGACGAGTTCCTTAGGGGGTCTAGTTTCCAATATGGGGTCACTTGTGGGGGGTTTCTACTGTTTAGGAACATTAGGGGCTCTGCAAACGCAATGTGACGCCTGCAGACCATGCCATCTAAAGGCCCCTTCACATTAAGCGACGCTGCAGCGATACCGACAACGATCCGGATCGCTGCAGCGTCGCTGTTTGGTCGCTGGAGAGCTGTCACACAGACCGCTCTCCAGCGACCAACGATGCCGGTAACCAGGGTAAACATCGGGTTACTAAGCACAGGGCCGCGCTTAGTAACCCGATGTTTACCCTGGTTACCATGCTAAAAGTAAAAAAAAACAAACACTAGATACTTACCTACCGCTGTCTGTCCTCCAGCGCTGCGCTCTGCTTCTCTGCTCTCCTCCTGTACTGTCTGTGAGCCGGAAAGCAGAGCGGTGACGTCACCGCTCTGCTTTCCGGCTCACAGACAGTACAGGAGGAGTGCAGAGCACAGCGCTGGAGGACAGACAGCGGTAGGTAAGTATGTAGTGTTTGTTTTTTTTTACTTTTAGCATGGTAACCAGGGTAAACATCGGGTTACTAAGCGCGGCCCTGCGCTTAGTTACCCGATGTTTACCCTGGTTACCAGTGAAGACATCGCTGGATCTGTGTCACACACGCCGATCCAGCGATGTCAGCGGGAGTCCAGCGACCAAATAAAGTTCTGGACTTTATTCAGCGACCAACGATCTCCCAGCAGGGGCCTGATCGTTGGTCGCTGTCACACAACGATTTCATTAACGATATCGTTGCTACGTCACAAATAGCAACGATATCGTTAACAATATCGTTATGTGTGAAGGTACCTTAAGTCTGCATTCCAAATGGCGCTCCTTCCCTTCCGAGCCCTCCCATGCGCCCAAACGGTGGTTCTCCCCCAGATATGGGATATCAGCGTACTCAGGACAAATTGGACAACAACTTTTGGGGTCCAATTTCTCCTGTTACCCTTGTAAAAATACAGAACTGGGGGATAAAAAATAATTTTTGTGGGAAAATAAATGATTTTTTATTTTCACGGCTCTGCGTTATAAACTGTAGTGAAACACTTATGGGTTCAAAGCTCTCACAACACATCTAGATAAGTTCCTTAGGGGGTCTACTTTCCAACGGTGTCACTTGTGGGGGAGGGGTTTCAATGTTTAGGCACATCAGGGGCTCTCCAAACGCAACATGGCGTCCCATCTCAATTCCAGCCAATTTTGCATTGTAAAGTCAAACGGCGCTCCTTCCTTTCCGAGCACTACCATGCGCCCAAACAGTGGTTTACCCCCACATATGGGGTATTAGCGTACTCAGGACAAAATGCACAACAACTTTTGGGGTCCAATTTCTTCTGGTACCCTTGGGAAAATAAAAAATTTGGGGCGAAACTTCATTTTTGTGAAAAAAATATTTTTTATTTTTACGGCTCTACATTATAAACTTCTGTGAAGCACTTGGTGGGACAAAGTGCTCACCACACATCTAGATAAGTTCCTTAGGTGGTCTACATTCCAATATGGTGTCACTTGTGAGGGGTTTCAATGTTTAGGCACATCAGTGGCTCTCCAAATGCAACATGGCGTCCCATCTCAATTTCAGTCAATTTTGCATTGAAAAGTCAAATGGCGCTCCTTCTCCTCCGAGCTCTGCCATGCGCCCAAACAGTGGTTTACCCCCAAATATGGGGTGTATGCATACTCAAGACAAATTGTACAACAACTTTTAGGGTCAATTTTCTCCTGTTACCCTTAGTAAAATAAAACAAATTGGAGCTGAAGTAAATTTTTGTGAAAAAAAGTTAAAATGTTCATTTTTTTTTTAAATAATTCCAAAAATTCCTGTGAAACACCTGAAGGGTTAATAAACTTCTTGAATGTGGGTTTGAGCACCTTGAGGGGTGCAGTTTTTAGAATGGTGTCACATTTGGTTATTTTCTATCATATAGAACCCTCAAAATGACTTCAAATGTGATGTGGTTACTAAAAAAAATGGTGTTGTAAAAATGAGAAATTACTGGTCAAGTTTTAATCCTTACCCTAACAAGAAAAAATGTTGGTTCCAAAATTGTGCTTATGTAAAGTAGACATGTGGTAAATGTTACTTATTAAGTATTTTGTGTGACATATCTGTGATTTAAGGGCATTAAAATTCAAAGTTGGAAAATTGCAAAATTTTTGCCAAATTTCCGTTTTTTTTCACAAATAAACGCAGGTAATATCAAAGAAATGTTACCACTATCATGAAGCCCAATATGTCATGAGACAACAATGTCAGAATCACCGGGATCCGTTGAAGCGTTCCAGAGTTATAACCTCATAAAGGGACAGTGGTTAGAATTGTAAAAATTGGCCCAGGCATTAACGTGCAAACCACCCTTGGGGCTAAAGGGGTTAAAGGATCTAGGAATGTTTAGCTTGCAAAAAAGAAGCCTATCGTTGCAATGTCACAATTTTGGTGATGTAGCAACGATCCCACTAACGATCTCGTTATGTGTGACAGCGACCAACGATCAGGCCCCTGCTGGGAGATCGTTGGGGAATGATCAGGACCATTTTTTGGTTGCTGATCACCCGCTGTCATCACTGGATCGGCTTGTGTGACGCCGATCCAGCGATGTGTTCACTTGTAACCAGGATAAATATCGGGTTACTAAGCGCAGGGCCGCGCTTAGTAACCCGATATTTACCCTGGTTACCATTGTAAAAGTAAAAAAAAAAAAACAGTACATACTCACATTCTGATATCGGTCACGTCCCCCGGCGTCCACAGGGTTAAAACTGCTTTCGGCAGGAGCGTGGCTAATGCACGCGCTGCTGCCGAGAGCTGCTTCCCTGCACTGACTGTGTCAGCGCCGGCCGTAAAGCAGAGCACACGCTGTTACTGCCGGCGCTGACACAGTCAGTGCAGGGAAGCTCTCGGCAGCAGGGCGTGCATTAGCAGTGCTCCTGCCGAAAGCAGTTTTAACCCTGTGGACGCCGGTGGGGGACGTGACAGACATCAGAATGTGAGTTTGTAGTGTTTTACCCTGGTTACCATTGTAAAAGTAAAAAAAAAACACAAACACTACATACTCACATTCTGATGTCTGTCACGTCCCCCGCCGGCGTCCACAGGGTTAAAACTGTTTACCCTGGTTACCCGGGTGCTGCAGGTGGACTTCGGCATTGTTGAAGACAGTTTCAACGATGAGGAAGTCGTTCCCCTGATCGTTGGTCGCTGGAGAGAGCTGTCTGTGTGACAGCTCCCCAGCGACCACACAACGACTTACCAAGGATCACGGCCAGGTCGTATCGCTGGTCATGATCGTTGGTAAGTCATTTAGTGTGACTAAAGCTTAAGAGGAGACTTAATAGCTGTCTACAAATATCTGAAGGAATGTCACAGTATAGAGGGATCATCCTTAGGGTACCGTCACACTATACCATTTCGATCGCTACGACGGTACGATTCGTGACGTTCCAGCGATATCGTTACGATATCGCTGTGTCTGACACGCAGCAGCGATCAGGGATCCTGCTGAGAATCGTACGTCGTAGCAGATCGTTTGGAACTTTTCTTTCATCGCTGGATCTCCCGCTGTCATCGCTAGATCGGTGTGTGTGACACCGATCTAGCGATGCGTTCGCTTGTAACCAGGGAAAACATCGGGTAACTAAGCGGCACTGTGACTGCCGGCCGTAAAGTGAAAGCAGAGCACAGCGGCTGTGCTTTCACTTTCACTTTACGGCCGGCAGTCAGTGAGTGCGGGAAGCAGACGGCAAGGGACCTGACGGACACCAGAATGTAAGTATGTGCTGTTTGTTTTTTTTTAGTTTTACGCTTGTAACCAGGGTAAACATCGGGTTACTAAGCGCGGTCCTGTGCTTAGTTACCCGATGTTTATCCTGGTTACCCAGGGACCTCGGCATCGTTGGTCGCTGGAGAGCTGTCTGTGTGACAGCTCCCCAGCGACCACACTACGATTTACCTACGATCACGGCCAGGTCATATCGCTGGTCGTGATCGTAGGTAAATCGTATAGTGTGACGGTACCCTTATTCTCACTTGCACAAGGAAACACAGAGAATCAATGGAATGAAACTGAAAGGGAGAAGATACAGATTAGATATCAATAAAAAACTTGACTGTCAGGGTGATCAATGAGTGGAACAGGCTGCCATGACAGGTTGCGAGTTCTCTTTCAATGGAAGTCTTCAGAGGCTGGACAGATATCTGTCTGAAATGGTTTAGTGAATCCTGCATTGAGCAGGGGGTTGGACATGATGACTCCGGAGGTCCCTTCCAACTCTCACATTTTATGGATTCTAAGATCTCTTAATTCCAGTATCACCAAAGTGGCATTTAGTTTGTCATGGCTGGTGCAACATCACGATGTACAGAAGAAGTCGCACCAGCCCTGAATGAACGGCGTCCGAGACGCCAGGAGTTAAGAGATTTGCAGGCTTCCCATCTAGCCACCAGGCACTACAGTCCTGGATGCTGAACCGGAGTCCCGTGAATCGATCCACTAACTTATAGTGGTGAGTGGATACTGATCATCAACGCGTTTCAAATACCATCATGAGTAAGAATGCATATAGCATTTGAAACATGTTGAGATCAGTATCCATACATCACTCGTCTATGGATTTTAAATGCTTGAACTAAAGTTCTAATTTTAACCTATTTGGATCGAAGCAGACAAACCCATCTCCTTTTACCAACTGATCGACTGCTTCTGCTCCAGGCTCTCCAAAATCTAAAGTTGGAAATGGTTTAGCTGGCAACTTCCTTTTTCACATTACAAAAGCGTAAAAATGCTTATAAAATGCAATATAAACCTTTGTGCAACAATTTTTAAGCATATTTGCAGTGGAACTCGCATCTTAAACTTTTTTTTTTTTTTTTTACTAATTATTTAACATATTCTGTAGACAAAAGAACACATGAAATCCATCGTAAAAAATGCACCAAAAAACACGTAAAAGGCAACAAATTTATGAGTTTAGTATGCAGCATTTTTCCCGTCATGAGAGAAGGTTTGGCATACAGAAAATAATGTAGCAAAAACGCCATGTGTGGACACACAGTAACAGGACAAATATGCATCCTTTCTTTTTAATGTGTTAACTTGTATTTACTGTGCTTCAAATGCCTCCCATTAGTTAGATGTGATTATTACTGCCATATGAAGCACTAATAATACTGTGTGCGTAATGACAGATGTAGACATAGTTGCATACATTGAGGGTATGTGCACACGTTGCGGATTCTCTGCAGATCTGCAGCGTTTTTTGAGGAGCAGAAACGCTGCAGATCCGCAATTGATTTACAGTACAATGTAAATCAATGAGAAAAAAAAATGTTGTGCACATGTTGCGGAAAATCCGCTGCGGAAACGCTGCGGTTTAAAAGAAGTAGCACGTCACTTTTTTGTGAATCTGCAGCGTTTTTGTACCCATTCCATTATAGAAAACTGCAGGGGTAAAAAACGCAGCAAATCCGCAAGAAAACCACAGCAAAAATGCACAAAAAATGCTGCGGAACCGCCCAAAAAAACGCGACAGATCCGCAGGTGCGTTTTCTACCAGGAGAGGCAGAATCCGCACCAGAAATTCCTAAGCCTAATCCGCAACGTGTGCACATAACCTTATATCCTTTCTGAAAGGGGAACTCAGAAAATGTGGACTAGATGGTTCCTATCAGACATGAACTTCACCTAACCTCATTAATTTGGCAAAGTTCCTCACAGTGACTGCCTGGAAAAAAAAAACCCCTAAAGTTTATAATTTCTTTGTGCATTATTCTATTACTAAACAGCTGAAATATGTTGGTTTATGCATATGATCTAAGATGTTTCTTCATAATTGGTTCCTGAAGAAATTATTCCTTAGTGTACAAGTTTACATAGTCAACCACAAAATACATAACACACCGCTTTCCTCCACATAATCCCACAGGAGGGGGGGTGCATTCAAGAAAAAGCAATCAGCCTGACCATTTACCATTTAATTATTCTTCCAGGCAGCACTGCTGGTTTGGAGTTGGATGGAGGATCACATTTCTTTATAGTGTGACCAAGTGTTTCTGTCAGCTGTATTTCATTATAGTATCTGCCTAATTCATTAATACCTTAAGTGTCCCTTGCCCCAGGACAAGTTCACACGGGAGAATTTTTCTAACAGAAAAAAAAAGGAAAAAAAAAGCAGATGTTTCAATACATGTATTGTGTTGTAAATCAGATTTTGTTACTAGTGTCATATTTTAAAATACTATATATGTCATTCAAAACATTTAGAAAGTCCTGAAATGGAATCTGCTTAAAGTGAATCTGTCATGTAAATACCCAAATAATCTTTATTATTAAAACCAAGGCACACAATGCCACCAACAGTGACCAAACTCCAAAAAACAAAACACAGTGTTCAACCCAATAAAAACTATGGGATTACACTAGAAATCCCTAACTAGGACCCTAGATGCACCCTACCTGTCAGCGGAGGTTGGCACCCTAGGGGGGAACGTATTGGCGCCCCCGCTCCACGATGGCTGACCCTAGGGGCCCTATTACACCCTGCAGCCGCTAATGAACCCTTCTACCCGCAGGCTACAGGACCTCTATTGCTAGACAGGAAAGTACTGTCCTAAGGGGAAGACTAGAACCCAAGAGAACATAAAAACAATATGAACACAAACAGGGCAAGACAGGTGTAATAGACAGCAAATATGAGCAGATCCTGGTAACCACTCTGGTGGCTGGTATTAGATATCCACCTCCACCATATCGCAGATTATGTATACCCAAAAAGGTTTCCTACTATTTATATATCTATTGTGCCTTAGACCTTAAGGATCAGAGGTCTGTTTTAACATACGGCACAGTATAGCCTCATGGTATACATACACATATACCGGGTATTGGCTGCTTAGCATCTGACACCATCAGGATATAAGCCATTGATGCACATCAACACTTTAATACAAATGCTCTATATCAATACTAGCTTTCTTTGCCGCAGGTATATCGGATACACCATGTATATATATACCCGGTATGATACCTCATAAAAGAAATGGAAACCATTGATACTCATCTGCGTTTCAGAGAGCGTCCTACACCATCTGCCCTTAAAAACTTAGCGCCTCAACGCGTTTCGCCTGCTTAGGCTCATCAGGAGGCCTGATGTGATGATATATTGTGTCACCGATATAGCTATATCTATATATAACGCAGATGAGTATCAATGGTTTCCATTTCTTTTATGAGGTATCATACCGGGTATATATACATGGTGTATCCGATATACCTGCGGCAAAGAAAGCTAGTATTGATATAGAGCATTTGTATTAAAGTGTTGATGTGCATCAATGGCTTATATCCTGATGGTGTCAGATGCTAAGCAGCCAATACCCGGTATATGTGTATGTATACCATAAGGCTATACTGTGCTGTATGTTAAAACAGACCTCTGATCCTTAAGGTCTAAGGCACAATAGATATATAAATAGTAGGAAACCTTTTTGGGTATACATAATCTGCGATATGGTGGAGGTGGATATCTAATACCAGCCACCAGAGTGGTTACCAGGATCTGCTCATATTTGCTGTCTATTACACCTGTCTTGCCCTGTTTGTGTTCATATTGTTTTTATGTTCTCTTGGGTTCTAGTCTTCCCCTTAGGACAGTACTTTCCTGTCTAGCAATAGAGGTCCTGTAGCCTGCGGGTAGAAGGGTTCATTAGCGGCTGCAGGGTGTAATAGGGCCCCTAGGGTCAGCCATCGTGGAGCGGGGGCGCCAATACGTTCCCCCCTAGGGTGCCAACCTCCGCTGACAGGTAGGGTGCATCTAGGGTCCTAGTTAGGGATTTCTAGTGTAATCCCATAGTTTTTATTGGGTTGAACACTGTTTTGTTTTTTGGAGTTTGGTCACTGTTGGTGGCATTGTGTGCCTTGGTTTTAATAATAAAGATTATTTGGGTATTTACATGATTTTTACTTCAGATAACCCTGTTGAGTATTTAAGTCGTTAGATTTAAAAGTGAATCTGTCCCCAACTATTAATACTGGCATACAGGTTACTGACTGCTGAGGAGAGCGATCCTGGTGTGTCTCATACACGATGCCTTGTTATTGAAAAATCATCTTTTATCACTTTATAGAAATGACCTCTTCCAGGCTATGAGGAGGACGCTGCCTGGAAAATAACTCTGCCTCCAGAGATTATTATTAGAGACTAGATGGTGGCCCAATTCTAACGCATCGGGTATTCTAGAATATGCATGTCCACGTAGTATATTGCACAGCCCATGTAGTATATTGCCCAGCGACGTAGTATATTGCCCAGCCACGTAGTATATTGCCCAGTTGCGTAGTATATTGCCTAGTGATGTAGTATATTGCCCAGCCACATAGTATATTGCCCAGTTACGTAGTATATTGCCCAGCCACGTAGTATATTGCCCAGTGACATAGTATATTGGCCAGTGACGTAGTATATTGCCCAGCCACGTAGTATATTGCCCAGTGACGTAGTATATTGGCCAGTGACGTAGTATACAGCACCGAGCCACGTAGTATATTGCCCAGCCACGTAGTATATTGCCCAGCGACGTAGTATATTGCCCAGTTACGTAGTATATTGCCCAGCGATGTAGTATATTGCCCAGTTACGTAGTATATTGCCTAGTGACGTAGTATATTGCGCAGCCACATAGTATATTGCCCAGTTACGTAGTATATTGGCCAGTTACGTAGTATATTGCCCAGCCATGTAGTATATTGCCCAGTGACGTAGTATACAGCACAGAGCCACGTAGTATATTGCACAGCGAAGTAGTATACAGCACAGAGCCACGTAGCATATTGGCCAGTCACGTAGTATACAGCACAGAGCCACGTAGTATACTGGCCAGTCACGTAGTATACGGCACAGAGCCACGTAGTATATTGCCCAGCCACGTAGTATATTGGCCAGTCACGTAGTATATTGCCCAGCTACGTAGTATATTGCCCAGCCAGGTTTGTCACAGGTGAAAAAATAAAAAATAAACATATACTCACCTTTCCGAGGGAGCCCTTGTAGTCCACGGCAGGTTCCGGTCCCAGGGTTGGTATTAGCGCAGGACCTGTGATGACGTCGCGGTCACATGAACGTGACGTCATGGCAGGTCTTTGTAGCGCAGGCGCGCAGGGCCTGTGATGACGTCGCGGTCACATGACCGTGAAGTCATGGCAGATCCTTGTCGCGCAGGGCCTGTGATGACATCCTTCTGCCACCAGAACCTGCAACGGAAGATGGCGGCCGGCGCGACCTGCAACGGAGGGTGAGTATAGCAGGTTTTATTTTTTTTTAAATTATTTTTAACATTATATTTTTTACTATTGATGCTGCATAGGCGTTTCTGTCTGGGCGAAAAGATACGCCCCTAGGTCTATTTCAAGGTATCAGGGACAAATTATAAAAACGATTATTTCAGCAGTGGCAGGGACCCGAACTAAAAGAGTCACCTTGACAGAATGCAGCATGCATTCATTAGTGCAGCACAAGGTGGCTCCGCCTGGGGGGGGGGGGGGAGGTTACCTTTAACAGAGTGATAAAAGGTTATTTCTCAACAAGGCATCTGATATGAGACACACAGGGAGGAACTGTTTTCTGCATTCTATAACCTGTACGGCCATATTAATAGTTTAGATAGGTCAAATGTGGTGACAGAGTCCATTTAAGGAAGAAAAAGTCCCACAAACAAGCAACAACTGAAGTCAGCTACAATAAATGGAACCTATGGCTTCCATATTTCAGGCAGTCATTGTCTGCAAAGGATTCTCTACAAAGTATTAAAAATGAACTTTTCATTTATGGTAAAGTTAATTTGTCCAATTACTTTTGAGCCCCTGATATGGGGAGGCTTTGTAGAAAATTGGTTGCAATTACTAAACATTTCACAGGAAATTTTTGTTCAACCCCTTTAATTAACCCCTTCCCGACCTGTGACACAGCGTATGCGTCATGAAAGTCGGTGCCAATCCGACTTGTGACGCATATGCTGTGTCACAGAAGGATTGCGTTCCTGCGGGCCGGGTGACCGGGGTTAATGAAAGTTCACCCGACCCGCAGGTGCAGGGGGACCTATACTTGACCCCAGGGGGGGTGGCTTTGCCCCCCCGGGTCTACGATCACCGCTGCTGACCTTTTTTTCACCCCCCTCTGATCTGATTGGAGCTAGCGTCCATGTGACGCTAGCCCTCCAATTAGATGTGGAGGGGCGGAGAAAAACAATGTCTGCCTCGCTCCTCAGCTTCATCCCATCCGTGGAAGCTGAGGAGCAAAGTGCCTGACTGCCCACCTGTGCCCCCAGACACCGCGATCGCCGCCGCACACCTCTTCACAGTGTCGGCGCCGCCGCTGCCACCGCCTCCCCCACTGCCACTGCCAGTACCGCAGCTGCTGCTGCGGACAGGTAACTCCCCTCTCCTGTCCTCCACTCCCCCCAACCTCGGCTCCCTCCCCCCTGCACACTTGATCGCCCCCCTGCTCCGGTGATCACCCCCCTGCCCCCCTTTGTCACCTGCAGCTGCAGTGATTTTCTGCTCTCCTACCGCCCCCTGTGTCGGTCTGCCCCTCCTCCCCTGGTGATCACTCTCTGCAGTGATCACCACTAATCACCCCCCGCCCCCCCGATCACCCCCTGCCCCACCTAATCACCCCCTGCCCCCCCTGAACACCTGATCACCCCCCTGCACCCCTTTATCACCTGCTGCTGCCTGCTCCGTTTTCTCCTCTCCTACCCCCCACGCCTGTCAGCCCCTCCTCCCCTAGTGATCACCCTCTTTAGTGATCACCCCCTGATCACCCCCAACCCCCCCCCAGATCACCCCCTGCCCCCCACTGATCACCCCCTGCCCCCCTTTATCACCTGCAGCTTCTGTGCTTTTTTCTGCTCTCCTACTGCCCCCTGCGCCTGTCAGCCCATCCTCCCCTGGTGATCACTCTCTTCAGTGATCACCGCTAATCACCCCCTGCCCCCCCTGATCACCCCCTGCCCCACCTAATCACCCCCTGCCCCCCCCTGTCCACCTGATCATCCCCCTGCCCCCCTTTATCACCTGCTGCTGCCTGCTCCGTTTTCTCCTCTCCTACCCCCCACGCCTGTCAGCCCCTCCTCCCCTAGTGATCACCCTCTTTAGTGATCACCCCCTGATCAACCCCAACCCCCCCGCGCCCCCCCCACCCCCCTGATCACCCCTTGCCCCCCACTGATCACCCCCTGCCCCCCTTTATTACCTGCAGCTTCTGTGCTTTTTTCTGCTCTCCTACCGCCCCCTGCGCCTGTCAGCCCATCCTCCCCTGGTGATCACTCTCTTCAGTGATCACCATTAATCACCCCCTGATCACCCCCTGATCACCCCCTGCCCCCCACTGATCACCCCTGCACTCCTTTATCACCTGCAGCTGCTGCACTAATTTCTCCTCTTACCGCCCCCTGCGCCTGTCAGCCCCTCCTCACCTAGTGATCACCCTCTTCAGTGATCACCACTAATCACCCCCTCCCCCGCTGATCACCCCCTGCCCCCCTGATCACCCCCTGCCCACCTGATCACCCCCCTTTATCACTTGCTGCTGCCAGCTCCATCTGACGCTGCATCTCCTCAGCCCCTTCCTGCCCCCCCCGCGCCTGACAGCCCCCCGCGCCTGACAGCCCCCCCGCGCCTGACAGCCCCCCCCCACGCCTGACAGCCCCCCCCCGCGCCTGACAGCCTCCTCCTGCAGAATAGTTTCACCAAACACTCGCACATACACACGCAACACCATAATAAAGTTTAGTTTTTTTTTTTTACACACGCACACACCCCACACACAATGTCCCGTTCATCCCAGTCATCAAGGCTGTACTCAGCTGAGGAGGCATATTCCTTTCTTGCCTCCGAAGCTGATAGTGAGGGAGAGGACCCCACTTTTCTGTACTCCTCCCACTCTTCCTCCTCTAGTGACACGGACTCGCCACCCCCAAAATGTCGCAGGACGAGAAATCGTCCGCAGTCCAGGGGAGGAGAGCCCGAGCCCAGGGGAGAAGACACACAGCCAAGAGTAAGTAACCCCCAACCTAATGCTAGTCACGCCCAACCTAGCACTAGTGCCCCCGTCTGGACCCCCGTCCCTGAAAATTTTGCTCCACGGATTCCTGATTTCATTCCCCAATCAGGAATCCAATTTGAGACTGCCAACCTCCGGGAAATAGACTTTTTCAAAGTCTTTTTCTCGGAGTCAATTGTCAGTCTCATGGTGGAGCAAACAAATTTGTACGCCCTGCAATTTTTTTCCCAAAACCCAGTTTCATCATTTTCTCCTTGGAGTCCCGTTGACTCTGCAGAAATGTTGAAATATTGGGGACTGGTCCTTCACATGGGGATTGTGAAGAAACCAGAAATTCGCCAATACTGGAGTACTGATATTTTATATCAAACTCCAATATATGGCATGGTTATGAATCGCAAACGTTTTGAGGCGATTCATAAATTTCTCCACTTTAGGGACAATACGGACATCCTTCCTCGCGATGACCCGAATTTTGATAGGCTGTTCAAAATTCGGCCAGTTATCGAACACTTCAGCAACAAGTTTGCTGAAGTGTACATTCCCCAAAGGGAAATTTGTGTGGATGAATCCCTCATCCACTTCAAAGGGAGGCTTCAGTTCCGTCAGTACCTGCCAAGCAAAAGGGTGAGGTACGGGATAAAACTCTACAAGATCTGTGAGAGTACCTCAGGGTACACTCTCAGCTTTAGAGTTTATCAAGGAAAGGACACAAGTATCCAGCCCCCAGAATGTCCACCTGGTCTGGGAGTGAGTGGGAAAATAGTGTGGGATTTGGTCCACCCACTGCTTGATAAAGGTTACCATCTGTACGTTGATAACTTTTATACAAGCATCCCACTCTTTCAATCCCTCTCTGCCAGAGCTACCGTCGCTTGCGGTACCGTGCGCAGAAACCAGAGGGGTCTCCCTTTGTCACTAATTGAGCAGGCTCTCCCAAAGGGTGAGAGCCGGGCCCAATGTAGTGGCAACATGCTTGTGGTCAAGTTCAAAGACAAAAGGGACGGCCACCACCGTTCGAGGTACCCCAGTACAGGTCCAAAAACTGGACTGTGCCCTGGGGTACAACAAACACATGGGGGGAGTTGATCTTTCTGATCAAGTCCTCCAGCCCTATAGTGCCATGCGGAAAACGAAGGTGTGGTATAAAAAACTGGCTGTGCACATCGTACAAATGGCACTGTATAACGCATACGTGCTATCACGATGTGCAGGCCAGACCAACAACACCTTCCTTCAGTTCCAGGAGGCGGTGATAAAGGCCCTGATGTTTGGAGGCGAGGAAGGAGCGGGCCCCAGCACCTCTGGAACTCAAGTTTCCCGTATGGTACCGGGGCAACATTTTCCCAGAGAGGGGATAAGAAAAAGGTGCCGAGTGTGCTATAAAAGGGGGACAAGAAAAACAACTCGTTTCCAATGTGAAACGTGTCCTGACAAACCTGGACTGTGTTTGAATGAATGCTTCAAAATTCATCACACGTCCATTGACTAAACACATCCTGACATGGACTCACCCACACCAGGCTGACATACACAACACCCGCACACCAACCTGACGTACACTATACCACACCACACACCAACGTGACGTACACTACGCCACACACACCAACCTGACACACTACGTCAGGTTGGTGTGTGTGGTGTAGTGTATTTCAGGTTGATGTTTGGTGTAGTGTATGTCAGGTTGGTGTGTGTGGTGTAGTATACACCACACACACACCAACCTGACGTACACTACACCACACACACCAACCTGACGTACACTACACCACACACACCAGCCTGACATAGCGTGTCAGGTTGGTGTGTGTGGCGTTGTGTACGTCAGGATGGTGTGTGGGGTGTATACTACACCACACATGACGTACACTACACCACACAACAACCTGACGTACACTACACCACACACACACCAACCTGACATAGCGTGTCAGGTTGGTGTGTGTGGCGTTGTGTATGTCAGGTTGGTGTGTATAGTGTATGTCAGGTTGGTGTGTGTGTGTACTACACACACACCAACCTGACGTACACTACACCAACCTAACGTACACTATACCACACACCAACCTGACGTACACTACACCACACACACCAACCTGACGTAGTGTGTCAGGTTGGTGTGTGTGGCGTTGTGTACGTCAGGTTGGTGTGTGTGTGTATACTACACCACAAACACCAACCTGACGTTCACTACACCACACCAACCTCACGTACACTATACCACACACAAACCTGACGTACACTACACCACACACACCAGCCTGACATAGCGTGTCAGGTTGGTGTCTGTGGCGTTGTGTACGTCAGGATGGTGTGTGGGGTGTATACTACACCACACATGACGTACACTACACCACACAACAACCTGACGTACACTACACCACACACACACCAACCTGACATAGCGTGTCAGGTTGGTGTGTGTGGCGTTGTGTACGTCAGGTTGGTGTGTATAGTGTATGTCAGGTTGGTGTGTGTGTGTACTACACACACACCAACCTGACGTACACTACACCAACCTAACGTACACTATACCACACACCAACCTGACGTACACTACACCACACACACCAACCTGACGTAGTGTGTCAGGTTGGTGTGTGTGGCGTTGTGTACGTCAGGTTGGTGTGTGTGTGTATACTACACCACAAACACCAACCTGACGTACACTACACCACACCAACCTCACGTACACTATACCACACAAAAACCTGATGTACAGTACACCACACACACCAACCTGACATAGCGTGTCAGGTTGGTCTGTGTGGCGCTGTGTACGTCAGGTTGGTGTGTGGTATAGTGTACGTCAGGTTGGTGCGTGTGGTGTATACTACACCAAACACACCAACCTGATGTACACTAAACCACACCACACACACCAACCTGACGTAGTGTCAGGTTGGTGTGTGGTGTGGTATAGTGTATGTCAGGTTGGTGTGTGTGTGTGGTGTATACTACACAACACACACCATCCTGACGTACACTAAACCACAAACCAACCTGACATATACTACATACTTTCATTACGCAACGTGTCCGCTAATGATTGGAGCTAATTTTCCATTCAAAAAGTCAAATGACGCTCCTTCCCTTCCGAGCCTTGCCGTGCGCCCAAACAGTGGTTCACCCCCACATGTGAGGTATCGCTATACTCAGGAGAAATTGCCCAACAAATTTTAGGATCCATTTTATCTTGCTGCCCATGTAAAAATTAAAAAAATTGAAGCCAAAATAAATTTTTTGTGGAAAAAAAGTACTTTTTCATAATTACGGATCAATTTGTGAAGCAACGGGGGGGTTCAAAATGCTCACTATGCAACTAGATAAGTTCCTTACGGGGTCTAGTTTCCAAAATGGGGTCACTTGTGGGGGAGCTCCAATGTTTAGGCCCACAGGAGCTCTCTAAGCGTGGCATGGTGTCCGCTAACACTTGGAGCTAATTTTTCACTCAAGTCAAATGGCGCTGCTTCCCTCCCGAGCCATGCCGTGCGCCCAAACAGTGGTTCACCCCCACATGTGAGGTATCGCTATACTCAGGAGAAATTGCCCAACAAATTTTAGGATCCATTTTATCTTGCTGCCCATATAGAAATTAAAAAAATTGAAGCTAAAATAAAATTTTTGTGGAAAAAAAGTACTTTTTCATAATTACGGATCAATTTGTGAAGCACCGGGGGGTTCAAAATGCTCACTATGCATCTAGCTAAGTTCCTTAGGGGGTCTCGTTTCCAAAATGGGGTCACTTGTGGGGGAGCTCCAATGTTTAGGCCCACAGTGGCTCTCTAAGCGTCGCATGGTGTCCGCTAACACTTGGAGCTAATTTTTCACTCAAAAAGTCAAATGGCGCTGCTTCCCTCCCGAGCCATGCCGTGCGCCCAAACAGTGGTTCACCCCCACATGTGAGGTATCGCTATACTCAGGAGAAATTGCCCAACAAATTTTAGGATCCATTTCATCTTGCTGCCCATATAGAAATTAAAAAAATTGAAGCTAAAATAAAATTTTTGTGGAAAAAAAGTACTTTTTCATAATTACGGATCAATTTGTGAAGCACCGGGGGGTTCAAAATGCTCACTATGCATCTAGCTAAGTTCCTTAGGGGGTCTCGTTTCCAAAATGGGGTCACTTGTGGGGGAGCTCCAATGTTTAGGCCCACAGTGGCTCTCTAAGCGTGGCATGGTGTCCGCTAACATTTGGAGCTAATTTTTCACTCAAAAAGTCAAATGGCGCTGCTTCCCTTCCGAGCCATGCCGTGTGCCCAAACAGTGGTTCACCCCCACATGTGAGGTATCGCTATACTCAGGAGAAATTGCCCAACAAATTTTAGGATCCATTTTATCTTGCTGCCCATGTAAAAATTAAAAAAATTGAAGCCAAAATAATTTTTTTGTGGAAAAAAAGTACTTTTTCATTTTTACGGATCAATTTGTGAAGCACCTGGGGGTTCAAAGTGCTCACTATGCATCTAGATAAGCTCCTTGGGGGGTCTAGTTTCCAAAATGGGGTCACTTGTAGGGGAGCTCCAATGTTTAGGCACACAGGGTCTCTCCAAACGCGACATGGTGTCCGCTAACGATGGAGATAATTTTTCATTCAAAAAGTCAAATGGCGCTCCTTCCCTTCCGAGCCTTACCATGTGCCCAAACAGTGGTTTACCCCCACATGTGAGGTATCAGTGTACTCAGGAGAAATTGGCCAACAAATTTTAGGATCCATTTTATCCTGTTGCCCATGTGAAAATGAAAAAATTGAGGCTAAAAGAACTTTTTTGTGAAAAAAAAGTACTTTTTCATTTTTACGGATCAATTTGTGAAGCACCTTGGGGTTTAAAGTACTCACTATGCATCTAGATAAGTTCCTTGGGGTGTCTAGTTTCCAAAATGGGGTCACATGTGGGGGAGCTCCAATTTTTAGGCACACGGGGGCTCTCCAAATGTGACATGGTGTCCGCTAAAGAGTGCAGCCAATTTTTCATTCAAAAAGTCAAATGGCGCTCCTTCCCTTCCAAGCCCTGCCGTGCGCCCAAACAGTGGTTTACCCCCACATATGAGGTATCAGCGTACTCAGGACAAATTGGACAACAACTTTCGTGGTTCAGTTTCTCCTTTTACCATTGGGAAAATAAAGAAATTGTTGCTGAAAGATCATTTTTGTGACTAAAAAGTTAAATGTTCATTTTTTCCTTCCATGTTGCTTCTGCTGCTGTGAAGCACCCGAAGGGTTAATAAACTTCTTGAATCTGGTTTTGTGCACCTTGAGGGGTGCAGATTTTAGAATGGTGTCACTTTTGGGCATTTTCAGCCATATAGACCCCTCAAACTGACTTCAAATGTGAGGTGGTCCCTAAAAAAAATGGTTTTGTAAATTTCGTTGTAAAAATGAGAAATTTCTGGTCAAATTTTAACCCTTATAACTTCCTAGCAAAAAAAAATTTTGTTTCTAAAATTGTGCTGATGTAAAGTAGACATGTGGGAAATGTTATTTATTAACTATTTTGTGTCACATAACTCTCTGGTTTAACAGAATAAAAATTCAAAATGTGAAAATTGCGAAATTTTCAAAATTTTCGCCAAATTTCCGTTTTTATCACAAATAAACGCAGAATTTATTGACCTAAATTTACCACTAAGATGAAGCCCAAGATGTCACGAAAAAACAATCTCAGAACCGCTAGGATCCATTGAAGCGTTCCTGAGTTATTACCTCATATAGGGACACTGGTCAGAATTGCAAAAAACGGCAAGGTCTTTAAGGTCAAAATAGGCCGGGTCATGAAGGGGTTAAACCTGAAAGTCTGCACTTCAATTGTATTTCAAAAACCTGACCTGCACATCCAAACATAGACTGAGTGTGAACAGGTGCTGAACCCAGAGTCGCCAACTCGTATATAGTTAAGTAAAAAGGGCAGCACACTGCAGCGCCAAAACATGCAAACTTGAAAACACGAAATTTGAACTGCATTACTGCACTAGAAATATGAAAAATGAGAGCTTTTAGCGCATAAAAATGGCCATATTTATGTGTACCTCGTAGCCACTTTACGGCATCTCTCTTATACGAGGTCCTACGCTTGACCTACCTCATTGAGAATAAACGTCTCCATCTGAACGGGTACATGTGAAACCTCTTCTTGGACTCAAATTCTCACTCTCTGTGGAGGGGTATTAGACCTACTATAATTAAAACACCTGTGGCTAGGAGGCGGGAGTGCACGATCAGAAGGCTAGAGAATACATTTCAAAAACCTGACCTGCACATCCAAACATAGACTGAGTGTGAACAGGTGCTGAACCCAGAGTCGCCAACTCGTATATAGTTAAGTAAAAAGGGCAGCACACTGCAGCGCCAAAACATGCAAACTTGAAAACACGAAATTTGAACTGCATTACTGCACTAGAAATATGAAAAATGAGAGCTTTTAGCGCATAAAAATGGCCATATTTATGTGTACCTCGTAGCCACTTTACGGCATCTCTCTTATACGAGGTCCTACGCTTGACCTACCTCATTGAGAATAAACGTCTCCATCTGAACGGGTACATGTGAAACCTCTTCTTGGACTCAAATTCTCACTCTCTGTGGAGGGGTATTAGACCTACTATAATTAAAACACCTGTGGCTAGGAGGCGGGAGTGCACGATCAGAAGGCTAGAGAATACATTTCAAAAACCTGACCTGCACATCCAAACATAGACTGAGTGTGAACAGGTGCTGAACCCAGAGTCGCCAACTCGTATATAGTTAAGTAAAAAGGGCAGCACACTGCAGCGCCAAAACATGCAAACTTGAAAACACGAAATTTGAACTGCATTACTGCACTAGAAATATGAAAAATGAGAGCTTTTAGCGCATAAAAATGGCCATATTTATGTGTACCTCGTAGCCACTTTACGGCATCTCTCTTATACGAGGTCCTACGCTTGACCTACCTCATTGAGAATAAACGTCTCCATCTGAACGGGTACATGTGAAACCTCTTCTTGGACTCAAATTCTCACTCTCTGTGGAGGGGTATTAGACCTACTATAATTAAAACACCTGTGGCTAGGAGGCGGGAGTGCACGATCAGAAGGCTAGAGAATACATTTCAAAAACCTGACCTGCACATCCAAACATAGACTGAGTGTGAACAGGTGCTGAACCCAGAGTCGCCAACTCGTATATAGTTAAGTAAAAAGGGCAGCACACTGCAGCGCCAAAACATGCAAACTTGAAAACACGAAATTTGAACTGCATTACTGCACTAGAAATATGAAAAATGAGAGCTTTTAGCGCATAAAAATGGCCATATTTATGTGTACCTCGTAGCCACTTTACGGCATCTCTCTTATACGAGGTCCTACGCTTGACCTACCTCATTGAGAATAAACGTCTCCATCTGAACGGGTACATGTGAAACCTCTTCTTGGACTCAAATTCTCACTCTCTGTGGAGGGGTATTAGACCTACTATAATTAAAACACCTGTGGCTAGGAGGCGGGAGTGCACGATCAGAAGGCTAGAGAATACATTTCAAAAACCTGACCTGCACATCCAAACATAGACTGAGTGTGAACAGGTGCTGAACCCAGAGTCGCCAACTCGTATATAGTTAAGTAAAAAGGGCAGCACACTGCAGCGCCAAAACATGCAAACTTGAAAACACGAAATTTGAACTGCATTACTGCACTAGAAATATGAAAAATGAGAGCTTTTAGCGCATAAAAATGGCCATATTTATGTGTACCTCGTAGCCACTTTACGGCATCTCTCTTATACGAGGTCCTACGCTTGACCTACCTCATTGAGAATAAACGTCTCCATCTGAACGGGTACATGTGAAACCTCTTCTTGGACTCAAATTCTCACTCTCTGTGGAGGGGTATTAGACCTACTATAATTAAAACACCTGTGGCTAGGAGGCGGGAGTGCACGATCAGAAGGCTAGAGAATACATTTCAAAAACCTGACCTGCACATCCAAACATAGACTGAGTGTGAACAGGTGCTGAACCCAGAGTCGCCAACTCGTATATAGTTAAGTAAAAAGGGCAGCACACTGCAGCGCCAAAACATGCAAACTTGAAAACACGAAATTTGAACTGCATTACTGCACTAGAAATATGAAAAATGAGAGCTTTTAGCGCATAAAAATGGCCATATTTATGTGTACCTCGTAGCCACTTTACGGCATCTCTCACACTTCAATTGTATCTCAGTTTCATTATAAATCAAAAATAGTGGCCTGCAGAGGCCAAATCACAAAGAGTCAGTCACTGCCCAAATACTTCTGGACCTAACTGTATATACAGCACAACAGATGTCAAAAGACTGGAATAGAGTCCTCTGGATACACCAAATGCACACATACTACTTTAATAATGTAATCTGAACTGAGCCTAACTTACTGCTTTAATGCACATGTAAAACTTTTATACTTTCTACTTTTTGCAATCCTCTTAACGCCACTGAGAATAATAGCTTTACATTAAGGATGGGACTTCATGAAAATATTTTCTGCAACACAGCTAATCAATTGCTCTATTCCGCTACAAAACAGCATAATGCAAATGAATGGGGTCGCGCTGTGACCCATGAGAAATCACACAAAATCCAGCTTGGTCCGACTTTTGGTGACTTCTATGTTGTGGTACCTTGTAGCTCGCAATCCCATTCACCTGCATTTCTGCAATGAAGCCGCACAGAGCGATCTGAGGCCGCATGGGCTGTGTTATGGCCAAAGTGACCCTGCAGACCCAGCCTAAAGCATGCATAGGAGATATGTAGCACATAAAACCATTACTGCACCAACTACCTCTACTCTCTGCAGTAAAGCTAGAGCAATTAACTAACACGTTTTACAATTTCTAAAACTAGTGGGTGAATTACTAGTTACCACTTGCTGAAATGTGTGAAGCTAAACCCTTTAAGATTCACAATTTAACATCAAATGATTTATTTAAAAAAAAAAAAAATAATAATTTGCCATTCATTACATGGCGACACACGGATAAAGGTGTGCCGCAGTGAATGAACTTCAGTGAATGAGGAGGCTCTTCAGGGAGTTGCCCATTACCAGGATGTCAGCACTCACCCAATGCCACCTTCACGTGTGCTGTATGAAGGAGCACCGCTGTCACTAATCACTGTCGCTGCGTATCGTTGCTCCCACTGAGCAAGCAGACTGGCACAGGCAATATACGCAGCTAAAAATGGATAATTAACAAAACTCCCATATTTCCAAAACGTTCTAGTTTGGTGGATTTGAACATCAAAGGGAAAAGCGACCGCATGAGAAAAGCACTTAATGAGAACAGTTATATTTTCATTCATATCAAAGATGTTAATTATAATCTTTCCACAATCGCACTGTGCCGATCATTGCTCACATGAGCTGTGCGCCATAATCAAGTAGTTACTGCTATTATGCGCTGTCCTAATGCAACCGGAATATAGTCACACAAGAAATACTCATTATATCTGCACAAAAAAAAATGCAGACGGGAAAGGATTTCATGGAAGGGAGTCTGTGCAAAACTAGATTGTAATCAGTCTAACGTTCAAGAGGTCTATTCTGTGCATTCCCTGCGTTATATCTCACCTGTGCCATCTGTGGCACATTAGGGGCGACTGATCTCTTACGCATTTCTTCTGGACTAGCTCTTGAAACTAGCCAATCATTAGACATGGAATAGCTGATTTCTGCCGCTACATGTTTCCTGCGGCAATACAGTGTTCAGATGAGACTTTATAAGTACCCTATAGGCCATGTTCATACATCCAGGGCTGTGGAGCCGGAGCCCATTTTGGTGGAGTCGGTGTCATGGAAATTGAGGAGTGGGAGGTTTGCTTACCGACTCCACAGCCCTGCGCACATCAGTATTTAAAAGCCAAAACCAGGAGTGGGACAATCAGAGGAAAAGTATAATAGAAACAAGTCACCACTTCTGGATTTATCATCCACTCCTGGTTTTGACTTACAAATACTGACCAAGTACTGAGCGTGTGAACATGGCCAAAGGCTGTATTCACACAAAGCAACAGCATTTTATTATATAGTATTCCAAACTTATGGTAAAAATTCAATGTTGTCATAATTTTTCAAAATCACAGTAAAAAACCCCGCAACATTTTCAAAAAACTGTAGCAAAAAAAATAAATAAATCACACTGCAGCTAAAATTGTTGAACACCGTCTAAAGATATTTTGCTATGTGGTGGACTGCGCCCTCACATGAAATTGCACAGAACATTGGCAGCTGCTGCTCACAAAAATATGAAGATCTAGTGAAAAGTCCTAGAACTGACCCTACGGAAAACTGCATCATGATAGATTGGGCGCGTTATTCTGCAAAAAAAAAACAAAAAAAACAATTACATTTTCAGAAGTGGTAGCCAAACTGTGGTTCTCTGTTGTGAAGCAGTCTACTCCCAGTATAGCAGGACAGAAGGTCATGCCATGCTGGGAGTTGTAGCTTTCCAACAGGTTTGACATCACCAATCCTGAGTGTCATTGCAGTAAATTACAACGTGAAGAAGTGTAATGTGAACAGGTACATGTGAATGAACAATAAAACGTTGAGGAGTAGTGTACTCTTGGAGACTGAAATAAATGTTTTAAAGTTTAAAGTTGTTCACTTAATACTTAATATAGAAATCACTCAATAAGCTGGAAGTTGGAGAAACTATCCGGTGAATACAAAGTAGTCAAGAAATCCTACAATCTGAAGGACTCAAAAACCCAAATCCATTTGAGCATAGAGTCTTTTTGCTGTGTTTTCAGAGTGGAAACCGAGCAGAAACTCCAGTTTTTGCGGTGTTTTGAGACTTGGAGAATTTCCGCTCAGTTTCTGAGCCATAAACTCCATAATTGCTAATGTGAGGCAACTTATAAGACTTGTAACGCTCCTCTGGAAAATTAAATATGCAAATTACCTCCTCAGAGAGGAAGAGGACTAGAACACTGGTGCCACTTATTGCAAATAGCAATCCTAAATGTTAATATTGACCCTTTAACGAGCCTTGCCACATGGACTTGGGATAAAACACAAACCAGAATCTCAGTTTGCAGACACTGTTTTGGGGTGCTGCCACTCATCAGTGCAAAGTGTGAGATCCGGTTAGGCTGGGTGAAAGGCATTGCAAGGCTTAAAAGTCTCCTCACATTGGCATGCCAGGCTTGACATCTCACTCTCCATAAAGAGAAACGTTACCCCTTGGATCCCAGTCAGACGCCTCTCACCTAGTGAAGCCAAATCTCACACTTTGCAATGAAAAGGGGCAGCACCCAGAAACACACTGGCTGAAAATTGTTATTCTGGCTTGGCTTTTATCCTATGTCATGTTGCAAGGCTTGTTAAAGGGTCTATTTTGACTTAAGGTACCGTCACACATAATGATATCGTTAACGATATCGTTGCTTTTTGTGACGTAGCAACGATATCGTTAACAAAATCATTATGCGTGACAGCGACCAATGATCAGGCCCCTGCTGGGAGATCGTTGGTCGCTGGGGAATGATCAGGACTTTATTTCGTCGCTGGATCACCCACTGACATCGCTGAATCGGCGTGTGTGACGCCGATTCAGCGATGTCTTCACTGGTAACCAGGGCAAACATCGGGTTACTAAGCGCAGGCTCTGCGCTTAGTAACCTGATGTTTACCCTGGTTACCATTGTAAAAGTAAAAAAAAAAACACTACATACTTACATTCCTGTCACGTCCTTCAGCGTCAGCTTCCCTGCGTCCCCCAGTGTCAGCGCCGGCCGGCCGTAAAGCAGAGCACAGCGGTGACGTCACCGCTCTGCTTTCCGGCCAGCGCTTACACAGTGCAGGGAAGCTGACGCTGGGGGACGCGACAGGAAGGTAAGTATGTAGTGTTTTTTTTTTTACTTTTACAATGGTAACCAGGGTAAACATCGGGTTACTAAGCGCGGCCCTGCGCTTAGTAACCCAATGTTTACCCTGGTTACCCGGGGACTTCGACATCGTTGGTCGCTGGAGAGCTGTCTGTGTGACAGCTCTCCAGCGACCACACAACGACTTACCAATGATCACGGCCACGTCGTATCGCTGGTCGTGATCGTTGGTAAATCGTTAAGTGTAACGGTACCTTTAGGATTGTTACCTTCAATAGGTGGCACTGGACTTCAAGTCCTCTTCCTCTCTGAAGAGGTAATTTGCATATAAACTCTTGAAAATATCGGTGTGCACATAGCCTAATTATACTGACCGCTGGGGTGAACTATTCAAGTGAACCTCTGTGAATCAAGTCTGTAGTGCTAATGTAGTGAGCCTAAATTAGAAGCAGAATATGATTTAAATACATTTATTTTTTATGGTTAGGTTAAATTTTTTATTAAAAAAAAAAAAGTTTCTTTAATTTGCATACTGCATTTTAGGAACATTCTTCATACTGTAAAAGCCTAATAAGTCAATAACAATCCTCCCAAGAAACCATTTCATACTGAACTACTTTGTTTTTATCCTAACAAATAAAACACAAATATGAGACTGCTTGGAATTCGGATACTACCAGAAATGATTATCTCGGTGACTAATGAGCCATGAGAAACACAGAATCAGTATCGGGCGCGCAAGTTCTCAGCCACCGCTCCTAAAACCTTCACAATCTGTTAACGGAATACATTAAACACCTAATTTAATTACATCTGCAAGAATAGGAGAACCTATTGAGAGCACTTTGTATGATTACAGACATAAGTGAAAGGAACAGACCTATTGATCCGATCAACTCCCAATTTACCTCCACACTGCTGATGGATGCCGCCTCAAATATATATATATTTAGCTGCAGCTGTTTCCTAGCTGACTTCCTAAAATTGTATAATTATTGCAAAACGTTTTCAGCTCTTTAAAGAAAGCCATTATCAGTAAAAGACTAATTGTTTAAATTAACTTTTTGTGTTACATGTATTAAAAAAATGATTTTTCATATAACGTTCTTACTCAGCATGCAATTTTCACTTTGACCACTAGGGCTTTTTTTTAGAATCCTACTTCCTGTTTTCTATTTTAGGAAGAGTTTTCAGCAAGGCTCCTTATCAGAGGCAGGATTATAATGACTGGTAACACCTCTACACACAGCTAATTGCACAATATCCACCAATCACAATAAGCAGTGTCACAGCTTCCCCTCGATTCACAATGACTTTTGCATGTTCGTTAACCCCTTTACCCCCAAGGGTGGTTTGCACGTTAATGACCGGGCCAATTTTTACAATTCTGACCACTGTCCCTTTATGAGGTTATAACTCTGGAACGCTTCAACGGATCTTGGCGATTCTGAGATTGTTTTCTTGTAACATATTGTACTTCATGATAGTGGTAAAATTTCTTCGATATAACTTGCGTTTATTTGTGAAAAAAACGGAAATTTGGCGAAAATTTTGAAAATTTCGCAATTTTCCAACTTTGAATTTTCATTCTGTTAAACCAGAGAGTTAAGTGACACAATATAGTTAATAAATAACATTACCCACATGTCTACTTTACATCAGCACAATTTTGGAAACAAATTTTTTTTTTTCTAGGAAGTTACAAGGGTTAAGATTTGACCAGCAATTTCTCATTTTTACAACAAAATTTACAAAACCATTTTTTTTAGGGACCACCTCACATTTGAAGTCATTTTGAGGGGTCTATATGGCAGAAAATACCCAAAAGTGACACCATTCTAAAAACTGCACCCCTCAAGCTGCTCAAAACAATATTCAAGAAGTTTATTAACCCTTCAGGTGTTTCACAGCAGCAGAAGCAACATGGAAGGAAAAAATTAACATTTTACTTTTTAGTCACAAAAATGTTCTTTCAGCAATAATTTTTTTAATTTCCCAAGGGTAAAAAGAGAAAATGGACCTCAAGAGTTGTTGTCCAATTTGTCCTGAATACGCTGATACCCCACATGTGAGGGGGAACCACTTTTTGGGCGCATGGCAGGGCTTAGAAGGAAAGGAGCGCCATTTGACATTTTCAAGCTAAAATTGGCTGGAATTGAGATCGGACGCCATGTCGCGTTTGGAGAGCCCCTGATGTGCCTAAACAGTGGAAACCCCCCACAAGTGACCCCATTTTGGAAACTAGACCCCCTAAGGAACTTATCTAGGTGTGTGTGAGCACTTTTATCCCCCAAGTGCTTCACAAAAGTTTATAACGCCCGGGCGTGAAAATAAAAAATCCTATTTTTTCCACAAACATGATGGTTTAGTCCCCAATTTTTTATTTTCTCAAAGGTAAAAGGAGAAATTGGACCCCAAAAGTTGTTGTCCAATTTGTCCTGAGTACGCTGATACCCCATATGTGGGGGGGAACCACTGTTTGGGCGCATGGCAGGGCTCAGAAGGAAAGGCGCGCCGTTTGACATTTTCAAGCTAAAATTGGCTGGAATTGAGATCGGACGCCATGTCGCGTTTGGACAGCCCCTGATGTGCCTAAACAGTGGAAACCCCCCACAAGTGACACCATTTTGGAAACTAGACCCCCTAAGGAACTTATCTAGTTGTTTCGTGAGCACTTTTATCCCCCAAGTGCTTCACGAATGTTTATAACGCCCGGGCGTGAAAATAAAAAATCCTATTTTTTCCACAAACATGATGGTTTAGTCCCCAATTTTTTATTTTCTCAAAGGTAAAAGGAGAAATTGGACCCCAAAAGTTGTTGTTCAATTTGTCCTGAGTACGCTGATACCCAATATGTGGGGGGGAACCACTGTTTGGGCGCATGGCAGGGCTCAGAAGGAAAGGCGCGCCGTTTGACATTTTCAAGCTAAAATTGGCTGGAATTGAGATCGGACGCCATGTCGCGTTTGGACAGCCCCTGATGTGCCTAAACAGTGGAAACCCCCCACAAGTGACCCCATTTTGGAAACTAGACCCCCTAAGGAACTTATCTAGGTGTGTGGTGAGCACTTTTATCCCCCAAGTGCTTCACTAAAGTCTATGATGCCCGGTGTGAAAATAAAAAATTCTATTTTTCCCCCCGCAAAAATGATCTTTCAGCCCCCAATTTTTTATTTTCCCAAGGGTAACAGGAGAAATTGGACCCCAAAAGTTGTTGTTGAATTTGTCCTGAGTACGCTGGTACCCCATATGTGGGAGAAAACTACTGTTTGGGCACACTTCGGGGCTCGGAAGGGAAGTAGTGACGTTATGGAATGCAGACTTTCATGGAATTGTCTGCAGGCATCATGTGCCAGTTGGTGAGCCCCTGATGTGCCTAAACAGTAGAAACTCCCCACAAGTGACCCCCTAAGGAACTTATCTAGGTGTGTTGTGAGAATTTTGAACCTCCAAGTGCTTCACTAAAGTCTATGATGCCCAGCGTGAAAATAAAAAATTCTATTTTTTTTCCCACAAAAATGATCTTTCAGCCCCCAATTTTTTATTTTCCCAAGGGTAAGAGGAGAAATTGGACCCCAAAAGTTGTTGTCCAATTTGTTCTGAGTACGCTGGTACCCCATATGTGGGAAAAAACTGTTTGGGCACTTCGGGACTCAGAAGGGAAGCAGTGACGATATGGAATGCAGACTTTGATGGACTAGTTCTGAGGGCATCAAGTTCCGTTTGCAGAGCCCCTGATGTGCCTAAACAGTAAAAAAACCCACAAGTGACATCATTTTGGAACCTAGACCCCCAAGGAACTTACTTAGATGTGCCCCCTCTTTGGAACTAATCTACTGGTTCCTGTTAAGTAAATTAGTAGTGCATGGAGGTGTGGTACAATTTGAAGCAGTCCTTCATACACAGGCCAGGTTTGTCGGGGCAGGTGTCGCATTGATAGATGGTGTCCTTGCGTACTCCTCTTTTGTAGCACACTCGGCACCTTTTTTGCGGCTTACTTTTTCTATCAGTTGGCGGGACCACCCCCGGAAAATGCTGACCTGGTATGATACGAGCACCCTCAGTTCCGGAAGTACTGGGGCCCGCTCCTTCCCTCGTGCCAAATATCAGGGCCTTAACCACTACCTCCTGGAACTGAAGGTACGACGTATCAGTGTGTCATGCACATCGTGACAGCAGGAAAGCGTTGAGCATTGCCATTTGTACGATGTACACGGACAGCTTTTTGTACCACACCTTGGCCTTCCTCAAAGCACTGTACGGTTGGAGGAGTTGATCGGAGAGATCAACGCCCCCCATGTTTTTGTTGTACCCCAGTACACAGTCCGGTTTGCAGACCTGTGTTGAGGTACCCCGTACACTGCTGAGGGCACTGCCATCACCGTGTATGGTGGTCAAGAGAAGGACATCCCTCTTGTCCTTGTACTTGACCACCAACAGGTGGTCGCTACATTGGGCTTTGCTCTCACCTTTTCTGAGCATCTGCCCAAGTAGCGTCTTCGGGAGGCCTCTCTGATTTTTGCGGACAGTACCGCAGGCTGCGGTACCTCGCGCAGAGAGGGATTTGTAGAGTGGGATGCTGGAATAAAAGTTATCGGTGTAGAGGTGATAACCTTTATCCAGCAGTGGGTGCACCAAATCCCACACAATTTTCCCACTCACTCCCAGGATGGAAGGACACTCAGGCGGTTCAATCCTGCTGTCCTTCCCTTCGTACACTCTAAAGCTGTAGGTGTACCCTGAGGTACTCTCACACAGCTTGTAGAGTTTGATTCCGTACCTGGCCCTTTTGCTGGCCAGGTATTGACGGAATCGGAGCCGCCCCTTAAAATGAACCAAGGACTCATCCACACAGATGTCCCTTTTGGGCACGTACACTTCAGCAAACTTTTTGCTGAAGTGTTCGATGACCGGCCGAACTTTGTACAGACGGTCAACATTGGGGTCATCTCGTGCGGGACACCGTGCATTATCGTTGTAATGCAAAAACTTATGGATGGCCTCAAAACGCGTCCGAACCATGACCATTCGGAACACTGGAGTGTTATATAAAATATCTACACTCCAATATTGCCGAATTTCTGGCTTCTTCACGATCCCCATATGGAGGACCAGGCCCCAAAACTGCATCATTTCAACTGCGTCCACAGGAGACCAGTTAGAAAATGATGAACGGGGGTTTTGCTCCAAAAATTGCCGAGCATACAAATTAGTTTGCTCCACCATGAGGTTAACGAAAGCCTCAGAGAAAAAGACTTTGAAAAAGTCTATTTCTGTGAGGCCGGTGGTGTCAAACTTGATTCCTGTTTCTGCGACAAAATCAGGAATCAGTGGCTCGTAATATTCGGGGGGCGAGGTCCATATGGGGTCCGAAGAGGGTCGCGCTGGTTCATTTTCAGGAGTGGGCGCTGCCTGATCTTCTCTCCTGGGGCTTCTGCGTGGCGGTTCCGCAGGACCCGAGGAGGAAGATGAGGAGGAGGAAGAGGATGAAGAATCTGAAGAGTAAAGGAATGTGGGATCCTCTCCCTCGCTATCAGTGTCGGAGGCAAGGAAAGCATATGCCTCCTCCAATGAATAGCGCTGCTGGGACGAACGGGACATTTTTTGTGTGATTATGGTGCTTGGGTGTAATATTTATTGATAACTGTGTACGTGTAGGGGGGATAGTGTTTGGTGCAAACTATTCTGAAAGGAAAAAGCTAAAGGGAAAAAAAATACCTGCAAAAGGAAAAGTCTAAAACAGCAGGCCCTAGCTCTGATAAGTGAACTGCGTCACTTATCAAAGTTCGGCGGCTGCTGGGTGTGTGAACGGGGATGTGTAAAAAAAAAAAAAGAAATGAAAGGCACGGGTTCAGACGCAGCGGCGGGGTGCGTGGACGGGGATGTGGAAAAAAAAAAAAAAGAAATGAAAGGCACGGGTTCAGACGCAGCGGCGGGGTGCGTGGACGGGGATGTGGGAAAAAAAAAAAATGAAAGGCACGGGTTCAGACGCAGCGGCGGGGTGCGTGGACGGGGATGTGGGGAAAAAAAAAATGAAAGGCACGGGTTCAGACGCAGCGGCGGGGTGCGTGGACGGGGATGTGGGGGAAAAAAAAAAATGAAAGGCACGGGTTCAGACGCAGCAGCAGGGTGCGTGAACGGGGATGTGGAAAAAAAAAAAAGAAATGAAAGGCACGGGTTCAGACGCAGTGGCGGGGTGCGTGGACGGGGATGTGGGGAAAAAAAAAAAAATGAAAGGCACGGGTTCAGACGCAGCGGCGGGGTGCGTGGACGGGGATGTGGAAAAAAAAAAAAAGAAATGAAAGGCACGGGTTCAGACGCAGCGGCGGGGTGCGTGGACGGGGATGTGGAAAAAAAAAAAAAGAAATGAAAGGCACGGGTTCAGACGCAGCGGCGGGGTGCGTGGACGGGGATGTGGGAAAAAAAAAATGAAAGGCACGGGTTCAGGCGCAGCGGCGGGGTGCGTGGACGGGGATGTGGAAAAAAAAAATGAAAGGCACGGGTTCAGGCGCAGCGGCGGCGTGCGTGGACGGGGATGTGGGAAAAAAAAAGAAATGAAAGGCACGGGTTCAGACGCAGCGGCGGGGTGCGTGGACGGGGATGTGGGAAAAAAAAAAAAAAAATGAAAGGCACAGGTTCAGACGCAGCGGCGGGGTGCGTGGACGGGGATGTGGGAAAGAAAAGCGAGCACGAGTGTTGATCGGTGAACTGCGTCACCAATCAACGCTCGGCGGCGCTAAGGGGGGTGAAAAGGAAAAGCGAGCACGAGTGTTGATCGGTGAACTGCGTCACCAATCAACGCTCGGCGGCTGCTAAATTTGGGCACGGACGGACGCGGCGCAAAGTGGGGGTGGAGGGGGAAAGGGAAGGGGGGGGAGGGTTAAGGGGGGGTGAAGTAAGATCGGGCCGGGATCGGGGATGAACACTTACGGTTGTAGTCTCTCTTCTTTCTTTAGCAAGAATTGTGGTGTCACAGGCTACTGTGGCACCACAAGTCTCAGCACAGGAGGGGATCTGTCAGCGTGACCGCTCTTCAGGAATCCTCACCAAGTGTGAGGATTCCTGAAGAGCAGTCAGACAGGTCAGGGACAGGTGAGACAGGTCACAGAGCGGTCACACCGCTGCTGTGACCTGTCATTGGTGGGATCGAATGATCACATCGATCCCACCAATCAGAGGTGGCCCTGGTGACGCCGATGTCGCTAGGCACCAGCCTATGATCGGAGCTCACAGCTCCGATCATAGGCAGGTCACCAGCAAGTGACCGGCAGGTCACCATCAGGGCACAGCGCGGGCACACCGCTGCTGTGCCCTGATTGGCAGAGCTGCAGGAGGTGGTGGGGGAGGTGGCAGGCAGATGAGGCAGGGCCCGGCACATGGATTTCCAAGCAGGGCACAGCGCGGTAACACCGCCGCTGTGCCCTGCGATCGGCACGATCGATGTGATCGTCGATCGCGCCGATCCGGCGGGTCTGTTCCTGATTGGCGCGATCGACGATCACATCGATCGCGCCAATCACAGCTGCAGGATCCGGAGCCGCAGGGCAGCTGAGGAAGGCTCCGGATCACGCCAATCCGGGGGGTTTTGGCCGGTGCCTGGGTTGCCAGGCACCGGCCCCAGGATCGAGTACATCGGTACTCGATCCTAGCCTGGAACCTCACTGTTTCAGCCAAGCTGATTGGCTGAAACAATGAGAAAGGCTGTGATTGGCTGTTCAGAATTGAACAGCCAATCACAGTGATCGGGAGGCGGGGGAGGGGACGCCATACCCCATGATGCCGAGGCCATCTTCCCTGAGGTAAGATGGCGTCGGAATTTTAATGCGATCACCGCGACTTAAGTCGCAGTGTCGCATTAAAGGGCATGACGTACTATCCCGTCCCTGGTCATGGGGGCCCACCCCACCTCGACGGGATAGTACGTCTGATGTCAGAAAGGGGTTAAATTCTTCAATGCGAAAATATAGGGTAAGAGTCTGTTTATTGTGTCTAATCTACATGAGGATTTCCTGAAACAGGAAAAAGGAGTCTAAAAAAGCCCCAGTGTGAAATTTGCAAGATATCTATTTTTTATTTTTAAGGGGATCTGTCAGCAGATATTTGCTTATCAGAGCAGCGTCATGTAGGCAAAGAGTCCCCTAATCCAATGATGCATCACTTAGATTACTGGGTGTAGTGGTTCTGACATCTTCAGAGCTTTCAGATTCAGAATGAAGCAGAGCTGAGAAAGATAACTCCGCCCGCCCCAGGCTCTGCATGTACAAAGTCCATAGACAGTGAGCTGCTTGTCACAGAACGGAGCGTTGCTGGACTAGCTCGGCAATTTAAGCTTCCTAGTGATAAATCCTCACAGTTCGTAAATAGCAGCACTTTGACAAGTGACACATCCCTGAATTCTGTATTTCAGCCTCTATCTCCTACTGTCTTCAGATTACATAGAAAAATCCCGCTGACAGATTCCTTTTAATACAGATTGTGATATGAATGTATAAAAATATTGGCAAAACTTAAAGAAGTGGTCAGAAACTAACACTGATATAATCCTAAATATCTATTTACTGTAACAATCTAATCGCTTTTCTAATAAGCTTTGATTAAAGTCCATATTGTTCCCTCTCTGATTTATTTTTACCTACATTCGGTTTGATGGTGCTCCGTTTGAGAATCCCCAGTGAACGCTGGGTTACTTAAATGAACGTTTTACCAAAAAAAAAAACCAAAACCTTTAAAACTAGATATTTTTTTCAGAATAATTAAAACTTTCCAGGCACATGTGAGCACTTAGTAAGTTCTCTTGTGTGGATCTAATTGGTACTAATTTCTATAACATAAACATGAGGAGCACTTTCCCTGTTAATCCACTAACAAACCTTTCCTGCCTGGCTGCGGAGGTTGGCGCCCTAAGCAACGTAATATACGAATGCAACATGGCGCCCCCGCTCACTTATGGCTTGAATGGTTACGACTAGTGATGAGCGAATATACTCGGTACTCGAGATTTCACGAGCACACTCGGGGGTCCTCCGAGTATTTTTTAGTGCTCGGAGATTTAGTTTTCCTTGCAGCAGCTGAATGATTTACATCTGTTAGCCAGCTTGATTACATGTGGGGATTCCCTAGCAACCAGGCAATCCCCACATGTACTTAGCCTGGCTAGTAGCTGTAAATCATTCAGCTGAGGCAATGAAAACTAAATCTCCAAGTACTTACAAATACTCGGAGCACACCCGAGCATGCTCGGGAAATCTCAAGTACCGAGTATTCTCGCTCATCACTAGTTACAACTACTCACAGACAGTTAGTTGTTAGTGGTAATAACCATGGATACCTAATCTACTGCAATGTCCGCACATGGGGTAAAAAACATAGTGAATCAGAAGAACTATGCATTTCTAATTGAAAGTATTTGCTAATTTTATTATTACACCTACTACATATTGGGATTGGATTTTGGACATGGGAATACCACTTTAATGGCACCTACTACATGACTGATACGTGTGACTTTTTCCTAACATACATCCAATTTTCATCCGTGTGTCCGCTTTATAAGCCTGTGTGACATCCGTGTGATGACTGTGCAATCTGTTTTCATACAACCACCCTCAAAAATGTACATGATCAAATACAGTTTACAATGTTTATAACAAATGTATCCGTAAAAATCGGATGTTCAGAGTCGGATTTGGGTTTTTATGCGCCCATAGCCTTGAATGAGTGAGACTCAGAAGAAAGTAGTGCATGTACCGATTTTTGTCTCTTACAGTCAGGCCGAGATAAAAAATCGTTCATTTGATTAGCGCTATTGACTAAAGTTGGTCACTGTGCTAAAAATCGGATAGCACATGTCTGATTTACACGCTTGTCTGCGTGAGCTTTAACACTTACGTGGGTTTTCAATCTTCTTTCTTAAAGGGAATCTGTCACCCCAAAAATCGTATATGAGCTAAGGCCACCCGCATCAGGGGCTTATCTACAGCATTCTGTAACGTTGTAGATAAGCCCCCGATGTAACCTGAAAGGTAAGAAAAACAGGTTATATCATTATCACCCAGGAGCGGTCCTGTTGCGGCCCGGTCCGATGGGCGTCGCGGTTTGTGTTTAGGGCTTCCCATTTTCTTACAATGACGTCCTCTTCTGGTCTTCCTGCCGTGGCTCTGGCGCAGGCGTACTTCATCTGCCCTGTTGAGGGCAGAGCAAAGTACTGAAGTGCGCAGTTGCCGGGAAAGGTCAGAAAAGCCCAGCACCTGCGCACTGCAGTACTTTGCTCTGCCCTCAACAGGGCAGATAAAGTACGCCTGCGCAGGAGCCGCGACAGGAAAACAAGAAGAGGACGTCATCGTATGAAGATGGGAGGCGCCGGACCGCAACGCCCATCGGACGGGACCGCAGCGGGACCGCCCCTGGGTGAGTATAATATAACCTGTTTTTCTTATCTTTCAGCTTACATCAGGGGCTTATCTACAGCATTACAGAATGCATTACAGAATGCTGTAGATAAGCCCATGATGCTGGTGGCCTTAGCTCATATACGATTTTTGGGGTGACAGATTCCCTTTAAGATATAAAAGTTATATTTTATATTCACATTTGCTTTTTCTAACTAACGTTTTGCCATACTCTTTTGGATTGTTGGAAGGGTGCCCATCAAATGTGATTATAAGAAAAAGAAAATATAACGGAGCGTGCCTCTTAATAAAAAAATATCGCAATCACAGATGCTCTTCTACAGCAACAGATGAGCCTTTAGGACATGTTGTTACATAGCAGATACATTGCACTTTTCCCGATTTCCTGCAATAAATGACGTTATAGCAGAATTTTGGGTGACATTCTACCAAACCTTATCCATAAGATGGATAGAAATTTAGCAGATTAAATGCAGCAGTTGTGCACATTTTACAATTGTTTTATATAACTTTTTATGCTGCAGATTTAACAGCAGCATTTCCATAGCACAAGCCTTATGATCTGATGCAGACTGTCCCCTTGTGGAAAGTATACAATGAATCGGTAACGAGGGAATATACACCACGTCAAACAATGGGGATTTTTTCTCCTACATCTAGTAGTCATATACCCATAGCATGGACAGCATTCATGAAAATAATCACGGTCGATAGTGTCTGAAGCAACTAGAATGTTAAGTTCCCACATTTAGCATCTTACATTGCCAGCAAAGCGGATGGGGTTTATAGAGATTTCATGCCCACAGTCCAGAGACTGAACCTCCGCAGTCCCGCTCAGAATTGAGCAGAGATCTGCTCCATTCCTTGTCTATGGGTCTAATGGAAATAGCAGATTTATGTGTCTGGCAGTGCCATAGACAATTAACGAGGTGGAGGGTGCCCATCAACACTACACATTCAGAATGGAGTTGCAGCACCCCATTTTCAGGATTGCAGGTGACCCCAATCCGCATGCTATCCCCTATTCCATAGGTGATAGCTTGTATTTTTGGGATAACCCTGTAAACATAAATGGTATTCTTAATTATTATATTGCTAGGCTGGTCCAAGATACCAGTCCAAGTGTTAGACTAGGAAAGTGATATGTGAACTGATTTCTGTGGCTAAACCTAAATTGGAGCCCTGGAAGCAGAAATCTAAGAGGTTGCTATGGAAAATGTCTCCACTTTCCCATCACACCGCTTTTCATCAATAAGCCCCAGTCCATTTTCCTATAATGGCAAATCGCCAACACAGTGTGACACAATGAGATGAAGTGTTAAGGTGCAGTGAATATTGGAGTGGAGAGTGAACCGTAAGGAAGCCGAGGGTGATCCGCCGAGACGAGCGTCGCTGCCAAGGTATAAACGACCTGATGTAATACAGACGGCAACAACAATCTGTCTGCTGGAGAACGCCAATCACAACTACTGTACCATAATGCAATGAAACATTCTGCATTCAGGCAGCAAATTAACTGATAGCAGCCGAGGGGCAATCAATATCCCTGGCAGGGACACAGCCTGCTACAAGTGCCAGAGCCCATGTTACAAGCAGCTGGAGAATTCGACAATTTGTGATTATTTATGAGCAGTTTTACAAGGAAATTAATGTGCCGCACATTTTAGTACCAAAAGGGAAAATTGTTGCTTACACGATATGCCTATTTACAGATTGGAGCATGTTTTTAAGAATTTTAATCAAGAAATGTTACTAAAAAAAGAAAAAGCTGATATTGCAGCTAGTTCAGAAGAATTTACCTGTAGTTTTTTAACCACATTCAGCACAGACCACAAATTCATTAAAAAATCTATTAATGAGTTGTGGTAAATAGTGAGAGAGGATAATATACTGGGAAAGTTGGTGCCGCAACATCCCAAAATTATTTTTAGGAGAGCACCCAGTTTGAAAAATAAACTAGCACCCAGCAGACTTTTTGATGAATGCAAAAAATTATCTGCTTCACAAAAACCAGGGATTTTCAAATGTTTTCACAAAAAATGTTTGTGCTGTGGCAATATAGCACATACTAGTACAGCATTTAAACATTCTTCCTTTCCTCACCCTTTTCCAATCAGCTACCATTTCACTTGCACCACTTCTTATGTTATTTATATTATCACTTGTCCATGCAACAAGATATATGTTGGTAGGACAATACAACCACTTCACCTCCGCATGAATTCTCATCGACATAATATCAAAATAGGTTACCTTAAACATGGTCTTTCCAAACACTTCAGTATTTCACATAATTGCAATCCTTCACTATTTCGAGTTCACCCCATTGATCACGTTCCTGCACATGTTTTTAATCGCATACAATCACTTAATAAGAAAGAGCTTTTTTGGATATACACTTTGAATTCCCTTGAGCCTGAAGGGCTAAATGTAATGTCAGATATTCTTTGACTTGTTTGTTTGTTTTTGTTTTTTTTTTTTGTGTGTTTTTTTTGTGTTTTTTTTTTTTTATTTTTATTTTATTTAAATATTAAATGTCAATTAAGAATTAATGTTATTAATTTATAAAAAGTTATTTGCCAAGATTTTATGTACCATATATATGTTTTAAATCTTGCTTTTTGTATTATAGTATAAGTGCCTTGGTGCCCCTCCCCTTCCTTTTGTCTTATGTATAAATACACCCTGTACTGTGCTATGTATTATATGCCCTGAAGAAGAGAGTAAGAAAGCTCTTGAAACGCGTAGGCTTCAATAAAAAACCTAAAATCTACCTCGTGAGCGCGGTCTTCAGTTCGCCCAAGACTACTACCCTCAATATCCTTTTGGATTTTTGTGGAGACCTGCTGCTACGGTTATGCCTTCATGGGAGTTGTGACCTTTGGTTCACAACTGAAATAGGTGAGCACATTTCCCGCAAAGGATTGTATTCTTTCAAATATAGTGAGACACATTGGGGGCGCCTTGTGTTTTTTTTTTTTTTTCTTTATTTACAGATGTAACACAGCGGGCGATGCCATGACTGGTGGCAAATGGGCTAATCTAACCAACTGACCCTTGAAGGTCAGTCAGCAGTTCTACTAGTTCAGCATGAAGAGAAATGGCTGCCGTAGGGCTCTGCAATGGAGATATGAGATGGAGGAGCAGTGTCCACGCTGGACACAATCATCAGACTTATGTACAGCGTATGGATTCACAACAGGTCTTCACTGTAAGCCATGTTGGGACTGGTTGGGATTTTTAGAAATTTTCTGAAGAAAGTGAATGGTTATATATATAAAAACATTAACTACCATTCATCTGTTAAAAGGGTTTTCCCCATGAGCAAAGTACACTGTAGTCACTAAATCTTGGATTAACAATAATTCCACCATTGGATGTGTTAATAAAAAAATGTTCCCGTGCTGAGATAATCTTATAAATGTGTCCCTGCTGTATACAGTGTAATGGCCGTGCAGGGACATGGTCTGATCATTCCACAGCTACTGGGCAGGGAGGAAGCAAAAGAGAATACAGACAGGACAGGATGGGATCACAGCTGATTCTTTCTGTGAGGTAAAATATCTCCCTGCCTGTTTTTAAAGGGAACCTGTCACCCCGTTTTTTGAGATTGAGCTATAAATACTGTTAAATAGGGCCTGCGCTGTGTGTTCCTATAGTGTATGTAGTGTACCCCGATTCCCTATGTATGCTGAGAAATAACTTACCAAAGTCGCCGTTTTCGCCTGTCAATCAGGCTGGTCAGGTCGGGAGGGCGTGGTGACATCGGTGGTTCTTCCTCAGCTTTACGTTGGTGGCGTAGTGGTGTAGTGGTGAAGACACAGCGCGCGATCTGCTCTGTAATCCCTTGCATCGGTGGGGGCGGCCATCTTCCTGGGGCCGCGCGTGCGCAGATCGAGTGCTCTGCTGCACGGGGCTTCAGGAAAATGGCCGCGGGATGCCGCGCGTGCGCATTAGAGATCGCGGCGGCCATTTTCCCAAAGCCGAGTTTGCATCTCGGCTTTGGGAAAATGGCCGCCGCGATCTCTAATGCGCACGCGCGGCATCCCGCGGCCATTTTCCTGAAGCCCCGTGCAGCAGAGCACTCGATCTGCGCACGCGCGGCCCCAGGAAGATGGCCGCCCTCACCGATGCAAGGGATTACAGCGCAGATCGCGCGCTGTGTCTTCACCACTACACCACTACGCCACCAACGTAAAGCTGAGGAAGAACCACCGATGTCACCACGCCCTCCCGACCTGACCAGCCTGATTGACAGGCGAAAACGGCGACTTTGGTAAGTTATTTCTCAGCATACATAGGGAATCGGGGTACACTACATACACTATAGGAACACACAGCGCAGGCCCTATTTAACAGTATTTATAGCTCAATCTCAAAAAACGGGGTGACAGGTTCCCTTTAAAACATTTTTTACCTCAAAGAAAGAATCAGCAGTGATCCCCAGCTGTGATGTCTGTATACTCTATTTTGCTCTTTCCCCTGCCCAGGAGATGTGGCATGATCAGCCCATGTCCCTGCATGGTCAGACACGGACATTATGCAGTAATATACTGATGAACATGTACTTTGTTAGTGGAAAAATCCCTTTACATTCTCTGGAATTTCTGGGACGCTTCATTGATGGGTTTTCAGAAAGGATTTCTCATATATCATTCATGTAGCTGCTGCAGCCAATCACTGGCTTTCACTGTTACATGCAAGCAGTACTGAGGCTATAAGAAGCATTAAAAAAAAATCCCATCCAACCCCTCCAATATATTGGTTAGGATGCTATAAGTGGCATCTGCACGGAAAAAAAACCCTCTATGCCTCAGCATGAAATTGGACAGTGGGTCCTCACAGAAGCCCATTGCTGAGTGGTTATATGTAGCGCATATAAACCAGCTCCATTTATCTGTATGTTCAGCAGTGGCGTACCACCAATGGCGACAGGCCACGTGACTGCTATAGGGCCTGTGAACCAGGGGAACCCGGTGTCAGCCCCCACACTCCACCCATCAGCTCCCGCACCGGGCCACCCCTCCACCTGTTAGAGCCCGCACTTCGCCAGTTAGCGCCCGCAACGGGTTCCCCCTCCCGTTGTCAGCGCAACCAATGATGATGGAGGAGGAAGCATCAGCAGACCCTTCCACCCCCATAATTCTTACTCAGCGTCTGAAGTGTCAGAGCAGCGGTCGCAAAGACGTCATTACAGCGTGCCCGCTGTTCTGAAATGTGCAGCGCTTCACACCACACACTCAGAAGACCGGAGTGTTGGGTGAAACAAGGAGAGGTGAGTATTGCACTTTTTTTTTTTTTTTTTAAATCAATGACTGGTGGTCATAATAGAGTATGGAGGACCAAGGGTGATGCATTATATTGTATGGAGAATCATGGGGGGGGGTGCATTATATTGTATGGAGGACCATGGGGAGTGCATTACATTCTATGGAGGACCATGGGGAGCACATTACACTATATGGAGGCTATGTGGGGCCATTATAATATTTGAAGGGCTATATGGGGGGCCATTATACTGTATGCAAGCAATTATACAGTATGAAGGTTTGTGTGGGGTCCATCATACAGTGTAGAGGGCCATTATACTGTGTTTGGGCCCATTATACTGCATGGAGGGCTGTGTGGGGATCACAGTTGGGTGATCATACTGTTTTGGGGTCACCATACTTTTTGCCTTGGGAGTTGAGTAGGGGTACAGTAGGATCATTATACTGTGCATGTGGAGGCTAACGTGGAGTGATTCACCATGGAGGTATCGTACTGTGTTTGGGGGGCACTTTTGTTGGCATCATACTTTATGGGGGCAATGAAGGAGGAAAATTACTATGTAAAGGCTGGAAAGTTGTGAGATAAGGTCTTTCGTGACCTGGACAATTATTTATTTTTGGGGGGCCCAATTAGAACTTCTGCCCCTGATGTCCAGTACTGGCGGTCACCGGTTTCTCAGACCTTCATTATTGTGCTAAAGCTGTTTGTGATCACGCAGATGCTGCCATGTGTGATCACAGTATATCGAGTTGAGGGAACAAAGTCATATTTTAGCAGCAGACAGTGAACAACATAGAACTAAAAGCAATCATACCCTTCGGCGTAGTCTATCCCTTTCTTCTCGGATGGCATTCATAGTAGACTTGGTCCTATTAAGATCTTCCTCTTTGCTGCAGAGCATGGCAGTCAGGCTTTCGTTTTCTTCCCGCAGACCAGCCAGCTCTTTCTCCCATCGCGACCTCTCTTCTGCCAAATTAGGATATAATTCACGACCCAGAACACCCTCTATTTCTTCAACCGTCTGGCAAACAAAGAGCACACTGTATTATTACAACAGACAATATGGGATCAAGCAGCTGATAAGGCTACACATTATATTCAGTAGACATGTGGACTACCCTGTGTGATTGGGAATTGAGGTGGCCAAATACGTTAGATAAATGTTGCCAAAACAGCTGATTTCAGCAAGGCTGGCTGACCACGTAATGTGTGCAGCAAAAGCCGGAAAAAGGAATTTTATGCCTGATCCTTTGGTCCTTAAAGGGAACCTGTTAAATAACAAATAGTATCTGATCTCCAGGAAGGATATTATAGAGCAGGAGGAGCTGATCAGATTGATACATCATTTGTGGGAAGTTGCAATAAAACTTGCACTGTATTCATTGAAATCCCTGGTGTTTGTACGCCAACGAGTTGAGTGGGTATGATTCTACATAGAGATAACAGTCAATGACTGAGCAGGACCACCCACTAAACACATAAGAATATAAACACCAGAGATTTCAATGAATAAATAACAAGTTATACTGAATCTTTTCAGATAAACCTATACAAACATTCGTCTCAGCTTTTCTTTGCTTATACGTTATAGGTTCCCTTTAAGAGAGATATGTGTGGCAGTGACTTACTTTCCCTCACCCCATGGAGAACACATGCACGCCTGACTGAGTCGAGGATGCATGAAGGCTCGGGAGGAATAGCCGTAAACTGAACACGTGTCCAGCTACCGAGGATAGCCACATTTACATTCATCATGGCAGCCCCTGATGTAGGAATACATTTTCTGTAAAATTCTATAACGTATTTTTGCACAGTGTGTAGACATGTAAGAGGATTACCTTAATGGCCAGGTCACAGTGTTCACTTGCTGTTGTGAGCTGCTCGATGTGTCTATCAACGTCCGCCACTGACAGATTGCAGCTACTCTTTTTTCTCCCACAGACGACATTTTCTAGGCCTGTCAGTACTCTCTGCAGCTCAGAGTTCAGGTCACTGCAGGTGTCTACAATGAAAAAAATAAAATAAATTAAAATAAAAGGAAATCCGAAGTCCCAATGTAACACTGACCTAGAGGAGTCTGGGTTTAACACCTTTATGACCGGGCCAAATTTTACAGTTCTGATCAGTTTCACTGTATGTAGTAATAACTCTGGAACGCTTCAATTGGTCCCACTGATTCTGAGATTCTTTTCTGTGACACATTGTACTTCATGATAGTGGTAACAATTATTCAATACGACTTGCGTTTGTGAAAAAAATGGAAATTTGGCCAAGATTTTTCAATTTTCAAACTTTTCATTTTTATGCTGTTAAACCAGAGAGTTATGTCACACAAAATAGTTAATAAATAACATTTCTACATGTCAAACAGAACAATTTTTGAAACATTTTTATTGTTAGGAAGTTCTAAGTGTTAAAAGTTGACCATCGATTTCTCATTTTTCCAACAAAATTTACAAAACCATTTTTTTTTTTAGGGACCACCTCACATCTGAAGTGACTTTGAGGGGTCTATATGGCAGAAAATACCCAAAAGTGACACCATTCTAAAAACTGCACCCCTCAAGGTGCGCAAAACCACATTCAAGAAGTTTATTAACCCTTCAGGTGCTTCACAGGAACTAAAGCAATGTGGAAGGAAAAAAATTAACTTTTAATTTTTTTCACCAAAAATTTACTTTAGGGTATGTGCAGACGATCTGGAACGGTCAGCGTTTTGGATGCAGCACATGTTCACTGCACCCAAAGCGCTGCCGTCTATTGAAAGAAGGTGAATCGCATGTGTTCATTGAACCATGCAGATTCGCCACATCTAATACATTGTATGGGTGAAATTTCTCTTGCGGAGAAAGTGACATGCTATGGTCTGGAAAGACTAGCTGCATGCCCTTCTCCGCGGGACAGCCATGGGCTTCTCTGGATGCATAGTGGACATGGGAATTCTTAACCCCTTCACCCCGAAGCCTGTTTTCAACTTCCTGACCAGGCCATTTTTTTCAATTCTGACCACTGTCACTTTATGAGGTCATAACTCTGAAACGCTTCAACGGATCCTGGTGATTCTGAGAGTGTTTTCTTGTGACATATTGTACTTTATGATAGTGGTAAAATTTCTTCGATTTGACTTGCTTTTATTTGTGAAAAAAATAGAAATTTGGCGAAAATTTTGAAAATTTAGCAATTTTTGAACTTTGAATTTTTATGCCCTTAAATCAGAGAGATATGTCATTCGGCAACAATTTGTTTATTTTCACAAGGGTAAAAGGAGAAAATGATCCAATAAAGTTGGTGAGCAATTTCTTCTGAATACGCCGATAGCCCATATGTGGGGGAAAACCACTGTTTGGGCGCATAGCAGGGGTCGGAAGGGAAGGAGCGCCTGATGTGCCTAAACATTGGAAAACCCCCACAAGTGACCCCATTCTGGAAACTAGAGCCTTTAACGAACTTATGTAGCTGTGTGGTGAGCACTTTGAACCCCCAGGTGCTTCACAGAAGTTTATAACGTAGAACCGTGAAAAAAAAAAAAAAAATCACATTATTGCCACGAAAATTATCTTTTAGCAACGATCTTTTTATTTTCACAAGTGTAAAAGGAGAAAATGGTCCACTAACATTGTTGAGCAATTTCTCCTGAATACGCCGATACCCCATATGTGGGGGAAACCACTATTTGGGAGCACAGCAGGGCTCGGAAGGGAAGGAGCGCCTTTTGACTTTTTGAACGCAAAATTGGCTGGAATTGAGAGTGGACGCCATGTCACGCTTGAAGAGCCCCTGATGTGCCTAAACACTGGAAACCCCCCACAAGTGACCCCATTTTGGAAACTAGACCCTTTAACGAACTTATATAGCTGTGTGGTGAGCACTTTGAACCCCCAGGTGCTTCACAGAAGTTTATAACGTAGAGCTGTGAAAAAAAAAAAAACATTTTTTCCCACAAAAATTATCTTTTAGCCCCAATTTTTTTTAATTTTCACAAAGGTAACGGGAAAAAATAAACCACTAAAGTTGTTGCACATTTTCTCCTGAATACGCGGATACCCCATATGTGGGGTAAAACCACTGTTTGTGCGCACGGCAGGGCTCAGAATGGAAGGAGTGCTGTTTTGGATTGCAGACTTTGATGGAATGGTCTGCGGGCATCATGTTGCATTTGCAGAGCCCCTGATGTGCCTAAACAGTGGAAATCCTCCACAATTGACCCCATTTTGGAAACTACACCTCTGAAGGAATTTATCTAGGAATAGTTTTATAGTAATAACTATAATGCTTTTGGTTTTAGTGAATGAATTTATAATGTGGCGGTATGTGTAAGATGTGCTAAGTACATCAGATTATAGAAGTGTTGTGTCAAAAGGGTATAAACTAATTTTATTAATTTGTGGACATGTGGTACGCTTTGAAACAATCCTTAATGCAAAGGCCAGGTTTCTCAGGGCAGGTTTCACAATGGTAAGTTGGGTCCTTTCGGATTCCCCTCTTGAAGCATCAATTTTTTGTACCATACTTTGGCTTTTTGCATGGCACTGTATGGTGGACCTGATCTGAAAGATCCACACCCCCCATGTACCGATTGTAATCCAAGATACAATCTGGCTTTAGGACTTGTGCTGTGGTCCCACGAACAGTGACAAGGGTGCTGTTGTCACGGTGTATGGTGGTCAGGATAAGGACATCTCTTTTGTCCTTAAACTTGACCACCAGCATGTTGTCGCTGCATTGCGCTCTGCTTTCCCCTTTTCTTAGCATTTGCCCAATTAGCGGCTTAGGGAGGCCTCGCTGATTTTTTTCGCACGGTGCCACATGCAGCTGTACCTCTGGCAGAGAGGGCCTTGAAGAGTGGGACGCTGGTGTAAAAGTTGTCAATGTAGAGGTGATAACCTTTATCCAGCAGTGGGTGCAGCAATTCCCACACAATTTTCCCACTCACCCCCAGGACTGGGGGGGCATTCAGGGGGGTTAATTTGGGTATCCTTCCCCTCGTAGACCCTAAATCTGTGGGTGTACCCTGAGGTACTCTCGCACAGTTTGTACAGCTTTATTCCGTACCTGGACCTCTTACTGGGCAGGTAATGTCGGAATTTTAGCCTCCCTTTGAAGTGAATGAGAGATTCATCAATAGCGATGTCCCTCTGGGGTGTGTACGCCTCAGCAAATTTTCTGCTTAAGTGTTCAACCACTGGCCGAATTTTATATAGATGATCAAAGTTAGGATAGTCTCGGGGAGGACACTGCGCATTATCACTATAATAGCAAAAATCTTTGGATCCCTTCAAATCGTGTCCTTGTCATGGCCATGCGGAATACCGGTGTTCTGTAGAGAATATCAGTACTCCAGTACTGACAAATTTCTTCTTTTTATTATGTCCATATGCAACACAATTCCCCAAAATATCAATCTCTGCTGCATTTACGGGGGTCCATCTGGCGTATGATGACGTGGGACTTTGGGTGAAAAATTGCTGGGCATACAGGTTCATCTGGGCCACCATAAGATTTATTATTTCCTCACTGAAAAAAGAATTTGAAGTAGTCAATTTCAGTGAGGCCAGTGGTGTCAAACTGGATTCCTGAGCTGCTGCGGGGGGTGCAATCCATACGGGATCGATTGCTGCAGGAGTTGCCTGGGTCCTAGGGCGCCTTGTTGGGGGTCCTTCCTCACCAGATGAGGAGGAGGAGGAATAGAGGAATGTGGGATCTTCCTCACTGGCTGTATCCGTGTCGGACGCAAGGATGGCGTAAGTCTCCTCTGGTGAATATCAAGACAAAAGAAAAAAGGGTAGCATGCATTTCAGAAGGGATCACCACTCAGAAGTATCAAATAATAATAATAATACAATTTTATTAAATCACACTTTTAACACTGCACAAAAACGTTAAAAACATTTAAAATTGCAAACCACAGCAAAAATAGGAACAAAGACCTATAATAAGGTCATACCACAGTTCCACCCTAAACACAAGTAGATGTATCAGATGCTATCATTAGTTCACAAGTAGCCATAAACAACAACAACATGTTGGTATAATGCAGCAGAAGTCTACATATAGGAATCAGATATCAGGGGTCATAGATACAATATTTGCCCCTTCAGAAATCCCTTTAGGCATAGAGTGCCGAAAAATACAGCAGCTTATACAACCTGAACCTGTTAATAAGACTTCCCAAATAAAGTCCCTGTGAGACGCATCAATGCAAATTGAGGATAATGGTAGGAAGGGTGGACCTGGGCACATTATTTGGGAAGTCTTACTTCGGAAAGTAGGAAACTGGCTATTAGGAGCAGTGCCTAGTAAAAGGACTATAAACATGAGGATGAATGACCTTGGGGAGATCAAAACATCCAACACCGTGGAGACACCATCACGTGTTGGATGTTTTGATCTCCCCGAGGTCATTAATCCTTATGTTTATAGTCACTAACGCTGTGACGCCGGCTGTACTAACACGCTACCACTAAAACTACGCTGTACTACTATAATATTTTTCTAAAAAAAACTTGGACGTCGCTTAGACTGCGAAGTCCGCTACACTAACTAGCTAAAAAAGAAAAATTCCCATGGTGCAGTCTCTGATCAGCAGCGATACTGATCAAAGCGCTGCGGGCACAGGAAGAGCACGAATGCTCTGCGCAGGACGACGCGCACAGGAAAAAAAGTGCGCAAAAAAATTAATTGGAGGGAGGAGAGGGAGGGGGGTACTGGAACAGGGAGGGGGGATGGGAAAGGGGACGTCAAACACGGACGCTGGCTACGGTACTTTGCTGAGCCTGAACCTACACTGTACTAACTACAATTATTATTTTTTCTAAAAAAAAAAATCAGACTTCGCTCAGACTGCGAAGTCCGCTACACTAACTAGCTACAAAAAGAAAAAGTCCTGTGGCACAGTCAATTGGAGGGAGGAGAGGGAGGGGGAGTACTGAAACAGGGATGGGGGATGGCAAAGGGGAAGTGCTGCTGCTGTGATCACAGGCCTCACAGCAGGCAGATGGCAGCAGAGAGCACAGAGCACTAAGACAGAGCAGGAGATCAGCAAACAGCACAGGAAGGCAGGAGATCCCTGGGTTGATCACACTGGCCACCACAATGGATTCTTTGACTCACACAGCACCAATCACAGTCTGTCACATGCTTTTTTTTATACAACTTTGTCAGCTTTGCTGTGATTGGCTGGTGAGAGTTCACCAGCCAATCACAGCGATCGCCGATGCGGTTTGGTGCAAAAGCAGTAGGAGATCAACAACAACATATGAGAGCATAGCATGTCAAATTATATGAGAGTGTAGCATGTCAATTTACAAAACAATCAGAAGCTAATAACAGGGTGAGAGCTGTGTCCTCCAATGAATGGCTCGGAGAAAAGGATTTTAAGGTGAGTACACAAAAATCCCTATTTCTCCTTCGTCTCATTGGGGGACACAGACCATGGGACGTCCCAAAGCAGTCCCTGGGAGGGGCAACATCAGATCAGGCCCTGTGTAACTGCTACTTACAATAGCGCCACCGCGGCCTGCAGAGTCCGCCTGCCCAGACTCATAACAGTAGAAGTCTGATAATTATAGTGCTTCATGGCTGCATGCGGACTGGACAAACCCGCAAGCTTTCAGCCGTGCTTTATTGACGCCTGGTGCCTAGAGCCCAAGAAACCTCGATCGACAGAGTGGAGTGGAGTTAGGCTGATGTCTAATCCAGGTGGACTCCTGGATGGTGTAACGAATCCACCAGGCTAACATGACCGATGAAATGGCTAAACCCTTCCTGTAACCATCAGGAAGCATTCCTCTGACAGTCAGGAAGCCCAAATAAGGTGTCCAACCTTCAGAAGGATGCCGAGCTCGATACGTACCTACTCAGAGCACTTACTTCGTCCAGAATATGGAGAACCCATCCCCCTTTTTGTGGACTCTTAACAAGGGACGGGGATGACCTGAGGACAACCTTGCCTTGATGGTAATAAGAAAAAAAGTCTGAATAATATAGCGGCTAGCTCCGAAGACTCGTCAGGATGATGAGATTGCAGAGAAAAAAAGAGGAGACCTTCCCTGATAGTAAAGTCTGTCCGGATCAAATAAAGTCTACTGTAAGACTCCCAGGACCATTAAGGACCCAAAGATCTAATGGTATGCGAAAGGGAAGGAACACATGTGAAAACTCCTTGCGAGAAAGACCCTACTCGCAGTTTCGTTGGAATAAGACGGAAAAAGTCCTAGCTCCGCAAACCAAAAAACCTAAAGTGGTCCGTTCGGATCTCCCAAGACCACTGGGGCCCTTCCCGCTTCCAAACGACTCTCGGAGGTAGTGGAAGGGAGGGTTACGGAAACTGGTACCACAGAAGAACCAGAGCATTCACTGCAACGGTTTTTGGATGCCACACAGTGCACCAATCACCACCAGACGCCACCCACACATATCAATAAACAAATATCACATAAAAAACATTGGGCCTTTCTCCAACGGGGACTCCCGTCCATTGTAGGATTCAGGTTGCCCCCGATGATGTCCTATAGGAGGGGTCGTAATTTGAGAGACAAATTAGTGAGGTCTGACATCGGCACAGAGAGGACCCCTACTCAACGGTTGTTGGGCGCAGCCAGGCATGGTAATTTTCCGTGCCTTGGCTGTGACTGTTGCAACAATATGTTGAAGGGTGAATTTTTTTATCACCCCCATACTGGCAGAAAGGTCTTTTTGAAAGAGAGATACACCTGTTTGTCGAGCTACGTGATATACATGATTGTGTGTCCGTGTGGCTTGACATACGTGGGTGAGACTACCACAGCGGTAAAGACCCGCATTAGTAAACACAAGAGCACTATAAGGACGGGTTTGACGGACCTACCGGTCCCAAAACATTTTCTAGAGAGTAGGCACTTTGTGAATCAGCTTCGATTCAGGGTCATCGATAGTGTCCCCGTATTGAGAAGAGGAGGGGACAGGGTGCAGATGCTCAAGACAAAGGAGATGAGATGGATTTACACATTGGGGTCGTTGCAACCCAAGGGTTTGAATTTGGATTTTAATCTATTATCCTGTGTCTAAACATGATCTGTATCCCTCGGGACAGCAGAGTCATCGGTGTTTGTTTGTTTTTATTTCGACATTGGATTTGGTGACATTTCTTTAATGTCATGTTTTTATCTCCCCCTTTTTTTTTTTTTGCAGGTGCTATGGGACAGTCGGTGGCTGGATGGGATGGTTCCGATATTGGACAGGAGGATTTTTAATCCCATGTTATCAGCTAATGAATGGATGTTTATTGATACGTTTTTTCCTTCTATGCCGTCCGACTGTCTCATTGTACTACAAATATGTCATGTGTTTTGCTTCTTCACATTTTTCTTGTTCTTTATGTATGCTATTTACCGTATCTCATAGGGGTCATGGGTTCTCTCTATGTGCTTCAATGACGGGTTGTTGATAGGGATGGAGATCTCTTTTGACTATATGTGCGCCTTTGATGGGTGAGCGGGTGAAGCTTGCGGTGTCTGCACTCGTGCGTCTATGCCTTAGGATGAGCCCTTTTTTGGGTCTGGTCCTGGCTGTGATGAGCTCCCTGTGCACCCTTCATTGGTGTGCTGCATAACCTGGGAGGCTGCGTCTGCGCGCTGGAGCACGGGGGTGGTCCGGCACTTCGGTCTTGCGGCGGAGGCTCGTCCTGGGCGTGGTGTGCCTGCGCAACTCTACGGCACCTGTATCTTGGGTGGCCGTGGGTGTGCGCGTGCGCCCGACGCCATGGTAACGGGCCTTGGCGGCGGTCATGTGGTGGGGACTCGCCTTGTGTTCTAGGCGCCTGCGCTGCCCCATGTCTCTTTGGGCGGTCCTTGATGACCTGGAAGGAGTATACAAGGGTCGGGAGCATATGGAATATAGAGCACTCTGGATTGGGCAGTTACGATGGGATTATATGTACCAGACGGTGTGATAGGATGTTTTTCCTCCTGGCGCAATATACCAGTCACTGTGATAGTCTGAGGCAGCCGATTGGCTGAGCGTTCCCATGGTGACGGAGATACAGGAAACAGCGGCTCGCCGATCCAAGAAGAAGACAAGAAGATTTATGCATTTATATGGTGATGGGTTGGTTTCTATTTGTTATAAAATTATGGGATTTCGATATTATTGTGTGCAGAAAGTCTGATGTTCGTTTTTTATGTGATATTTGTTTATTGATATGTGTGGGTGGCGTCTGGTGATGATTGGTGCACTGTGTGGCATCCACACTACTTAAGATGGCCCCCTGTGCTGTATTGTATGCTTGATAAAGACCAGGTGCTGGTCGAAACGTAGCTGTGACATGGCTGAATAAAGCTTATTTTTCAAGATTTCTACACCTGGATGGAGCGCTGTTCATTCTATATTTATTGATCTGGCTATATCTGGGACGGTTCCCTGGATGTTGAACGGGCGCCCCAATGCTGTGAGTGCTGTCAGCTTTCGCTTTTTCTATTTGCAACGGTTTTTGGATCTCGAGGGCGAACTATGAACTCGAGTACATTGGCGTTCAGTCTAGACGTCATCCGATCTACATCTGGAGAGCCTCAGAGAAGGCAGATCAGATAGAAGACTTCCGAGAGAGGTTCCCACTCACTTGATGCGCGACCCTGACAGCTGAAGGAGTCTGCTGTCCAGAGGTCTATGCCTGGGATGTGTACTGCCGAGATCACCTAATGATAGATCTCAGCCCATCAGAGAATGTGAGGCACCTCGTCCATGATGCCTAACCGTGGGTACCTGTTGGAAGATTGACGTATGGAACAGCCGTGGCATTATCCGATTGAATTCAGATGGTAGACCCACCAGAAAGCAGAGGACCTGCTGTAGGACTAGCTGTATCGTTCAGATCCCCAGAACAACGATCGGGAGAAGAAGGCTGTCAACGGCAGTTACTAATAATCACTGAACTGGAAGGAACTCTCCCGGATGAGGAAGGAGCTCAGAGACTACCCTCTGAAAGCCTATTTGACCTACCGAAAATGAGCGAAGCGAAGGAAAACAGCTTCCATTCAATCAAATGGAATGAGGGATTGAGAGGTCAAGTAAGAGAGTTCTAAGTTGAAGAGCCACGGCCTTGTCTCAAGGGAGAATTACCAACCCCCTGGAAGTGTCCAGGATCATCCTTAAAAAGGATATCTGCTGGGCTGGAAAAGAGGAAAAACTTGTCTAGATGAAGCTGCCAATCCAGGTGAGAGGGTATAGCAATTGACAGATGACTCAGCGAAGTCCTGGAAGAGCGGCTAGGAAGTCGACCGGACAGGGCAGGACGACCACGCCTCTAAGGTGCAAGAGGAACATGACAGGTTGTGACTTGAAAATGCAGTTTGCGAATGGAAAAGCTAAAAATAGGGGAAAATAGGAACGTGAAAGTAAGCATTCCGAATGTCGGTGGATGCCAGAAACTCCACCCTTTTCCGTTGAAGAAATAGCTGAGTGGAGAAACTCCATCCGAAGAAGGAGGACCTTGTCAAATTTGGTAGAAGTTTGAGGTCCAGGATTAGTCTTAGTTTTCGGTCCCTCTTTTTGGAACCAAGATCCCTTAGATCTAGACAGTCCTGGAAAACTCTTCCACTGCTGGTTGTCTATAGGAAACATGTGATCACAGGGAGTGACAACAGAGGCGTTTTTGAACGCAGAGTACACTTCCATTCTCTGAGCTATAATGCCCTTCTGGATGTAATGGTATTTGCAGGTGACAGCGCCGCATAACTAGCCGCATCCAAGAGGCATGAACCAGCTAGTCTCCTGCTCAAGAAATTTGATTGACCGGCTGTACTGTCTTCGGGAAAAGGTTACTGTTGTGAAGTAGTAAAGGTCTTCGACCAGGAGACTATTGCTCTAGCAACCCAAGGGGTGGTTAAGGAGAGCATTAAACCCGAGGCTGCAAGACGGAACGAATCAGATCTGCTATCTGATAGTCCGTAGTAATTTTAATTGATAACCCCTCGGGCAGGAATACTGGTAGGTATGCCACAGGAGATTTTCCCCGGTTAATCTGCCAAGTGGCAGAAGGACCGGCTGCATCCAGGTGGTCAGAAAAAGCAGTCTCTTGCAACCTCCGCTCTCTTTTGACAGTGAGGAGTTAAAATGATGAACCCTTGATCCACCACCCTCTTAACAAAGAAGTGGAGAGGGATCGTCCACCTTATTGCCTCCTCTGCTAAATAGTGGTTATGCAGAGAGGAGTGCTTGGATGCCAAAAGAGGGGTGCCATTGTACATCCACAGAGTTCAGGTCTCCGGGTGGACAGGGCTGGTTCCGGTGTTAGGTCTGGCTGCAGAAGAGTATACATGGAGGAGACACTCCATGTGCTCATCTATTGATAGTGTAGGGAGATCGGTGCCCTTTAAAAGGACCCGTCGCCCCTAAGAATCAGACCAGGCATGGCATCTCACATCATAGGGGGGTATACGTGGAGGGGATACCCCACGTGTTTGCATATTGGCTGAAAAAAAGGATATGTTGGTGTCAACCTGAGCCTGCCTCCAGATATTTGGCCGAAAATCTGTGGGACTTAGATCCTTCTGATTTAGGCTGCTGTAACCGCGTTTTTCCCAATGGGTTGGCTCTGTAAGAGATCTGACGTTCTCTGTCTTGATTAGGTCAACCTGGGCCAGCGGGGTTTGCCGCTGTGGTCCACCCGAAAAGACTTAAAACGTGCCTGAAACTGGCGACGAAATACTGCCTAAACCTTTGCTGTGGGAGAAAATTGCTTTCTCCTCCTGTGGTATCAGAAATGAGCTTATCCAATTTTTCGCCGAATAATCGGCCGCTCTGATAGAGCAGTAAGAGACTTCATCCAAGAACGCATTAATCAGATAGTTACCTGCTAGGGCAACCTGATTCGAAATCTCGGTCACCTCTGATGGCAGATCCTTATCCTGTTGAGCTCTCCTCAAAGACTCTGATCAGGATATGGCCTTGGCCACCCAAGACGCCGCAAGAGAGGGCAAGAGGGTTGAGCCTAAGGCCTCAAATACTGAACGCACCAGGCCTTCCATAAGTAGATCGGTTGGATCCTTAATAGAAGAACCATTAGGAATAGATAATAACGTCTTCAGAAACCAAATGAGATATGGGAGGGTCTACCGAAGGGGATTCCGCCCACTTCCTACGGAACTCTGAGGCGAAAGGATGTCTGCATTTAGAGCCTTCTGCCACGAGAACGCCTATCCGGCCGCTCCCAGAGACGCTGTACTAAATCCTCAAACTCAGGATGAGAACAAAAACAAAACAAAACTCTATGGGGCTGCTTAAAAGACACCAGGTTTTGGTTGATGGCTTCAATGAGGCTGTCTACTGACTCCTAGTAATCAGGCACCTCTAAATTGAGGGACCCTTCGGAATCGTACTCCGAACCATGTTCACTAATCTCCGCTGGTGAGGGTGAACGAAAGATGGAACTCAGGGAGACAGATGCACCCAACGGACCGGGGGACACGGTGTGGGTTCGATTCCCCCACGTCTGCCTAGTGAGAGAGCGGCCCCTGCAGGCCGGAGGCTCCTGTGAGTCGGAGGACCTTTCCAGGACAAGCGAACCGCTGCCTCTGGACCCAGATGGGGTCTGAAGGGACTCGATTGCCTTTCTCTTAGGGATGCCATAGATTGCGACAAAGACAAAGCCCATTCCGGGGGGAAGACCATGCTTTCGGCTCCTAACACACTGGGCTGAGTCGCAGGGGAGGGCTCCTGAGCGTGCTCGGAACTGCAGGCCTCACAGAGACGATTACTCTGGGCAAGCGGAAAAGTGGACCGAGAGGCCATACATGCAGCATATATAAAAACGTATGAGACTGGGTCCTTCTAGCCATGCTGCTGTTATAATCAGAACTTGGATAAGCTGCAGGAATATATAGTGCAGCTGCCAGGCTGGGGGGAGTAGCACTTACCCCAGTCCTGTGTCTCCAGCTGTCCTGTTGAACCCGTCACAGGAGGAAGCATCAGTGATGTCCCATATAAAAAATGTGCCCAATTGGTGGACGGTCCCATTGGAAATGGCGGAGTTTCGACTAGCGGCCTATTGGAGGCTGAAGCCGGGGGCTAAATTTTTCCCCAGCATTGGCCAGAGGATGAGGGGGCGGAGCCGCCAGAAGATGATGCGGCTTAAAGGGGTGGGACTTCTGCCTGGGGTCTAACCACGCCAGAAGGCGGGGCCTAAATTATCTGAGGCCCGCCCGAGTATGGTGGGGACGGACCCAGAAAAGGGAGGCAGGAACGGGATCTCGGCCCGCGGCCTGGCGCCGCCAGCAGCAGGTAACTCCCAGCACCCACCCGAGAACACGGGCACGGGGCTGGAGCGAGGCTTCCCATTTCGAATGGCAGGGGAAAACAGCGCAGGAGCCCTCCCAGCCCCCCACCTTGCATGGCTCCAGAGATTAAGGTTAGAGGGGGCTGTATAAAAGACGGCACGCAGGCATGCTAGCTCCATCTTCCCTTCAGGGGATGAGGAAATGGACCGTCCGCCTCCTTCCATCACCGTTGTCTGAGCATTGGTGATGCAGTGAGGGCCGCACGGACTGTCCATATGCGCCTGTACAGCCTAAGGTTTCGTTACTTTAGGGTGGTCAGGGCCGAGTCCGGCTTATTGCCCCACGTTGCGGGAGAGGATACGTGGATGCGACACTCCACGTGCTCGCCCGTTGTTGGTTTGGGGAGATCGGACCCCTTCAAAAGGGTCTGTCGTCAATGTCTCGTCTTCCATGGTGAAAAAGAAAAGGAAAAACAAAACGGGAGGTCTGGAAACCAGACCTGTGCCTCCTAAGACACTAAGCATGAACTGGTTAGCTGAGAGCCAACAGGAAGGTGTATACTGTGGGAGGAGCTAAGTTTTTTTTGTATCACTTAGTGTCAGCCTCCTACTGGCAGCAGCATACACCCAATGTTTCTGTGTCCCCCAATGAGGTGAAGGAGAAATGTATATCATGTCAGAAGAGAGATCATTGTAACAGCGGGAACACTTTTTTTTTGTGTGATCGGTGATCGGAAAATCCAGCCCTGATCAAGTTCTCTGGGGACTCAGCTACCCCCGGTAGCCAAGACACTGGAGATTTTCCGACTCTGGGGGGTTACAGCCTTATTCCTGATCACCATTTTAAAATGGCGATGAGAAAACAAGTAGCTTTAGCTGCAGCGGTTTTAATGCCTATTGGAGGTCCTTAAGGGGTTTTCCTATGGACAAAGTTAAATTTAAAATTGATTTTAAATCAATAGATCTTGGATTTATAATGACTTCCACAACTGGATGTGTTTTAAAAAAATGTTCCTGAGCAGAGATAATGTTATAAATGTTCCCCTGCTGTGTACTGTGTAATGGCCGGGTCTGACCGTGCAGTAACATGGTCTGATCATACCACATGTCCTCGGCAGGGGAGGACACAGAAGAGACTATACAGATAGCACAGCATTGGATCAAAGCTGATTCTTTTTGTTAGGCCGGGGTCACACTGGCGTATTGCTTCCGATGCGAGAGCATCGGATGCAATATGCTAATGACCCTCGGCTCCTGCTCGCATGCGTCATGCGTCTGTGCTCCGATTCTCTTGCACAGGGAGGATCGGAGCACAGCTGCGGAGGAGGTGGAGAAATGAATTTCTCCATCTTGTCCATTGCTGGGATCCGCTTATAGCGCACATCACTCGGATGATATCCGAGTGGTGTGCGCTGTCTCACTCGCACCCATAGGCTTACCGTATATACTCGAGTATAAGCCGAGATTTTCAGCCCAAAATTTTGGGCTGAAAGTGCCCCTCTCGGCTTATACTCGAGTCACAGTGGGCGGCAGGGTCGGCGGGTGAGGGGGAGAGGGCGCTGAGGCATACTCACCTAGTCCCGGCGCTCCTGACGCTGCCCCTGCCTGTCACACTGTCTTCGGTGCTGCAGTTCTTCCCCTCTTCAGCGGTCACGTGGGACTGCTCATTAGAGAAATGAATACGCGGCTCCACCTCCCATAGGGGTGGAGCCGCATATTCATTTCTCTAATCAGCGGTGCCGGTGACCGCTGATAGAGGAAGAGGCTGCGGCACCGAAGACCGTGTGACAGGCAGAGGGAGCGGGACGCCGGGAGCAGGTAAGTATGTAATATTCACCTGTCCGCGTTCCACACGCCGGGCGCCGCTCTGTCTTCGCGTCCTCTTGCTCTGACTGTTCAGGTCAGAGGGCGCAATGACTCATATAGTGTGCACGGCGCCCTCTGCCTGATCAGTCAGTGCGGAGAGACGCCGGGACGGGACGCTGGGAGCTGCAAGCAAGAGAGGTGAGTATGGCATTTTTTTTTTTATTGCAGCAGCAATGGCACAGCTTTCTATGGCACAGCTATGGGGCAATACTGAACGGTGCAGAGCACTATATGGCAGCTATGGGGCAATAATGAATGGCGCAGAGCACTATATGGCACAGCTATGGGGCAATAATGAACGGTGCAGAGCACTATATGGCACATCTATGGGGCAATACTGAACGGTGCAGAGCACTATATGGCAGCTATGGGGCAATAATGAACGGCGCAGAGCACTATATGGCACAGCTATGGGGCAATAATGAACGGTGCAGAGCACTACATGGCACAGCTATGGGGCAATAATGAAGGGTGCAGAGCACTATATGGCACAGCTATGGGGCAATAATGAAAGGTGCAGAGCACTATATGGCACAGCTATGGGGCAATAATGAACGGCGCAGAGCACTATATGGCACAGCTATGGGGCAATAATGAACGGTGCAGAGCACTATATGGCACAGCTATGGGGCAATAATGAACGGTGCAGAGCACTATATGGCAGAGCTTTCTATGGCACATCTATGGGGCAATAATGAACAGTATGGAGCATTATATGTGGCACAGCTTTATATGGAGCATCTTATGGGGCAATAATGAACGGTATAGAGCATCTATTTTTATTTTTGAAATTCACCGGTAGCTGCTGCATTTCCTACCCTAGGCTTATACTCGAGTCAATAAGTTTTCCCATTTTTTTTGTGGCAAAATTAGGGGGTCGGCTTATACTCGGGTCGGCTTATACTCGAGTATATACGGTATATGAGTGCGAGTGAGCCGAGAGTTTTCCTCGGTCCGAGACAATCGCAGCATGCTGTTGGGAGCGGCCCCATATGGTAACATTGGTCCGAGTGCAATGCGATTTTTTATCGTATTGCACTCGGCCGTATTACGGTTTAGTGTGATCCCGGCCTTAGATAAAGCATTTCCCTACCTGTCTGTATATTTTTTTTCTTTCCCCCTGCCCAAAAGATGTGGTATGATCAGACCATGTCTCTGTACTGTCAGACACAGCCATTACACAGTACACAGCAGGGGCACATATATAAGATTATCTCAGCACAAGAACAATTTTTTAATCACATCCAATTGTGGAACTTATTATTATTCCACGATCTATTGATTAAAATTACCTTTATATAGCACAGCAGTGTGTATAGAAGCTATCATCAGGAAATGACCTATTGTGGATTTTGTGTTACAAGTGTTTTTTGATGGCAGTGTCTAATTAAAAATAAATAAAATATATAGCAATCTTGCAATTTCACACTCGCCACTGGGGCCTTTTTAGACTAATTCTAGTCCTTTTAGGCAGGAAGAGCTTTCTGGACTACAATGACTAGTAACACCTCTATACACAGCTGATAGTACAGGATCTGCCATTCACAGTTGTGGATGTCACAGCTGACCCTGCTCATCCACCCTTCAGTGACCCCTGCACAGGCTCAGCAGACACTTCAACATAAAAGATAGGGTTAGAGTCTGACTATTGTGGCTATGAAAATTAAACAGATAATTAAAATATAAAAAAGTGGCCAGAGCTAAAATTGAAAGATTTCTTCTTTTGATTTTTAATACATATTGTGGTATATAAAAAGTACACTTGATATAAAAGCCTGATTTAAACAATAGGTCATTTTCTGATGACAGCCTCCTTTCAAGCGATCTCTAAGCAAACAGTTTGAAGCTTTTGGAACCTAGATCCCGACGGCTGCCATAAACAAACTTCCCATTGTCATTTTCATTAGAGCAAACCATAGACATCTCCTGACTGTGTATATGATCTTTTCACCACATGTATATATGTTTCTTTTCACTACATATTCTTTAGATAATTATACATTTTACATACTGTAGTTTAAGAATTAAGTCACGCTGATTGCCAGCCGGCTTCCCGCAGTAAGGCAACGTGGAGCCAGCTGTCAATTAACATGATGTTAGCAGTGAAGCTCCTTCAACAGAGCAGAGGGAAAGAGAAGGCACTGCTCTGTTGACATGACGTCACTGGAAGAAGGCGAATCACTGGCACGAGCAGTTTATGACCCCTCTGAACTGGGACAGATCATCACAGGCCAGAAGAAGCAGGTATTTAGCTATAACCATCCTGTAAGTTCTTAACAGGAGTCCTGGATTTCACTTACAGCCAAGATCTTCATTTCTAAATGACAGTTTTTAGCTTTTCGAATGCCACAAGATTCTGCACCTGACAACTAAACCACCATGGGGAAGCGAATTAACACGTGGCTGACACATTCTGCTGTGGAGGAAAATGACAGAAGGAAATGGATAGAATCGGAGATGGACATTTGTATGCATGGAGATCAGTAGAATGTAAGCCTCTTCCCTCTCTACCGGTCTACCTTTGTGAGTTTATTGTAAATGATAATTGTATTTTGCTATAACCCTTTCTCATGTATAGCATCATGGGATCAATTGCGTTCTATAAATAATAATTATGTGCAGATCTACGTAAACAGGTGTGTTAACTCACAGACGAGTAGGCACTAACACACAAAATTCACACAAGCTGCACCAAAATCCACTTCATGATGCAAAAAATATCATTTGGTTCTACAGGTGCACACATTGTGAGTCCAATAATCTTTGATAAACAGTGTGAACACAATTCTATGAACAAATATCTGATTACAAGTATGACTATACCTTCTTTTAGAAAGAGCCATTATTTCCCCATGCCCCACCATGATATACAATGAATAAGTAGGAATCGGTGAGGGGGTGGGGGGCAACATCACATCTTACATCAGTCATGTGAAAACAGTTTTAAAGTCACGCTAGTAAGAAACCAAGTAATACTACAACACCTTTAGCTCACATCAACCAGTGTAAAATCACAACAGCGTCAGGTCAACAATGGGGAGTACTCCAAACCAAGATGACCACTGATGGAACATGTGCTGGACAGAATTGTGTTTTTTTAATGAAATGGATGGAGAACCTCCTCTCAGTTTGGGTTATCGTTCTGAAACAAACCCATTTAAGTATGATTACCATGGGAATATGCTTCCACCATGCAATGGAACACACTGCAGAGAATACAGCTGGATTTCATGCAGAGCTGGGCCATGGTATTAATAAAACTTAGACCTTTTCATGTGTGATGCCGCTTGGGAAAAACAGCATCTAGGTTCTATGTAATATGTTTCTTCAGTGTCCTGCTGCTTGCTGAATTTCACAAGTTTCACAGCTTTTTCTTTGGCGCTTCATATTATTGCTTTATCAGGCGTCTCGCCTGGGAGAGGAGGATGCTTGCTACATATTAGATCTTCAGCCAATACATGACATTCACATAATAGGTAGAGGTCTTACTTTGAAAGGGATGATTGAGAATGCGGAGTGTGTGCAGTTATCCCAGAAGGGACACTAGATACTGATAGATTATGTCAAACTCCACTTTGCGCTCTTTAGTGGCAAAGGAGATTCCATTTAGGCATTATTACTCCGGGGTGTAATAATTGAAATGAATAGAAATATACACACTATTACAGAAAGTAGCAACATAGCAGTAAGAAGTACAGGTACGTGTCCAAGAAAAAGTGAGTTACCAATGACAGGCGTAAGAAATCATATATTTTTTATGTATTTTACTGCTGTTTAGAGGAAACGATTAGTTATATATACCAAATTTAAGCAAATCTAATAAAACCAAGCACAGCACACTCCAATATCCTCAATGCTTATTTATAGCATGAAAACAAAGCCAATCTGTCATTAGAGGTACCACTCTGGCACCATGTGTGAACACGGAATTCCATCACACAGGTGTCTCTGCCGGGTTATGGCCGGAGCTTGGAGCTAGAGAACCTAAACAAGGTGTTTAACTCCACGATGGAGATTATATTGGCGGTGCATTGCCTGACGTGTATCGCAATGACAATTTGTACTTCTAATTATGGAAAGTTCATAATATATATATTAATACATTATAATACATATACAATGAAGGTAGTGGAACATGCTGCTTGTTTTTATCAAGTCTGCAGTTGAAACTTGTAGAGAGCCTATACAGAGCACTTGTCAGGTGTTCATTATAATTAAGGGGACTTGAAGGAACTTGATTGGAATTATAAGTGAATTATTAGGTTAAGGAGGAAACATGGACCACAGATCAATTTCTCTAAACTCCACAGCACATGAACGCTCGTCTCGGCTGAGCATTTAAAATGGGGAGAGTGGAGAAAACTGCTGCCTGAGGTCTGGCCACCGTTTATTTCTCCAGAAAACACAAGTATCCAGAGTTGAAATCTCAACTATGCAGACCTGGTCTCCCCCCCCCCCCCCCCCAATGTTACATTTGGAGATGATCAGGAGGCCCTCATTCCATCCCCAGCAAAATCAGAGTTTCTTCAGAGGACATTACTCTAATATGTATGAGGGATTTTACTTGAAATCAAATGATTTAGAAAATATACGACCGAATCTCCAGTTCCAATGTTTCCAAAGATTAGCAGCTATATAGGTAAGGAGTGTAGCCAATAGCTTCAGGTTCTAGCAGTGAAAGGGAAGTTTAGTACCTTGAAAGGATTTGTGCCAAGATGTGACTTTTCCTTCTATCCATAGTAGGGAATAACTTCCTGATCGCTGGTTGTTCTACTGCTAGGACCCCCATTGATTACAAAAATATCTGAATGGAATGGAAGTTGAGCGTGCCCACCTTCATTGCATTCACTTTTAACGGGACCCCTGGAGATAACTAAATACATCATGTGGCTATCTAAGTAGCTCCCAATGAGAATTAAAGGGTTATCCCCACAATGGTAATTTTTATTTTATTTTTACAAAGTACAGTATCTATATAACTATTGTTCATATACAATACAAGCTCAACATAAAGTTTCTTTTATCTTGTGTCTATTTTCATCTCCTTCAGCCCCACATTTCCCAGCAACACTCTGCTTCTCCCCAGTGCTGCAGGCTCCTCTCTCTATTCTCCTATGTAATTCCTGATACAGAAACATAGATCTTAACATAAGTAATTTTATTTATTTGGATGAGGTGACCAGTGATAGCTTTGAATAAAGTGGGTGTGACAAATATTCATTTCTATTTACAATATAATCCACATTTAATTGGTAGATCCCGGGGATCTTCAAAACATGATTAAGTGCTTCCCTGCAAGCATAGCAGAGCTGAGCATAAAATTTCCGAGCTGTGTTACAACAAAGCCGTCAGAGAAATGAGGATATAATGATATGAGAGAGTCTGAATTATGTTTTATCAGACAGCGTCATAGGTGCATCTGCTTTTCATGAATTAGAATCATTAGGTGCAAATACAGCTGGCATAATAGGTATCATAGCGGAGTTGTGCTGCTAGATGTTTATATTAGATGGGGTCATTAGGTGCATCTGAGAATGCTTAGCCAACAGTATTAGATCGACTGGGATATGGATCCAGTGGCAGCTCAGGGGAAAAAACACTGGTTAAGGAGGGGGTGATCATTAAGGGGGTTACGGCTACAAGTCAGTACAAAGTTAAAAATGTATGGTATAGGCACACATTATCAATTTAAACGAAAATAGAAATCTAAGATCAAATTATGATTTTGCAAACCCTTTAATGGTGCGGAAGGTGCACATGCTTGAGCTCCACTTTATTCAGATGCCACTTCATAGCCCTGTTCTCGAGATTGGTGGCAGTCGCTGGGGTCAGGCCCCCGGCAATCAGGAAGTCATTATTCTATCCTATGGATTGAGAATAACTTCACATCTTGGTAACAACATTTTACGCACCATGACTATAATTATTGCTAATGGCTCATTAGACTACATTTCTATTAATGTTAAACAAGTTATTTTTTTTATGTAAATGGTGATGAATTTATTAGCTGGTCATTATGGAGCACTATACTATTACCTATTTTAGGATATTACTACAGGTTTTTTTCTCAAATATTATTAAAGTCTTACAATACTGTAGTCTTGTTGTCATAGGGCACTATCAAACACTTAAATCATAATATATATTTTTTTCCAATATGAAAATTTATGATTAAAATATGACGACATCAGCAAGTACATACTGATAGTGCTATGGGGACGCAGGCTAAGCCATACAAGGTTTGATCCAGTCATCGCTGTAGATACCGTTGGGATAGAGCTACTCAGATGTGTGACATAACTGAATAATTGGAGGACTCCAATTCTACCTGAGGACATTCAATTAGTCATAAAGATAATGCTACAGGAAAAAATGATGCAAGTAGTTCTCTGTTGACAATTGCTATTTTGGAGCTCAAAAGCCGTTGTCATCCATTATATTCAACATTTTTACATCAACGTTTGGAAGAAAATTAAATTCATGTGACTTCATTTTCATCCCAGATGTGCACTGCAGAAGTGTAATCACCAAACAGTTTATGGAGCTGGAAACAAGGAAAAGTGCTAAAGCTCTTTAGAAAAATTCCCACTGCATATATCCTGCCCATAAGAGCGCGCCGGGCTGTTAAACTGACCTTGAAGCCTCAGACGCTGACAAACTAATGCTACAATTTACTACCGCAGAAGACTTCACCAAAATACACCACTGGGGAAGAGAGAATCACAAAAATCAGTGAGCTCAGAGAAATTCAACGCTCCTTTACACAATGCGGAATGTTTCCTATGTTTTTTTTTTCAATATCATGCTATTAATAAAAAGATTAAGAATAATTATCTGCCATTTGGCTTTGTGATATATTGTACAAAAAGCCACAAAAGTACAACTGTTACACATGGAAGTTTGATTAATGATGCATAAAAAGACCTATAAACATTAGACAGTAAAGAATTATTTAGCTCCAAGTGTATATGCAAGGTACAAGAAGGAAGAGATTAGATCATTCAGTCTTTCTGCATAACTAACCTCAAAAAAGGGCTGCATGGCCTACACATGGTAACAGCTAAGAGATCGGGAACCTCCTAAAATATCCAGCGACTGCATTAAATGCAATTCCTTGAACACCTTTTAGTGAAGCTTTATGGTTTGTCCATATGGTGCCATAAAGCAAGGAGATGCATTGGAAGGAGGAATCAGACACGGCGATTAGGACACTATGGGGGAGACACAAACAGGCTAAGGATATGGAGACATGAAGAGACCACTGGCCAGGAACACAGAGCAGACATTCAGTTTAACTACAAGCTAAAGCAGTTAGAAAATGGTTATTACAGTCCGCATCATTTGCTTTTTTGGAAGTGAACAGTGTTGGACAAAAACAGTCAATTGGAAATCTGTGGCAAAAGTACACGACAGCTCTGCATTTGTCCAAATTGTCCAATTGTACTGAAAGATTATAGAGAATGAGCATTCCTAGGACGCTTGCTCACAATAATCTTGAAGTCTAAGACAAGCTGCTGATCACCTGATGACCAACAAGAACGCTCGTTCGTCAGGTGAAACGATAGTGTGTGTTATACACACACACAAAAAATTACCGTAAGTTTTCAGGAGCTCATCGTCCTATATTAAAAGTACGGTTGTACTCAATAGCAAATATCCTTTGTACAGTGAACTTTCTACTACAGATCAGAAATCAGCTCCCAGTCTGTGTAATCAGGCAATTAAAGGATAGCAGATAAGTTGGGTGTTGGTCCACCACGGATCTGGTATTACTGGCTTACCTAAAGAAACATCATCAATATGTTAGAATCATAGAATGTTAGAGTTGGAAGGGACCTCCAGAGTCACTGTGTTCAACCCCCTGCTCAATGCAGGATTCACTACGACATCTCAGATAGATGTCTTCCTAGCCTCTGTTTGAAGACTTCCATTGAAGGAGAACTCACCACCTCTCGTGGCAGCCTGTTCCACTCGTTGATCACCCTCACTGTCAAAAAGTAGTTTCTAATATCTAATTTGTATCTTCTCCCTTTCAGTTTAATTCCATTGTTTCTCGTGTTTCCATGTGCAAATGATGATCCCTCTACACTGTGACATCTATTCAGATACTTGTAAACAGCTATAAAGTCTCCTTTTGGCCTTCTTTTTGCAATCTAAACATTCCAAGAGCCTTTAACCGCTCCTCGAAGGACATATTTTGCAGTCTGCTCACCATCCTGGTAGGTATTCTTCTCTGAACTTGTTCCATTGTTTCAATATCTTTTTTAAAATGTGGTTCGCAGAACCGTATTCCAGATGAGGCCTGACCAAGGAGGAGTAATGAGGATAATTACTTCACGTGATCAAGACTCCATGTTTCTCATGCCTCCCAGAATTATATTTGCTTTTTTTTCTGCTGCAACACATTGATGATTCATGTGCAGTCTGTAATCTATTAGTAAACCCAAGTATTTTTCAAATGTGCTGTTGCTTAGTTCTATTCCTCCCATTCTGTAGATGTCATTTTCGATTTTCTTGCCCAGATATGTAGAATAGTTAATTTCTCCCTATTAAATACAATTTTATTAGAATGACTCATGTGCAGCCTTAGATCCAGACATCTTTAAATAAGACGCAAGCCAACATAAGAGACTTCCTAGAAAAAAACAACTTTAAGATGTGAAGATAGATTAATCTATTTATAGACGCAATAATAGAATTTAGAAATATTTGAGATGTAAATATTATGCATGTGCTAAAAAAGATTTGTTGTGTTTTTTTGTATAGCTATATTTTTAATCATATATAAAATAACTACGTGACAATATACCTGAATGGACAAAGCATATTCAATGTTGTCAGAGACACAGTACATTGTGTGGTGTTCTAAGAAAACAATGTAACGCAGCATCAATTGTTATAAATATTTTACTGTTCTGTATTGAAATAATTGCCCTTTACGGTGCACTCAAACAAAGTGAGTAATTCAATGCAATCCTTGGTTTTCTCTTGCTCGTCTCATATTCCCACTCTGACAAGACAGACATCTGTGCTGTCTCCTGTGCCCTTTGCATTTTTGCTGTACTATACAAGATGCTACTAAGCTTTCCTATGCAACATGTATAATGCAAAGCTCTGCACACGGCATCAGCCTAGCTGTCATCACTCTTTTCCATCTGTTCCACTTTTAATCTGAAGCAGGGTGGCCCAAGCCAACATGATAAGACGTGTAATAACCTCACCCCGGCTGCCAAAACAGTGCACTGGAACCATGGCATGACAGGGCTTGTGCTAGGACTAATTATACATTTACCTTTCATTGACAAGAAAGAACAGATCAAAGGCGAACATGTTCCTCACAAGGAATGCCAGCTGAAGAGGCAACCAACCAGAAGAGTACACCAGGCATGGACAATGCACATGTTAGTGGTTCTTTTCCTACAATAGATATTAGCTAATAGCTTATAACTAATAACCATATGTCATGATATCATAAATCTTACATCTTGCACATGTTTATATCAATTTACAATCTTCATTGATGACCTCATCTTACAATACATAACACATGGCTTTAATAAAGAAACGCTCAGACTGAGCTCACTGACAAAGGACAACCTTACGGCAAAGTTATTTAGTTTATTTCTTTTCGACTAAAGTAAGGGCTCATGCAGATGTCCATGGATCTCTGTCGGACCACAGACTAGTGCACTGACCGACCAAAGCGCACCTGCATCATACAATATATGAAGCGCTCATGCTCCAGGCGGGAGTGCCACAGCCAGTCCGTGCATTGTGGTTTGTGATCGAACAGAGATCCACAGATGCATGCGCCATAACATTTCAATTGATTTCACCCTGCCCAATTAATGGGAACAATTGTTACTAAAAGCACTCGTTTAACAAAATTCATGCAGTGTAAATGAGTGAAATTATCTTTCGGCGGTCTCCAAAGATCATTGTTCTTGGCAGCACATTGTCCTACATAAACAGGATCTGTGCTGCTGAAACCAATGGTAACCTATGAGCACTGAATGATCCATTATGGTTCAGGGCACATCTGAAGTGCAGTCTGCCTACAGGCTTATAAGCCATGGCCAAGCATTTTCCGATGGTGGTCGTTACCGCTGCAAAATCATCAAATGTTGCTCCACACTTTCTGCGAAAACTAGTTAGTGTCCAGTGTTTTTTCTGATAAGCTTTTAAAGGGCTTTTCCACAAATGACTTTCCTCCCTTTTGGCTTCCACTAAATTAAAATAATAAAGTCATGTGTTACTTGGCGCACCCAGGTCCAGCGCTTTGTTTACGCAGCTGTCCTGGTCTTTGTTGACAACTGAAAAGATGGCAGCACAATTACAATGCATGTGGCCCATGCAGCCAATCCCCGGACTCAGCTGCTCTACCTAAATAGGTGGCACGATCCACTGAGATGGTCACTTGTGTTGTAACCGTAATGTCACTTGTGCAATGGTCGGGATGTCACGTGTGCAGTAGTCGTGATGTCACATGTGCTGTAGTCGTGATGCTACATGTGCTGTAGTCGTGATGCTGTGGTCGTGATGTCACATGTGCTGTAGTCGTGATGTCACATGTGCTGTAGTCGTGATGTCACATGTGCTGTAGTCGTGATGCTGTGGTCGTGATGTCACATGTGCTGTGTTCGTGATGTCAAGTGCTGCAGTTGTGATGTCACGTGTGCAGTCTGTCAACAAAGACTACGGCAGGAATGGAGAAACATCTGTTTATTATCTGTTTTACTTAAAGAAACAACAAAACATATTCCCACCATCCCATCCCTCCTCACACTGACCCAATCTCCCGTTCCATTATTTGATATATGGTTACAGGTAACTACCTATTCTAAACTACCTATACATGTAGAGATGTATACGGACTATCAGAGTGTTTATTCATATGGCTGACTGATAAACTTCCATTCAAAATTAGTTATAGCAAAACATTAAAACTGTGAGTTTAAATTTTCACAATAGTGTACTAAAATATGAGATATGTGGCAGATCTGGAACACAACGCATCAAAGTTTTTTCTGGACTTTGGGCTTTGCGCATTCTCTAGTTAGGTTTCACACAGGCAGGTGTAAGACACAGTCAGGCCCAGGTCCCTCTCTGCCCCCCATTTATTTTCAGGTTTTCTGGAATAAAGCTAGGTGAGGTAGTTGAGTTCGGGACCATCCCGAGTGGCTACAACTTGTAGCAGTGGTATGACTTTTACACTTTTTTCATTAAAAAAAATGTCAAGTATCCTGTGTTTTTACTATTTACTTACTACAGGGTATCTATTCATTGTTTTTATTCTGTTTATTAAATACTGAAGGCCTAGCCTTTGGGCTGACCATCAATATCAGATAGGTTGATGCTTACCTCCCTTCTAATAGAAATCTCTGCAGATCAATCACATTTAGTGAGTTGCAACATGGTAAACAGCCACTACCAAAAGTACAGAGCTGTGGCTGGTAGATGCTGAAGGGAACGCATGCCTTTCAATCAGCTGAACACTGGTGGGGCCAGGAGAAGAACCCTAGCCAATCTGATATTAACGGCCGAACCTAAGGACAAGTCATCAATATTAAAAGTGCCTGATAACTTGTTCAAAGGGTTATTTCCATCTCCAAAATTTATGGTATATCAACAGGACCTGTATCTATCCAAATTTATGGCCCACCTGGTGGAAAGATGGATGAAATAACCCCTTTTAAAAAGATGCGAGGACCAGCAGAAGAAAGATGCTGAAACAGAAAATATTACTTTTTCCTCTCCAGCTGATGGCCACAATTACTTTTATCTGGCCTCCAGAAGATGTTGCTGTTCTAGACTAGAAAAATCAGCTGGGCTATCTCAATTTTTACCATAAAGGAAGATTATATGTATGTGTTAAGGGCCAATATTCGGCAAAAAAGAGTCCTTAGAAACCCCCAGTTTTTTACTATTGGCCTTTCTAAACAAGCCAGCACTTATCTGACCAAAAGTGCCCATATGCTAAAAAGTCCTAGTTATCGGCAGCACATCATTCTGCATAATCAGGATCATAATCAGTGTGCTGCCGATAACATGAAATTCTGAGGTCAAGGAACAATCATATTAGCCAATTACTAATTACTAGATGGTGGCCCGATTCTAACACATCGGGTATTCTAGAATATGCATGTCCACGTAGTATATTGCCCAGCCACGTAGTATATTGCCCAGGCACGTAGTATATTGCCCAGCCACGTAGTTTTTTGCCCAGTCACGTAGCATATTGCCCGGTCACGTAGTATATTGCCCAACCATGCAGTATATTGCCCAGCCACATAGTATATTGCACAGCGACGTAGTATACAGCACTTAAATCTACTATATAATTGTCTAAGGGTCACTTCCGTCTTTCTGTCTGTCCTTCTGTCACGGATATTCATTGGTCGCGGCCTCTGTCTGTCATGGAAATCCAAGTCGCTGATTGGTCGTGGCAAAACGCCAACGACCATTGCCACGACCAATCAGCGACGGGCACAGTACGCCGGCAAAATGGCCGCTCCTTCCTCCCCACAGTCAGTGCCCACTCCATACTCCCCTCCAGTCAGCCCTCACACAGGGTTAATGGCAGCGTTAACAGACCGCATTATGCCGCGGTGTAACGCAACTATTAACCCTGTGTGACCAACTTTTTACTATTGATGCTGCGTATACAGCATCAATAGTAAAAAGATCTAATGTTCCAAAGAATAATAATGAAAAAAAAAACCCGTTATTCTCACCCTCCGACGTCGCGCCCTGTCCTCGGCAGTGCAAGCGGCAGGTTCCGGTACCAAGGATGCTATGCGAGAAGGACCTGCCATGACATCACGGTCACAGGTCCTGTGCTCATACCAACCCTGGGACCGGAAGCTGCCGCGTGCTCCGCACACAGGCGCCAGGACTTCAAGGGGCTTTCGGAAGGTGAGTATATGTTTATTTTTTATTTGCCCAGTCACGTAATATATTTCCCAGTGACGTAGTAGATTGCCCAGCCACGTATGTAACAGGTTAAAAAAAGATTTAAAATAAAAAATAAACATATACTCACCTTCCGAAGGCCCCTTGAAGTCCTGGCGCGGTGCACGAGGCAGCTTCCGGTCCCAGGGTTGGTATGAGTGCAGGACCTGTGATGACGTCGCGGTCACATGACCGTGACGTCATGGCAGGTCCTTCTCGCATAGCATCCTTGGTACCGGAACCTGCCGCTTGCACTGTCGAGGACAGGGCGCGACGTCGGAGGGTGAGAATAACGTTTTTTTTTTTCATTATTATTATTTGGAACATTAGATCTTTTTACTATTGATGCTGCATACGCAGCATCAATAGTAAAAAGTTGGTCACACAGGGTTAATAGCTGTGTTAATGGAGTGCGTTACACCGCGGTCTGTTAACGCTGCCATTAACCCTGTGTGAGGGCTGACTGGAGGGGAGTACGGAGCGGGCACTGACTGCGGGGGAGGAAGGAGCGGCCATTTTGCCGGCGTACTGTGCCCGTCGCTGATTGGTCATGACAATGGTCGTGGGCGTTTTGCCATGACCAATCAGCGACTTGGATTTCCATGACAGACAGAGGCCGCGACCAATGAATATCCGTGACAGACAGACAGAAGGAAAGACAGAAAGACGAAAGTGACCCTTAAACAATTATATAGTAGATTTAATGGCCCGTCTACAGGGGCAAGTAGTCAGAAAATTCTCTATACAAACATCGTGCTTGAACCATAAATACAACATTTTCTAAAACATACCAAAGATGAAAAAAGTCTCTGTATATCACAGAATAAAAGCATGGTAATTGTCACTGATAGCTTCCATCAGTGCACAAGTGTGAATTGATTTGTTTGGGAGGTTTTAGAAGCAAGGTCAGCATGGATTGGGCACCAATTGTAGAGACATTTAACACAAGTAATGGGAAGGCAGGTTTTGTCATCATCCCGCTGATGGCTTGATGAACAGTTTAGGTAGGCCAGGTGGTGAGGTTTACAGCACACAGCCAGCCATTCCCCAAAGGACCCAGGCTTTAATGTGAGAGGCTTCATGATTTTGATGATGGTTTAAGTAAATTGTAATATATCAGGTTTTGCTTGGTGGTTGCAAAATGAAGAAACTCTGCAGCGTGACTTTCATCCTTCAGAAAGCACAGCATATATTTGATATGGGTTTGAGGTTTCAGACATAGACTGTGAAATAGACGCTCATAGCGGAGGGTGGGTTGGGAGATTTAGCTAAATAAATAGAGCAAGATCCTTTGGTAATGGCAGTTTTGCTAAATCGTCAGCTTAGCAGCTATGGAAAAGCCCAATTTATGATGACTTTGTGGTGTTGGCTTAAGAAAATAAACGAACTATACTTTAAGGTCTGCTATAGAGTCAGTGCTGCCATTGTGCAACTATGTGTCTTTTGATTTTCTCCACCACGTGGTGCCGGTAATTTACTACATACTTTTTACACTACAGCCAAAATACGCAACAAATAACCTCGGCCCATAACCACTGAGAATACTGCAGTGATGTCATCTAGATCAGAAAAATCCCTGAAGAAGTAAAACGTTTGTGCAACGCCATCTAATCTCAGGAGGTGCTAACCTCTTTACTACCTAGTGGTATTAGGATAGTAATCTGGAGTAAGCGAGCGATCGATAACACATAATAAACAAGCTGCTAATAAACTCTACATCCTGGCAGATACAACTACTACTTACATAAAGGTATACACTAATATCATGGCTTATGTGCGGAGGAGGAAGGGGTACTTTCAAAAACGCGGTGAAGTCATTTCAGCACGAGGTTAAGATAAACACATGTGACTAAAAGTTTCTAAATTAATAAATTCATATTCATCAAAAGTGATTGAAACATTCCTAAAGTCTAGAAAAAATTCGGAACATTCTAGTTTGTAAAGAAAAAAAAATCTATACAATACTGTATTTTTTCCCTCTTAAAGGGCACATTGAAAAGTTTACTTGGAGAGTTAATGAAGATGAATGTAGAGCAATGCACCTGGGATGGAGTAATCCTATTGCTGCACATACAATAAAGGTACCGTCACACATAGCGACGCTGCAGCGATACCGACAACGATCCGGATCGCTGCAGCGTCGCTGTTTGGTCGCTGGAGAGCTGTCACACAGACAGCTCTCCAGCGACCAACGATCCCGAGGTCCCCGGTAACCAGGGTAAACATCGGGTAACTAAGCGCAGGGCCGCGCTTAGTAACCCGATGTTTACCCTGGTTACCATCCTAAAAAGTAAAAAAACAAACGCTACATACTTACCTACCGCTGTCTGTCCTCGGCGCTCTGCTTCTCTGGTCTGGCTGTGAGCGTCACCGCTCTGCTTTCCGGCTGACCGACGCTCACAGCCAGAGCAGGAGGAGAGCAGAGCACAACGCTGGAGGACAGACAGCTGTAGGCAAGTATGTAGTGTTTGTTTTTTTACTTTTAGGATGGTAACCAGGGTAAACATCGGGTTACTAAGCGCGGCCCTGCGCTTAGTTACCCGATGTTTACCCTGGTTACCAGCAAAGACATCGCTGAATCGGTGTCACACACGCCGATTCAGCGATGTCTACGGGGAGTCCAGCGACGAAATAAAGTTCTGGACTTTCTTCCCCGACCAGCGATCTCCCAGCAGGGGCCTGATCGCTGCTGCCTGTCACACTGGACGATATCGCTAGCGAGGACGCATCAACGTCACGGATCGCTAGCGATATCGTCTAGTGTGACAGTACCTTAAGTTGGAGTATACTCGGGACTACAGAGCAGGAGAAGGACTTGGCATTCTGGTTACAAGTAAGCTGAGCAGCAGTACCCAATGTCAAAGCAGCAGCCGCAAAAGCAAACAAAATTATAGGATGTATAAAAAGAGATAAAATCCCGCGATCCCAACATATCACCACTTTATAAATCACAAGTGATCCAACATCTAGAATACCGCATCCAGTTTTGGGCTCCACATTTTAAAAAGAATATCAGGAAGTTAGAATCAGTTCATAGGTGGGCAACTACATTATTACAAGGGATGGAAGGCCTCTCATATGATGAGGGGTTGGAAAAGTTGGGCTTGTTTAGCTTCGAAAAAAGACACCTCAGAGGAGATCTCATTTACATGTATAAATGTGTGGCCAGTACAAAACACTGGCACATAACTTATTCCTTCCAAAAACTATACTAAGGACTAGGGGGCACTCATTACGGGTGGAAAAAAGGTGATTCTGGCAGTTAAATAGGAAAGGGTTCTTTACAGTTGGAGCAGTCAGACTGTGGAATGCCCGACCACAAGAGGTAGTAATGGCAGACACTATAACCGCTTTTAAAAAAGGGCTGGACGATTTCCTCAATACACATAACATTGTCGGTTATAGTAAGATTAGTGATGAAATGTACAATTGGCGGGGAAAGGTCGAACTTGATGGACCTAGATCTTTTTTCAACATATGTAACTATGTACTGTATATACTCGAGTATAAGTCGACCTGAGTATAATCCGAGGCACCAAATTTGGCCACGAAAAACTGGGTAAAGTTATGGCTCCCCATCCCTGTCCTTGTATGCATGGCTCCCTTTCCTCGTCCTTGTATGCATGGCTCCCCGTCTTTGTATGCATGGCTCCTTATCCCTGTCCTTGTATGCATGGCTCCTTATCCCCTTATGCTTGTATGCATGGTTCCTATAAAAAAAACAATAAAACAAAAACAAAACACGTCCTACTTACTTTCCCTGTGTGCCCTCTCTGCATCTCGTTCCGGCGCCAGCAGCTCTTCCGGCCGAGCAATCACGTGTCCCCGCTCATTAAAGTAATGAATATTCATTCCACGACTATGGGAGTGGAGAGGGGTGAATATTCATTACCTTAATGAGCGGGGGACATGAGATCGCTCGGCCGGGAGACTGGCACTGGAAAGATATGCAGCTAGGACACGCAGGGAAGATAAGTAGGATGTGTGCTGGAAGCCGGCGGCTGCAACGGTGCGCGCAGTAAGAGAAATGAACATTCACTTCCAGCGCAGTGAATATTCATTTCTCTTTAGCAGCGGGCAAAGTTACAGCTGCAGCCTCCTGCCTCTGTGACCCGCTGCTCCGTCGCTCCCCTGCCGTCTTTCTGGGACAATGACTCATGTATAAGCCGAGGGGAGAGGGGGGGGGTAGAGGGGGCATTTTTCAGCAGAAAAAAATGTGCTGAAAACTCAGCTTATATACAAGTATATACGGTAACTACTATAGTTGGGACTGCAAGGTCCCCAACATATTCAGGTCAAACATATGCCGAGAGCATACTCTATTTTTGGAGTACATTTGCCCAATTAATTCTATAGACAGTAGTGTGTGCATCAAGAAATGTTTCTTGTGAATTTAGCCTTTTTCTTACACATTGAAGTGGGAACAGATCATTTGATGCTTCCTTGAGCCTAAAATCAGCAGATGGGGGTCAAGAGAAGAGTTTAACTTACAGTCATCTCCTACGTGCATGGCTGGATCAGTAGAGTTGGTTAGGAAGCTGTACAAGGGACTCACCTGCTGCAGAATTTCCAGAATGGAAATTCTGTAGCTAAATCCACAGTAGCAAAAAAATGCAGAAATGCACTGCAGAGGGTTAACTACACAATGAGGATTGCAAAAAATAAATTATTGATAGATAATCCACAACACCAGGATGAAACTTTGTGAGCTACAGTAACATGAAGATGAACTTTAGATGGAAAATCCAATGCATATACACGTAACCTTCCTAAACTTGGTACCACAGCATTTATTATTGCCGTGGCATGTTGATCAGTGGATGTTCCCAGGCTCACAGTTCATTAGTGGCTTTCCTTTCAGTTTGTACAGAAATGTGGAGAAACACTGAACAGATTGGCTCATTCTCTGGTAGACCAGAACGTACGTTGCATGTGTGCCCATTGATATCAATGGAATTTACCATGTAGGAAACGTACGGGTGCTCACATATAATTAGCATGGGCTCAGCTGCTAAAACTCCAGGCAAACAACTCTAGCTGCTGGATCTTGGGGTGACCAACACTTTGACATTGTGGCTTTTCTTTTTTTTTTTAACAGAAAGAGTCATCCAGTTTAGCCCCCTACTTTACCAATATCATCTATAACCTACGGTAAAAAGTAGTCAAGAAAGGCTACAGTCAGAGAACCCTCATTAGAAAATATTACTATATAAATTAGTCCCACATTCTACTTTTTTCCTAAAAGAGACATTTGTGCTTATTAAATGTAATTATAAAAGCCAATAAAAGTCTAAACCTAAGAATAGAATCGAAGTTGTTTCGTGGGAGCGTTTATTGCTTACCGGACAGAATTCATCACTCAATAAAAGTACAATGTGACAAATAGTTCAATATGCGACAGTAATATAAAAGTCATGCACATATGCTCAGCATACGGTCTTATATTAGACAAAAGCAGAAACATACTTTCCACAATGGAAACATTCAGGAAAATAGATGATGTGGTGCCAAAAACTGCAGTAACCATATTAGTCAACAGCAACGATGGGTGACAGGGATACTTTACAACATTTAGCTGTCCATATGTTAGTAACTAAAAAGAATAGATTTCAATAATATTCTTCATCTACATGTTTGAAATGTAGAGCTGTTTATGCATTTGGATCCTCAAAGCACCACTCCAGCGTTATTTCTTTATTTATTCAGCGCTGGAGTGGTGCTTCTAACCTAAAGTACTTGCCCGTAGTCTTAGGCTATGTGGACATGTTCCGGATTATTCACGGTTTCTCCGCATTTTTCAGCGGTTTTCCGCTGCAAAAACTCTAAAAACCCCCGCATCCCATCAATTTAATGCATTCTGCAATTTTTGTGCCCATGTGGAGTTTTTTTCTGCGAAAAAATGCATTGTGGAAAGAAACGCGGCATGTTCACTAATTTTGCGGGTTTTTCGCGGATTTGCCGCTATATTATTGCATTGGGAACCTCCGGAAAAATCTGCGGAAAATCCGCAAAAAAACGCGAGCAGATATCCTGCGAAAGCAGTCTGGATTTGCTCAGGAAAATTTTGCAAACTTTCCTGAACGTGTGCACATAGCCTTATACTTACCGGCAGTGTCTTCACCTTTTCTGCTCCTGTCTCATGGTGCCATCTTGGTAAAGCTGCCTCTGCTCGCCGCTTTGGAGAGTGCACACTTGTGGCCTGTGGAATAACAATGCCGCCATCCCAAAATGTCAGTCATGAAGCGCACACCGCCCCCGCCGCCCAACAAGTAGGAAGCAGCGCTCTCCTGAAGACTGAGCATGAAACCACCCCCTTTAGTTTCCTGTGCCTGTTTGTAGATCTCTGGTTCTCACGGTAATGGGGGATGACTATGCATGCATGACCCCTATCTGCCTATCTTTGTTACCAGGATCAAGGGTCCCCATCCCAACCACTCACTGCTAATTTGCATAAAAATACATTTGGAAATGTTAGTATTATTAATGTAGTGAGATTTTAACAGTTTTTGTATCTAACACTTGACAGTCACACTTACAAGCCATCAGCACACAAGATCAAATCGCTTCCAGCACATGGAAAATAGTTATTAAAATGGACATTACGTTATCGGAGCAAATCACTCAGTGACAGCTGTCACTCAAAGCCTACAATGTACATAACCCCCTAGAGACCATGTCAGCTCCCAGGAGAAGAGGAGACCGTCACCGGCTAAGATCACAGTTATCATGTACAGCTGTTATGTGTGGGGGGCAGCTAGGGAACACCAAGAGTGGAGAGGTAAAGGCATGGGCACCGCCAGTCCAGCTGTGGCTACTGAATACGCTGGCACAGATGCCAGCCAGGCTCAGTTCCAAAGCAGCATATCGATTTTTCAATTATGATACCCTGCATTTGGACGCATATGCTTCCTGAGGTTAAAATGATCGTTTCCTCATAATTAATTCTGCTTGGACATTTGTATTAAAAGAAATGCCATATCTGTCGCTGTATGAAGAAGCTGGCACTTTGACAAAATGCTGCGATTCTGAATATCTAAGCCTTGAACATGTCCTATACCTGTTTAATAAGTGCATAGCCTTCCCTGTAATATGACCACAGACATTAGAATGCAGGGAAGGGTAAAATAAAACCTATATATTAGTCTGATTGCCGTATGGGGAGTCGGGAAGGATTTTTTTTCCCCAATGTGGAGCTTACTATTTGCCACATGGGTTTTTTTTTGCCTTCCTCTGGATCAACATGTTAGGGCATGTTAGGCTATGGGTTGAACTAGATGGACTTAGTCTTTCTTCAACCTTAATAACTATGTTACTATGCATATATATAACCCCCTAAGCCGTTTTTGACCGTGTGACTGCACCTTAATCAGAGGTAAAAGCCTTGAGGGATGGGTGCAGTGTGGAATCTACCTCAGATGCCAAATAATTTGCCGTGCCATTATTAATATTCATCAGCATGTTTAATGAGAAGCTGTCCTTGTCAGGTGGAGCGCTGTACAACAATCCCGAAATGGGCAGCTCCCAACATTAGCAGACTATAGTATAGAGCTAATTCTTGATGTTACCAATAGACCGAGAGCAATAAAGGCTTTTTTTTCTCCTTCTGTTGTTCAAAAATGTGATTTTATTATTTCCATTTTCTTTATAAGAGCCCACAGAGCTACTAAAACACATTTTTATATTCTGTCCACAATTGCGGTACACTTTGTACATAAGTGAGCTGCTGGTTTTGGTTGTCAGGGGTAAGTGGCATTTTTTTGTCTTCCAACATGTCCAATAGCTCAGAGCTGCACTCTACTCCACATTCAGCCATGTAATTATTGTATAGTTCCAGTGACTATACTTCCCTGAGCGCCAGTCATCTGACTCTGAACTAGAAGGGAACGTATGGAGAGATCAGTAAAACTGCGGCCGTGGAAACTTATGGATTGTAATATATGGTAGCTTTTAATTCAGGATCTATATGCAATAAGCAAAGGAATTGTACAATTACTTAACTCTTCATACAGAATATCTGTAAAGTGGTAAAGGACTATTGCTGCATTGTTACACCAGCATATGTCCGTATAGCACAAAATATTCTCCACTCATTTTCATTATGACCTTGTGATTTGCACTCACCCATATCCACTGTGACCATTGTGGACTGATTCTCTTGCACAGAGACGGAGGTCTGGTCCTGGTCCATGCTGCGTGAGTCATCATTGGTTTCAAGCTGGCTGTGACTGTGCTCTGACCGAAGCTCAGAATACTCATCTTCTTCTCTGCAAAAGAAAGTCGGCATATCACAGCTCATTCCTCACAGCATGAGACACTTTCACAAAGATGTTCAAGGTGGAAAGTCTCCATCAAGCTGAAACAATGATTACCACGAATAAAACAGACTTCTATTCCTAAGTAAACCAATTTACAAACCTTAAGGCTATGTTCACATGGCTGAAACTTAAAAAAAAAAAATTCTGCCTCCCGCCTACCCCAAAATCTGCATGTTTTCTGCTTTCTGTTAATTTCAATGGTAACCTGCACTATAGTTTCTATGGCGCAAAATTTTCCATCATGGATTTGAAAGTCGAATGGGGCTAAACTCTGAGCAGAGACCCCCAGCGTAGACCCCAGGGTAAAAACTGCAAATCTCTGATAGAATGCAGTGTTTGATGACAGTGTTAATACAGATTTATATATGTCCAATGTGCTACAATATATAACCATGGTGAGGATAAACTAGAATGCACTTAACCTGATCACAGCACACAGTCTTGGTCACCATACAGTGGCATCTGCACAGGAATTCAACTAGACCCATTTCCATTTTTTCATTCATTAGTTGGAAACAAATGACTGGATATATGGTGCATCATTTTTTATTATTATTATTTTTTTGATTGAATTTTTTTTTTTTACTCATAACAGGTCCAGAATATAGTAATAAAACTGGTTTACCCTTTGGTAACCTGCATAACATGGTGAGGTACTTGTTGTGAATTCTGTGGCAGAGCTCCCTCCTGTGGTCACAAGTGGTACTTCGGCTGGTTCTCTCTGTGAGCTTCCGTTGGTGGAGGAAAGTGGTACTGCGGCTTCTGAGTTTCCTTCCTCAGGTGATGTGGTGAAGTCGTTAGGTGCTTCTCTATTTAACTCGACCTAGTGCTTTGATCCTGGCTTCCAGTCAATGTTCTAGTATTGGACCTGTTTCCTCCTGGATCGTTCCTGTGGCCTGCTGCTCTGCATAGCTAAGTTCCTCTTTGCTATTGTTTGCTGTTTTTTTCTGTCCAGCTTGTCTATTTGTTTTTTTCTGCTTGCTGGAAGCTCTGGGACGCAGAGGGTGTACCTCCGTACCGTTAGTTCGGTACGGAGGGTCTTTTTGCCCCCTTTGCGTGGTTTTTGTAGGGTTTTGTGTTGACCGCAAAGTTACCTTTCCTATCCTCGCTCTGTTCAGAAAGTTGGGCCTCACTTTGCTAAATCTATTTCATCTCTACGTTTGTCTTTTCATCTTTACTCACAGTCATTATATGTGGGGGCTGCCTTTTCCTTTGGGGTATTTCTCTGAGGCAAGATAGGCTTATTTTCTATCTACAGGCTAGCTAGTTTCTCAGGCCGTGCCGAGTTGCATAGGCAGCGTTAGGCGCAATCCACGGCTGCCTTTAGTGTGGTTGGAGAGGATTAGGGATTGCGGTCAACAGAGTTCCCACGTCTCAGAGCTCGTTCTTGTTTTTTGGGTTATTGCCAGGTCACTGTATGTGCGCTGACCTCTATGTCCATTGTGGTACTGAATTACCTTTCATAACAGGTACTGTAGCTAATAGTTGCCGTACACAAACAGGAAATTGTCATTTGTAGAACTTGAATTACAATAACCTTTCTGATTTATCCACAGAATTACGTAGTATTTGCCACTATTTATACAAATAAATATAAACAACAGGTTAAATTTTTCCAGTTTTCAAACAAGCTACCGAAGTAGACTGAACAGGAGAACTCTTTCTGTTGTCAACTTTGCTGTGTAGGCTGAGACCTGGTCAGCGGAGACAGATATGGTCAGGATAGCATCAGGACGCAGACTGTGCATGGATCTCTCCTCCACTCCATGCTTTATTGGGGAGGAACCTGTGGATCATTACTACCTCAAAGCTATCAGTACACTGCAAAAATCTGACCATTAACGGATGGTTCCCTACTTGGACAAACCCTTATTTATTAAAGAAGCACTCAGATCAACATTTTTATCCTCTTAATACATTGCAATCAGCATTTTATACAGCACTGTGTACTTCCAATTGCTCATTTTGCCTTTCTGCCATGCTAATTCTTCTCATTTCTCTGTTCTATGCAGAAACAGGAAGTCTCTTGTTCCTGCATTTATCATCCCCTTCTTCAGCTCCTGACCCAGCTGCTCCACTCCTCCCCCCATAGGGCCTTCTGCAGTGACTGATGATTCATGCAGGGAAAACTGACCTCCTGTTTCTACATAGAGCTTAGAAGGATTCAGCTAGTCTGTTTTTAATCATGTGATGTCCTATACCTAAAGGAAAACAGAAGAATTAGCTGGGAAGAAGTGAAAATGAGCAATTGAAAGTACACAGTGCCATATAATATGATTATTGTAATATATAAAGAGAATAATAATTTTGATTGGAGGCGGAGTGCTTCTTGAAATACCATATTCCCCCTAAGGTAAAATAAAAAATACCATATCACCTAATGTAATGGTGCCATTCCAGCAATGTCAGCGCTGGATCTCCTGAGGATCACGTGGCATTGTTATGTCACATGAACCCTGCAGCCAATCAGCGGCCTCTACTGAGCTGTTGTGCTCGCAGTTCCTTCAAACCTCAGTCACCTGGGGAAAATGTGAGCACAGGAGTCCAGTAGCGGTCATTGATTGCCTGCAAGGCTCATGTGGGATAATAATGCAGAGTGAGCCCTAGGAGATGCAGTGCCAGCATCACTGCAATGGCGCCAGCATAAGAGGTGCATATAGGGTACTTTTATTTTACATTGGGGCATAAAGTATTTAAACTATATATATATATATATATATATATATATATATATATATATATATATATATATATATATATAAAATATAAAGGAGATTTGATGTGTTTCCTGCTGGGTGGGGTAGAACTTACCGTATGTCAATTGGTTAATTAATGGAATAGCTTACGGCAATCAGAAAATACCTCGTTTTTGTTTACATTTTGTCATAGAAAATAATGCAACAGAACAACAATGCCAGTGTGAAAAAGTTTTTGGTGTAAAGAATAAAGTCATATAGGGCAATTTGGTAACATTTCAGGTAATGGTAGAGGAAAATAAAATATTAAAGAACACAATGTAAAGAAAAGTCTGATAAAATGCTATGCAGGGCTCCAGAATTACAGGGAATATTTCTAGAAATAGAAATCAGATGACGCTTCTATTTGACTATTTTGGGAAACGTTTAGTCTTTTTATCAAAACTGTGTTTTATACAATAGCCTCAAGGTTCATCCTGGTCAAAAGGATGCCTGGGAGATACCAAGAAACACATGTACGTTGCCCTTTGATGTTCTAATGAATATCATCGCTCTTTCTCTTTGGGCACAAACAAAGAAAGACAAAAATGTATCTCTAAACTCCAAGATGCCCGTTTATAGGGTCTCCCAAGAATCTCTAATAGAAATTAAAGTTTTTCTTCACTTTTAAGAAAAGTTTTGCATTGGCACATATAACAAGCTGCTGCAGAACTTCATAACTTACACCTGACAGTATAATCTCTAAGAGTGGGAGCTGTTAGGCTATAGTTTCTGGATCTTTAGGCTTCATTCACTTAGCTTTCCTTGCTGCTTTTTTTTATGCAATTAAAAGCTGCTTTTTGAGTTCCAGCAAAAGTTATAAGATTTCCGAAATTTCATGCACATGTTTTATTTTCCTGTGTGAATTTGAGAACTGCAGCATTTTTTATATATGAAGCCTGTCAATTGTTTCAACGTTTTGTCACCCTTAGAAAGCAATGAAAGTGTAAAAAAAAACAATGCAAAAGCAATACGCGACAACCATTTTGCTGCAATCGATCAAGAAGACGAATAGGAATAAAAAAAAAGCTGAAAATGTCATCTTGTCCAGCAAAAATCAATCCGCTATACAGCTCAATCAGTAGAAAAATAAAAAAAAGTTATAGCTCTCAGAATACAGCAGTGCAAAAACAATTCTGTTCTATAAAAATAGTTGTTATTGTGCAAAAGAGTCAAAACATAAAAAATTTATATAAATGAGGTATCGCTGTAATCGTACGGACCGAAAAATAAAACTGCCTTATTAGTTTTAACAGACACGGACGACACAAAAAAAATCCTGAATTTACGTTTTTTGTTTATTCTGCCTCCCAAAAATCAGAATAGAAAGCGATCAATAAACATTATGTGACCGAAAATGGTATTAATAAAAGCGTCAACTAGTCCCACAAAAAAACAAACCATCACATGACTGTCAGAAATATGGAAAAATTTAAAGCTCTCAAAATATGGCGATGCAATAAAAAGCAATTTTTAGTGTGTGGCAGCAGTCAAACATAAAAAAAATTAAATATGGTATCGCTGTAATCGCACCGACCCAAAGAATAAAGTCATCTAATCACTTACACCGGACAAAGAACGATGTAAGAAAAATAAATAAAACCAATTCTTGACCTGCTGTTGATTTTATCATTCTGCCTCCCAAAGATCTCAGTAAGGCTCAGCTCACATGTATAGTGCGCTCTATGCTGAGCACTTATACCGGGATTTCCGTGTAAGGATATGTGCCCATGATAAGTAATTGCTGCGGGTTTATGGGGGTATCAATGCACTCCAGAGAAATAGTACAACAAATTTGGGGGTCCATTTTCTCCTGCTATCCTTGTAAAAATGAGAAAATTTGGGGCTCAAACATTTTTGTGGGAAAAATTGAACGTTCAACGTTGCAAAATTCTGTGAAGCACCTGTGGGTTCAAGATCCTCACCACACATCTAGATATATTCCTTGAGGGGTTTAGTTTGCAAAATGGGTAACTTCTGGGGGGTTTCTACTTTTTAGGCACATCAGGGGCTTTCCAAGTTCAATATGCCACCCGCAGACCATTCCATCAAAGTCTGCATTCCAAAACATCACTCCTTCCTTTCCGAGCCCTGTTGTGCGCCAAAACAATAGTTTTCCCCCACATATGTGGTATCTGTGTATTCATGAGGCTGAAAATATTTTTGTGGGAATTTTTTTTTTTTTTTTACAATTTTCACGACTCAACATTATAAACTTCTGAAGCACCTGGACGTTCAAGGTGCTCACCACACATCTAAATTCCTTGAGCGGTCTAGTTTCCAAAATGGGGTAATTTGTGGGGGTATTTCACTTTTTAGGCACATTAGGGGCTCTGCAAACAAGACATGACATCCGATATTGATTCCAGCCATTTTTGCGTTTAAAAAAATCAAGCGGTACTCCTTCTCTCCCAACAATAGTTTCCCTCCACATATGGGGTATCGGGCGTACATAGGAGGAATTGTACAACAAATTTTGGGGGTCATTTCCTCCTGTTAGTCTTGTGAAAATAAAAAATTGTGGGCTGAAGTAACAATTTTGCGAAAATGTTCATTTTTTTCCTTCCACATTGCTTTAAATTCCTGTGAAGCACCTGAAGGGTTAATAAACTTCTTAAATGTAGCGTTGATGACTATGAGGGGTGAAATTTTTAGAATGGTGTCACTTTCGGGTATTTTCATATAGGCCCCCAAAAGTCACTTCAAATGTGAGGTGGTCCCTAAAGAAAAAGGTTTTGTAAATCTTGTTGGAAAAAATGAGAAACTGCTGGGTCAACTTTTAACCCTTCTAACTTCTCAACAAAAGTAAATTATGTTTTGAAAATTATGCAGATGTAAACTAGAAATGTGGTAAATGTTATTTTTTAATTATTTTGTTTGACATCTCACTGGTTTAAAGGCATAGCAATTAAAAGTTTGAAATTGAGACATTTTTGCAAAATGTCAACTATTTTCACAAATAAACACAAGTCATATAAACCAAATTTACCACTATCGTGCAGTAAAATATGTCAAGAAAAAACAAATCTCAGAATCACTGGGATCCGTTGAAGCGTTCCAGAGTTATTAGCTCACTAGATGGAGGCCCGATGCTATCGCATCGGGAGGGCGGTAATGTCACGATGGGAGCAGGCTATGCAGCGTTGATAATCTCTCCCCCCATGTGCTCACCTACCTATACACTCTCTCTTTCCCTTTTGTGAGGTAAAATATTGTTTAAAAACAGTGAGTGAGATATTTTACCTCACAAAATGAATCCTCTGTGATCCCCTGCTGTAATGTCAGTATTGTCTTTTGCTTCCTCCCTTGCCCAGGAGATGTGGTATGCTCCGTACACGCTCAGACACAGATAATTTTTAAAACGAACTTTCGTTCATGGGAAAACCCCTTTAATGTGACCGGCTTCCTCTGCCTGTAGACACGTTGCGCATCTGCCGCCGGGATCAGCCAAATGATTTACTGTGCCTGCGCGGAATTCGTGCATGCGCAGTAAATCAGACCGCCGCCATCTTTGTGCAGACAGATAGCAGCGGTCACATTAAAACTGCGCATGCGCTCCTTCTGTACAAAGATGGCGGCAGTAAGTTAATCATTCAGCTGATCCCGGCGGCGTGCTCGCGATGGTGTTCCGCTGGTGGTACCACACAAGAAGCTGTGTACGGCGTATACAGTGTGTGTGTGGTGTGTACGGCGTATACAGTGTGTGTGTGTGGTGCGTACGGCGTTTACAATGTGTGTGTATGTTGCGTACGGCGTATACAGTGTGTGTGTGTAGCGATGGGTGTCCACTGGTGGTACGGCGCAAGAGGCTGGTACCACCAGCAGTTTCAAAATTGAGACACCCATCACTTCGGTGTCCGAATATGGTGGTCGGTGAACTTCCGCCGCTTGGAATTCTGGGATCCAAACACATCTGGACGGAACAGGATGTGAAGACATTACAAGACAAGTATATATTAAGATAATGATACTGGTCAGAATTTTGCCTGGTCATGATGGTGAAAACAGGCGCTGGGGTGGGGTGTGAAGGTGTTAAGTCTTGCACTAAGTTATGCCACTTGAAGCAAGAGGCTCAACTGGCGGCATGGCAGGTGGCAGATCCGCCGCATGAACACACTCACCATAGAGATGTCTTGAGCAACAAACTACTCACTTATGGTCTTATAAAGGGAGCAGCTCATCCATATTACGCATTTGCACAGATCTATTATCGTTACAAATTTCTGCATTTCCTTTCCCAGATTATCAGCCATTAGTAAGAGGGGAGTTGTCCGTGTCACGCAGGTGTCTGTGTATATTAGCACACAATTGGTGCCTCTATCAGCCTTAGTTTATCTTCTAGGTGAAGTTCACACTCCTCCCTCTATTTTCCTCTTGACTTCTGTAAGAACTAGAATTAGGAATGACAAAATAACATTTCAAACAAACTGTAACAAGAAACAGAGGAAACTCCCTTATAATTATCTTCAGGGTTAGATTCCTTTCCTACGTGTACGGTCCCCACACTGTACACAATGACACTTTGTGGGGCACATGAATAATATACATTAACCTGTTAGTCATAACCGGGAACACTTAGAATATAGGAGATGCTCTGTTACTGGCTGCACACAAAGCGCCATTCTGTTTAACCTTACGGCATAAAACACAGGTAAGATGACAGGTTTATTTTTCTTTTAACATACCAAAAGCATAAAGGGAACCTGTCACCAGGTTTTTGCAACACTATTTGAGAGCATGATGTAGGGGCAGAGACCCTGATTCCAGCGATGCATCATGTACGAGGGATAGGTGATAATGCACTTATCTATTCTAATGGGCCCGAAAGTACCTTGTTTGTGGCAGCCCAAGTAGTCAGACACCCACCGATCAATAAGTTGTCACCTATCCTCAAGATCTGTGCTAAGTTGTATTCGCCGGAGAACCCCTTGCAACCAAAACTGAGCAACTTTTACAAGAGTTTTTGATGAATTTTTTTATTTTTTTATTTTCTGCGTATGCAGTTTGAGCAACTCTTTTCATAGAAGCCAGGCATCAACATGTGACATCCTTGATGTAAAAAATATTGAAAAATTTGATGGACACCCTAATATAACAGAGTAGAGGTTTGGGAAGAGTTAATGGTCATGAGCAATCAGTCTAAAATCCAAGGATGTTTTACACCATTTTAGAAACACATTTCGCAACTAAGAAAGGGTAAATGAACAATACCTAATTGTTGTCCCTTGGAGGCGGTCGATTTTCTTGTTCAGCTCTGCGATAATGCTGTGCAGCTCAGTGATTCTTTCTTCATAGCGCAATGTTGTCCTCTCTTGGACATCCTCATGTTCCCTCATCAGATGAGACTGTTCACACTAGTAAAAGTAAGGAAACCGTCATTATAAAAATTAAAAAAAAAACACTGAAGAAAACATGAGGCAGAAATACCAATCCTGTAGATTTTTTCCATGTTGTATAACAGTCTAGCCTGAATATACAATGTGGTTTTGATGTAGTCCATCATCTAGTCCAGGCTTACAGCTCCCATCAGTTGTTTTCCTTTATGCTAAAACGCTGGTCCTATATTCCACGACGCTCCCCTTCCTGGCAAACTAAGCCCCATCTCCATCTAGGCCCCTCCACTTGACAAGTGAAGCAAAAAGATGGACTAATGCAATAACGGATGTACGGCACGTGCCGGATTTCTGACGCCCCGGGATTGTGGCGCATTCAGCTCTGTAATTCGGCCCTATTATCGGCATGTGACAGTAAGGAAGACTGCTAGTCATTTTATTCATGTTCCTTTTTATTCCTCTGCCCCACAGAAAAGTAAAAACACAAAACAATATTCATGGATTATTTTAAAGGCACACGGTAGAAAAGCATTCTCGTGACAAATTATAGATGGTGCCAAAGAAAACAACTACTGTATTTTACAGTACAGAAAGCAATGGCTTCCCACTGAGAACGTTCCTATGTACAGAATCAGTAACGTAAAACAACAACTTAAAAATGAAACAACCCCTTTTTGCAATGATGCCACAACAGTAACCCGCTGCTGCCCACGGGTCCTGCTCCTCGCACCCACATCTGATTTTGCGAGATGAAGCCATGTGTTTCCAGGCTTTTCTCCAGCTGCAAAGTGGCGGCCATGAATGGCTATGTGAGCAATAGAATGATGACTTGAGCCCATCAAAATGGGAGTCATTCCTGCATTCTGACTTACCTCCTCTTCCTCCCCCAACCCCTCCTGTAACGGGTACCACCAAGCGTGGAAACCATCTAGATGCATAATTAGGCATATAGACAGTGGTGCTCTTCATGAGAGAACTGATCTGGCACATTTCACAATACAAACTGAATGCATTACTAATTAGGTCTCTTGGACATGATGAGGTTTGTATACTTGATATAAAATCCATGTCAAAATAGTTGAGTAATCTTGACATTAGTTTTAGCATTTTAGAGTCTAGCTAAATAGTGCGAGAGCTTATGAGTCCAAGTATGGTATATTGAATCCTCTGCCTATCCAGCCTGCCAGCTGCTTCTTGTACTGAGCAGTGAGAATTCTCAGCAGCAGCAGGGAGGAGGGACACTGAGGAGCCGTCAATCAGGCAAACGTGGGCATAGATTGAGTTTATACATTCATGGCAGAATTTACAGTGTTTCTTACAGAGATTTATAAAGTACACTAATAGAAATATATTGAACACATGCGGAATCACCGCATCATATTCATAGACTGTTATTTATCTTGCGGAGACAGAGACATGCTGCGGTAGGTAAAGACATGCTGCATGTCCGGATACGCAGGGCCGCCGGATGCCGCCCTGCACGCATGGTGGAGATGGGATTTCATAAAATCCCCTCCACTATGATGTAACATCTGGACGCTGCGGCTGTACGCAGCGTTCAATCCGCAGCAAATCCTGAACGTTTCATGACTGTGGAAACCAGACACCAGACTACTTAGCGGCTGCTCCCAGGTATTGCTGATCAGTGAGCTGAAGCCCCGCCGGTCTGATATTGAAAAGCTATGTTTTTAGTGGGAGACTCCTTTAATCCGGAGAGTGAGGCTACATGTAGATACACTATACTGGCAACGTGTGACCATGGAGAGAACAGGAATCTATAAAATCCTATGGACACTACGCCTCGCAGAGATGAGAACTAATTATTATTCTGGGAGACTCAGGGTTACATTATGCGTAAAGATGATGGAAAATGACATGTTTGCAAAATGTTCTGTCAACACTTCTCACATTGACTAGCACTCTGCGGTCCCAAATGGCTGATTAGATTTTAGCACTGTCCACAGAATAATTGCTGGTGGTTTAATAAGCTGGAGATATTAATGCCGCCCAACATAACGAGGCACCAGGTCCGCTCTTACAGCTGTGCAGCGATTAATAATTCATAGGTTCTCACAAGCACTAATCGTAACAATGGATAAACCAGTTCCACCATTAAGATTTTCTGCCTCGGCTAGTCAAACGGTAAAATACGATGAACTAAAGAAAAATGCAGATCTAACCGTAAGTGGTGACGCCGAAACACACATGGACACAAAGATGCCGCTGCCTCATTCTAATCATATGTACGCATCTTGTTAATGGCCGTTCCAGGTATTAGCGGTGTGTATCGGAGATAGCATGGCTCTTCTTCAACACGGAGCAGCACAATCTACACGCGGACTCGTGTAATAAAAGTTAGATGTCTCGATTAATGAAATGTTCTTAACCTCTTTAAACAAAATATATAGAACACAAACATGAAAAGTAAAAGTAATAGACGTTTTAATTTTTAGGTCAAATATTAAATCACATAAAAAGGTAGGATACAGTCACAGTTTTCTCCGCACATCTAGCAGAGCTGAGCTGTGTATAACCCCGTCCACACCACAGCTTTCTGTGTACATTGTATAGGGACAGAGAGCTGCTAATCAGCGCTGGGGGTGAGGATGGACTAGGAGGCACAAGGCAGCTTGTCCTGTTGTGATAATCTACTGCTGATAAAACACTGATTTTATTGAAGCAGCAAAACATGGTCCAGTAAGTGATACATTGCTGGAATCAGGGTCTCTTCCTGCATCATGGTGCTCTGCAGTTATATAGCAAAAACCTGCTGATGGATTTCCTATAAACAATGACCGCTTAATTGTTACGCCAAGAACAGAAGCGCAGCCCCAAACTGTAATTTGTTGTGTCCTTCAAGCCTCCTGGTGGAGTTCACACCCCAGCCACAGAACACCAGCAACCATTACTGAGCTTTCACAGGAGTTGTGCCTACACAAACCACTCAGGTGAGGAGATTACCTGGATCTTTTTATAAAGATATCACCCTGGTGTGGGGCGCTCTGTTTCCCTATAGTGTTTATCTGTCTCCATAGACATGGTGGCCAATGTCTACGGAGGCTATACAGCTCTGGGCTGGTCTGCAATGGGCCAATACTGGCCATGTTAGCAAATTATTGACCCGGAAGGTAGCGAAACCATGATGATTGGACGTCACAGCTCTCATTGTGATATCGCTCATCCTGCACCCTAAAAGGGAACAACTGCAATATTTCCATGTCCGTGTATGTCTCTTTTCTTCTCCCACTTCTATTTTATGGTGCATAATGTCTGACCCGGCCTGACTCAGGATCTTTGATATTCCATGTAATAAACCCAGCCTGACTTTCTGATCCTGCGATCCAGTGCTAATTTTGGACCTGACGTTATTGTGCCTGTTGCAGTCTTTAGACCACTGTCCTATCCTTCTGACATCTTCTGGAGGACCGAGACCTGGGTATAGGGAATATAAGAGCCGTGCACAGAGAATCGGCCCTAACCAGAGAGAAGAAAGAACAAATGTATACACGACTGCTGCCATGTCACTAGCCGCCTGGGCCCCCCTTGTGTCCGAGCGCTCCAGACAAGTCACGTTCCATGCCAGCCAACTCCTATACGAGTAACAGTGGGAGAAGAATGGAGACCTGAAGATTAATAGAGACACCACATCGTTTCACTTCACAATCGGCAGTAAAAACCCAACTAGCTGCAGGACGACTTCTGTGATAATTTATAGGTATGTGGCATGACGGCTCCGAAGATGAATGCGCACTTTTTCTCTGCTATGGCCTTGTACACACTATAAAACCCCAACTTATCAGCCATCATTACACCACAGCAGTCAGTATCTTCCAGTCAGAGGAGAGATTTATTACAGTACACCCCACACGTGATGACTGAAGTATTGTATCACAGAGCAATAGCAAACATCCACAGCAATCATTTCAAGCAAATATCTTCCCCTTCAGACAATACACATTCTTTTGGTACAGGGCGAATAAATATTTTTACAGTCATGACCCAAATATGTTTCATAAAAGAGCGATAATAAAGAACATGTTATCAATATGTGAGGACAGTCACTAAACCAATAACCCCCTGCAGTTCACAGAATATCTGGTAAAAGGTTTACCGAAACATAACACCGGCAAAAATATATATAGTAAACTTGGTAAACCGCTCCGTGAAAAGACGCGTGAAAAACAGTCCCAGTATGGAAATGTCCAGACACAAGAGGGATCTAATGCAGAACACGCAACTAAGAACTAAAGGTTCTTGTCGCTTCTTAGCTGTCTGACTTATAGGGAATCAGTCAGCAAGTTTTTATGTAATTTGAGAGCAGCATGATGTAGGGGCAGAGAGCCTGATTCCAGCAATGTATCACTTAGGCTATGTTCACATTAGCGTTGTGCGGTGCAGTGTCGGGCGCAGCCGCGGCGACGCATGCGTCATGCGCCCCTATAATTAACATGGGGGGGCGCATGGACATGCGTTGTCTTGCGTTTTGTGACGCATGCGTCATTTTGGCGCAACTGTCAGGGCGCAGAGGACGCTGCATGATGCAGTTTTTTCTGCGCCAAAAATCATGCAAAAAATGAACGCATGCGTCACAAAACCCTGCGTTTTGCATGCATTGTGTCTCCGACGCTGCGCCGCACTACGCTAATATGAACGTAGCCTTACTGGCCTGCCTGCTGTAGTTTGGATAGAATCCCCATTAGCAATCGCACTGCATTTGGATGTACATCGGGTGCAAGGTGTGAAAGATCAGATTGTACTCCCATGACACTCGTCCGACTTTGCAGGAAAAAAAATTGGACCGATTTTAAACTTGCTAGTGTGACTCCAGCCTACGACTGAAAGAGGGAGGCTCCCAGGAGGAATAAAGTTCATTTCCTCCCACTAGTTGGGACTGTCAGTCCGGCGACCAGGCAGCTTTAGAATGCTAATAATGAAGCATTCAAAGCTTTGCACCTACCACTGTCTTCTCCAGGCACGTATAATCTCATATACACAGGTTTAGTGAAGAAGAAAAAATGTTGAATCTGCTGGTTATTAGTATTTGGAAACATGACAGGTTCCCTTTAATCAACAATCATCCTTGTAGGAGACACAGCAGAGGAAGAAAGTGTGGAAATGCAATTGCTACTTTTTAGGGACCTGTCCCTTTGTCAGGCAGCAACCCCCTGAAAAGTCCTTAAGAGTCTCAACAATTAGAATTTCTGGGGTGCTGCTAGTTTTTCCACCATTCCGCCTGTGTCACCGCAGCAGGCGTGCCGTCGTCATTAGAGTGCGCCTGCTGCGGAGCCTTAGTGAGCGGAGCAGGGACTGGAGCAGCACGACAGGGGAACGGGAGCGAGGTGAGTAGTCTGTTTGTTTTTAGTCATTCACTTACAGGGCTGTGAAGTCAGTAAAGGTACCTTCACACTCAGCGACGCTGCAGCGATACCGACAACGATGTCGATCGCTGCAGCGTCGCTGTTTGGTCGCTGGAGAGCTGTCACACAGACATCTCTCCAGCGACCAACGATCCCGAGGTCCCCGGGTAACCAGGGTAAACATCGGATTACTAAGCGCAGGGCCGCGCTTAGTAACCCGATGGTTACCAGTGTAAAAGTAAAAAAAACAAACACTACATACTTACCTTCAGCTGTCTGTCCCCGGCGCTCTGCTTCTCTGCAATCCTCCTGCACTGGCTGTGAGCACAGCGGCCGGAAAGCAGAGCGGTGACGTCACCGCTCTGCTTTCCGGCTGACCGACGCTCACAGCCAGTGCAGGAGGATTGCAGAGAAGCAGAGCGCCGGGGACAGACAGCTGAAGGTAAGTATGTAGTGATTGTTTTTTTAACTTTTACGCTGGTAACCAGGGTAAACATCGGGTTGTTGTTAAACATGCAGGATGTTTACCCTGGTTACAAGTGAAGACATCGCTGGATCGGTGTCACACACGCCGATCCAGCGATGTCTGCAGGGAGTCCAGCGACAAAATAAAGTTCTGGACTTTCCTCAGCGACCAACGATCTCCCAGCAGGGGCCTGATCGTTGGTCGCTGTCACACAGAACGATTTCCTTAACGATATCGTTGCTACGTCACAAAAAGCAACGATATCGTTAACGATATCGTTATGTGTGAAGGTACCCTAAGACAAACCTCCGACTCCTCAATTTCCCTGACTTCCAACTCCCCAGCACTAGTCACCACTGAGCATGTGCATAAAATGCAGCACAGATTCATCTCCACTAAAGGCCCAGATCCTTAGATCAGGAACAGAACAGACATTTCATAACTTCCCCAAATTATAAAACATTTACAGCACATCCTGCATTGTCCTACTGTACCCAATGTATTATATATTTTAGGAGTCAAAGTAGGTGCATTTTATACCAACTCCGACGCCAACTCCATGACCCTGTTCACTTGTAGGGGAATATAAGCACCCATCATTATGTATTAGGGTATGTGTCCACGATCAGGATGGCCGGCGGTTTCGTCGGAGCAGCAAACCCGCTCTGCGCTAAGCTCCGCCCCCTTCTGGGACGCAATGATGCCGGATGTGTTCATAGCACACATCTGGGTTCATCGCACCCATCGCATAGGGCCCTGTGTTATACCTTGCGGCGACGCAGTGTCGCCGCAAGGTATACGGACATGCTGCGATCTTAAAAGACGCGCCACATGTCCGGAGTCGCAGGGCCGCCGCGTGCGTGTTACCACGCATAGTGGAGACGGGATTTCATTAAATCCCCTCCACTATGCTGTAACATCTGGACGCTGCGTGTTTGACGCTACGTCTCTATGCAATGTCAAACACGCAGCGTTTACTGCACGTGGAAACATACCCTTAGGGGTCATACTGTGGAGTTCATCATTCTTTGTTGACACTGAGGATCTCCACTCTGTGTTGGGGGTCATACTGTGGGGGAGGGGTGTGTAATTATACTGTGGGCATCAGTATGTGCTTATGGGGGATCATACTGTGCAGAGGGTGAGATGGGGGCCATCATTCTGTTGGGGGTTTGTGAGGGATAATATTGTATGAGAGGACTATAGGGGCATCATACATTTTTGAGGCTGTGGTGGCCATCATAATGTATTGGGGGCTATGGGGTCATCATTCTGTATATAAAAAGCTGTAGGGGATCATACTGCATGGGTGCCATCATTCTGTGAGGGATCATACTTTTTTGGGCATGTGGAGACCGTTATGCTGTGTGGCGAGCTGTGAGAGCCATCATATTGTGTTGAGGGCTGTTAGGGATCATAGTGTGTTGGGGACTGTGTGGGCATCATTCATACTTTCTGAGGGCCATCAAACTGTGTCTGGTAGCATACTTTTAGTGAGAGAGGGTCACACCGTATGTGGGCCATCATTCTGTATATGGGGGGACTGAAAGGTCCAGTATATTGTGTGGGGAGCAGTGGGACCATTATACTGAAAGTGGGGGCTGTCGGCACATGAGTAACAGAAGCAGTATGATTTAATGTTCTTTATAAACCCTATAAAAATTTGCAAATTATATTGTTTGATCTGCTCAATAATAGGCAGTAAAAATAAAATAATGTTAATGACAATAATGAACAGAATTAATTTCAAAGTATTGGTTTGGCCCTCCAGTCACTATCTGTCAAGGTGCCTTATGGAAAAATTAATTTCTTACCCCTTTTCTAGGTGACGTACAGTTTTGGGAACAAATATTGTAGATCTCCAGCAAAGGGTGAAGACACAGTCTTGCAGAAACCACTGGTGTGATCTATACTGACATGACGCTACACATCCATGGGGTTCTCCAAAATGACAGCACTCAGATCCACAATTCCCTGAATCTTTATACCAATACGGTTACATCCGGGGGCCCAGCCTGAGTGAGAGCCACGCTGTGGTTGCTGATTTGGAGACCTGCATGGCATTGCATTTTGATCTCCATGCTAGCTTTGTGGCAGCGGTGCTGCCGTGTCCGCCTGTCCTGCAGATGTCTCTTCACAATTTTATCAATTACTTGTCGATGTAGGAGAATTACGATTACACAGGATTCATGACATACTGGATTTCTTAGAATAAAACTAGCAATCTTATTAGGCTTAGTTGTGAGGGATAGACAGTCTTCTTTCTTCCAGTCCAGAAGACACAATGGGTGGCTTTCAGGAACCTCTTCTGCCAGACACACCTTCCTGCTCAGAAGCCATTTCACAAACCGATCTTACAAGACTTTCCTCAGAATTACAAGCCTCATGAAACTCTTACGTGGACTAAAAGAGCCTGCTGTAGTGTGTGTAAGAGTGAGAACATCTGCCGGCAGCTGACACCTTAGAATTGACAAATTCCCAAAGAGGCTACACCCATTAACATCTAATAACTCGCACCACTCTGCTGCCCACCACTTTTTAGAAATATTTTGCACAGTCTGTAGGTTTACACATTGGGGCATTTTATGGAGGTTTTAAAATAAACAATTTGAGCGTAACGACAAAAAACAGAGGACCTCTCCATGCTGCAATCAGTGAACTTGGAAGTGGACAGAAGCGCACAGAGCTGGAAGGGGCAGACGGGTCCTTGTGAGCGGCGGAGAGCTTAGGTCTTCAATACACCTACAGCATTCGTGAGGCCGCACTCAGATCACTTGTACATGTCCTAGCCGCATTTCTCATGGATAGAACCGTACCCATTATAGCCGCCGGGGCTCATCACACGTCTTTTTTTCAGACTGTAGGTCAGCATAAAATTCATGGAGACATGCCTGTGTTGTTTCTTTTTTTTTTTTTTTATCAGAGTCATGGAATAAAATGACCCATATAGAAGTCTATGGTTCTGTCAAAATAGCACGCAGCACATTGGACCATTCTGTAGACCATCCATTTTTAAAGGGAAGCCATCATCAGAAAGTTAACTAATGTTTTATTTTTCACAGTTTCAGCAATTTGTTTTTCCATATCACATTCTGTATTGAGAATAATAAATAGAAATCTTACAATTTTCACAGGTGTCACTGAAGGGCTTTAGAGACTCCTACTTCCTGTTGTGCACATGTACATTAGCCACAATTAAGAGATTCCAACCCTATAACCCTATCTTTTGTATTGAAGCATCTAATGAGCGTGTGCAAAGGTCATTGTGAATGGAGGGGGAGCAGGTCAGCTGTGACATCACCTACTGTGATTGGTGGATCCTGTGTTATCAGCTGTGTATAGAGGTGTTACCTGTCACTGTAATCCTGCCTCTGATGATAAAAAACAGATGAAAACTCTTCATGAAAGGACCGTTAGTGTGAACGTAAGGAGGAAAGCTCCGGCAGCCACTGTAAAATTTGCCAGATTACTCATTTTGATTTTTAATAAAACATTGTCTTTTTTTTTTTTTTTTAAACAAGTAACACAAAATCTTGAATCATACAGTAGGTAATTTACTGATGACAGTTTACCTTTAGTATCATAATGAAGAAAAGAAGTTGATGAGACACTGAAGGTAAAAGTGGACATACTGAGCAAACAATGAAAAAAAAATCCGATCCAAAGTCCTGATGAGAAATAAACTTTGTGTTTTCTTCTGGTACATGGAGGAGAAAAAAAAAAAGATGTCTGAATGAGACTTTGAAGAATCCGTTTTTAAAAAGGGAAAATGGGGTAAAAAACACAAAAAAATGATTGCCATGCGGTATCTGTGTATGGAATAAGAGGCTTTTGGGGAGAAGCGGAGTAGCAACAGAAATCATTTAAGTGGGGCACCTTCTGACATCACACTGTAGTTTTTTGCTGCAGGTTCCAACAACTCTTGCGCCCCTTCGGTGCCCTTTGTAGGAAGCCTGCCAAGTGTGTGTCACACACAAAGGATGTAATATAATGCCGCTTTCTCCTTCGTCCCAGTGGAATCACATTTGTGGATTGCTACATAATTCACAACGCAGTGTAATAAGCAAATTAAAATCCAGTGCAGAACAAAGGAACATTTTTCAATCTGTAGAACAATTCCTTATTTAATCCACTGATCGGGGTTAAAAGATTTTAGATGCTAAATGTAAGGACTTACCTGAGATTTTGCAAGCTTCTTCTCCAAGACGTCCCTCTCCCGCTCCGTTTGCTGAAGGCGCTTATTTAGCTCCACTATGTCTCCTTTTAAAGAAGCCAGGGCTGCTAAATGGAGCTGGAAAATAAAGGAGACAAGAATGGGTATCAATTGTTTTTTTTTTTTTGCCATTTTATATTTTCTAAAGAACAATATAGTTTATACGTAAATGCACTACAATGATGGACATAAAACCTAGAAGATGCTCACATGGTGTTGGTGAGTTCTAAATCTAAATTTTTGTTTGTATCCAGGAAAAAAAGGACAATTTTCATCTATATGGTCATCTGTATTCCGTGTATCATTCAGGGCTTGTGCACACGTTGCAGATTTGGTGCGTCTTTGCTATGCAGGTTTGATAAAACCAGAAGCCAACAAAGTGAAGGAGAAACCGGAATGGTCATGCACACGTTGTTTATTTGTGACTTGCAGATTTGGGGCAGCAAATAATCTGCAGCATGTCAATTCTCTGTGCGTTTTGTTTTTTCACAAATGACTTCACTGAAATCAGCCAAGAACGCAAGAAAAAGTAGGTAAAAATGCACGTTTTTTCCTGCCAAGAGATGCAGAAATGTCTGCATCCATTTACTCAACTTGTGCACATCGCTTCATAGGTCACTTTTTCACATCCATATGGTATACTTTTTTATACATAATCAGTAAATAAAATTTACAAGACCATATCCAGTTTCCTATGTAAATAATAGCGTTGTATCCATGAATATCAGATGCAATACGGATCATCTGTATGGCTACGTCTCCGCTGCCGGCTTTTGAATGCAGGTGCTCATTGAACCGTGTGGAATCACCATGCCCAGTACATTGGATGGGGGATATTTATCTTGCGGAGACTGAGCGTCTCCACAGGAGACATAGACCTGCTGCGGTCTGGAGAGATGCGCCGCATGTCCGTCTCCGCAGGGAAGCCAGGGGTGCCGGTGCACGCATAGTGGACATGGGATTTTTTGAAATCCCATCCACTATTGCTGTAACATCTGGATGCTGCGGATGTACGCAGCGTCCAACCCGCAGCGTTTACTGACCGTGGGAACATACCCTATAGCATCCAATTTTTTGAGCATCCCCATTGACTTGAACAGGCGAGTCTCAGGTGAAATTTGGAAGAAAATAGTGCCTGCTTTTGGTCTGTGGGAAAAATCTATCATCTAGACAACACTTTTTCAGTAACAATGGTCAGTATGCAGTCCATGTATTATTTGGTTAGAACATGAACAGCACAAAAAGACGACTGAGGGGCGATCTAATAACCATGTATAAGTATATAAGGGGACAATACAAATATCTCGCTGAGGATCTGTTTATACCAAGGAAGGTGACGGGCACAAGGGGGCATTCTCTGCGTCTGGAGGAGAGAAGGTTTTTCCACCAACATAGAAGAGGATTCTTTACTGTTAGGGCAGTGAGAATCTGGAATTGCTTGCCTGAGGAGGTGGTGATGGCGAACTCAGTCGAGGGGTTCAAGAGAGGCCTGGATGTCTTCCTGGAGCAGAACAATATTGTATCATACAATTATTAGGTTCTGTAGAAGGACGTAGATCTGGGGATTTATTATGATGGAATATAGGCTGAACTGGATGGACAAATGTCTTTTTTTCGGCCTTACTAACTATGTTACTATGTTGCATGCCAGCATAATACATAACACACTCGTCTGAGTAAGTATACATATTAGTCCATAGATAACCTATACTGCAAGGTTACACTCCATATCACAATGCATTAACCAGAATCCGAGATAAGTCAGGTGGTTGTTGTTCCATAGTCTGACATAAGGCATCTTTTTAACAATTTGTCTTTTAATTGATGTTTAATTATAAAAATCTTGCTATGGTTATACACACTCCATGTTCCCGGTTTTCTTGGGTTCTGGATAATGCACACATCTGAATGAGCATATAAAGTAATGATTTTGGTCCACTGTTTCTCGCAAACCATTGGTGAATTCGGCCTTTATTGTACGTAACAGCCAAGATTGTTTTCATTGTAATGAAGAATTCATTCATTACTCATTATATATACGGTAATTATCAATACATGTAATTATTGTATTCATTCAGCAAATCCTCAAGAAGAGTAATCCTGATATCTCATGAGATTGTAGCAATGTATGTACAAGTAGTCACACATCCCTGATCAGTTCAAAATCTAGAAAAGGAAGGACAAACATTATGTTTGCAATATCATCTGATTTGAGCAGGATCTGCTGACAATCTAATGCATATGAAGGTGCCCTGACTTTCCCACGATGGCAGATGTTGGAAGGTGCGGAGTGTGCATAATGGAGGCAGGAGTAATAGCTGCCGGCCAAACGTACAGCTATCTATGACAGACAACCTTTACATCAAATATGCTCTTGAACTTTCTTTCACTCTTTGCCTGCACCAAAACTTTTTTCATTTTCCTTAAAGGGCATCATTGTAGTGTTGATTAATTCTGCACTGATCATATGAAAACACCATAAATCTACCCATGAGATAGCAGGTGGTGGCCTTCAGGAAGATTCCCCATAACAAAATTAATTTGCGAGCTGATGCTGAGGTTTGTAAGTGCAGGATGTGTTTTCTGTAACTTCATTCTAGATCAGATTCACGTAGAATGAGAAGATGCCCGGCATCACTCCCACTTACAGGACACTTACATTAAAATGGCCATGCCAAGCAATCAGAAAAGACATTTATTTTGGTAATCTTGTTATTCCAGAGGCACCATAAGCACATCCAATCAGAGTAAATGTGATGTATTACTTCAGAAGGAAAAGATTTTTCTGGGCAATCAACCATTTCATCTTTAACCGGGCACTAAGGCAACTCCATTCAAACTCCAATGCCAAGGGCCTGGTGTAAAGATGGATAAAATCCAAATATAGACATGAAATGAGCAGCTCTGTGTTTGCGCTTTGCATTTTACAGAGTGATAAGTAGGAGAGGAGAATATTTTGTGGTTTGTCTGTCACACCAGAAAAACAGATAAGACCTGAATTGTAAAAAATAACAAATATCAAAATTAATCCAGAGCACACAGGGAAAAAGGATAGAGGAAAAAAAAAACCCCCACAAAAAAACACAAAACCATGGACCGGAGACGGGAGACGACTGACAAAGTAACGTTTTATGTGTTCATCGAAAAAACGGACAGCGACGGATCCGTCACATCCATCGTTTGTTAGAATGGATACAGTTTTTTTTAACTGAGCATGCTATGATTTTTTTAGGATCCTTTAGCCAGCCCCCCTAGTCGGATCCATCGAAAAAACAGATCAGTTGCATCAGTTTTTCACAGTCTGCGACAGATCCGTTTTTTTCAAAATACAACAGATTGGGACTGATGACAAAAAACTGATGTGTGAAAGCAGCCTAATCTACACAATGATAATCACTAGGTGATAAAACCTTCATTCTAAGTAAACAGCACATAGCTTGACATGAAAAACACAGTTGAAATCTGTTTTTTTAACCCCTACCTCATTCAGTCCTCAGATTACATAGCAAAAATCTGCAGGCAGTTTCCCTGTAAGCAAAAAAATATATAGATGGGAGTGCTTCTTGGTCAAACAAATGTTCACGACTGATTTGTCTCTAAAGTTGGGAAGGTCTGTCACTGACGAGTGTAAAGACATAGGCCGGCGTCACACTCAGCGTATGCAAATACGGTCCGTATATTACGGCCGTAATACGCTGAAAAGTCCCGAAAATAGTGGTCCGTAGCTCCTCCGTAGGCAGGGTGTGTCACCGTTTTTTGCGCATGGCATCCTCCGTATGTAATCCGTATGGCAGCCGTACTGCGTGTTTTTATCGCAGGCTTGCCAAACCGACATACGGCTATACAAGGGATCCATGTGTAAAAAAAATAAAAATAAAAACATATATACTGTCTATATATATATATATATATATATATATATATATATATATATATATATATATATATATATATATGTCAGTAGACACATATATATATATTATTCCTTCATACATACAGCGCGAGATAGCAAAAAGCCGGTAATTCAATTATCGGCTTTTGCTTTCTCCTTCCTAAACCCGACATGATATGAGACCTGGTTTACATACAGTAAACCATCTCATATCACCATTTTTTTTGCATATTCCACACTACTAATGTTAGTAGTGTGTCTATGCAAAATTTGGCCGTTCTAGCTAGTAAATTAAGGGGTTAAATGGCGGAAAAAATTGGCGTGGGCTCCCGCACAATTTTCTCCGCCAGAGTGGTAAAGCCAGTGACTGAGGGCAGATATTAATAGCCTGGAGAGGGTCCACGGTTATTGCCCCCCCCCCCTGGCTAAAAACATCTGCCCCCAGCCACCCCAGAAAAGGCACATCTGGAAGATGCGCCTATTCTGGCACTTGGCCACTCTCTTCCCATTCCCGTGTAGCGGTGGGATATGGGGTAATGAAGGGTTAATGCCACCTTGCTATTGTAAGGTGACATTAAGCCTAATTAATAATGGAGAGGCGTCAATTATGACACCTATCCATTATTAATCCAATTGAATGAAAGGGTTAAAAAAAACACACACACATTATTAAAAATTATTTTAATGAAATAAAAACAAAGGTTGTTGTAATATTTTATTTAACGCCCAATCCAATCACTGAAGACCCTCATTCTGGAAAAGAAAAAACATAATAAACCAACAATATACTTACCTTCCCCAGATCTGTAAAGTCCAACGATGTAAATCCTTCTGAAGGGGTTAAAACATTTTGCAGCAAGGAGTTCCGCTAATGCAGGCTGCTCCTTGCTGCAAAACCCAGCGAATGAAGGTAAATATAGGTCAATGATCTATATTTAGCTTCATTTGCGGTGAGGCGCCCTCTGCTGGTTGTTCCTAGATCGTGGGAACTTTCCTAGAAAGCTCCCAGGCTCAAGATCATAAGAGGCGCCCTCTGCTGGTTGTCCTCATATGAACTCGAGCCTGGGAGCTTTCTAGGTAAGTTCCCACGATCTATGAACAGCCAGCAGAGGGCGCCTCACCGCAAATGAAGCTAAATATAGATCATTGACCCCGGGGTTTTGCAGCAAGGAGCAGCCTGCATTAGCGGAACTCCTTGCTGCAAAATGTTTTAACCCCTTCAGAAGGATTTACATCGTTGGACTTTACAGATCTGCGGAAGGTAAGTATATTGTTGGTTTATTATGTTTTTTCTTTTCCAGAACGAGGGTCTTCAGTGATTGGATTGGGCGTTAAATAAAATATTACAACAACCTTTGTTTTTATTTCATTAAAATAATTTTTAATAATGTGTGTTTTTTTTTAACCCTTTCATTCAATTGGATTAATAATGGATAGGTGTCATAATTGACGCCTCTCCATTATTAATTAGGCTTAATGTCACCTTACAATAGCAAGGTGGCATTAACCCTTCATTACCCCATATCCCACCGCTACACGGGAATGGGAAGAGAGTGGCCAAGTGCCAGAATAGGCGCATCTTCCAGATGTGCCTTTTCTGGGGTGGCTGGGGGCAGGTGTTTTTAGCCAGGGGGGGGGGCAATAACCATGGACCCTCTCCAGGCTATTAATATCTGCCCTCAGTCACTGGCTTTACTACTCTGGCGGAGAAAATTGCGCGGGAGCCCACGCCAATTTTTTCCGCCATTTAACCCTTTATTTTAAGAGCTAGAACGGCCAAATTTTGCAGATACACACTACTAACATTAGTAGTGTGGATTATGCAAAAAAAATGGTGATATGAGATGGTTTACTGTATGTAAACCAGGTCTCATATCATGTCGGGTTTAGGAAGGAGAAAGAAAAAGCCGGTAATTGAATTACCGGCTTTTTGCTATATCGCGGCTGTATGAAGTAAGAATATATATACATATATGTGTCTCAATGACATATATATATATATATATATATATATATATATATATATATATACCTATTCTATGTGTACACATTTATTCTACCTATTCTATTGTAAGATGTCAGTGTGATTTTACTGTACACCGCACTGAATTACCGGCTTTTCTCTGTAACAGCGCTGCGTATTTCTCGCAAGTCACACTGCTGGTCCGTGTGTAATCCGTATTTTTGGGGCTTCCATAGACTTTCGTTGGCGTTTTATTTGCGCAATACGGTGACAAACGCAGCATGCTGCGATTTTCTACGGCCGTAGAAAGCCGTATAATACTGATCAGTAAAATACGGCAGATAGCAACAGGGGCATAGAGAATAATTGTGCCGTATTTTTTGCGAGTTTTACGGACGTAGTTTCTGCGCTCTTACGTCCGTAAAACTCGCAAGTGTGACGCCGGCCATATACAGATATAACTTTTTTTGTGCATTTAATGACATCACAGGAATAACTAATATACGGTATGTAAGCCAGAAGGATGCTTTCAGAATTCATCTAAACACCGTAGGGTTAAATGCATTAGGTTTATATAGACACTTTTGAGAGAAAGTACCGTATATATAAAAAAAAAATTGTTATTTGGCTTTGGTTTATCACAAACGAATTGCCTAATCAAGCAAAGAGTAGTTCTCCTTAAGGAAGCCATATAAAACCAGCAAACAACCTTTTAACCGAATTATTAAAGGCGTTGTCTCCTCATCATAAATGGGTAAAATTCCAAAGTGCTTGCCAATAATCCATCTGATCTTTAGAACAGAGAGGATTTTTTTTTTATCACAAGCTTTTTTACCGCTCATTGTCCAGATTACTGGCAACCCTTTAAAGGGACTGTAAAACTACAGGTCTGCAGTCACACTATGTGAATCCACAAATTGTGCACACTGTCAGAGAGATGGGAGTATCAGTGCATACTCCGGGCACATTCCAACTAGGCTGTATCCGGCCTCGCTCGGTGCGAGTGTATTGAACAAGGCCGGATACAATCTAGTCTGAATGTGACCATTAGTATGCAGATCGCATACTTGCAGTCACATGAAGGCTCACTGCTGGCACAGGAGAATGGTGGCTGGACAACCTTGATAAGCTCCTTAAAAAAGAGCCAGCAAGTGCACCATAGATGCCGAAGAGGCACAACAACATCTGCTTGCAGCAACAGAGCGCACAGATTGGGCCATTGAATGCAAGCAGGAAGCAGAGAGCTCTGAAGACTGAAGATCACTGTACACACAATCCCCTTAAACATGGTCGCAGCCAGTTACATGTCCACACAGATACCTTGTCATCATCAAACAGCATCAGTAAAGGCCAAATTAAACAGTCCTGTCTCCAGAAAGCACGCATGCTGTCAGCAGCACATCCAGTTTACACCGGAGATGTGCCACACAAAGAAATGCAGTTTATGGCAGCACCATTTAGAGGAGGTTTATCAGTTTAAATAAAATATCCAATAAAAGGTTTTCTTTACAGCTGTCCGGATACAGAAAGCTTCAGAGCAGCACTTGCAAGCTGTATAGCAATGGGCCTGCAAGCCCTGCACTGCGTCCATAGGGAACCCACACATAGAATGATAGATCCTGGAAGATAGTGAGGAATTTTAAAAAGAGGTTATTTGTAAAGTGTTTTTTTTAGCCATTTATGGTGATGAGAAAACGCCTTTAAGTCAAGATTTTTTTTATGTTAACTTTATTTTATGAATTTTTGCTGTTTTTCCATGTAAACATTCATACTAAAACAATACAAAAAAGGAAACAAATATGTTGATGATGCCAAAAATTTGGAAAAAAATAATATGCATTAGTGTCTGCAAAGTATCACAAAAGCAGTTTATTTCTAGCAATGAGAGGATGCTTATGACAGGGCCAGAAGAAAAGCGATTCTAGATCTTTGTCCCTGTTCTTGAAATGTTTTATTCAACTTACAGTAGTTAAGTAATTTCAGAGTGTGAACTCCAGTCCTTCTTATTGCATTAAGAGATTATCATCTCACTTGCCCCACCACAAGGTGTTCAAGAAAGTGACATTTTATATAAATGAACCTATTTAGAGTGCATTTAACCCATTACTTGCCAAATTAGCAATTTTCATTTTTTTTTTTTTTTTTTTTAATGACAGATTTTCAATGATTTGGGTCCTAATGAATCAGAAACATAGTTTGCAAATTTTTTACAAGTACGGATTTTTCAGAAAAGGGCGTCCCAATATTCAATTAAAAATGACAATGATGTGATTTCCTATTTTGAAAACATTCATTTTACAAACAACACAAAAAATTGCACCTAATTATAAAAATTATAAAATCATAGCTGCTAGAAGCTTAAGATTAGGCGTCCCAAAAAGAGGACATTGGTAGATAATGGGTTAAGTGGGTCCGTATGACAACCCGTTTTTTTTTTTGCGCCCCTCTGTTCCAAAGTTATGCCCTTGGTAATAATGGTGCAAACTGTGTCCTTAACCAACTGGGTGATAAACACAGAACTTCTGTGGGTGTTTGGTCAGCAAGAGAGAAGAAAAGGCAAACAAAATACAACAGCGCCAACAAAGTTTTGTGGCCCAGTTGATAAAGGGAAACTATGCATCCTTATTACCAGGGGGCATAACTTTGGAGTGGAGGGGGCAAAAGAAAATGAAAAATAAAAATAAAAAAATGTAAGAATCAATGGAGCAGCCCAAATGGAGGAAGCACTCAATTTAAATAAAAAAATCCAGCTAAAGGTCCTCCATAATGCTCCTGTGCTCCTTCGAAGCTGCTCAAGTCAACCTGCCTCTATGTACAGCATCAGAATGCCCAATTCAGGCCAGGAGTGCGACCATGCTGCCGGTCTGAACCGTCAATTATCGAGGAGCATAACGCAGCCTACCACCAGCAAGCCGGGAGGCTGGGGAGCGAGAGCGGTGCGCTCCTGAAGAAAGATCACGAGAACAACCTTTAAAAAAAAATAGGTCGTTTTCTGCTGAAACATTCCCTGAAAACAACTTTACGGGCATACAAAAATTACATTTAATATTTTGGCTAAATCAATGGCTTTAAATTACAGAGTTTTGCTACACTGGGTACAGTATTAAGAGGAAAGGTTTAATAATTTAGATTCATTATTTCGGAAGGGAAAAATAGGTCTGAGTCTTTGTGAAACATAGATGGAGCATTAAATAGATGGGAGATCAAGGCTTTGTCTGTCCGATGATTTATGAGCAGACAAATCACTAGCGTATGTATAAACTAGCGTATGTATAACCTGCATACCTTATTCAGGTCCCTGGATAATACTGTAACAATACTGGATGAAAAAGCAGAATGGAATCGCATTTCAGGGGATGCTGTTACATTGATGGATTCTGATCACTTAGTGCTTAGCATGATTTAAGTGAGGGACATGAGGAGTTAGCCTCGCTACCTGTACAGAATGTCAAATGGAAACCAGCCGGAAAATTCACTGCAAACCTAAATAAATCATGTAAACACGCCTGCAAAATTACACAGGTTTCAGATGTGTTTGATAGATATAACAATATCTAAGAAAATGTCACGTTGTACTAGAACTTGAATCATTAATGAGACTCGACTAATACTATACCGTAACATACTGGCAAAGGCTCAAGGTGACTTACTGGCCTGCACACAGCAAATTTCCTGCTTCACAGCCCTGTAACATAACGGGTAGCATCGCTGCCATTCGCACATCAAAACTCTGCCAGGCATCTTAAGTGGCTTTTTTATCTTGGTGAATTTCCAAAGTCTGCCTTAAGAGATATCACTATACCTAGTGTATGACCCGAGACAGAATCGCGGAAAAGTTGTTTTAGTATTTCCAGATTTGGGGGCTGTTTTTATTCTGGTTTCTGATGGGTTTTTATTGGTTTCTGATGGGTTTTTATTGGAGCATAATGTCAGTGTGGATTCGGCATGTTCACACGACAGCATTTCTATACGTATGACTCATTATAGAAATTGCACACAGGCCAACAGACTAATGGAGCTTGTCACCTATGTTTCTTTAAAATCGTAAACATATCCATTCAAAATTTTAAAAATATAAATTTTTATAGAAATCAATCCTGGTATCCGTTAATAGCTGGCCTCCAATGTCCTCCTGTGGTGGACGGACATCTTTTCCACTATACTGTGCATACATAGAGAGCTGTCAATCAGTTGGAGGATTGCGGGGCCACAGCTCATAATATGGAGCACTCCGGAGCGCTCACACAGCATTCAGTGGACTACAACTCCTGAATTGTGCTGCAGAGGTATTAAAACTACTGCAAGACCGGTCATAAGTGACATAGCGCTATAATCATGGTCTCCGCTGCTCCCGTCAGATAGTCCGATTCTGTTTATAAGCAAAAATAGAAGTGTCAGCATTGAGAAATCAAGCTTTGACCGGACAATGCACATTAGCCTGGACATGTATTGACCTACATATTTGCAGTACGATGTTAAATACGAGATTACTGCTGTCTTAGAAATAAGAAAAGCCTCTTCAAGACCTGACACATGCATTGTATTCTGGGGTCAGTCTTTATGCTGGATAAAGTTTGAGGATGGATTTCAGGCAGTTTATGTTCTGAGATTTGTTGCCAATGACGCTACAGACGATGCTGTGAATTATCAATGGTCGTATTGCAGTGCTGGTAATGATGGCAATCATTGATTCCTCCAGCAGAGGCAGGTTTGGACTCTCGGCCATTCTAATGTTTTATTGCGGTTCAGTCTGTTGTGAAAATATAACAGAAGAGGTGATTTTATAATGCAGCCGGTGAAATGAGGCGTCTCTGGCCGTTTCCCGGACAGAAGCGGAAACACAATAACTTGAAATTGCAGTCATATAGCCTGAAATCAGTTTGCAACGAGAACAACACGAAGAAAGTAGGGAGCACTCATTTGACTTTCACTCGAACCGACAAAGTAAAACAATGAAAAGTTTACATGTTCGTGACGAAGAACTAAATTATCTTCAGATTCCAAATATAATTTGATCAATATGTCTGTGCTCCGAAGACTAGTCACATGAGACATAAAATGGCAGGGTGCGGGTGCTGCACAGGTTACAACACCCAGCAACATCTGGAAAGAATAATGTTATTCCATGCCATCACATAGTGGCTCACAAAGAAACACGTGCATGGTTGGGCCTTGTCTGTCATCTATGGGCTTGTGGGATTCCCTCTGAGCATTCCAGTTCATTGCTCAGCGTGAACAAATGTGTGGAAATCCAGGGGAGTAAATAGGGAGAGCAGGTGATGCATTTGTCCCGGGCGCAGTCAATAGGGAGGCGCCATCGAGCGGCTTCAGCCATGAGGCAAGATTACCATCTCACATCATGTAGTGGTCTGATCTGAACCGATTGTTAAACCAACAGCCGGATCAGAGAACAGATATATCGCTGTCTTCCTACATCATTCAGTGCAAGAATGGTGTGTGCTATAGAGACTAGGCAGTATGGATTAGGAGGGGGACAGGATAGAGAGGTGGCAGTATGTGGGGATAGGGTAAGGGTACAGTATGGAGAGGACAGTATGCAGAGGGGGTAAAAAAGGTCATAGAAGGCACATTATATAGACAGGGTAATGTGAGGGCACAGTAAAGAGATTACGGTAAGCAGTATGGGGGTGCCACAGTGTGAGAGGAAATCGTGTAGACATAATATCGAACGAGGGCAGTGTGCGGCACTGTGGAGGTTATAGCTAATAAGGGTGGTCAGTGTACAGGTCCTTCTCAAAAAATTAGCATATAGTGTTAAATTTCATTATTTACCATAATGCAATGATTACAATTAAACTTTCATATATTATAGATTCATTATCCACCAACTGAAATTTGTCAGGTCTTTTATTGTTTTAATACTGATGATTTTGGCATACAACTCCTGATAACCCAAAAAACCTGTCTCAATAAATTAGCATATTTCACCCATCCAATCAAATAAAAGTGTTTTTTAATAACAAACAAAAAAACCATCAAATAATAATGTTCAGTTATGCACTCAATACTTGGTCGGGAATCCTTTGGCAGAAATGACTGCTTCAATGCGGCGTGGCATGGAGGCAATCAGCCTGTGACACTGCTGAGATGTTATGGAGGCCCAGGATGCTTCAATAGCGGCCTTAAGCTCATCCAGAGTGTTGGGTCTTGCGTCTCTCAACTTTCTCTTCACAATATCCCACAGATTCTCTATGGGGTTCAGGTCAGGAGAGTTGGCAGGCCAATTGAGCACAGTAATACCATGGTCAGTAAACCATTTACCAGTGGTTTTGGCACTGTGAGCAGGTGCCAGGTCGTGCTGAAAAATGAAATCTTCATCTCCATAAAGCATTTCAGCCGATGGAAGCATGAAGTGCTCCAAAATCTCCTGATAGCTAGCTGCATTGACCCTGCCCTTGATGAAACACAGTGGACCAACACCAGCAGCTGACATGGCACCCCACACCATCACTGACTGTGGGTACTTGACACTGGACTTCAGGCATTTTGGCATTTCCTTCTCCCCAGTCTTCCTCCAGACTCTGGCACCTTGATTTCCGAATGACATGCAAAATTTGCTTTCATCAGAAAAAAGTACTTGGGACCACTTAGCAACAGTCCAGTGCTACTTCTCTGTAGCCCAGGTCAGGCGCCTCTGCCGCTGTTTATGGTTCAAAAGTGGCTTTACCTGGGGAATGCGGCACCTGTAGCCCATTTCCTGCACACGCCTGTGCACGGTGGCTCTGGATGTTTCCACACCAGACTCAGTCCACTGCTTCCTCAGGTTCCCCAAGGTCTGGAATCGGTCCTTCTCCACAATCTTCCTCAGGGTCCGGTCTCCTCTTCTCGTTGTACAGCGTTTTCTGCCACATTGTTTCCTTCCAACAGACTTACCATTGAGGTGCCTTGATACAGCACTCTGGGAACAGCCTATTTGTTGAGAAATTTCTTTCTGGGTCTTACCCTCTTGCTTGAGGGTGTCAATGATGGCCTTCTTGACATCTGTCAGGTCGCTAGTCTTACCCATGATGGGGGTTTTGAGTAATGAACCAGGCAGGGAGTTTATAAAAGCCTCAGGTATCTATTGCATGTATTTAGAGTTAATTAGTTGATTCAGAAGATTAGGGTAATAGGTCGTTTAGAGAACCTTTTCTTGATATGCTAATTTATTGAGACAGGTTTTTTGGGTTATCAGGAGTTGTATGCCAAAATCATCAGTATTAAAACAATAAAAGACCTGACAAATTTCAGTTGGTGGATGAATCTATAATATATGAAAGTTTAATTGTAATCATTACATTATGGTAAATAATGAAATTTAACACTATATGCTAATTTTTTGAGAAGGACCTGTATAGACCGCAGTCTGAGGATGGCTGTTAACAAAAACAGCACCAAGTATTTCTTTACCATTGTTAAAGACATACTGGGAGCTGTAGGTTCAGGGTACATAAATATACAGTATATGGGGCTGACATGACATTGCAATTTATTGCTGCACACAGTTTGGAGACATATCCATGCAACCATTGTGGTTCTGGTGCTGTATACTTGCCCTGATGATGATTCTGGCGACCTATTCATGTACTGATGATGGTTTTGATGCTGTATTCATGTACTAATAATGGTCGGCATGCTGTATTTCTGTACTGAATGTGGTTCTAGTGCTGTATTCCTGTACTGTTATTGGTTTCCTTTAAGAAAACTGTGGAGTTTTGTATTTATTTTAATCCCAGCTCCAACCCCACCTGATATTCTTGCCTAAAGTGTCAGCCTCAGTAACATCACAGTTCAGAGTGTTGAAGAAACAAAAGAGCACAGTGAGGTCAAAAATACTCTGTTGTAAAAAAAAATATCACAGTAATAAGCAAGTGCTAGTCAAAAGATGGAAAAAACAGGGTATTTAGTTGATACTTTTTTTGCAAAAAAATGTATACTAAGCTGCTCGACCTATCGTCAAGGTATACCCATATAGAGCAGTCCTATCTAATGTATATAATCCCTATCTGATGTATTTAAAAACCTGATCATCTGCAAAAAAACTTATCAACTAAATACCCTGTTTTTCCATCTTTTGACTAGCACTTGCTTATTACTGTGATTTTTTTTTTTACAACAGTATTTTAGAATTCACTGTGCTCTTTTGTGCCTTCAAGTTTCTTGGTGGTGTGTGAACAGGTTCCTACAGACTTGTTCAATGTGCAAGTAGCCCATGTGTTTCTGGTTACAGTTCAGAGTGTGTGGTGTGAACTCAGTAGCTGTTTTTGCTTGTCACACACTAGATGCCAGCTATGTTATACAGCCGGCATCTGTGTCCAATAGCATTGGCTGGAGTTAATCACCGAACTCACGTCACCTATGCGACAGTGCGAGCACTGAGAAAATTTCCCATGGCGCTCGCGCATTGATGCCAGAAATATGAAGTGAGTTCATTGGCTGCGAACTCGCATGACCTGTCTGATGGCACCGCGAGCAGGAGAACTTTCTCACGCTCGTGGTGCCCTTAGACAGGGAATAGGAGATCACAGGGAGACACTAAGCACACAGTGTCTCTGCTGGATGACAGGCTGTATGGTCACATCATGCAACCATGCAGCCTGCCATCTAGATGTAGCAGAGCTACACCCGTTGTGGGACAAATGGATTAAAAGCATCGCTGTGGAATGGTGAGGAATATTGTTGTTTTTATATTTGAACTCTTTTGCAGATAACAAGGGCTTCGGTGGACTGGGCAAGGTCATAAGTATGGTTTAATTAAGATATATTAAAGGAGTCTGTGTCATTCTCTCAATTAAAGGACTTTATGCTGGGTGTCTGTGTTTTCATACAATGTGACTATCCATTACTAACCTCTGGTCTTGATGTCACCTGACAATACAAAGGTGACAACAACCCCTCTAACTATGACCCCACTTGCCACCACTACAGGGCAAGTGGGAAGAGCGAGGCTAAGTGACAGAATTGGCGCATCTTAGAGATGCACCTTTTCTGAGGTGGCTGAGAGCGGATGTTTTTAGCGCCTGTGGGTGCCAGTATCCATGGCCCCTTCCTAGACTAATAATACCAGCCCACACCTGTCTGCATAGCCTTTGTTGGTTATTAATTATAGGGGGACCCCATGTCTTTTTTAGGGTACCCCATTTTAATAGCCAGTAAAGGGTAAATATACAGTTGTGAGCTGATATTAATAGCCTGGGATGCTCCATGGGTATTACTCCCTTCCCAGGCTATAAACATCTGCCCCCAGCTGACAGCTTTCCTTCTGCTGGTTACAAATATTACATGGGAGCCCACTCCATTTTTTTCTGAAAAATTATCTTCTATTAATTAAATACAAGTACAATAAGCTGCACACACACTGTACTAATTGCATTTGTCACAGACATCTGTATATCTATCTATCCTATTTGAATTTACTGTATGTAACCCATCTCTTCTATCCCCCAAGTCAGTGTTTTTCAACCAGTGTGCCGCGGCACACTAGTGTGCCGCGACACATGGTCGGGTGTGCCGCGGGGAACGGGAGTCAGCTGTTCTCTGTGCCGACTGTCAAGCTGACAGCCGGCACAGAGAAGCTGCAGCGCGCCGGCTCCCGGAGATCAATTGTACTCGCAGACATCTACCAGCTGCGAGTACAATTGAGGCTCTGACCGCTGGGTCAGAGCGACGCCAGCAGCGTGATCAAGTCATGTGATCACGCTGCTGACGTCACTATCCGGCGCGCAGGAGAAAGAAGAGACTTGGTGGTAAGTGCTCCTGTGCTGTGGAGCTGAAGACACCGAAGATTCAGCGTGGGGTGGGTTTATGGGGAGTATGTGGGGGGATTTATTAAGTATGTGGGGGGATTTATTAAGTGTGTGGGGGGATTTATTAAGTGTGTGGGGGGATTTATTAAGTGTGTGGGGGATTTATTAAGTGTGTGGGAGGATTTATTAAGTGTGTGGGGGGATTTATTAAGTGTGGGGGGATTTATTCAGTGTGTGGGGGGGATTTATTCAGTGTGGGGGGGGATTTATTCAGTGTGTGGGGGGGGATTTATTCAGTGTGTGGGGGGATTTATTCAGTGTGTGGGGGGGATTTATTCAGTGTGTGGGGGGGGGATTTATTCAGTGCGTGGGGGTGATTTATTCAGTGCGTGGGGGGGATTTATTCAGTGAGTTGGGGGATTTATTCAGTGTGTGGGGGGGATTTATTCAGTGTGTACGTGGGGGGGGCTGGAATTTATTTAGCATGTGTGGGGCAGGGTGCATTTATTCTGTGGAAGGGGATGGATTTATTCTATCGGAAGGGCAGTGGATATATTCTGTGGGGGTGAGTGGGGAGATGGGGGTGGACACAGTAGCGAGGGGAAAAATGTGTGCTGACAGTACTGGGAGCAACGGTGAAGGGATGTGTGAGGACAGTATGGGGAGTCGGGGGAATGTGTGAGGGGGGAATGTGTGAGGAGGAAATATGGAGAGACAAAGGGGTATGTTAGCAGGGGGGGATGTACAGGAAGAGGCTATTAGAAATGTGTGCAGACAGTATGGGGGGATGAAAGTGTGAGTGGACACATAATAGATACTGAGTAGTGTGAGGGTAATAGCCAGGAGGAGACAGTATGCCAAGTAGGAGGAGTGTAATGAAGGGGCACAGTAGAGAGACTGGGCTCTCTATGAGGGACACCGTATGAGAAGGCAGTGTGAAGTATGGAAAAGAGAGAGAGGGTAGTGTGGATGGCATGTACCATAAGAGGGACAGTGAGGGTAACATAGTAACATAGTAACATAGTTAGTAAGGCCGAAAAAAGACATTTGTCCATCCAGTTCAGCCTATATTCCATCATAATAAATACCCAGATCTACGTCCTTCTACAGAACCTAATAATTGTATGATACAATATTGTTCTGCTCCAGGAAGACATCCAGGCCTCTCTTGAACCCCTCGACTGAGTTCGCCATCACCACCTCCTCAGGCAAGCAATTCCAGATTCTCACTGCCCTAACAGTAAAGAATCCTCTTCTATGTTGGTGGAAAAACCTTCTCTCCTCCAGACGCAAAGAATGCCCCCTTGTGCCCGTCACCTTCCTTGGTATAAACAGATCCTCAGCGAGATATTTGTATTGTCCCCTTATATACTTATACATGGTTATTAGATCGCCCCTCAGTCGTCTTTTTTCTAGACTAAATAATCCTAATTTCGCTAATCTATCTGGGTATTGTAGTTCTCCCATCCCCTTTATTAATTTTGCTGCCCTCCTTTGTACTCTCTCTAGTTCCATTATATCCTTCCTGAGCACCGGTGCCCAAAACTGGACACAGTACTCCATGTGCGGTCTAACTAGGGATTTGTACAGAGGCAGTATAATGCTCTCATCATGTGTATCCAGACCTCTTTTAATGCACCCCATGATCCTGTTTGCCTTGGCAGCTGCTGCCTGGCACTGGCTGCTCCAGGTAAGTTTATCATTAACTAGGATCCCCAAGTCCTTCTCCCTGTCAGATTTACCCAGTGGTTTCCCGTTCAGTGTGTAATGGTGATATTGATTCCCTCTTCCCATGTGTATAACCTTACATTTATCATTGTTAAACCTCATCTGCCACCTTTCAGCCCAAGTTTCCAACTTATCCAGATCCATCTGTAGCAGAATACTATCTTCTCTTGTATTAACTGCTTTACATAGTTTTGTATCATCTGCAAATATCGATATTTTACTGTGTAAACCTTCTACCAGATCATTAATGAATATGTTGAAGAGAACAGGTCCCAATACTGACCCCTGCGGTACCCCACTGGTCACAGCGACCCAGTTAGAGACTATACCATTTATAACCACCCTCTGCTTTCTATCACTAAGCCAGTTACTAACCCATTTACACACATTTTCCCCCAGACCAAGCATTCTCATTTTGTGTACCAACCTCTTGTGCGGCACGGTATCAAACGCTTTGGAAAAATCGAGATATACCACATCCAATGACTCACCGTGGTGGGTCATATTATGTGCTGGGAATAAAGTGAGGGGCAATTATTTACTCAGGGGCTCGGCCTAGGGCAGATATTGTTATTCCGGAGCACTATAATAACACTGCTATCTTTTAGGCTACGTTCACACTAGCGTTGTGCGCCGCTGCGTCGGCGACGCGACGCACAACGCACCGAAAAACACGTGCAAACGCACGCAAAAACGCTGCGTTTTTCGACGCGTGCGTCGTTTTTTGACGAAAATCGGACGCAAGAAAATTGCAACTTGTTGCGTTTTCTTGGTCCGACGCTAGCGTCAAAAAAGACGCACGTGTCGGAAAACGCAACAAGCAAAAACGCATGCGTCCCCCATGTTAAACATAGGGGCGCATGACGCGTGCGTCGCCGCTGCGTCGCCCGACGCTAGCGCGACGCACACTAGCCGAACGCTAGTGTGAACGTAGCCTAAGGGTGTTGTGTCGGGATGTGCTGCAGAAGACAGGAGAAGATGGAAGTCTGCAGAAACGAGCTCTGCCGGTGGATGAGAAGAGTCATCATGGCATCTGGACAAGGTGAAGATGAAAAGAAAGAGGCGACTCCACAAACAACGTCATCTATCAGGTACCTGGATGTAAATGTGTTTTTTTTGTGATACTAATTCTCATTTTTATTTGTTAGGAACATTAAAGGGGATGTCCAAGTTTGTGATGAGTCTGCAGTCATACTATGTGACTGCAGACTTCTGAATTCTCACAGTGCACACTGCTATCATAATTCTCTGATGTTGGTGATTTACATACATGCGGTCACGTGCTGACTAGACATGTGTGGCCTCATTCAATGAAAATGAATTGACTGAGGCCGGACATGTCTAGTTAGAATGTGGCCAGAAGTATCCAAATCACATACTTGTGCTGACATGACCGTCCACTCTGGCCACCGGCAAGGGAGAATCCTGAAAGTGTGCAGTGCTTGCGCTGTGAGAATTCAGAAGCCTGCAGTCACATAGAATGACTGCAGACTTTCATCTCAAACCTGGACGCACCATTTTGTGCCATTTTGGTTGGTGGTGTGCCTCGGGATTTTTTAAGTATAAAAAGTGTGCCGCGGCTCAAAAAAGGTTGAAAATCACTGCCCTAAGTGACTGTCATGGTTCCACCCCTCAGGGTGTCTGGGATGCAGTTACTGACAGCTCAGCCATCCAATCTGGTACAGGGGCGTGCTGAAGCTGTCAGTACTTTGATTGACAGCATGACCATCCAGTCTGGTTCAGGAACATGCTGAGCTGTTGGTATGTTGATTAACAGCTCAACTAGCTAATCTGTTACTGGGAGGTGTTAGCTGTCTCAGGTGTTCACTATCCCGGGTAATGGCCATGCCTACTTAACTGAGCCGCTCTCCCAGACATACATTCATCTTGTAAGGTTTGTACTGTGCCTTGAGTTCTATATGCTTGATCTGTTGCCTGACCTTGGACTTTGTTCTGACCATCCGCCTGTTTAACCCCTTCAGCTCTGATCTGTTATCCTCCCGGTACTTTGACCTTGGAACGTTACCCGACTACCCTTTTGTCTCTTTCTTCTGTTTATGACGTACCCCCCTGGCTTCTGACCTTGGACTCTCTGACCACTCTGACTCATGGCTTAGCCATGAGAAGTGATTAGCGTCACAGTGACCGAGCCAAATTTTTTAAAATCTGACCAGTGTCACTTTATGTAGTAAGTATGGAAGGCGTCAACATATCCCATTGATTTGGAGAATGTTTTTTCGTGACATTTTACTTTATGATAATGATAAATTTAGGTTGATAATTTTTTATAAATAAGTAAATAAAAAACATGAGAAATTTGAAAAATGTAAAAAAAATTTAAATTTTCAAACTTTGAATGATTATCCCTTTAATCCAGATATTTGTTAATGGTTTGCTATGGTATGACTAACATTTCCCTCATGTCTGCTTTAAATCGGCACCATTTGTAAAATGTTATTTTATTTTGTTAACATTTTAGGAGCTTTAAAAATGTAGCAGCAATTTTTCCTTTTTTCAAGGAAATTTATACAATTTTTTTAGGGACCTTTCCAGGTTTATAGTGATTTTGGTGGCCCTTTATCTTGGAAAAAAAAAATATTGCGTTTCCGTACGGTCGCCAGACATGTCAAAATGCTGAATTCGGACGCATCCGCATACAACGCATGTCCCTGCGTAACTAGTGTTAAAGATAGGTACGCAGGATGCATGCAGAGTAGGCGGCGCTTAAAGGGAAGGTACCACCAGTTTTCTTGTATTTTGTTTTTTTGTGAAATTAAGCTTAAAATAGTAATTAAAATGCATTAATGCAATGTTTGCAAACATTTCTATATGAAAAATATTATATATTTTTCTACAAATATATATATATATTTACCACTAGGGGGAGCATTTTCCGTTTTAGACCTCAAACAGCTATAGTAACATTTAGCAGCTCTGCCCCAGGGATATTAGACCACCCAAAAGGGGCGGGAAATGGTGATGTCAGCAGTTACTGCCCCAATTTTGCTGCTAACAGTAAGAATGAAGAGCAGCATCACAGGGCAGCACCATTTTGTGTGTGACTGCCCTGTGACCTGCTATCACCAGCAGTTACTGCATCAGAGGCACAGCTTGTTTACAGAGGAGCAGAACACAGTGGACTCAGCAGCATTTTTTGTGAATAACATTCTTGCCATCCCCCTTCCCCCACTTTAATCCCTGTCCTGTCAGCTGCCCTGCTCTCTCTCTCCAGGTGTCACCTCCCTCTCTGCAGGCTGTGAGTGCAGCTTACCAGAGATCACAGGGACTGTGTGTGAGGGGGGAGGCAGAGACACAGCAGGAGAAGCACACAGGGCAGCATGTGAGGAGCAGAGGATGTGCCTGCTTGGAGTACAGAGGAGCAGTGAGGGCTTCTTCTGTCCTGCGATAGAGAGTAAGTGGAGCTCGACAGATAGCACAGGGCTATAATAAAATGGCAGCTAGTCACACCTACAGCAGTGAGTTGTGCAGCCCACAGAGGCGTGCCCAGCTCACTGCTAATGCTACTGCAATGTTACAGATAGGGTCAGCGCCAGTCTATTATCTCCTATGTCCATGGGGTGCTGTAATCTGACACTGATAGTGCCCTGCTACTGCTGCAAAACCAAGATGTCAGCCCCCAGTGCATTCTTTAAACTCATATAACACATGAAATCTGTTTCACATGCATTTCAAACTTGCTTACAGCAGCATTTTTTTTTAATGCTACATTACAGTGATTTATTAATGACCTACAAACGCGGTACCTTCCCTTTAAGGGAGGAAGTACGCAGCCATCTGCAGCCCAGCCGAACGCTAATGTGAAACCAGCCTAAGGGGTTAAACAGATATGGACGGTGCCAACACTGATTATGGCTAATGCAGCAAGTTGTCAGCTATATTGTACAGCCAACAGCAGCTGGATTGTCACCTGCATGGGGATGCTATTCTCTTATATCTCAGGTCAGTAAAAAGACGTACTGGTGGTCATTAAGGGGTTATGCTGTCGGCTCCTGCTGTGATTTTACACTACACGGCCGCTGAATTGCTGGCTTTTCTTCCAAATATATATATGCAGTGGGGCAAAAAAGTATTTAGTCAGTCAGCAATAGTGTAAGTTCCACCACTTAAAAAGATGAGAGGCGTCTGTAATTTACATCATAGGTAGACCTCAACTATGGGAGACAAACTGAGAAAAAAAAATCCAGAAAATCACATTGTCTTTTTTTTTATAATTTTTTTTGCATATTATGGTGGAAAATAAGTATTTGGTCAGAAACAAACAATCAAGATTTCTGGCTCTCACAGACCTGTAACTTCTTCTTTAAGAGTCTCCTCTTTCCTCCACTCATTACCTGTAGTAATGGCACCTGTTTAAACTTGTTATCAGTATAAAAAGACACCTGTGCACACCCTCAAACAGTCTGACTCCAAACTCCACTATGGTGAAGACCAAAGAGCTGTCAAAGGACACCAGAAACAAAATTGTAGCCCTGCACCAGGCTGGGAAGACTGAATCTGCAATAGCCAACCAGCTTGGAGTGAAGAAATCAACAGTGGGAGCAATAATTAGAAAATGGAAGACATACAAGACCACTGATAATCTCCCTCAATCTGGGGCTCCACGCAAAATCTCACCCCGTGGGGTCAGAATGATCACAAGAATGGTGAGCAAAAATCCCAGAACCACGCGGGGGGACCTAGTGAATGAACTGCAGAGAGCTGGGACCAATGTAACAAGGCCTACCATAAGTAACACACTACGCCACCATGGACTCAGATCCTGCAGTGCCAGACGTGTCCCACTGCTTAAGCCAGTACATGTCTGGGCCCGTCTGAAGTTTGCTAGAGAGCATTTGGATGATCCAGAGGAGTTTTGGGAGAATGTCCTATGGTCTGATGAAACCAAACTGGAACTGTTTGGTAGAAACACAACTTGTCGTGTTTGGAGGAAAAAGAATACTGAGTTGCATCCATCAAACACCATAGCTACTGTAAAGCATGGTGGTGGAAACATCATGCTTTGGGGCTGTTTCTCTGCAAAGGGGCCAGGACGACTGATCCGGGTACATGAAAGAATGAATGGGGCCATGTATCGTGAGATTTTGAGTGCAAACCTCCTTCCATCAGCAAGGGCACTGAAGATGAAACGTGGCTGGGTCTTTCAACATGACAATGATCCAAAGCACACCACCAGGGCAACGAAGGAGTGGCTTCGTAAGAAGCATTTCAAGGTCCTGGAGTGGCCTAACCAGTCTCCAGATCTCAACCCTATAGAAAACCTTTGGAGGGAGTTGAAAGTCCGTGTTGCCAAGCGAAAAGCCCAAAACATCACTGCTCTAGAGGAGATCTGCATGGAGGAATGGGCCAACATACCAACAACAGTGTGTGGCAACCTTGTGAAGACTTACAGAAAACGTTTGACCTCTGTCATTGCCAACAAAGGATATATTACAAAGTATTGAGATGAAATTTTGTTTCTGACCAAATACTTATTTTCCACCATAATATGCAAATAAAATGTTAAAAAAACAGACAATGTGAATTTCTGGATTTTTTTTTCTCAGTTAATCTCCCATAGTTGAGGTCTACCTATGATGTAAATTACAGACGCCTCTCATCTTTTTAAGTGGTGGAACTTGCACTATTGCTGACTGACTAAATACTTTTTTGCCCCACTGTGTATATATATATATATATATATATATATATATATATATGTATATACTAGATGGTGGCCCGATTCTAACGCATCGGGTATTCTAGAATATGTATGTATGTATATAGCAGCCACATAGTATATAGCAGAGGCCACGTAGTATATAGCAAATACTACGTGGCCTGTGCTATATACTATGTAGCTGCTATATACATACATACATATTCTAGAATACCTGATGCGTTAATAAAGGCCACGCAGTATATAACAGTGGCCACGCAGTATATAACACAGCCTAAACAGTATATAACACAGCCCACATACTATATAACACAACCCACGCAGTATATAGCAGCCACGCAGTATATAACACAGGCCACGCAGTATATAACACAGGGCACGTAGTATATAGCACAGCCCACACAGTATATAACACAGCCCACGTACTATATAACACAGCCCACGCAGTATATAGCAGCTACGCAGTATATAACACAGACCACGTAACATATAACACAGGGCACGTAGTATATAGCACAGCCCACGGAGTATATAACACTGCCCATATAGTATCTAGCAGCCACGCGGTATATAACACTGCCCACGCAGTATTTAGCAGTGTGGGCACCATATCCCGGTTAAAAAAAATAATTAAAATAGAAAATAGTTATATACTCACCCCTAGGATCCAGCGAAACTCTGGCGATGCGCGCGTGGCTGCCGCCATCTTCCGTTCCCAGGATGCATTGCGAAATTACCCAGATGACTTAGCGGTCTCGCAAGACCGCTAAGTCTTCTGGGTAATTTCGCAATGCATCTCTGGTAACAGAAGATGGCGGCCGGCGCGAGTGCATCGTCGGATGATGGAAGGTGAGTATAGTAGGTTTTTTGTTTTTTTTATTATTTTTAACATTACATCTTTTTACTATTGATGCTGCAAAATAGTAGGCAGCATCAATAGTAAAAAAGTTGGGGACACACAGGGTTAACCCCTTTCTGACCTCGGACGGGATACTACGTCCGAGGTCAGATCCCCTGCTTTGATGCAGGGCTCCGCGGTGAGCCCGCATCAAAGCCGGGACATGTCAGCTGTTTTGAACAGCTAACATGTGCCCGCAATAGGTGCGGGCAGAATCGCGATCTGCCCGCACCTATTAACTAGTTAAATGCCGCTGTCAATCGCAGACAGCGGCATTTAACTACCGCATCCGGCCGGGCGGCCGGAAATGACGTCATCGCTGACCCCCGTCACATGATCAGGGGTCGGCGATGCGTCTCCATTGTAACCATAGAGGTCCTTGAGACCTCTATGGTTACTGATGAGCGGTGGCTGTGAGCGCCACCCTGTGGTCGGCGCTCACAGCACACCTCCATTTCTGCTACATAGCAGCGATCAGCAGATCGCTGCTATGTAGCAGAGCCGATCGCGTTGTGCCTGCTTCTAGCCTCCCATGGAGGCTATTGAAGCATAGCAAAAGTAAAAAAAAAAAGTTAAAAAAAATGTGAAAGAAATAAAAAAAATATAAAAAGTTTAAATCACCCCCTTTTCGCCCCAATCAAAATAAATCAATAAAAAAAAAAAAATCAAATCTACACATATTTGGTATCGCCGCGCTCAGAATCGCCCGATCTATCAACTAAAAAAAAGCATTAACCTGATCGCTAAACGGCGTAGCGAGAAAAAAATTCGAAACGCCAGAATTACGTTTTTTAGGTCGCCGCGACATTGCATTAAAATGCAATAACGGGCGATCAAAAGAACGTATCTGCACCAAAATGCTATCATTAAAAACGTCATCTCGGCACGCAAAAAATAAGCCCTCAACCGACCCCAGATCACGAAAAATGGTGACGTTACGAGTATCGGAAAATGGGGCAATTTTTTTTTTTTTTTTTAGCAAAGTTTGGAATTTTTTTTCACCACTTAGATAAAAAATAACCTAGTCATGTTAGGTGTCTATGAACTCGTAATGACCTGGAGAATCATAATGGCAGGTCAGTTTTAGCATTTAGTGAACCTAGCAAAAAAGCCAAACAAAAATCAAGTGTGGGATTGCACTTTTTTTGCAATTTCACCGCACTTGGAATTTTTTTCCCGTTTTCTAGTACACAACATGCTAAAACCAATGATGTCGTTCAAAAGTACAACTCGTCCCGCAAAAAATAAACCCTCACATGGCCAAATTGACGGAAAAATAAAAAAGTTATGGCTCTGGGAAGGAGGGGAGTGAAAAACTTACACGGAAAAATGAAAAATCCCATGGTCATGAAGGGGTTAATAGCAGCGGTAACGGAGTGCGGTTACCGCTGGCATTAACCCTGTGTGAGCGGTGACTGCAGGGGAGTAGGGGAGGGACTAATCGGACTATGCCCGTCGCTGATTGGTCGCGGCAGCCATGACAGGCAGCTGGCGAGACCAATCAGCGACGCGGGATTTCCGTTACGGAAGTTGCCGACAGAAAGACGTTAGTACCCCTTAGACAATTATATATATATATATATATATATATATATATATATATATATACACAGATATAGATATAACAGACCAAAAGTTTGGACACACTCATTTAAAGATTTTTCTGTATTTTCATGACTATGAAAATTGTACTTTCACACTGAAGGCATCAAAACTATGAATTAATACATGTGGCATTATATACTTAACAAAAAAGTGTGAAACAACTGAAATTATGTCTTATATTCTAGGTTCTTTAAAGTAGCCACCTTTTACTTTGATGACTGCTTTGCACACTCTTACTCTTGGCATTCTCGATGAGCTATTAACCCCTTCATGACCCAGCCTATTTTGACCTTAAAGACCTTGCCGTTTTTTGCAATTCTGACCAGTGTCCCTTTATGAGGTAATAACTCAGGAACGCTTCAACGTATCCTAGCGGTTCTGAGATTGTTTTTTCGTGACATATTGGGCTTCATGTTAGTGGTAAATTTAGGTCAATAAATTCTGCGTTTATTTGTGATAAAAACGGAAATTTGGCGAAAATTTTGAAAATTTCGCAATTTTCACATTTTGAATTTTTATTCTGTTAAACCAGAGAGATATGTGACACAAAATAGTTAATAAATAACATTTCCCACATGTTTACTTTACATCAGCACAATTTTGGAAACAAAATTTTTTTTTGTTAGGAAGTTATAAGGGTTAAAATTTGACCAGCGATTTGTCATTTTTACAACGAAATTTACAAAACCATTTTTTTTAGGGACCACCTCACATTTGAAGTCAGTTTGAGGGGTCTATATGGCTGAAAATACCCAAAAGTGACACCATTCTAAAAACTGCACCCCTCAAGGTACTCAAAACCACATTCAAGAAGTTTATTAACCCTTCAGGTGCTTCACAGCAGCAGAAGCAACATGGAAGGAAAAAATGAACATTTAACTTTTTAGTCACAAAAATTATCTTTTAGCAACAATTTTTTTATTTTCCCAATGGTAAAAGGAGAAACTGAACCACGAAAGTTGTTGTCCAATTTGTCCCGAGTACGCTGATACCTCATATGTGGGGGTAAACCACTGTTTGGGCGCACGGCAGGGCTTGGAAGGGAAGGAGCGCCATTTGACTTTTTGAATCAAAAATTGGCTCCACTCTTTAGCGGACACCATGTCACGTTTGGAGAGCCCCCGTGTGCCTAAAAATTGGAGCTCCCCCACAAGTGACCCCATTTTGGAAACTAGACGCCCCAAGGAACTTATCTAGATGCATAGTGAGCACTTTGAACCCCCAGGTGCTTCACAAATTGATCCGTAAAAATGAAAAAGTACTTTTTTTTCACAAAAAAATTCTTTTAGCCTCAATTTTTTCGTTTTCACATGGGCAACAGGATAAAATGGATCCTAAAATGTGTTGGGCAATTTCTCCTGAGTACACCAATACCTCACATGTGGGGGTAAACCACTGTTTGGGCACATGGTAAGGCTCGGAAGGGAAGGAGCGCCATTTGACTTTTTGAATGAAAAATTATTTCCATCGTTAGCGGACACCATGTCGCGTTTGGATAGCTCCTGTGTGCCTAAACATTGGCGCTCCCCCACAAGTGACCCCATTTTGGAAACTAGACCCTCCAAGGAACTTATTTAGATGCCTAGTGAGCACTTTAAACCCTCAGGTGCTTCACAAATTGATCTGTAAAAATGAAAAAGTACTTTTTTTTCACAAAAAAATTCTTTTCGCCTCAATTTTTTCATTTTCACATGGGCAGTAGGATAAAATGGATCATAAAATTTGTTGGGCAATTTCTCCCGAGTACGCCGATACCTCATATGTGGGGGTAAACCACTGTTTGGGCACACGGCAGGGCTCGGAAGGGAAGGCGCGCCATTTGACTTTTTGAATGGAAAATTAGCTCCAATTGTTAGCGGACACCATGTCGCGTTTGGAGAGCCCCTGTGTGCCTAAACATTGGAGCTCCCCCACAAGTGACCCCATTTTGGAAACTAGACCCCCCAAGGAACTTATCTAGATGCATATTGAGCACTTTAAACCCCCAGGTGCTTCACAGAAGTTTATAACGCAGAGCCATGGAAATAAAAAATAATTTTTCTTTCCTCAAAAATGATTTTTTAGGCTGGAATTTCCTATTTTGCCAAGGATAATGGGAGAAATTGGACCCCAAATATTGTTGTCCAGTTTGTCCTGAGTACGCCGATACCCCATATGTGGGGGTAAACCACTGTTTGGGCGCACGGCAGGGCTCGGAAGGGATGGCACGCCATTTGGCTTTTTAAATGGAAAATTAGCTCCAATCATTAGCGGACACCATGTCATGTTTGGAGAGCCCCTGTGTGCTTAAACATTGGAGATCCCCCAGAAATGACACCATTTTGGAAACTAGACCCCCAAAGGAACTAATCTAGATGTGTGGTGAGGACTTTGAACCCCCAAGTGCTTCACAGAAGTTTATAACGCAGAGCCATGAAAATAAAAAAAAAAAATTATTTTCTCAAAAATGATCTTTTAGCCTGCAATTTTTTATTTTCCCAAGGGTAACAGGAGAAATTTGACCCCAAAAGTTGTTGTCCAGTTTCTCCTGAGTACGCTGATACCCCATATGTGGGGGTAAATCACTGTTTGGGCACATGCCGGGGCTCGGAAGTGAAGTAGTGACGTTTTGAAATGCAGACTTTGATGGAATGCTCTGCGGGCGTCACGTTGCGTTTGCAGAGCCCCTGATGTGCCTAAACAGTAGAAACCCCCCCACAAGTGACCACATTTTGGAAACTAGACCCCGAAAGGAACTTATCTAGATGTGTGGTGAGCACTTTGAACCCCCAAGTGCTTCATAGAAGTTTATAATGCAGAGCCGTGAAAATAATAAATACGTTTTCTTTCCTCAAAAATAATTATTTAGCCCAGAATTTTTAATTTTCCTAAGGGTTACAGGAGAAATTGGACCCCAAAAGTTGTTGTCCAGTTTCTCCTGAGTACGCTGATACCCCATGAGTGGGGGTAAACCACTGTTTGGGCACACGTCGGGGCTCAGAAGGGAAGTAGTGACTTTTGAAATGCAGACTTTGATGGAATGGTCTGCGGGTGTCACGTTGCGTTTGCAGAGCCCCTGGTGTGCCTGAACAGTAGAAACCCCCACAAGTGACCCCATTTTAGAAACTAGACCCCCCCAAGGAACTTATTTAGATATGTGGTGAGCACTTTGAACCCCCAAGTGCTTCACAGACGTTTACAACGCAGAGCCGTGAAAATAAAAAATCATTTTTCTTTCCTCAAAAATTATGTTTTAGCAAGCATTTTTTTAGATTCACAAGGGTAACAGGAGAAATTGGACCCCAGTAATTGTTGCGCAGTTTGTCCTGAGTATGCTGGTACCCCATATGTGGGGGTAAACCACTGTTTGGGCACACGTCAGGGCTCGGAAGTGAGGGAGCACCATTTGACTTTTTGAATACGAGATTGGCTGGAATCAATGGTGGCGCCATGTTGCGTTTGGAGACCCCTGATGTGCCTAAACAGTGGTAACCCCTCAATTCTACCTCCAACACTAACCCCAACACACCCCTAACTCTAATCCCAACTGTAGCCATAACCCTAATCACAACCCTAACCGCAACACACCCCTAACCACAACCCTAACCCCAACACACCCCTAACCCTAACCACAACCCTAATTCCAACCCTAAGGCTATGTGCCCACGTTGCAGATTCGTGTGAGATATTTCCGCACCATTTTTGAAAAATCCACGGGTAAAAGGCACTGCGTTTTACCTGCGGATTTTCCACGGATTTCCAGTGTTTTTTGTGCGGATTTCACCTGCGGATTCCTATTGAGGAACAGGTGTAAAACGCTGCGGAATCCGCACAAAGAATTGACATGCTGCGGAAAATACAACGCAGCGTTTCCGCGCGGTATTTTCCGCACCATGGGCACAGCGGATTTGGTTTTTCATATGTTTACATGGTACTGTAAACCTGATGGAAAACTGCTGCGGATCCGCAGCGGCCAATCCGCTGCGGATCCGCAGCCAAATCCGCACCGTGTGCACATAGCCTAATTCTAAAGGTATGTGCACAAGCTGCGGAAAACGCTGCGGATCCGCAGCAGTTTCCCATGAGTTTACAGTTCAATGTAAACCTACGGGAAACAAAAATGGCTGTACACATGCTGCGGAAAAACTGCACGGAAACGCAGCGGTTTACATTCCGCAGCATGTCACTTCTTTCTGCGGATTCCGCAGCGGTTTTACAACTGCTCCAATAGAAAATCGCAGTTGTAAAACCGCAGTGAAATGCGCAGAAAAAAACGCGGTAAATCCGCCATAAATCCGCAGCGGTTTAGCACTGCGGATTTATCAAATCCGCAGCGGAAAAATCCGCAGAGGAACAGAATACGTGTGCACATACCGAAACCCTAACCCTAGCCCTAACCCTAGCCCTAACCCTAGCCCTAACCCTACCCCTAGCCCTAACCCTAACCCTACCCCTAACCCTAGCCCTAGCCCTAACCCTACCCCTAACCCTATTCTAGCATTAGTGGAAAAAAAAAATTTCTTTATTTTTTTATTGTCCCTACCTATGGGGGTGACAAAGGGGGGGGGGGGTCATTTATTATTTTTTTTATTTTGATCACTGAGATAGATTATATCTCAGTGATCAAAATGCACTTTGGAACGAATCTGCCGGCCGGCAGATTCGGCGGGCGCACTGCGCATGCGCCCGCCATTTTGGAAGATGGCGGCGCCCAGGGAGAAGACAGACGGGACCCCGGCTGGATCGGTAAGTATGATGGGGTGGGGGGGATCGGAGCACGGGGGGGGGGGAATCGGAGCGCGGGAGGGGTGGAACGGAGAACGGGGGGCGTGGAACGGAGCACGGGGGGGCTGGAACGGAGCACCGGGGGGTGGAACGGAGCACCGGACGGGGTGGATCGGAGTGCAGGGGGGGTGATTGGAGCACGGGGGGGTGATTGGAGCACGGGGGGAGCGGACAAGAGCACGGGGGGGGGAGCGGAGCACTGGACGGAGGGGAGCCGGAGCAGTGTACCGGCCAGATCGGGGGGCTGGGGGGGCGATCGGTGGGGTGGGGGCACATTAGTATTTCCAGCCATGGCCGATGATATTTCAGCATCGGCCATGGCTGGATTGTAATATTTCACCCGTTATAATAGGTGAAATATTACAAATCGCTCTGATTGGCAGTTTCACTTTCAACAGCCAATCAGAGCGATCGTAGCCACGAGGGGGTGAAGCCACCCCCCCTGGGCTAAACTACCACTCCCCCTGTCCCTGCAGATCGGGTGAAATGGGAGTTAACCCTTTCACCCGGCCTGCAGGGACGCGATCTTTCCATGACGCCACATAGGCGTCATGGGTCGGAATGGCACCGACTTTCATGACGCCTACGTGGCGTCATGGGTCGGGAAGGGGTTAAGTATATAATTCCACATGTGTTAATTCATGGTTTTGATGCCTTCAGTGTGAATGTACAATTTTCATAGTCATGAAAATACAGAAAAATCTTTGAGAAGATGTGTCCAAACCTTTGGTCTGTACTGTATGTGTATATATATATATATATATATATATATATATATATATATATATATACATACATACATACATACATATACACACACAGAATATACAGTTAGGTCCATATATATTTGGACAGAGATAACATTTTTCTAATTTTGGTTATAGACTTTACCACAATGAATTTTAAACAAAACAATTCAGTTGCAGTTGAAGTTCAGACTTTCAGCTTTTATTTGAGGGTATCCACATTAAAATTGGAAGAAGGGTTTAGGAGTTTCAGCTTCTTAACATGTGCCGCCCTTTTTTTAAAGGGACCAAATGTAATTGGACAATTGACTCCAAGGCTATTTCATGGACAGGTGTGGGCAATCCCTTCATTATGTAATTCTCAATTAAGCAGATAAAAGGCCTGGAGTTGATTTGAGGTGTGGTTCTTGCATTTGGAAGGTTTTGCTGTGAAGTAAACATGCGGTCAAAGGAGCTCTCCTCGTAGGTGAAACAAGCCATCCTTAAGCTGAAAAAACCCATCCGAGAAATTGCTACAATATTAGGAGTGGCAAAATATACAGTTTGGTACATCCTGAGAAACAAAGAAAGCACTGGTGAACTCATCAATGCAAAAAGACTTGGGCGCCCTGAATTGTTTTGTTTAAAATTCATTGTGGTAATGTCTATAACCAAAATTAGAAAAATGTTGCCTCTGTCCAAATATATATGGACCTAACTGTATATATTGTATTCTAACCTGTCTGTGATTTCACTGTGCGCGGCAGAATAATTGAATAATTGCTGGCTTTTCAAAGGACTTTGGAGCGTTAAAGTCGGACAGCACTTTGCATGGTCCAAATGCTGTGCGATTGTTTTTTTTTCTCTCGCTTGCATTGGCGAGCCTTGGTGCGATTTTACACGCATGCCAAATACACATGAGAAAATAAACGTTGATGTGAGCTGCCCCTTAGATTAACACTAGGCCGAGAGCTATGTGATGTTTTCTTGCATAGCACTCGCCCGTATTCTATAGTGGTGTGAATCCGGCCATACTATTTAACTGATGTCATTTATAGTCAAACATAACAGGTGGTGATTTCCTAAACTAAAAGTCATCTCCACCAGAATCATATCCGGAAAAGCCAGTCACTTATGAAGAGAAATAGTTGTGCCTTAAAAAAAAAAAAAGGAATCCAGTGGACTGTAATATACTGACAGGCCAGCTGGACTCTGGGTCAGAGGTTTTCTGCCCTGGTTCAAGTATGACGTCCATACATCCGACCTCTGCCCTCTACACTAATATAAGAGCCATCATTGGTGGTGGCCTGGAGGTCAGCGGGGTCACAGGCCAGCAATGCAATGTCTGCCACTCAGTTCAAGTGAAATTCTCTGGTCACCTGTGTCAAATGCTGCCCTCAATATTGTTAAAGACCCAAGGCTTAATTATTGGAACTTTACTGTCCCTCGCCCAATATGTATTTCCACCACCACTGGATGAGATATGTGGTCCAGTCCGAACATCAATTTCACCTATCGAATTCCATTAAAAGCGGCTTGTTTGTCTGTCAGATATTAAAGGAAACCTTACAGCAGATACACAGTAATCCTAAGTCAGCATGTATCAGAAAGTAGCTGGAGGATTTCAGCCATTCATGTTTGCCCACACACTGCGGCGTTTCAAAGAAAAAGATAGTTAATAGTCACCGGGGATCGAGCCACGTGTGAGACCAGTCAGAAAGGCGCGTCCCTGGGGGCTTCTTTCTCCCCATCGCCCTACAGTGACAGGTGTCTCTGCTTGAATTTAACAAGGGTCGCTACATCCCAGCTCTGCCCATTCTGCCGCAGCTGGTTGAAAATGGCATGCAAGCACCAAAAATCACACAATTTGTGCCCAAAATTTGGACATTTTCACCGCTTTTTACTTTAGTATTCTACCATAAAACTTTTATAAATCAGAACCAATCTGTTTTATTGATAACACTATAAAAATAAAAAATGAACTCCACTATATACCTTGTATATTATTGCATGTTGTGGTACATTCTAATATTCAGAAGAATAAAGAACTCTACACACACTGTATTATGTTTTTCCTTTTTTTTAATAAAGTCATAATATAAGGTACTTACTCATTCATCTCTATGCAATTTGGCTTTGTTTGAAATGATAAAAACTGAGTTATGTACAGTTTTTAATGCAGATCAACAAATCGTGCTTCAAATTGATTGCAGACTTCACCCATTGCATTGCAAAGAGTTAAATCTATTGTAAATCTGTGGCTTTTGTACAGAAGAATAAGCATGTACGCTTACAAATCCTCAGCATGATTGGATTTCCATTTGGATTTTTTTAAAATAAGTTAATAAGTCATAATCGGTCATGTTGACGATCACATAATAACATATATATATATATATATATATATATATATATACATACACATATATATATACATATATACACACACACACACACACACACACACACACACTCTCAATTGTTCACTTTCATACAATTTTATTTGAAAGGAACTTTTGCAGCAACAAAGAAAAGAAAAAAAAGCCAAACACAACCAATAAAACAAAAAGTAAAACTGTAATGAGTTAACGACCAGTGATGGTCAACAGGCGCACATGTATTTTGTTTTCCAATATTAGGAGTCACGTCAGGCAATAATTCCAACTACGACATTAACAACCTTATTAGATTAGTATAAGACGCCCCCCAAGAATATCGTCAGGATGCATCACCTTGTCACAATAGATAAATAACTATGTATTCTCATAGAAAATATGTAAGTTCACACTCAGAATATTACTGTCCCCAAACGCCAGAAGAAGGAAAATAACATTTGCTTTGTATACCTTCTTCGGAAAAAGGAATCCGAAGAAAAGCAGCATACAACCTTGAAATGTGAAGAATTAATCAAGGCTGTGATTAGCTGTCAGGAGAAGAACATGGCAGCACTCCGCACCGGCCGTCATGTCCTACTAGGGATATTACTCATTTTCCTGCTGATTTTCATCAACATATAAATAATCCTTATTTTCATCTTGCGGGAAATCTTCTATAGCAGTCTGCGTTAAATGGTGGTTTATTACAGGCTTTGGCTGAATCATTACCACCTAGTGGAATATAATAGTACCTGTTAAACAGAACATCAAATTCTACAATATCAATAAAATTTAAAATTCAGGTCATGGTGTTAAGATGAATGAAAAGTAACAAATCTTACAGCAATCTTAAGGAAAAATCCAGCACAAAAAGACAAAGGCCTCGATTAATAAAGACCAGCTATTTGCACAACAGTCTAGGCCTCCTTCACACGTCCTGCTATTTCCCGTACTTGGAGAACCGGTACCGGAGAGATCGGTGGCCGTGTGTTTCAGATGTGTGTCAACCATGTGCCGCATCAGTATCACACGTAACGGCGCCTGATAAAAGCCAACAGTTTGCGCAGTTCTCAGGCGCCGGGTGTTGAAGACCGCTCTCATCATGAGATTTCTCACGGTGAACTGCGATGATCTCACTGAGGTCACCGCAGCTCATGGACCCGCTCTCACTGCAGAGACTCATTCTCCCCTGCTTTTCAGCATGAGTGATTGCCTTGGGACACCGCTCATGCTGATGAGCAAATGTGCCACAGATGGATTACGTCGTGGGACAATATTGATCTTTTCACCTTCAGACACATGAGGGATATTGTTGTTTTTTTTAAAATTATTTTTACATGGACAATGGCTTCAAGGGATTAGGTGTTAAGGTGAGTATAATGTGTTTTTTTATTTATTCTTTCATTTTACACTCAATGTAGACAGCGGGGGCTGAATACAACTCTCAACATTATCCCCTGTTTGCGATTATTTCAGCACGAGCAGGGGACAATGATGAGAGTTGACTACAGCATACGGCGATCAGTACTGCCGATTCCCATGCGCTGGTATATGTGAAACTGATGACACAGATGTTTTGCAGCCTGTGCTGCTGATGAAAAACGGACATGTCAGTGTGTTCTGCCCATGTACACACGGTCCATGGAAACACACTGACACTTGAATAGGTCTACGTGTAAAGGTGTCCCCAGAACGTATGAAGACAGTCACCACACGTACCAGAGACACTGACGTGTGAAGAAGGCCTTAATGAAGGGTCCACTGCATTATGGGTCCATTTACACTTACAGATTATCATGAAATAAGTGTTTCTAGCAAACAGGCCCATCCCATACACAAGCAAAAAGGTCATTTGTTGGATGAAATTATCTTTTATGCAGCATAAAAATCATTGCTCAGTGCCAACAGGGACTCCGATGCCAAGAACAGTGGCAGCATATACGCACTGAGCATCCTATTACAGATCTTTCAGTGCACATGGTCTACTGTGGCCTGGGTAACCAGGGTAACCAGGATAACAAACGGAATCAGTCACCAAGTTTTTGGGTAACCCACCTGAGTGCAGATATGGCAGGGATACGGATTCCAGTGATGTCACTTACAGTGCTGATTGCTGTCACTTTGATAAAATCACAGTTTTATCTGCTGCAGATCTAGCAGATCTCTAAATGCTGAGCTCTGTATGACCCCATCCACCCCACTGATTGGCAGCTTTGTGCCCACGTACAGTGTACACAGAAAACTGCCAATCAGTGGTGAGAGCGGGGTTATACACAGCTCAAGAATATGGAGGACTACTTGGCAGGAGGGTTTACTTGTCCTCTAATGATAATCTCCTGCTGATAAAATAGTGAGTTTAACAAAATGTCACCAAGCAGCCCAGTAAGTGACAGATTGCTGGAATTAGGGCCTCTATCTCTATATTATGTTGCTCTCAGATTAGATGGCAAAAACCTGGTGACACATTCCCTTTAAATGGTTATCGATCAGTAAATAGTTACTGATCAGTCATGATGCTGTGGGCATGAACCCAACAAGCTGTAGTAATGATTGGCAGCTGTTCCTGACTAGTCAGCTACCCTCAGGCAGGGAAAGCATGTAGGATTTACCATTTGTAAACACATACGGTACATCTTAAAAAATGATATTGTGAGGCTGATAACAACGCCTAAACTTGCTTAAGGGCAATTCCTGCTGTTAAATTCCCTTTAAGCAAAGCATTAATGATTTTAAATACGGTAGCCTTTTTCAGTAACCAGGGGCAAAACGGTCATATTTTTGCTTTAGTTTCAGAAACCTGCAAAGCTGCAAACTGATGTCAAGGCATCTGATATAGTCACAAATACCGGTACATAGATTTTTCTTTCCTTGCATATACTGGCTGATCATCTAACTCTCTCAGTCCGAAATGAGAACTGTCCCCCCAATATGCCATGTCTGAACTCACTTAACAATCCCAGAGCACAACAAAAAAATACAACATTTCATTGCAATTTTTGGTGCAGTAATGAGTCATAGGAGAGTATCCAAATGGGATGGTAAAAATAACTAAAAGACAGACTTTTTCCTGCTGGAATTACTTCTGACTTTGCTATAAAAAATGCATCTCAAGCTGCACGTGTGATTCTTCCTTGGATGAGATTTCTCTTTGTATTGAAAGAAAACTTAAATCGCTTAAGAAAAGAGAAATGATAACACTTTCTAATATAATATTATCACCAAATCACAAGATGAAGATTACTTATGCCCATACTCCATGCCTAAATATTCATATCATCCACTAACACCTAATCCACTGCATCTAAAGCAAGTGAATAGGATATTTGCTACCTATTGACGTGCAATGGAAAAAGCCACGGGGAAGGGAAATCTTTAATGTTAGTGTTTTTCTAAGCCGCCATGTGGTTTCAGAGATATGGGTTATTTTTTTTTGGTCTCTGCCACTGCCCCAGAGTGTCTCAATAGGTCTGCAGTGCTGACGTCACATTGACAGCGCTGCAGCCAATCAGTAATCTCAGCAGCTTGTGCCGTCTACCTGGACAGAGCCGCTGAGCTCACTGTCCGGCTATAGCGCAGCTGATATCATGTCAGCACTGCAGGAAGCACTGGTGGAGGTTCAGCACCAGAGAGGGGAAGGAAGGAACATTTTGGGACATGACTTTTGATCATTTAAGAAAAAAAAAAATATATAAAATTATATATATATATATATATATATATATATATATATATACACAGTGGGGCAAAAAAGTATTTAGTCAGTCAGCAATAGTGCAAGTTCCACCACTTAAAAAGATGAGAGGCGTCTGTAATTTACATCATAGGTAGACCTCAACTATGGGAGACAAACTGAGAAAAAAAAATCCAGAAAATCACAGTCTGTTTTTTTAACAATTTTTTTGCATATTATGGTGGAAAATAAGTATTTGGTCAGAAACAAAATTTCATCTCAATACTTTGTAATATATCCTTTGTTGGCAATGACAGAGGTCAAACGTTTTCTGTAAGTCTTCACAAGGTTGCCACACACTGTTGTTGGTATGTTGGCCCATTCCTCCATGCAGATCTCCTCTAGAGCAGTGATGTTTTTGGCTTTTCGCTTGGCAACACGGACTTTCAACTCCCTCCAAAGGTTTTCTATAGGGTTGAGATCTGGAGACTGGCTAGGCCACTCCAGGACCTTGAAATGCTTCTTACGAAGCCACTCCTTCGTTGCCCTGGCGGTGTGCTTTGGATCATTGTCATGTTGAAAGACCCAGCCACGTTTCATCTTCAATGCCCTTGCTGATGGAAGGAGGTTTGCACTCAAAATCTCACGATACATGGCCCCATTCATTCTTTCATGTACCCGGATCAGTCGTCCTGGCCCCTTTGCAGAGAAACAGCCCCAAAGCATGATGTTTCCACCACCATGCTTTACAGTAGGTATGGTGTTTGATGGATGCAACTCAGTATTCTTTTTCCTCCAAACACGACAAGTTGTGTTTCTACCAAACAGTTCCAGTTTGGTTTCATCAGACCATAGGACATTCTCCCAAAACTCCTCTGGATCATCCAAATGCTCTCTAGCAAACTTCAGACGGGCCCGGACATGTACTGGCTTAAGCAGTGGGACACATCTGGCACTGCAGGATCTGAGTCCATGGTGGCGTAGTGTGTTACTTATGGTAGGCCTTGTTACATTGGTCCCAGCTCTCTGCAGTTCATTCACTAGGTCCCCCCGCGTGGTTCTAGGATTTTTGCTCACCGTTCTTGTGATCATTCTGACCCCACGGGGTGGGATTTTGCGTGGAGCCCCAGATCGAGGGAGATTATCAGTGGTCTTGTATGTCTTCCATTTTCTAATTATTGCTCCCACTGTTGATTTCTTCACTCCAAGCTGGTTGGCTATTGCAGATTCAGTCTTCCCAGCCTGGTGCAGGGCTACAATTTTGTTTCTGGTGTCCTTTGACAGCTCTTTGGTCTTCACCATAGTGGAGTTTGGAGTCAGACTGAGGGTGTGCACAGGTGTCTTTTTATACTGATAACAAGTTTAAACAGGTGCCATTACTACAGGTAATGAGTGGAGGAAAGAGGAGACTCTTAAAGAAGAAGTTACAGGTCTGTGAGAGCCAGAAATCTTGATTGTTTGTTTCTGACCAAATACTTATTTTCCACCATAATATGCAAATAAATTGTTAAAAAAACAGACAATGTGATTTTCTGGATTTTTTTTTCTCAGTTTGTCTCCCATAGTTGAGGTCTACCTATGATGTAAATTACAGACGCCTCTCATCTTTTTAAGTGGTGGAACTTGCACTATTGCTGACTGACTAAATACTTTTTTGCTCCACTGTATATATATATATATATATATATATATATATATATATATATATATATATATATATATATATATATATACATATACATACACACAGTCATGGCCAAAAGTATTGACACCCCTGTAATTCTGTCAGATAATACTCAGTTTCTTCCTGAAAATGATTAATACCAAATAATTTGTGTTTGCATGGTCTTCATTTAATTTGTCTTAAATGAAAAAAACACAAAAAGAATTGTCCTAAAGCCAAATTGGATATAATTCCACACCAAACATAAAAAAGGGGGTGGACAAAAGTGTTGACACTGTTCGAAAAACCATGTGATGCTTCTCTAATTTGTGTAATTAACAGCACCTGTAACTTACCTGTGGCACCTAACAGGTGTTGGCAATAACTAAATCACACTTGCAGCCAGTTGACATGGATTAAAGTTGACTCAACCTCTGTCCTGTGTCCTTGTGTGTACCACATTGAGCATGGAGAAAAGAAAGAAGACCAAAGAACTGTCTGAGGACTTGAGAAACCAAATTGTGAGGAAGCATGAGCAATCTCAAGGCTACAAGTCCATCTCCAAAGACCTGAATGTTCCTGTGTCTACCGTGCGCAGTGTCATCAAGAAGTGTAAAGCCCATGGCACTGTGGCTAACCTCCCTAGATGTGGACGGAAAAGAAAATTTGACAAGAGATTTTAACGCAAGATTGTGCGGATGTTGGATAAAGAACCTCGACTAATATCCGAACAAGTTCAAGCTGCCCTGCAGTCTGAGGGTACAACAGTGTCAACCCGTACTATCCGTCGGTGTCTGAATGAAAAGGGACTGTATGGTAGGAGACCCAGGAAGACCCCACTTCTTACCCCAAGACATAAAAAAGCCAGGCTGGAGTTTGCCAAAACTTACCTGAAAAAGCCTAAAATGTTTTGGAAGAATGTTCTCTGGTCAGATGAGACAAAAGTAGAGCTTTTTGGGCAAAGGCATCAACAGAGTTTACAGGAGAAAAAAAGAGGCATTCAAAGAAAAGAACACGGTCCCTACAGTGAAACATGGTGGAGGTTCCCTGATGTTTTGGGGTTGCTTTGCTGCCTCTGGCACTGGACTGTTTGACCATGTGTATGGTATTATGAAGTCTGAAGACTACCAACAAATTTTGCAGCATAATGTAGGGCCCAGTGTGAGAAAGCTGGGTCTCCCTCAGAGGTTATGGGTCTTCCAGCAGGACAATGACCCAAAGCACACTTCAAAAAGCACTAGAAAATGGTTTGAGAGAAAGCACTGGAGACTTCTAAGGAGGCCAGCAATGAGTCCAGACCTGAATCCCATAGATCACCTGTGGAGAGATCTAAAAATGGCAGCTTGGAGAAGGCACCCTTCAAATATCAGGGCCCTGGAGCAGTTTGCCAAAGAAGAATGGTCAAAAATTCCAGCAGAGCATTATAAGAAACTCATTGATGGTTACTGGAAGCGGTTGGTCGCAGTTATTTTGGCTAAAGGTTGTGCAACCAAGTATTAGGCTGAGGGTGCCAATACTTTTGTCTGGCCCATTTTTGGAGTTTTGTGTGAAATGATCAATGTTTTGCTTTTCGCTTCTTCTCTTTTGTGTTTTTTCATTTAAGACAAATTAAATGAAGATAATAATACCAAATAATTTGTGTTTGCAATCATTTTCAGGAAGAAACTGAGTATCACCTGACAGAATTGCAGGGGTGTCAATATATATATACATACATATACATACACAGTACAGACCAAAAGTTTGGACACACCTTCTCATTTAAAGATTTTTCTATATTTTCATGACTATGAAAATTGTACATTCACACTGAAGGCATCAAAACTATGAATTAACACATGTGGAATTATATACTTAAAAAAGTGTGAAACAACTGAAGATATGTCTTATGTTCTAGGTTCTTCAAAGTAGCCATCTTTTGCTTTGATGACTGGTTTGCACACTCTTGGCATTCTCTTGATGAGCTTCAAGAGGTAGTCACCGGGAACGGTCTTCCAACAATCTTGAAAGAGTTCCCAGAGATGCTTAGCACTTGCTGGCCCTTTTGCCTTCACTCTGCGGTCCAACTGACCCCAAACCATCTCGATTGGGTTCAGGTCTGGTGACTGTGGAGGCCAGGTCATCTGGCGTAGCACCCCATCACTCTCCTTCTTGGTCAAATAGCTCTTACACAGCCCGGAGGTGTGTTTGGGGTCATTGTCCTGTTGAAAAATAAATGATGGTCCAACTAAACGCAAACTGGATGGAATAGCATGCCGCTGCAAAATGCTGTGGTAGCCATGCTGGTTCAGGATGCCTTCAATTTTGAATAAATCCCCAACAGTGTCACCAGCAAAGCACCTTCTCACCATCACACCACCTCCTCCATGCTTCATGGTGGGAACCAGGCATGTAGAGTCCATCCGTTCACCTTTTCTGCGTCACACAAAGACACGGTGGTTGGAACCAAAGATCTCAAATTTGGACTCGTCAGACCAAAGCACAGATTTCCACTGGTCTAATGTCCATTCCTTGTGTTCTTTAGCCCAAGCAAGTCTCCTCTGCTTGCTGCCTGTCCTTAGCAGTGGTTTCCTAGCAGCTATTTTACTATGAAGGCCTGCTGCACAAAGTCTCCGCTTAACAGTTGTTGTAGAGATGTGTCTGCTGTTAGAACTCTGTGTGGCATTGACCTGGTCTCTAATCTGAGCTGCTGTTAACCTGCGATTTCTGAGGCTGGTGACTCAGATAAACTTATCCTCAGAAGCAGAGGTGACTCTTGCTCTTCCTTTCCTGGGGCGGTCCTCATGTGAGCCAGAATGTTTGTAGCGCTTTTCTTAAAGTAATGATGGCCACTCATTTTTATTTACTTAGCTGCATTTTTCTTGCCATAATAAAAATTCTATCAGCTGTGTATCCACCAGATTTCTGCACAACACAACTGATGGTCCCAACACCATTTATAAGGCAAGAAACCCCACTCATTAAACCTAACAGGGCACACCTGTGAAGTGAAAACCATTCCCGGTGACTACCTCTAGAAGCTCATCAAGAGAATGCGAAGAATGTGTAAACAATTCCACCTGTGTTAATTCATAGTTTTGATGCCTTCAGTGTGAATGTACAATTTTCATAGTCATGAAAATACAGAAAAATCTTTAAATGAGGTGTGTCCGAACTTTTGGTCTGTACTGTATGTGTGTGTATATATATATATATATATATATATATATATACACACACACACACATATATACAATACCTCAAGTTTTATTTTGTTTTGTTTTTTTAACCCCTTAGTGACAGAGCCAATTTGGTACTTAATGACCGAGCCAATTTTTGCAATTCTGACCACTGTCACTTTATGAGGTTATAACTCTGGAACGCTTCAACGGATCCCGCTGATTCTGAGATTGTTTTTTCGTGACATATTGTACTTCATGTTAGTGGTAACATTTCTTCGATATTACTTGCGATTATTTATGAAAAAAACGGAAATATGGCGAAAATTTTTAAAATTTTGCAATTTTCAAACTTTGTATTTTTATGCCCTTAAATCAGAGAGATATGTCACGAAAAATAGTTAATAAATAACATTTCCCACATGTCTACTTTACATCAGCACAATTTTGGAAACAAAATTTTTTTTTGTTAGGGAGCTATAAGGGTTAAAAGTTGACCAGCAATTTCTCATTTTTACAACACCATTTTTTTTTAGGGACCACATCACATTTGAAGTCATTTTGAGGGGTCTATATGATAGAAAATAATGAAGTGTGACACCATTCTAAAAACTACACCTCTCAAGGTTCTCAAAACCACATTCAAGAAGTTTATTAACCCTTTACGTGCTTCACAGGAACTGAAACAATGTGGAAGGAAAAAATGAACATTTAACTTTTTTTTGCAAACATCTTAATTCAGAACCATTTTTTTAATTTCACAAGTGTAAAAACAGAAATGTAACCATAAATTTTGTTACGCAATTTCTCCTGAATACGCCAATACCCCATATGTGGGGGTAAACCACTTTTTGGGCGCACCGCAGAACTTAGAAGTGAAGGAGCGCCGTTTGACTTTTTCAATGCAGAATTGGCAGGAATTGAGATGGGACGCCATGTCACGTTTAGAGAGCCCCTGATGTGCCTAAACAGTGGAAACCCCTCAAGTGACACCATTTTGGAAACTAGACCCCTTAAGAAACTTATCTAGATGTGTGATGAGCACTTTGAACCCCCAAGTGCTTCACAGAAGTTTATAACGTAGAGCCGTGAAAATAAAAAATCGCTTTTGATAACACAAAAATGATCTTTTCGCCCACAAATTCTTATTTTCACAAGGGTAACAGGAGAAATTAGACCACAAAAGTTGTTGTGCGATTTCTCCTGAATACGTCGATACCCCATATGTGAGGGTAAACCACTGTTTGGGCGCACCGCAGAGCTTGGAAGTAAAGGAACGCCATTTTACTTTTTCAATGTAGAATTGGCTGGAATTGAGATTGGACGCCATGTCGCGTTTGGAGAGCCCCTGATGTGCCTAAACAGTGGAAACCCCCCAAAAGTGACCCCATTTTGGAAACTAGACCCCTTAAGGAACTTATCTAGATGTGTGGTGAGCACTTTGAACCCCCATGTGCTTCACGGAAGTTTATAATGTAGAGCCGTGAAAAAAAAAAAAAAAAAAAAAAAATCGCATTTTTTCTACAAAAATGATCTTTTTGCCCACAAATTTTTATTTTCACAAGGGTAACAGGAGAAATTAGACCAAAAAAGTTGTTGTGCAATTTCTCCTGAGTACGCTGATACCCAATATGTGGGGGTAAACCACTGTTAGGGCGCACCGCAGAGCTTGGAAGAGAAGGAGTGCCGTTTTACTTTTTCAATGTAGAATTGGCTGGAATTGAGATTGGACGCCATGTCGCGTTTGGAGAGCCCCTGATGTGCCTAAACAGTGGAAACCCCCAACAAGTGACCCCATTTTGGAAACTAGACCCCCCATGGAACTTATCTAGATGTGTGGTGAGAACTTTGAATGCCCAAGTGCTTCACAGAAGTTTAGAATGCAGAGTCGTGAAAATAAAAAATATTTTTTTTTTCCACAAAAAAGATATTGTAGCCCCCAAGTTTTTATTTTCACAAGGGTAACAGGAGAAATTGGACTGCAATAGTTGTTGTCCAATTTATCCCGAGTACGCTGATGCGCCATATGTGGGGGTAAACCACTGTTTGGGTGCACGGCAGAGCTCAGAAGGGAAGGAGCGCCTTTTTGGAATGCAGACTTTGATAGAATGGTCTGTGGGCATTATGTTGCGATTGCAGAGCCCCTGATGTACCTAAACTGTGGTAACCCCCCACAAGTGACCCCATTTTGGAAACTAGACCCCCCAAGGAACTTATCTAGATGTGTGGTGAGAACTTTGAATGCCCAAGTGCTTCACAGAAGTTTAGAATGCAGAGTCGTGAAAATAAAAAATATTTTTTTTTCCACAAAAAAGATATTGTAGCCCCCAAGTTTTTATTTTCACAAGGGTAACAGGAGAAATTGGACTGCAATAGTTGTTGTCCAATTTATCCTGAGTACGCTGATGCGCCATATGTGGGGGTAAACCACTGTTTGGGTGCACGGCAGAGCTCAGAAGGGAAGGAGCGCCTTTTTGGAATGCAGACTTTGATAGAATGGTCTGTGGGCATTATGTTGCGATTGCAGAGCCCCTGATGTACCTAAACTGTGGTAACCCCCCACAAGTGACCCCATTTTGGAAACTAGACCCCCCAAGGAACTTATCTAGATGTGTGGTGAGAACTTTGAATGCCCAAGTGCTTCACAGAAGTTTAGAATGCAGAGTCGTGAAAATAAAAAAAAAATTTTTTCACAAAAAATATATTGTAGCCCCCAAGTTTTTATTTTCACAAGGGTAACAGGAGAAATTGGACCACTAAAGTTGTTGTCCAATTTATCCTGCGTATGCTGATGCCCCATATGTGGGGGTAAACCACTGTTTGGGCGCACGGCAGAGCTCGGAAGGGAAGGAGCGCCGTTTTGGAATGCAGACTTTGATAGAATGGTCTGTGGGCGTTATGTTGCGTTTGCAGAACTCCTGATGTACCTAAACAGTAGTAACCCCCCACAAGTGACCCCGTTTTGGAAACTAGACCCCCCAAGGAACTTATATAGATGTGTGGTGAGAACTTTGAATGCCCAAGTGCTTCACAGAAATTTATAATGCAGTCATAAAAAAAAATATATATTTTTCCACAAAAAAGATTTTGTAGCCCCCAAGTTTTTATTTTCACAAGGGTAACAAGAGAAATTGGACCCCAGAAGTTGTTGTCCAAATTATCCCGAGTACGCTGATGCCCCATATGTGGGGGTAACCCAATGTTTGGGCGCACGGCAGAGCTCAGAAGGGAGGGAGCACCATTTGACTTTTTGAGCGCAAAATTGTCTGTTGTGTTTGGAGACCCCCTGATGTAACTAAACAGTGGAAACCCCCCAATTCTAGCTCCAACCCTAACCCCAACACACCCCTAACCCTAATCCCAACCTGATCCATAATCCTAATCACTAACCCTAACCATAATCACAACCCTTACCCCAAAACAACCCTAATGTCAACCCTAACCATAACCCTAATCAAAACCCTAAATCCAACACACCCCTAATCCTAATCTCAACCCTAACCTCAAACCTAACCCTAATCCCAATACACCCCTAATCACAACCCTAACCCTAATCACAACCCTAACCTTAACCCTAATCCCAAACCTAACCCTAATCCCAAGCGTAACCCTAATGCCAACCTTAACCCTAATACCAACCCTAATCCAAACCCTAACCCCAACTCTAACCCTAACTTTAGCCCCAACCCTAGCCCCAACTTCAGCCCCAACCCTAGCCCCAACTTCAGCCCCAACCCTAACCCTAAGGCTACTTTCACAATTGCGTCGTTTGGCATCCGTCGCAATCCGTCGTTTTGGACAAGAAACGGATCCTGCAAATGTGCCCGCAGGATGCGTTTCGATCAGTTGTGTTTTGGCGGACCGTCGGCACAAAAAAACGTTCAATGAAAGGTTTTTTTGTACGTCGCATCCGCCATTTCTGACCGCACATGCGTGGCCGTAACTCCGCCCCTTCCTCCCCAGGACATAGATTGGGCAGCGGATGCGTTGAAAAACTACAGCCGCTGCCCACGTTGTGCACAATTTTCACAACGTGCGTCGGTATGTCGGGCCGACACATTGCGACGGCCCCGTACCGACGTAAGTGTGAAAGAAGCCTAACCCTAAATTTAGCCCCAACCCTAACCCTAAATTTAGCCCCAACCCTAACCCTAGCCCTAACCCTAACCCTAATTTTAGCCCCAACTGCTGTTCTCCTGCCGGCCAGCAGATGGAGACAGATGGCGGGCACACTGCGCATGCGCCCGCCATTTTCTTTTGCCGGCGGCCAGGAGGAGCAGCAGGAGGATCCAGGGACGCAGGTGAGTATTGTAGGGTCCCCGAATCCCCCTATTTCTCTGTCCTCTGATGTGCGATCACATCAGAGGACAGAGAATTACACTTTACTTTTTTTTTTTTTTTTGGCGGTCCCCGGTAAACAGTTAATTACCGGCGATTGCAAAACAGGGGTCGGTAAAACCGACCCCGATCATGCTCTTTGGGGTCTCGGCTGCCCCGATATCCAATATTGCAGCCTGCATGCAGCCAGCAGGTAAGGAAAGGGTGAATCAAACACCTGAAAACTCCGCCCATATGACCCAAAACCAGTCCCGCCAAATTCAGGTGACAGGTTCCCTTTAAAAGGCGTATCGGCGGTCGCTAAGGGGTTAATATATCTGGAGATATATCACGTTAAATGTGCCAGAATTCACAATAGTGTAATTTGAACCTCAAATGGTCAGACAAAGAGGCTTCGCCTTACTGAAAAAGTGTAGTTTATCAAGCGGGGCATGATCCAACATGCAAAAATGCACCAAAATTCTATTTTGTCACAAAGTAAGCCAACTAATAGATGCTGTAAACTTAGACTAGACTCTTAAAATTAGACTTATCAAACAACATGAACCACCGTGATAAATGTCTCACATTTTAAGACTGACTAGTCTAAATTTGTACTGTCTAAGCATGAGACCCCAATAATAAATCTGCCCCTCAGTACCAAACTATAAGATTATTTGCTGGTGGTGGAGTGGTCTGCTAAAGCTACGTTCACACCTGCGTTGAGGCCTCTGTCCCAGTTCTGGCCAACCATTATATACAAAATATTTTCTCCAGTAAAAGGAGGAAACCTGAAGAACTCCATTACATTCAATGGTGTCTGTCAGGAGTCAGATGCAGAACTGCTGTCAATCTTGGTGCTCTAATCGTATGACTGACCGAAATGAAGAACGCAGATGTGAACAGAGCCTAACCGCTAAATCCAGGACAAGCTGCGTAGTTTCAGTCCCTTTTCCACTAGGAAGATAAAATGTGGCCCTGGAGGTGATGTTTCTCCATATATCTGCACAAACAGATAGTTACAAAAAAGGTTTATATCTGTTGATTTGAACAATATGACTGGCCGTGTGTTAGCTGTATAATTGTCTTATTAAATAATAAAGATCTTCTTACTTGAACAGTTATGAGAATGCCAGAGGTTCACGTTTCACAAGTAAATAGAATCTAAGCAGCATTCTTCCTGCGGTGAGACCACAGCAGACATGCCTGGCAAGAACAGAGAGCAGCTCTGATAAACAATTCATGACTTTCCTCCAAGTAAAATCTTCACTCACTGATTTGAGCTACTGATGTTTTTGTTCTAAAAATGTAGACTGATAAGAATTACGCCAAGTGATCTACTCACAGACACTGCATTCATTTTTCCCTTTCTCTTCTGTGTCTCGGATATATGTAAATGCACATACAGTAATTTCTACAACGGTGCCTTGCTGTTCCTCAATAGAGTTCAAGTCCTCTTTCTCTCTGAAGAGGCAATTTGCATATTAAATTTCCCAGAGGAGCATTGCACGGCTCCTAAGCCTCCTCACCTTGACAAGCCAGAGCTGGTATGTCACTCTCCACAAGGAGAAACCTTACCCCTTAGGGTATGTTCGCCCGATCAGGAAACGCTGCAGGTTGGACGCTGTGTACATCCGCAGCGTCCAACCTGTAGCGGACAAATGTTATACAGCGTAGTGTGTGCAGGGACGCCTCTGGCTTTCCTGCAGAGACAGACATGAGGCGCGTCTTTCGAGACCGCAGCTTGTCAATTTATCTTGCGGAGATGCTCAGTGTCTGCAAGATAAATTTCCCGTCCAATGTATTTAGCGGGCTGATTCCACACGGTTGAATGAACACATGAGGAATCACCTGAGTTCAAAATCCGGCAACACTTTGGATGGAGCAGACATCTGCTGCGTCCAAAGCGCTGCTGGATCCTGACCGTGGGAACATATCCTGAGACCCCAGTCCAGAGCCTCTCACCTAGCCAAATCAGTTCTCATACTCTGCACTGATGAGGGCCAATAGCCTGAAACACAGTGTCTGCTAATTGAGATTCTGATTTGGCTTTTATCCTAAGACTCGTTAAAGGGTTAATTGTGTCTTGTGAGATCACTACTTCCAACAGGTGGCGCTATAGAGTTCAAGTCCTCTTTCCCTCTGAACAGGCAATTTGCACATTGCTGTTCCTCAAGAACTGTTGAGTGCAAAACCAGTTAGCACATATCTTTCTAAGATTCCCAGGTGAGCGATGGCTCACCACCACAGGAACACAGAGTAATGCATGACCGGTCCTCCAACACAACACTCCATTCTCTGTGTTAGGTAATAAGACTATTAAATAGGGGAACCTGATCACCCGATCTTATAACTCAGCGTTTCCTTTAAAAAATACATAAAAATGGGTTTTCTAAGCTAAAGAAACCCCTCCAAGTACAACACTCATCTATCCTATAAAGAATAAATGGTGGGGCAGTGCATATCCAAGGCCACGGCTCCGATCAAGCAGGAAGAAAGTCCCCCCATTCTAGAAATCTGTGTGCATTTCAGGGGTACGTAACCTGGGGAAAATAACAGTCCTTTAGGGTATGTGCACACTTTCTATTTTTGACGCTTTTTTTCCGATGTAGTTTTGTCACAAAACTTGAAGGATTTTGTAGTATCAACAAAGTGAATGAGATTCCTTTAGTCTCATGCAGACATTTCTTTATTTTCCCTTGCAGTAGATTTATCGTAAATCTGCAGCATGTCAATTCTTGCAGCAGATTTCACCCATACTAATGAGTGGAGAATAATAAATAAAATACATGTAAAAAACACATCAAAATTGCGTGTATTTTACGCAGCGATTTTGCTTCCAAGAGATGCTGAAATTTCTTCTGGAAATACTTAACCGTGTTGTAAAGGCGGTTGGTAATATGTAGAATAGGTTTAGATGTGCAGAACAGACTTCTTCCACGAATCTACTATGTGAACGCGTTTATAGTAAGGGTCTACTGTGAAAACTGAGATATGTGACAATAGAACTGGCGATCTGCACATACCGCTAGTCACATATGTCGGAGTGACGTGCTCGGAGCGTTAGGTCACTGTTTGGGAATGTCACTCAGCTCTGTAAGAAACGTTCTAAGGAACCGTCACTGGATTCCATCATTCAATAGCACTCAGCTCTGGATGATCTAAGTAGTTCTTAGCCGGCAGCCTCAGGTATTCGAATAACCATGGTTTATTATTTAATACTTTGTACTGTTAACCTTCTGCCAACAACCTTGCTGGCTAGAAATCCATTGCATTGTTCCATAGCCTGCAGCCACAAACCTCACAACAACATTAGAGCTGGTGGGGACTTATTAATCTAAAGTGAAGAAGTGACACCACGCTGGGAACGCTTGGCTCAATTTGGGGGCCCTGAGGCCAAAAAAAAAACAGAGGGAGTCATCAAGTTTAAACCCATCTGGTAGATGGCAAAAAGTACCAAAAACAGTTATAGGGGCAGTAGCGAGAAGGCAGAAGCCATATTTCAGAGCCAAGCGTTGGTGGCCTAAAGTAATGAACTACCCATTTCACCTGCCGTACTGCTACCGGCTGTAATTCAGCGGAGGACACACTGAGCCACCATTGTCTGACGAGCATCCCATGAGCACAATGCAGGAGCAGCGATCCATATATGTGGATATGAAGAATACGGAATGCTCTGTGTGATAATGCTGGTTATGGTTTCTTACAATCATTAGTGCGATGTTACATTATATGACACTTAATTGATAATATTAATCACAAGCAAGTCTGTAGCTGTGGCCGGACAGATTTTGCAGCATTCAGTCCCAAAAAGAAGACATTAGATCACAGTTTTGATACGGTTTTTAAGTCATTTGGTTGATGTTTTTTAAAATGATGGAAGCGTCAAACTAAAGGCGGATAATGAAAAAAAAAAAAAAAGCATAGTGTACTGCAGGTGCATTAATGTATTCACTACGAAAGTCACTTTTATATGCAGCGTCAGAACAATGCACCATAGAATTCAGGCTCACACAGAAAGCAGCAAGTCAGAACAGCCGTGACGAGACCCTGAAGAGGACCAGAGCGGCGCTGTGCACCAGGGAATATGGCAGTCAGTGAGTAGTCACTATATGATATATATTTACACAAGTTTAGCCCATAAAGCGTTTAATGGAAGTGCTTCACTAAGATTTAGCTGCCATTAGAAGGTACAGGTTTGATAATTTGGTACAGCTATAGTGTCATCTGCTCCAAACAAAGTCTTGTCATGATGAATTTCTATCCAGAGGTTGGAGTGTAGTGGATATATAGCACTCATCCAGATCATTATCTGTACTATGATAACGCACATGGTGAACAGTGATGGAACAGTGTTTATTAGGCTAGATTTGTATTAATACAGTGATCTCCGACAGTTTGCCATGTTTTTGTGCATGTCTGAAGAAGACAACTACGCCCAAGACGGAGGCCAGACACGGTCCACACTGACTCATCACTACATGTCGTGGCTTCAGTCGGAATACAGTTTTTGGGGGATTGCGTCAGAAACCATTATGTAGTGCTCAGCGGAGCGCTCTATTAATGTGACTAGAGAAAGCCATGCTGGCGAAACGTATGTTGGAGCGATAACTGACCATTGGTATTTATGTATAATCCCTTCTTTATATTTTTTTATGCACTTTATTTTTAGACTTAGATTTTTTTCTATTAACTTTTTGCACGTTAAAAAGATCATTTTATAAGGGATCATTTATAATTATGTTTTTGGTCAGCTTTCCCAATCATGAATATATTATATTATCTCCTTGTACTATGGTATTTTGATGTCATTCTTGTTAATTTCCTCCCATTTTTAATATTGTGATTAATAAAATTGTTTTACATTTTCCATTTATTGGATCCCCTTTTTTTTGTATATTCACCTTTTGAGTAGGTTGTGTATTGCTTCCTGTGAATATCCAAGACTCACGTTGTTTCATTACAGTGAGTTTTACTCACAAGGTTGTTGTTAATTTAAGCCCTTCACCCCCGGAGCTTTTTTCGTTTTTCACTCCCCTTCTTTCCAGACCCATAACTTTTTTTACTTTTCCATCAATATGGCCATGTGGGGGCTTATTTTTTGCCGGACGAGTTGTACTTTTGAAAGATACCATTGGTTTTACCATGTTGTGTAACAGAAAATGGGGAAAAAATTCCAAGTGCAATGAAACTGCAAAAAAAGTGCAATCCCACACTTGTCTTTTGTTTTGCTTTTTTGCTAGGTTCACTAAATGCTAAAACTGACCTGCCATTATGATTCTCCAGGTCATTACGAGCTCATAGACTCCAAACATGTCTAGGTTCTATTTTATCTTAGTGGTAAAAAAATTCCAAAATTTGCTTTAAAAAAAATTGTGCAATTTTTCCAATAACGGTAGTGTCTCCATATTTCTTAACTTGGGGTTTGCACAAATCACCTCTATGCAGCAGAATTGCAGGCTTGCTATGAGCGCCGACCACATGGCAACACACCGATGACCCCTGATCACGTGACGGGGGTCAGCGGTGCAAGTACCCATTGCGCGGCTTTGAGGTGGGCTCACCGCCGGAGCCCACCTCAAAGCGGGGGATACTGCCAGCTGATGTACTATTCCGTCAGCTGGCAGAAAGGGGTTAATAAACAGAGTTTAAAAAAAAAAAAAAAAACCTGTCAGACTTTCTCAAAGCTCCAAAAGTGCAGAAACAAAACAGGTCTGGTATACCAAATGACAGAAGTGGTTATGCAATATCATCAGCTGCTCCATTTTATAGTCATGAAATTAGCTGCACCACATGCATCTTTCCCATCTCCAGCCTAATCTCAGACGTACAGAGAATGTGATGATGAGCACAAGCTAAATAATTGCATATACTTTCTGTATCATAAAATGCAAATATAAAGCAAAATTATAAAGCAAGTTAATTTGATGCCGTAGAGAGACTGCACAGGTTCTAAAATAAGCATTCTGCATAAAGATTCTAATTTACTAGACCGCAAATGTTTATTACTGAAGCATCAATTTCAAGTTCTCGAACTGAATATAGAACCAGAAATCTACATTAAACAGCCAAAGCCGGGCCCCGATGACATTACAGCCGGGCCCTGGTATCATTACGGCCGGGCCCCGGTATCATTACGGCCAAGCCCTGATGATATTACAGCCGGGCCCCGATATCATTACGGCCGGGCCTAGGGATCATTACGGCCGAGCCCCGATATCATTAAGACTGGGCCCTGGTATCATTACGGCCGGGCCCCGGTATCATTACGGCCAGGCCCCGGTATCATTACGGCCAGGCCCCGGCATCATTACGGCCGGGCCCAGGTATCATTTCTGACATCTGTAGTCTCACTGCACTAGTGGGGGTGCAGCAGTGATGGAGACGGGCAGTTTGTGTCACGGATTGACCAGGACATTGCATTACATCACCGTGTCATTATAATTGGTTAGTGAGTAATCTTTTTTTTTTTTACCTGGCTCAGCTAAAAACCTACCGCAATATGTATAGGCAAAAATACATCACTCTGCAAAGGAAAACAAATATTGGGCATACTGCATTTTGATATACACTATCTTTTCTTCTCATGTCCAAGACTGTTCTCCTTGGAGGTCATCTGTATCAAAAGGTGACGTCACCATTTGTTATAATTGACAATTAATTATAAAAAAATCAATTTTCATTTTCTTTTTTTTGGAGGAAGTTGGAGCTACATTTCTCCCTATTCATAATTTTGAAGAGAACATGTCAGCAGATTAATGCTGTTCGTCATTCCAGCCAGGTATAATTTAGCCTGAAATTACGTGCTGTTTCAGAGAAAACAAATGTAGAAGGCGGTCTGCGTACGTGTATAAGGAAAGACCTGTCACTCAAGGCAGCGGGGCGGGGCGAAGCTGCCAAGTAACAGCCTCCTGGACTGGTCGCCTGAGATGAATGGGCCCAGGATAGATCTAAAATATATGGTATGTGGACGAACCAAATGTTTTTTTTTAATTACGGTACATTTGTGACTGGTTAAGTCACCAGCAAATTAAACGCTTATGGAATACTATTGAATTATTGAGGCAGACATCATTTTCTCATGTAATTGTAATAATCATTACATCAGAATCTAGCATTTTTTTCTTAGTACTCGGTGTGTACTATTCCTCTGTTATTATTACTAGAACATTTTCAATTACGGTAATTGACAACTGGGTTTTACCAACTGAGGTTGTGTCCATACAGTGTCACAGTGTAATCTGTGTATCTAACTGTGTAGGAACACGTCCCTTTAATTAGGAGAATGGTAACATCCATTAGTAAATTAATTTCTACATTTCAAAGAGGAATAAAAAAGAAATGGAACGATGTAGAGTTCCAAATAAAGATGCTCCAGAAATAATATTTCATAATAATGATAATTTTATTTCTATAGCGCCAACATATTTCGCAGCGCTTTACATTTTAGCACGGACTTGTACAGAGAATAAAGACATTACAGCATAACAATAACCACAAACAACAGATTCCAAGAGGAAAGAGGGCCCTGCCCGCAAGCTACAATCTATGAGAAAACACAGGGGATACGGAAAGCAAATGGTAAAAAGTGCTTGTATTATATAGTCCGGCCATCAATATCACAAATAGGGGATTCACATAATGCTGCATAATCTGGTCACCAGCCATAATGTGTATAAGGACAGACACAGAGGGCTATTAAGTGCATGGAGGGTGTGTGAACAGATACCACAGGGGTCCTAGTTTTGAAGAAAATGTTGTACGTGCAAAACAGGGAAAGTTAGATAAGTGACGCGAGGAGATAGGCCAGTCTAAAGAAATTTATTTTTAGGCCATGTTTAAAACTCTGAGTATTGGAAATTAATCAAATTCTCCTGGATAATAGATTCCAAATAAAAAGAGGAGAACAATATTATATTACAGGATTATTTGTGTAAACTAGAAGCTTGGGCTCATAAATGGCAAATGAGCTTTAGGGTATGTGCACACGTTGCGGATTGTTACAACTCTGCTGGCATCACGGCATGGCCTCACATCTCTCACACTATCTTACCCACTGCTCCAGGCCATGATGTGGTTTCTGTTTCATGCCAGCTCCATGTTCTGTGTCTCTGCTCTCTGCATGCTTCATGGCTATGTGTATAGGGGGCCGGCGCCTGAACTCTCTGGTTCTTATAGGAATCAGGTGCACCTGTCTAATCAGTTCCTGAACAATTACCAAGAGGCCTCCTGTATATAGTGCAGCTCCACCCTGTGGTCTGGGCCTGTGCAACTTACTCCCTCAGTCAGTTCTTAGCTGCTGAGGTGCCAGGTCCTGTCTCGGTTACTCTTTCTTGTCTGCCACCCAGGGGGGCGTTGTACCCTGGTCTTGTCCTGTGTAGCCACCCAGTGGGGCTTTGTACCCTGGTCTCTGTCTTGTGTAGCCACCCAGAGGGGCATCATACCCTGGCTTGTGTCTATGTCTCTGTGTCTTGTCTCGTTCCTGACTGTCTTAGTCTAGTCCTATTCCACTGTTTGTTTATATCTGTCTTGGTTAGCCTTTTCTGCTCTGTTCGTCACGGTCTGTGGCTCTGCTTCTCTTTGCTCTGCACTCTGACCTTGCTTTACACTCTGTGGCTCTGCTTCTCTTTGCTCTGCACTCTGACCTTGCTTTACACTCTATGGCTTTGCTCTCAGCTCTGCACTCAGACCTTGCTCCGCACTCTGTGGCTCCGCTCTTTGCGGTTCTACCTGGCTCCGCCTCCAGCGTCTCCGCTCTTGGCTCCGCCTCCAGCGTCTCCGCTCTTGGCTCCGCCTCCAGCGTCTCCGCTCTTGGCTCCGCCTCCAGCGTCTCTGCTCTTGGCTCCGCCTCCAGCGTCTCCGCTCTTGGCTCTGCCTTCTCCTTCTCTTCTCTTAGTTCCACCTTCTACTCGTACTCAGCCTCCTGCGTTTCTGTTCTTGGTTGTAGCTCTCGTGCTTTCGCTCTGCATCCGCTCTTGCGGTCTTTCTCTACTAGTTATTTAGTCCTCCTGTCTGAACAGGTTCCTACCTGTTTCACATACCTGCCTGCAGACCGGTCCCTACCGGTTCTTCCTATGTTCCAGTGTCTCTGTTGTAACCGTCTGCCTGCCTGTGTCCCAGCCGTGCCCGCTCCATTCCTTAGTGGGATCAGCAGCCACAGCCAGACATCACCCTGGAGTGGCACCAGGTAGCTTCCTATTGCACAAGTCTGACCTCACCATCAGAGGCTCCAGCGAACACCTAGGAAGCTACTTATTTACGCCCCTTCCAGGGAAGTTTGGTCTGTGGTCCAGTGGGGCCACACCCACGTATGCCCGCACCAACCAGTCTGGGCGCGTGCGTGACACGGATTCTCTGCGGATCCGCAGTGTTTTTTGCTGTGCAGAAACGCTGCAGATCCGCAATTGATTTACAGTACAACAATGTAAATCAATGAGAGAAAAAAACGCTGTGCACACTTTGCGGAAAATCCGCTGCGGTTTAAAAGAAGTAGCAGATCACTTCTTTTTTGTGAATCTGCAGCGTTTTTGTACCCATTCCATTATAGAAAACCGCAGGGGTAAAAAACGCAGCAAATCCACAAGAAAACCGCAGCAAAAACACACAAAAAATGCTGCGGAACCACACAAAAACGTGACAAATCCGCAGGTGCGTTTTCTGCCAGGAGGCAGAATCCGCACCAGAAATTCCTAAGACTAATCCGCAACGTGTGCACATAGCCTTAATGGGGATAAATGTAAGGTCATGCACTTGGGTAGAAGTAATAACAAGTATAATTATGCGCTTAATTCTAAAACTCTGGGCAAAACCGTCAATGAAAAAGACCTGGGTGTATGGGTGGATGACAATCTCATGTTCAGTGGCCAGTGTCAGGCAGCTGCTACTAAGGCAAATAAAATAATGGGATGCATTAAAAGAGGCATAGATGCTCATGAGGAGAACATATTTTTACCTCTATGTCACTAGTTTGACCACACTTAGAATACTGTGCACAGTTCTGGTCTCCGGTGTATAAGAAAGACATAGCTGAACTGGAGCGGGTGCAGAGAAGAGCGACCAAGGTTATTAGAGGACTGGGGGGTCTGCAATATCAAGATAGGTTATTACACTTGGGGCTATTTAGTTTGGAAAAACGAAGGCTAAGGGGTGATCTTATGTTAATGTATAAATATATGAGGGGACGGTACAAAGACCTTTCTGATGATCTTTTTAATCATAAACCTGAGACAGGGACAAGGGGGCATCCTCTACGTCTGGAGGAAAGAAGGTTTAGGCATAATAACAGACGCGGGTTCTTTACTGCAAGGCTACTTTCACACTTGCGTTTTTTGCAATACGTCACAATGCGTCGTTTATGGGAAAAAACGCATCCTGCAAAGTTGTTTGCAGGATGCTTTTTTGCCCCATAGATTAACATTAGCGACGCATTGACACATTGTTGTGGGGGACCCCCGGGAGCAAAAAACGTTACATGTAACGTTTTTTTGCTGCCGACGGACTGCTTTTTCCGGTCGCACATGCACGGCCGGAACTCCGTTCCCACCTCCCCGCACCTTACAATGGGGCAGCGGATGCGCAGGAAAAATACATCCGCTGCCTCCGTTGTGCGGCGCATTCACTGCTAGCGTCGGAACCTCAGCCCGACGCACTGCGACGGGTCGAGTCCGACGCTAGTGTGAAAGTAGCCTTAGAGCAGTGAGACTATGGAACTCTCTGCCGTATGATGTTGTAATGAGTGATTCATTACTTAAATTTAAGAGGGGACTGGATGCCTTTCTTGAAAAGTATAATGTTACAGGATATATACACTAGATTCCTTGATAGGGCGTTGATCCAGGGAACTAGTCTGATTGCCGTATGTGGAGTCGGGAAGGTATTTTTTCCCTCAATGTGGAGCTTACTCTTTGCCACATGGTTTTTTTGCCTTCCTCTGGATCAACATGTTAGGGCATGTTAGGTTAGGCTATGGGTTGAACTAGATGGACTTAAAGTCTTCCTTCAACCTTAAAAACTATGTTACTATGTAATTGGGGCAGCACACAAGAAGTCTTGGAGACAGGAGTGGGAGGATGTTCATTTTAGGTAATTAGCAGAAGGAAGGGCATGCGTAGGGTGGTAGACAGACGATATGTAGGGTGATGCTGAACCATTTAGTGCTTTGTAGGCGAGAGTGATACGTTTATTGAACTCTGTGGCGGATGGACAACCAGTGCAACAACTGGCACAGGGTAGAGGCATCGGTGTAAGCGGTTGGATAGGAATATGGTCTCGACTGCTGCATTCAGGATGGATTGGGGAGGAGAGAGTTTAGTAAGAGGGAGACCAATTAGTAGAGAGTTGCAATAGTCCAGATAAGAATGAATTGGAGCAACAGTAATTTTTGCAGATTCAATGGAAAAAAAAGATTGAATTCTAGAGATGTTTTTGAGGTGTAGGTGACATGAGCTGGTGAGTGATCTGATGTGGAGAGTGAAAGAAAGATTTAAATTGAATATGACCCCAAGACAGCAGGCATGCTGCTGGGGAAGAATGGTAAGGCTGGCGTCACACTGGCGTATTGCATCCGATGCAAGATCATCGGATGCGATATGCTAATGACACTCGGCTCCTGCTCGCAGCAGAGCAGGAGCCGAGGGTCATGCGTCTGTGCTCAGATTCTCTCGCACAGGGAGGATCGGAGCACAGCTGCAGAGGAGGCGGAGAAATGAATTTCTCCATCTCCTCCATTGCTGGGGTCCGCTTATAGCGCACATCACTCGGATGATATTGGAGTGGTGTGCGCTGTCTCACTCGCACCCATAGGCTTATATGGGTGCGAGTGAGCCGAGAGTTTTCCTCGGTCCGAGACAATCGCAGCATGCTGTGATTGTCTCGGACCGAGGAAAACGGCCGACAAAAAGTCGGCTGCTGGGAGCTGCCCCATATGGTAACATTGGTCCGAGTGCAATGCGATTTTTTTATCGCATTGCACTCGGCCGTTTAAAACGGCAGTGTGACGCCGGCCTAATATCCAGCATAGGTAGCTTTAAGGATGTAAAAAACACAAGGAGTTCAGTTTTTGACAGATTCCGTTTTAGATAGTGGAGGACATAATATGACAGCAGAAATCAAAGTCAAATCATTGGTATTTTGTAATATAAGGAATAAGAGTATTTTCTAAAACAAACAAATCAGTAAGGGTATGTGCACACGTTCAAGATTTCTTGCAGAAATTTCCTGACAAAAAACGGACATTTCTGCCAGAAATCCACATGCTTTTTTTACACGTTTTTTGTGCTTTTTTGGCGTTTTTCCCCAATGCATTAAATAGCGGGAAAACACAAAAAATCCGCAAAATTAATGAACATGCTGCTTTTTTTTTACTGCGATGCGATTTTTTTGCAGAAAAAAAAACGCATCATGTGCGCAAAAATTGCAGAATGCATTCTAAATGATAGGATTCATATGCATGCGTTCTTTATGCGTTTTTATCGCGAAGAAAACGCAAAATATCCTTAACGTAGCCTAAAGCTCACAGGTTTCTCCTTCACTACGTGATGGTCTCTGGACAGCCTTTTAAACCATGCTTTCTCTGAAATATCACAGTGTTACAGAGTAAAACATCTCTGCTTGTAATCGGGCAGCCATTCTGTGATTCATGCTGTCCATGTCAGGTATAACGAATCTGGTGACAGATCTCCTCCAATGGTGCCCACCCTGCCTACAAAAACAGTCTTTAAAGAATATTGATTTTTATCCAGTTTGTGTTTTGAATGGATATGAAATAAACGGTGTATAACACTACATGTCCAGAGACTAACATGAACGAGGACCTCAATCACACCGCACCTCCAGCCTATCGTGACGTAACGCACTGCCAGCAGTCGCACTAATTCTCCATAAAACACATTCTTATTTATAGAAATCTGCTGGAACATCTCTGCCCAGCCGCAAACCAAATGTACAACAAAGTCATCAGATACAGAAATTAATTTCATGATAGAGGAGAAACTCATTACAGCTAATCTTAGAAAAATTCTACAGGTTAAGGACAAAGACTGAAGGCTGGACAGGAAAGTCAGGGTCTTCCGAAGATGGCAACAAATCTTCTTTTATGTGCCACATTTATGAAACTCTTAAGGCCGAAGGTATAAGCATCTTGTATAAATAAGTGTCTGTATAATTCAACAGGGATGAAGGCCAAGTGGTAGACAATCATCCTACCGCCTGGAGGAATAAGAAAGGCAAACGCTGGCCGTAGGCCTTATGTGTCCACGTTCAGTATTACATCCAGATTAGATGCAGACTGAACGCTGCATACAGCCGCAGCGTCCAGATGTTACAGCATAGTGGAGGGGACTTTATGAAATCCCATCTCCACTATGCGTACAAACATGCAGGCGGCACAGACATGCGGTGCGTATTTATAGACCGCAGCATGTCTATTTATCTTGCGGAGATGGTAAATCACAGGGTCCTATGTATGGGGTGCGGAGATCCCGGATGTGTGCAATGAACACATCCGGAATCACCACGCGTACAGAAGGGGGCGGCGCTTTGGGCTGGAGTGGGTTTTCCGCTCGGTCCAAAGCGCCGTCATTACGGACCGGGGAAACGCACCCTTAGACTGCGGATTTCACTTATTTGGCTGGAAGCAGACAGCTACTGATCCTTCTACGCATCCTTGAATTGGGCATGTTAAATCCGACATACATGGTTCTTCTCTATCCTCACTTTCTGCCACTGGGGGAATGTTGGCACATTCCAACCAAAATAAGCAGGTTCTGCCGCAGTTTTGTGTATGGCAACGTTAAGGAAGATTAACGGGGTGTACAACAAGAAAAAAAATAAAAAAAAGGATGTTTTACTTTCTAAAAAAAAAAGACAGTCTTTGGATAGTACCTGGTGATACAGGAAATGGATCACTGCTTGTTGAAGGGGTTGTCCAGCGATAACACATCACCTGTCTTCATGATAGGAAATAACTTGTGATGGGGAACTTCTATCCCGGTTACAGAATGGCTCGGCAGGCCAGGCGCTCGACCACCGCTCCACTCGTTCTGTATGGTGCATGCCTGAATAAGCCAAGCACAGTGCTCAGAGCGCCCTGGCGAATGAATGGAGCGGCGGCCGCACATATACATTGCCATTCCATTCTGACAGGGATAAACGTTCCCCATTCTGCCAGTGGTGGTAGTTCCAGTGGTCAGACCACCACCTTCCAACAAGTTATCCTGTGTGTAGGGCTACATAAAAAATACGATTCATCTACAAGAATTTGCTTGTTTGCCAACTAATTGGACAAGTTTACATAGGACAGTAAGGCGGTGTGCACACGTTGCGGTTTTTTCACGTTTTTCTCTATAAAAACGCTATAAAACCGCAAAAAAACGCATACAATAAGCATCCCATCATTTAGAATGAATTCCGCATGTTTTGTGCACATGATGCGTTTTTTTCCGCGAAAAAAACGCATCGCGGTAAAAACCGCAGCATGTTCATTAATTTTGCGGGTTTTTTGCGGATTTCCCACTACAAAATGCATTGGGAAATGTCCGGAAAAAAACGCAGCAAAAACGCATGCAGTTTTCTTGCAGATTTTTTGCAGAAAATGTCCGGTTTTTCTCAGGAATTTTCTGCGAGAAATCCTGAACGTGTGTACATAGCCTCATAGGGAATGAATGAGCACTCCTATTACCAGGCCTCCACAAATTAAAATATTCCCTTATACTGACCACTTTTGTTAAAGTTTCAGGGTATGTGCACACGTCAGGATTTCTTGCAGAATTTTCCTGACAAAAACCGGACATTTATGCCAGAAATCCACATGCGTTTTTTTTTTGCGTTTATGATTTTTTTGCACTTTTGTTTTTGCTTTTTCCAAATGCATTAGGCTATGTGCACACGTTCAGGTTTTTTTGTGATAAAAATACTATAAAACCGCATACAAAACGCAAACATATGCATCCTATCATTTAGAATGCATTCTGCAATTTTTGTGCACATGATATGTTTTTTTCTGTGAAAAAAAAGCATCGGGGTAAAAAAAAGCAGCATGTTCATTAATTTTGTGGATTTTTTAGCGTTTTTCCTGCTATTTAATGCATTGGGGAAAAATGTGCAAAAAAACACATGCGGATTTCTGGCAGAAATGTCCGGTTTTTGTCAGGAAATTTCTGCAAGAAATCCTGACGTGTGCACATACCCTTAAATAGCGGGAAAAACGTGAAAAATACGCAAAATGAATGAACATCCTGCTTTTTTTTTTACCGCGATGTGTTATTTTCGTGGAAAAAAACGTATCATGTGCTCAAAAATTGCAGAATGCATTCTAAATGATAGGATGCATATGTATGCTTTTTTATACAGTTTTATAGCGTTTTTATCGCGAAAAAAACTGAACATGTGCACATAGCTTAAAATTATAACAAAAAAAACCGCAGTACAGAATACTATACCACAGAAAATATGCAGATATCCAAGAACACCATATCACTGTAGATACACATTGCACAAAACCCTATCCCTCCCATCATTTATGCCTCGTTTACTGTAAATCAATGAACAGTTGTGCATGTGATTTCCAAAATCAATCGGCGTATTCAGAAAATGCCATGCTAACCCCCATTGATCTCTGTTCGTCTTTACTGCCACTTTCCTATTAACAGACTCAATGTGTCTTCAAGCAATTATTTCCTTCAATATAGCGATTAGGCTGCGATTCCATTGTCACGGAACATCTGGGTGTAAATAAATACATTCCCAACATACTGCTGCCTCTACTTGGTATTCATTGGAACCCGCTCATGCCCACAGGACACTGATTGCGAGGAGAAATAATTAAAAAGCATGGCCAGCCACAAAATCACCTGCACGGAATACATCAAGATACAGTCACAGCATACAAAGGATTCAGCTGGTACCCAACAAGGTAATTCGGAGATAATTTGGAAAATGGTGGAGGCCAATCAGAAATATCTACGTGAAATGAGCACCATGAAATTTAATGCAGATTGGAGCTACCTGGTGCCACATACAGAAGAAACGTAGTAACAGATGGGACACAAACCTACAATGTGTGCTGTACGTGCAGAGATCTATATTTGTGGGAAGATTATTATCTTCAGACTATGGCCGGGGTCCACAGCAATTTCCAGTCTAAAGGTACCGTCACACATAACGATATCGTTACCGATATCGTTGCTTTTTGTGACGTGGCAACGATATCGTTAACTAAATCGTTATGCGTGATAGCGACCAACGATCAGGCCCCTGCTGGGAGATCGTTGGTCGCTGGGGAAAGTTCAGGACTTTATTTCGTCGCTGGATCTCCCGCTGACATCGCTGAATCGGCGTGTGTGACGCCGATTCAGCGATGTCTTCACTGGTAACCAGGGTAAACATCGGGTTACTTAAGGTACCGTCACATTTAGCGACGCTGCAGCGATCTAGACAACGATGCCGATCGCTGCAGCGTCGCTGTTTGGTCGCTGGAGAGCTGTTACACAGACAGCTCTCCAGCAACCAACGATCCCGAAGTCCCCAGGTAACCAGGGTAAACATCAGGTTACTAAGCGCAGGGCCGCGCTTAGTAACCCGATGTTTACCCTGGTTACCATTGTAAAAGTAAAAAAAAAAAAACACTACATACTTACATTCCTGTCGCGTCCTGCAGCGTCAGCTTCCCTGCACTGTGTAAGCGTGCTGGCCGGAAAGCAGAGCGGTGACGTCACCGCTGTGCTCTGCTTTACGGCCGGCCGGCGCTGCCACTGGGGGACGCAGGGAAGCCGACGCTGAGGAACGTGACAGGAATGTAAGTATGTAGTGTTTTTTTTTTTACTTTTACAATGGTAACCAGGGTAAACATCGGGTTACTAAGTGCAGCCCTGTGCTTAGTAACCTGATGTTTACCCTGGTTACCAGTGAAGACATCGCTGAATCGGCGTCACACACGATGTTAGCGGGTGATCCAGCGACGAAATAAAGTCCTGGACTTTTCCCAGCGACCAACGATCTCCCAGCAGGGGCCTGATCGGTGGTCGCTGTCGCATAACGATTTCGTTAACGATATCGTTGCTACGTCAGGGCCGCGCTTAGTAACCCGATGTTTACCCTGGTTACCATTGTAAATGTAAAAAGAAAAACACTACATACTTACATTCCGGTGTCTGGTCACGTCCCTCGCCTTCAGCTTCCCGCACTGACTGTGAGCGCCAGACGGCCATAAAGCAGAGAACAGCTGTGAGGTCACCGCTCTGCTTTACGGCCGGCGCTCACAGTCAGTGCGGGAAGCTGAAGGCGAGGGACGTGACCAGACACCGGAATGTAAGTATGTAGTGTTTTTTTTTTTTTTACATTTACAATGGTAACCAGGGTAAACATCGGGTTACTAAGCGCGGCCCTGCGCTTAGTAACCCGATGTTTACCCTGGTTACCCGGGGACCTCAGCATCGTTGGTCGCTGGAGAGCTGTCTGGGTGACAGCTCTCCAGCGACCAAATAGCGACGCTGCAGCGATCGACATCGTTGTCTATATCGCTGCAGCCTCGCTTAATGTGACGGTACCTTAAGTGCAGTGTGGCCAATCCTCCTTTCAGCAAGGACATAGCGGAGCCGCCACTGCCCCACAGATCCCCCTTTCTACAGTATATTCTTGGTCACTGTACATCACACACGGCCCATATAATGTAATAGTACCGCATGGAAAGATCATACACAGCTGTATACAAAAAAGTCAGAACAGCGTTCAAATCTATGGCATATAACGCAGATGGACGCGATCAGCACACGTTACTGGTAGTTTTATTGTTCGGGTCAGTACGATTACATCGATACCTAATTTTATCATTTTTTTATGTTTTGGCGCTTTTATACGATAAAAACTATTTCACAGAAAAAATAATTATTTTTGCATCGCTTTATTCTGAGGACTATTACTTTTTTATTTTTTAGCTGATGACGCCGTATGGCGGCTCATTTTTTTGCGGGACAAGATGGCGTTTTCAGTGTTTTTTTTTTGCCTCTTTTTTAACTGTGTTCACTGAAGGGGTTAACTAGAGGGAAAGTTTTATAGGTGGGATCGTTACGGACGCGGGGATACTAAATATGTGTACTTTTATTGTTTATTTATTATTTAGATAAAGAAATGTATTAATGGGTACAGTATTTTTTTTTTCTTTATTTAGGTTTTTTTTTTTTTTTTTTTACACATGTGAATATTTTTTTTTTTTTACTTTACAACATTGCCCCGGGGGTGGCATCATGTTATAGGGTCAGATCAGCGATCTGACATGCAGGGCTTCAGGCTTACCAGCACCTGCTCTGAGCAAGCGCTGTTAAGCCACCTCCCTGCAGGACCCGGATGCAGCCCCGCAGCCATTTTAGATCCGGGGCCTGCAGGGAGAAGAAGGTAGGAGACCCTCGGAGCAACGCGATCACATCGTGTTGCTCCAAAGGTCTCAGCGAAGCACGCAGGGAGCCCCTTCCCTGCACGATGCTTCTCTATGCCGCTGGAATCCTGTTTGATCGCAGTGTGCCGAAGCGGTCCGTGACCGCTCTTGGCACATAATGCCGGATATCAGCTGCGATAGTCAGCTGACACCCGGCCGCGATCCCCCCGTGAGTGCGGCCAATCGCATATGACGTACTATCCCATCACTGGGAATTAAGTCCCAGGTCACCTCGACGGGATAGTACGTCATATGAGATTAAGGGGTTAATGACTGATACAACAAAGTTGTCCGTTTTACAACTTCAGGGTAAGTTCACACAGGGCGTTTTTGCTGCTTTTTTATGCTAATTTTCAGCTGCTTTTTACAGTACCAGCAAAGCCTATGAGATTTCAGAAATCTCATGAACACACACATTGCTTTTGTGATCAGTATTTTGTGCTTTGCTGCCTTTTTTGGACATAGGGCATGTCACTTCTTTCAAAGTTTTTCCAGCGTTTTCCAATCATTGACTTGAATGGATGGCGAAAAAACACTGCAAATACGCAGGTTGACTTTTTTGCAGCGTATTTGCTGCAGAAAAGTCAATGACAGCCGATGTGAACTCACACTCAGCTCTGCTACATTTAGATGGCCGGCTGCATGATGCGTCCATGAAGCCTGTCATCCAGCAGAGCAGACCCGAACCCCATTCACTTAAATGGGGGGTCTGACATTAGTGTTTGACACGCTGTCATATGCATGACAGTGCAGCAAACACCGCTTCTGATCGGCGGGGAAATCATCCCCGCCGGTTAGAGAGCCACAGTTCCCATGCTGTCAGAAGACAGCGGGAGCGCTCAGCTGTGATCGGAGGCATAAACTTCACCTCCGGTCACTGGTGTCAGCTGACGGGACTAAAGCCAATTTTAAGAAAAAACCAAGTGGGTTCCCCCCTAATTTTGATAACCAGCCAGACAAAACTCACAGCTGGGGGCTGCAACAAGGCTAGTTAACAAGAATAGAGGCGTGGTGTCCCCCCAACCATTTTTGACATCCAGCCTTGCTAAAGCTCACAGCTGGGGGGCTGGAATTCTCAGGCTGGTAAGGGGCCATGGATATAGTACAAATAGTAGCCCGTAGCTGCCCAGAAAAGGCACATCTATATACATAATTGTCTAAGGGTCACTTCCGTCTGTCTGTCCTTCTGTCGCGGTTATTCATTCGCTGATTGGTCTCGGCAGCTGCCTGTCATGGCTGCCGCAACCAATCAGCGACGGCCACAGTCCGATTAGTCCCTCCCCTACTCCCCTGCACTCACTGCCCAGCGCCCGCTCCATAATCCCCTCCACTCACCGCTCACACAGGGTTAATGGCAGCGGTAACGGCCCGCGGTGTAACGTACTCCGTTACCGCTGCTATTAGCCCTGTGTGTCCCCAGCTATTTACTATTGATGCTGCCTATGCAGCATCAATAGTAAAAATATGTCATGTTAAAAATAATTTAAAAAAAAACAAAAAACCTGCTATACTTACCATCCACTGCCTTTCCAGCTCCTCGCCATGCTCCCGGGACCGCTCCATTGCAAGCGTCAGCTTCCGGTCCCAGGGCTGGTGTGCAACAAGGACCTGCCGTGACGTCATCATAGGTCCTGGGACCGGAAGCTGCCGCTTGCAATGGAGCGGTCCCGGGAGCGTGGCAAGGAGCGGGAAAGGCGGCGGATGGTGAGTATAGCAGGACTTCAACGGGCCTTCGGAAGGTGAGTATATGTTTTTTTTTTTTTAAGTCTCTATACTACGTGGCTCTGTGCTGTATACTCTGTCGCTGTGCAATATATTGCCCAGTCACGTAGTATACTACGTTGCTGGGCAATATACTACGTGGCTGGGCAATATACTACGTTGCTGGGCAATATACTACGTTGCTGGGCAATGTACTACGTGGCTGGGCAATGTACTATGTGGCTGGGCAATATTCTATGTTGCTATGCAATATACTACGTAGCTGGGCAATATACTACGTGACTGGGCAATATACTACGTGACTGGGCAATATCCTACATGGACATGCATATTCTAGAATACCCGATGCGTTAGAATCGGGCCACCATCTAGTATATTAGAGGCGCCAATTCTGGTGCTTTGCCAGCAATAATGCAGCCAGTGTATAATGCATGCTGTCCATTGTTCGGGCAGCACAAGTCTGCTGACAGGTTCAACTCGTCCAAAATTGTTATATTGTAGCAGAGAGCTAATGAATGCTGTAAATAGGATCCAAGTTTCGGACCCATAAAGAACCAGACATTGTCTAAAGCCGGTTTCTACACAATTACAGACCCTAAATACCATTCATTATAGTGAATAATGTACACGAGGCTGTACAACTAGATAATAAAGAGAGGGTTAACCTCAATGTGTTTGGAGCTATTACATTTGGAGAGAACAAGGAGAAAAGTGTAAAAACTCTCACAATAAATAAGATAGAAATGATTTGTCTGACTATAGCACAACTGCAAATAATGACTCCAAGAAAGAAATCATTAAACCTGCCTGGCCCAGGGAGACCAGAGGACATGACAGCATCCCTCTGTGTCTAGACTATTCAGTATTGCAGAGGGCCCTGGGGTGATGGATGCAGCGCTCTGACATTTCACAACAGTACTCCATCAGCACAGTTTAGCTGGGAATTTGTGATCGCTTTATTACTTCAAATAGATGTCGACTGATATACTATGTGGCAAAGTGAACAATATGAAGTCCAAACACTCTACAGGAGACATTGTTACTACATGTTATAGAACGCTTAGTTGTTTCTTGTTTTTTCTGTATTTTAAATACGGGAAGTGTCCCTAGTGCGGCACATCGGGGCATTTAGCTACGGCAGACACGGACCATCTTTTGAAAGGTTGTCCATTTCCCATAATCTTGTGTTCCATCAGATGTAGTTTCCTCCAGCAGGACAGATGAATGTGTGGTAATCATCTGATTGTCTCATGAAGACCACACTTTTTGGAAAAGAAGACATTTTACCCCATCCCCAAACTAGATGGTGAAGGTTAGCAACCCCCCATGCCTCCACAGTGAAGACCCATAATGAAGAGGACTAAGAATGGATGGGCTGTCAAGCATGAACAGTGCTGCTCCAGCTCTAGTGATCATGGTGGTCACAGAGGTTGGACCACCTACAAACATTTATCGTTTACCATTTTGATGAATTATAAGGCTATGTGCCCACGTTCAGGATTGTTCGCAGAATTTTCCTGATCAAAACCGGACTCCTTTTGCAGGAAATCCGCTTGCGTTTTTTTTCCGGAGCGTCCCAATACAATAACATAGTGGCAAATCCACAGATTTTCCGCAAAATTAATGAACATGCGGCGTTTTTTTCCATGACGCGTTTTTTTTTTTTTGCGGAAAGCAGCATGGGCTCAAAAATTGCGGAATGCATTAAAATAATGGGATGTTTAATGTAAGGCTACTTTCACACTTGCGTTTTTAGCAATTCGTCGTTTTGGGAAAAAACGGATCCTGCAAATGTGCTCGCAGGATGCGTTTTTCCCCATTTTCTTGTATTAGCGGCGGATCACGACGGATGGCCACACGTCGCGTCCGTTGTGCAACGGATCCGTCGTGTCTTGGCGGATCGTCGGCACGAAAAAACGTTCAAGTGAACTTTTTTTGTCCGTCGCGTCCGCCATTTTCTACCGCACATGCGTGGCCGAAACTCTGCCCTCTCATCCCCGGACTTTAGACTGGGCAGCGGATGCGTTGAAAAACTGCATCCGCTGCCCACGTCGTGCATAAATTTCACAACGTGCGTCGGTACGTCGGCCCGACGCATAGCGACGGACCCGTACCGACGCTAGTGTGAAAGTAGCCTAAGGCCTCTTTCACACTTCCGTCTTTCTTTTTCCACCACAATGCGTCGTTTTGTGAAAAAAAAACGCATCCAGCAAATGTTTCTGCTGGATCCTTTTTTTCTCATAGACTTGTATTAGCGACAGATTGTGACAGGTGGCCATCCGTTTTCATCCGTCGTGCACTGAATCAGTCGTAAAATCGCTGTCCGTCGGGCCGAGACAACGCACAGAGGAACTTTTTTTCTGTACGTCGGAAGATCGCTCAGCGACGGATCCTGTGCTGTCCGTTGTTGGCTATAATGGAAGCCTATGCACGCAGGATCCGTCGCTGACTGTCAAAAGCAGGAATCCAGCGACGGAAGCCGTCTTTTCTAACTGAGCATGCGCGGAAAGAATTTCCCATTAGGGAAATTCTCTCTTTTTACTATTGATGCTGCCTATGCAGATATAATGTTAAAAATAATAATAAAAAAAAAAATTGTGATATTCTTACCTTCCGGCGTCCCCATAGCCTTCCCGATGCTAGCGATGCTGCCAGCAGTTCCTGTTCCCAGTAATGCCTTGTGAAATGACCCGAGACCGCTACGTCATCACAGGTCATTGCTCGCAAGGCATTACTGGGAATGCCAACTGCCGGCAGCATCGTGAGCATCAGGGGGCCGCGGGAAGGCTGCGGGGACGCCAGAAGGTAAGAATATTACGATTTTTAATTTTTTTATTATTTTTAACCTGGGTTGTGTTGTGTATGCGTTTTTGCAGCGAAGACGCATACACAACGTGTGCACATAGCCTCGACGGATCCGTAAAGAAAAAATGGACCCAGTGCATCCGTTTTTTACAATCTGCACAGGATCCGTTTTTTCAACATTTTGACGGATTGTGACTAATTGTAAAAAAACGGAAGTGTGAAAGAGGCCTAAGCATTTTAAAAGCGGAAAACCGCTTACAACCGTGGGCACATAGCCTTAAGGTCTATTTCATGAATATCGACCCTTTTTAGGCTGCGGTCCCTCGATAAGTTTTTGATGTTGCTGCAGACTGTTTGCACCATCTCGTTTCCCCTTCCTTTTTTCATTGCATTGTTAGTGTGTTCAACACTTGTTTTTGATGCTGTAGTTTTTGTCTCTTTTTAGTTTGTCACAATTTAAATTAAACTGCTTTTTTATAAACTTCTTGGAATTTGGCTTTTACAAACCTTTATTGGTGCAGTCATGTGCGGATTACGGTACTTGCATTTTCGCAACGGACATGAAAACAAAAAGGCATGTGCACTTTTTAACTACAGGTTTTCTGCATCAAATGCCATTCTACGGGAAAAATTTGCTCATAAAACTCAGCATACCAGCAAGAGAAATTACCAAGCTATGAAATTTTAACACATACCGCAAGTCAATTTACACCGAGCGAAAAATAGGTGCGGTGGGCCTGAGATTTTCCTTAATCTCATACACTTTACTTGAACTGTAAGACGCTGCATTTTTAAAGCAGCAAAAATACGCAGCGTCAAAAACTCCCCAAAAGCTCAATGTGGGCACACGACCTTAGGACTGTTTCAGTCAACTGTGATAAGTCCGATCTTGGATCGGCCATGCGTCTCCTCACCCCGAGCGTGACCGCTTCATGCTGCCAGTCCATGCATTGTGATCAGAGACTGGAGAGAGGATCATGGACATCTGAAACAGCCCTCAAGATGTCACAGTAATTATTCTATCTTTATCCTACTCATAATTTTGTAACAGAAGCAGTTATGTCTGCAGTGACTAATACAAGGAGCTCCAGAGTGGGAGGCATCCTCCATGGCATTCATACACCCCAAGAAGGCAGAGGGATATCCTGTGTCACCTAGCTCATAGCTTGTGGGTGAGCTGTCATATTTTGTCACTTTGCGAGTCATTGCCAATAGCTGATACAAAGGCACAATCAGTTATGGCAAATAATAGCTCTAGGAATAGTGATAACTTGCTGATCACTTAGGATCTGACCGCTAGGACCAACAGCATCCTGAGGATGGGGGTCACTTCAATTGAGCGGAAGTGCAATCAGTAAGTTATTCCCTTATCCTCTATCCCAAGGTTCTGAGATGCCGTAATTTACAATTCTTGGAATAACCCTTTAGTCTGGCATGATAACTAAAAACACACTGCTCATTTTTAATTGTTTTGTCAAAACTTTATTTTTTTGCTAAAACTTTAGTTTCATTTGTTTTAGTCTGAAAGTATTAGGCTGTGTTCACACGTTGCAGTTTTTTCGCGGTTTTTCCCCATAAAAACGCTATAAAACCGCAAAAAAAACGCATACAATAAGCATCCCATCATTTAGAATGAATTCCACATGTTTTGAGCACATGATGCGTTTTTTCCGCATACCGCACAAAATCCGGACATGCTCTATCTTTTTGCGGTTTTTTTGCGGATTTCCCACTCCAAAATGCATTGGGAAGTGTCCGGAAAAAAACGCGTCAAAACCGCGGCAAAAACGCATGCGGTTTTCTTGCGGATTTCATGCAGAAAATGTCCGGAATTCTCTGCATGAATTCCTGAACGTGTGCACATAGCCTGGGCATGTGCACACGATGCAGATTTAGTGCAGAACTGCAGCAGATTTTTCTGCAGCAGAAACGCTGCAGAACTGCACTGTGACAGTACAATGTAAATCAATGTGAAAAAAAAAAGCTGTGCACATGGTGCAGAAAAATCTGTTCAGAAACGCTGCAGATTTCAAAGAAGTGCATGTCACTTCTTTTGTGCAGTTCTGCAGCGTTTCTGCACCCCTCCATAATAGAAATCCATTGGTAAAAAACGCATCAAAAACGCACCAAAAACGCCCCTCGGATTCTGCCAGGAGATGCAGATTTAGTGCAGATTTTATGCAGAAAATTCTGCACCAAATCTGCATCGTGTGCACACAGCCTTAGACAATATTAAGGAAGAAAAGCAAAAGAAACAATGAGGCCAGTCTGAATAAGCACAACGAAAAGGCATTTTATATCATCCTTGACAAAGCGTTTCCATGCAGCAGAGCGCTTCACTTGTCATGTAGTGTCTGCTGATAGTCATTTTTTAGCTCCTGTCGTTTTACTTCTACATCTTTGTTTGCCTGCAGGCAAAGAAAACCTTCTGGTAAGAAACTCCCTTTTGTTTAAAATCCCAGAAGAGCACTTTTGATCAAAACACAAAAAATCAACAAAAACTTAGAACAGTGTAAGTAATATAGGTGCCTGCTGCTGGAAATTAGCACATTTGGGAAAGGAAAGATAATCATTACACAGGAAAAATTACACAGCACACAGTGTGAAACCAAATAAAATCTTAGGATGCATTTAAGCTGGCCGATAATTGGGAATTAATTCTGTTTGAACAGGACATCAAGCCAAAAGATCGTTCATCCAGTGAAATGATTTTTCAGCTTCCTTAAAAATAGTCGTTAAGTGGCAGCACATACTCCTTTGCATACAGGGGATGTGCTGCCGAGAGAAACGATATCCTATATGTACAGAACAATTTTCCTGCGCACATCAAAATGTGGTCGGCCTTATTAAACATCGGCAAATTGACATGTAGCTGATCAGCTGTCATCTAGCAGACACTGGAATCTAGTGTAAAAACACATAGGGATCTGTTCATAATTCCTAAATCTCCTTTTGCTATAGTCAATAAATCCACCAACCAGAGATGTTCAAATCAGAAAATATTTTCAGCACAAACGTTTCTATGGAAGATTACGGACCTTTATGATGAAATGACAGAACATAAAGAGGGTACCCATTCACTTTAGGTAGCCATCTTTTGGCCTCATAGATGTTCCTCCCTACTCCCTGAAACACAGACAATATGCATTGCTGAACATGTGATTTCAGTGGGGAGAGAGGAGTAAGCAGCTGCTGAACACTTCTCCAGTTCTCCAGCAACAACCTGAATCTTTAGGTAATTTTCCTTTGTCGGTTGTGTCTATATTTCTCTCATTCCCTCCCTTGTCCCTATGCCCTCAGGTTGAGATTTTTTGCAGATTTGTCATTGAAGACCTAAAGAAAATACCGAAATATCTATGTAATGATAACCTTACGAGTACACAGAGGAGAGCACTAAGGGAGTTACAGTCATTGGACTTAGTGGTTATTAAACCAGCGGACAAGGGAGGGAATGTGGTCATCTGGCCAACCGACAAATATGAAAAAGAGGCATTTCGCCAGTTAAAGAACAAATCTACATACCAGGTTTTACCTCAAAATCCCACGTAGTCTTTTCTTAAGGTACCTTCACACTCAGCGACGCTGCAGCGATACCGACAACGATGTCGATCGCTGCAGCGTCGCTGTTTGGTCGCTGGAGAGCTGTCACACAGACATCTCTCCAGCGACCAACGATGCTGGTAACCAGGGTAAACATCGGGTTACTAGGCACAGGGCCGCGCTTAGTAACCCGATGTTTACCCTGGTTACCAGCGTAAAAGTAAAAAAAACAAACACTACATACTTACCTTCCGCTGTCTGTCCTCGGCGCTCTGCTTTCCTGCACTGACTGTGAGCACAGCGGCCGGAAAGCAGAGCGGTGACGTCACCGCTCTGCTTTCCGGCTGGCCGGCGCTCACAGCCAGTGCAGAGAAGCACAGCGCCGGGGACAGACAGGGGAAGGTAAGTATGTAGTGTTTGTTTTTTTTACTTTTACGCTGGTAACCAGGGTAAACATCGGGTTACTAAGCGCGACCCTGCGCTTAGTAACCCGATGTTTACCCTGGTTACCATTGAAGACATCGCTGAATCGGCGTAACACACGCCGATTCAGCGATGTCTGCAGGGAGTCCAGCGACGAAATAAAGTGCTGGACTTTCTGCAGCGACCAACGACATCACAGCAGGATCCTGATCGCTGCTGCGTGTCAAACTGAACGATATCGCTAGCCAGGACGCTGCAACGTCACGGATCGCTAGCGATATCGTTCAGTGTGAAGATACCTTTAAGGAATTGGAACATATCTTATCTTATGTGAATGAGTCCGGCATTGTCCTGAGGAAGGTCCTTGATGGCCTTTTACTAAAATTTCCAAAACATGCTACTTTTTATTTACTGCCCAAAGTGCACAAGGATGCTGTTAATCCCCCTGGTCGACCAATTGTCTCTGGCATAGGGGGGCTCTGTGACAATGTGTGCAAGTTTATTGATTTTTATCTTAAGCCACTTGTAGAGACACTTCCCTCCTATGTCAGAAACACTAATGATGTGCTTACGAAGGTTGACGGCCTGTTCCTCGAGGCGGGCATGCTTCTAGTTACCATTGATATCGAATCACTTTATCCCTCAATCAGACACGATGATAGTCTGAGAGCGACACGCTTCTTTCTTGAGACGGCCAACTGGGATGGACATTTTTCAGATTTTATTTTGGATTTATTGGAATTTATTTTGACCCACAATTATTTTGTTTTTAAAGATAAGTTTGTTTTGCAGTTAAAAGGGACTGCCATGGGCGCAAAATGTGCTCCGTTTTATGCAATTCTAATTTTTGGGGTACTGGGAGATATCTATCTTCCAGGATGACAGAGCACATGCCGCGGACCAAGTGGTGGGCTGGTTTCGTTACATCGATGATGTCCTAATGATTTGGAGCGGTGACGAGACCAGCCTATCAAAATTCATGCAGGACCTAAACAGTAATTCTTTTAATTTGAAATTCACGTATCTTTGGGACAAGACAAAAATTAATTTCCTTGATATCACTCTTTGTGTTGCCAAGGATGGATCGATTGAGACGGACCTCTACCGTAAGGAAACATCGGTCAACTCCTTACTTCATGCCTCCTCGGCACACAACTATTCTGCGATTAAGGCCATCCCAGTCGGCCAATTTTTGAGGAATAGGCGTGTCTGCTCTACTGAGGCCCGCTTTGAGGAGCAGTCCGTGACCCTCACTGATAGGTTTAAGGCCAGGGGGTACAGTCACCGATGCATTAGGGCAGGCTATAGACGGGCTAGACATACTCGGAGAGAGGACCTATTGACACAATCTAGGAAGACTAATCGGATAAGAGATTCAGAGGTTAGGTTTACTTCCACCTCTAATTGTCGGTGGGATCGGATCCATGAGATTTTGACCAAACATTGGTCGGTCTTATGGACGTATCCACGTATGACCCAACGTAGGGGAAAGAGTCTTAGAGATAGTCTCATGAAGAGCCACTATGTGGCTAAATCACAAAAAACCTTCCTTACTAGAGCTGGTCCTAAACTCGGCTGCTTCCCTTGCAGCTCGTGTGTTGCGTGTCCCAATATCCTAAGATGTGAGACTGTCAAGTCATCCGATGGGAGCAGGGAGTACAAAATTCGAGAATATATCTCATGTAATACGACACATGTGATATATTATGCCACTTGCCCCTACTCTCTTATTTATATTGGTCTGACTTCCAGGGAATTAAAAGTGAGGACACGTGAACACGTACGAGACATCATTGCCGCAAGGGAGGCACCTGATGTGTCTATGTTAAAAACCCTGCCGAGACATTTCTGGTTGTACCACGGATCCGATCCCAGTGGCCTGAAGGTGAGGGGGATTGATAAAATCCATGGGGGCATCAGGGGTGGCAATCTAAACCAAGTACTAGCGCAATGTGAGTGCAGGTGGATCGTGACCCTTGACACTGTAGCCTCCAAGGGATTAAACTCAAAAGTAAGCTTTGTTCCCTTCTTATGATATATTTCTGTTTATATGTATTAGGTGGCTTTGAGATTATATGTGCCTTCTTCCACCATCTCTTCGTCCTCTATGATGTGATGTATTTATATGTGGACGGTGTATTTACATATCTAACACCTGTTCGTTTTACTAATTAGTATTTTGGCTTCGGTCTCTATTCTCTCCCTTTTGAGTGAGTCTCCTCCTTTTTTGATTATTTATTGTTTTTAATTGTTTGTTTCTCCTTTTTAGTTATCACAGTGTCGTATGGCTGCACTGCTGGGCTTTGCTTTTTGTGAAACATCTCGGCTGCTTCATACCATGTCTGTGTATCCAGTCGCGTCTATAGATGAAAGAGACTTTTTGTATATATCATGCCAGCTCCCCCCCCCCCTATTATTATTCACTTCACTTGTGTATTTCTGATGGATCATGATGTACATTAACCTATGCACTTTATTATCTCTATTATATTATGCACTAATGCACTTTAGTGTTGGCACTATGTATACTTTTGAGTATAGTGTATTGTATACTAAATTATCATTTTCTATTCAGGTATCTTATTTGTATAATTTCTTTTATATATTGTGTCATATTTCACAGGTATTACTCACCCACGTGTCCACATAGTCCTGTGGGGATAGTCTGTTAACCTTAGTAGTTTCTATCTTTGGCATAATGGCAGCTTCCATGGTCTCCAGTAAAATGGCCGCTGATTGTGCGCACGCGCGCCTTGGATCTATGAGGTATCCGGCTACCCGGCAGTTATCATTAACAGCTGCGTACGCATGTCACATGACGTCATGGCGGATTTCCGCCCCATGCGAGCGCGGCAATGACAGCCGAGGGAGGGAGTCTGAGCCTGGTCTCAGGGGCGCGTGCACCAATGAATCAGCTATACTTCCGGTATGTGCACTATTTAAACATGTGAAATCGGCCAATAATTAACCCCTTTTGAGAAAGCTGACAGCAAAATGTGTGTCAGGGGGCTGCTGGTGGAGCTGGGAGAATCATCCGTTTACACATGGGTAAGCACTGGGACCTTACTATTTGATCAGTATTAACTTTAGGGGATCGCACTTTTGCACCTTGGCTTCTCATGGGTCCTATTTGGACCAGGAGTTTTTCCTCTTAGGTGTTACTGTTTACTATTATTTCCCATGTACCTTGCCCGGGATGTAATTTGTTTCTCCTGCACTATCCAGCATACCTACATGTTTCCTCCACATCTCTTTTTTGTATGTACTATGATAGTATCTTACTACTGAACTTAATATTATTGGTCATAATAATATATATATTGCTTTTAAACATTATGATTTGTGGGATGTTATTACTCCGTTCTCTTGTCCTATATGTATCTTGGAGTTTTCCTGCTGGTCCCGTATATCTGGACAGTATTATTGGGGGAGTGTTACCGATCTACTCGCGGATACAAATTTTACTTTTTGCTTGATGATTTTTGGTTAGACATGAACACTTCTCCAGGTAACTTATTTCCTTGGAGCACAAAAGTTACGGCCAGATCCTTCCTTCCCTGAACATTTGATAACAAGGGACATTCAGGGCATCACCACATACATTAGCTGGTAGGCCAGACAACTAGTCATCGTTCACTTTTGTGTTCAGAGATCATCATTGGTAAAAAAAAAAAAAAAAAAAAAAAATTGAAAGAACCCATCTCACTGGATTTTTTAGTTTAAGCAGAGTACCTCCCCCACTTCCCACAACTACACTGATTCCTGAACATTATTTCTGTACCCCTCTGTTCCTTAGTTAAAGCACCACTCCAGCGGCTGTTTTTTTTTTCTTTTTAGTGGCACTTCAAATGTAAGCCCCCGGTCATATATTCACCCTCCGCCGTCTTCACCTTATACCGACGCCAGTCCCGTCCCGTCACGCCATCTTGTGACAGTAACTTCTGAATGGCTGGAAGTCGGAAGCTACGTCACAAGCTCTTAACACCAGTTTATGAAAGCCTGAACGAGGCCACAGCGAGGATGTCAGACTTGTATTGAAACGTGACCTTCCAGGCAGCAGACACTGAAGAGCGCCAGGAGGTCACTTTGCGCTGAAGACAGAGGGGAACGATGTTGGAAAATAATGAAGGGGACCGACAGGTGAGTATGAGAAAGGGGAATTACAATAAAAGCACCACTCCAGCGGTGCAATTAAAAAAAAAAAAACGCTGGAGTGATGCTTAATAAAGAAGCAAATTTGTCCCTTGAGTCAGCTCGGCGTATACCACAGAACTTTTTCTTTGGGCGTTTGCCTTTTCTTCACTAGGAGATACCGTATTTTTCAGACTATAAGACGCACCCCAAATTATGGGATGGAAAACACCAGAAAAAAGATTTTTTATAAAGATGGCGGTCTGTCCTATTGTCCAAATTTAAGGTGCTTAACCTGAGGGCCGGTGGTGGTACAGCGGGGTCACAAAAGGCATGGTCCCTTCTGGCGACAGCAGAAGTAGGGCAATGCTGTGGGTCTGGTGCCAGCAGTGAGGCAGAGCATGGAGCAGTGTCCCTTCCTCAGGACGGCGCGGCAGAAATGTGTCGACGCCGTGGCCCAGTGTCCATGATGAGCAAAGCTGAGTGCACCGCCCACCGCCGCAGTATCGCCACACATCTGCCGCTGCCGGTTTCACTGCTACACCACTGCCGCAACCCCCCATTAAGCCTGCGCTCGCACTATAGGACGCCTCCTCCATTTTTCTCCCAAATTTCTTTGGGGAAAGTGCATTTTATAGTCCGAAAAATATGTTAAATTCTTTGGTACATCTGTATTATTAGGTGCATAACTTTGGCAAAGTGGGAGCATAGAAAAAAGAAAACTGTTCCAGAATCAGTGGAGCAGCACTATTAGGAAGAAGTACTCCGTTTAAAAATAAAAATCTAGTGAAAGGTCCTCTTAAAAGAAGCAATCACATCAAATTTTTTGTCCTCATCATATTATATACTTCAAATATCAGGGACCTGGAGCAGTTTGCCAAAGAAGAATGGTCTAAAATTCCAGCAGAGCATTGTAAGAAACTCATTGATGGTTACCGGAAGCGGTTGGTCGCAGTTATTTTGTCTAAAGGTTGTGCAACCAAGTATTAGGCTGAGGGTGCCAATACTTTTGTCTGGCCCATTTTTGGAGTTTTGTATGAAATGATCAATGTTTTGCTTTTTGCTTCATTCTCTTTTGCGTTTTTTCATTTAAGACAAATTAACCCCTTTACCCCCAAGGGTGGTTTGCACGTTAATGACCAGGCCAATTTTTACAATTCTGACCACTGTCCCTTTATGAGGTTATAACTCCGAAACGCTTCAACGGATCCTGGTGATTCTGACATTGTTTTCTCGTGACATATTGTACTTCATGATACTGGTAAAATTTCTTTGATAGTACCTGCGTTTATTTGTGAAAAAAACGGAAATTTGGCGAAAATTTTGAAAATTTCGCAATTTTCAAACTTTGAATTTTTATGCAATTAAATCACAGAGATATGTCACACAAAATACTTAATAAGTAACATTTCCCACATGTCTCCTTTACATCAGCATAATTTTGGAACCAATTTTTTTTTTTGTTAGGGAGTTATAAGGGTTAAAAGTTGACCAGCAATTTCTCATTTTTACAACACCATTTTTTTTTAGGGACCACGTCTCATTTGAAGTCATTTTGAGGGGTCTATATGATAGAAAATGCCCAAGTGTGACACCATTCTAAAAACTGCACCCCTCAAGGTGCTCAAAACCACATTCAAGAAGTTTATTAACCCTTCAGGTGTTTAATAGGAATTTTTGGAATGTTTAAATAAAAATGAACATTTAACTTTTTTACACAAAAAATTTACTTCAGCTCCAATTTGTTTTATTTTACCAAGGGTAACAGGAGAAATTGGACCCAAAAAGTTGTTGTCCAATTTGTCCTGAGTACGCTGATACCCCATATGTGGCAGTAAACCACTGTTTGGGCGCATGGGAGAGCTCGGAAGGGAAGGAGCGCTATTTGACTTTTCAATGCAAAATTGACAGGAATTGAGATGGGACGCCATGTTGCGTTTGGAGAGCCACTGATGTGCCTAAACATTGAAACCCCCCACAAGTGACACCATTTTGGAAAGTAGACCCCCTAAGGAACTTATCTGGATGTGTGGTGAGCACTTTGACCCACCAAGGGCTTCACAGAAGTTTATAATGCAGAACCGTAAAAATAAAAAATCATATTTTTTCACAAAAATTATATTTTTGCCCCCAATTTTTTATTTTTCCAAGGGTAAGAGAAGAAATTGGACCTCAAAAGTTGTTGTCCAATTTGTCCTGAGTACGCTGATACCCCATATGTGGCAGTAAACCACTGTTTGGGCGCATGGGAGAGCTCGGAAGGGAAGGAGCGCAGTTTGACTTTTCAATGCAAAATTGACAGAAATTGAGATGGGACGCCATGTTGCGTTTGGAGAGCCACTGATGTGCCTAAACATTGAAACCCCCCACAAGTGACACCATTTTGGAAAGTAGACCCCCTAAGGAACTTATCTGGATGTGTGGTGAGCACTTTGACCCACCAAGGGCTTCACAGAAGTTTATAATGCAGAGCCATAAAAATAAAACAAAATTTTTTTCCCACAAAAATTATTTTTTAGCCCCCAGTTTTGTATTTTCCCTAGGGTAACAGGAGAAATTGGACCCCGAAAGTTGTTGTCCAATTTGTCCTGAGTACGCTGATACCCCATATGTGGGGGGGAACCACCGTTTGGGCGCATGGGAGGGTTCGGAAGGGAAGGAGCGCCATTTGGAATGCAGACTTAGATGGAATGGTCTGCAGGCGTCACATTGCGTTTGCAGAGCCCCTAATGTACCTAAACAGTAGAAACCCCCCACAAGTGACACCATTTTGGAAAGTAGACCCCCTAAGGAACTCATCTTGATGTGTTGTGAGAGCTTTGAACCCCCAAGTATTTCACTACAGTTTATAACGCAGAGCCATGCAAATAAAAAATATTTTTTTTTCCACAAAAATTATATTTTAGCCCCCAGTTTTGTATTTTTCCAAGGTTAGCAGGAGAAATTGGACCCTAAATGTTGTTGTCCAATTTGTCCTGAGTACGCTGATACCCGATATGTGGGGGGGAACCACCGTTTGGGCGCATGGGAGGGCTCGGAAGGGAAGGAGCATCATTTGGAATGCAGACTTAGATGGATTGGTCTGCAGGCATCACATTGCGTTTGCAGAGCCCCTAATGTACCTAAACAGTAGAAACCCCCCACAAGTGACCCCATATTGGAAACTAGACCCCTCAATGAACTTATCTAGATGTGTTGTGAGAACTTTGAACCCCCAAGTGTTTCACTACAGTTTATAACGCAGAGCCGTGAAAATAAAAAATCTTTTTGTTTTCCCACAAAAATTATTTTTTAGCCCCCAGTTTTGTATTTTCCCAAGGGTAACAGGAGAAATTGGTCCACAAAAGTTGTTGTCCAATTTGTCCTGAGTACGCTGATACCCCATATGTTGGGGTAAACCCCTGTTTGGGCACACAGGAGAGCTCGGAAGGGAAGGAGCACTGTTTTACTTTTTCAACGCAGAATTGCCTGGAATTGAGATCGGACGCCATGTCGTGTTTGGAGAGCCCCTGATGTGCCGAAACAGTGGAAACCCCCCAATTATAACTGAAACCCTAATCTAAACACACCCCTAACCCTAATTCCAACGGTAACCCTAACCACACCTCTAACCCTGACACACCCCTAACCCTAATCCCAACCCTATTCCCAACTGTAAATGTAATCTAAACCCTAACTTTAGCCCCAACCCTAACTGTAGCCCCAACCCTAACCCTAGCCCTAACCCTAGCCCTAACCCTAGCCCTAACCCTAGCCCTAACCCTAACCCTAACCCTAGCCCTAGCCCTAACCCTAGCCCTAACCCTAGCCCTAGCCCTAACCCTAGCCCTAACCCTAGCCCTAACCCTAGCCCTAACCCTAGCCCTAATGGGAAAATGGAAATAAATACATTTTTTTTTATTTTTCCCTAACTAAGGGGGTGATGAAGGGGGGTTTGATTTACTTTTATAGCGAGTTTTTTAGCGGATTTTTATGATTGGCAGCCGTCACACACTGAAAGACCCTTTTTATTGCAAAAAATATTTTTTGCAATACCACATTTTGAGAACTATAATTTTTCCATATTTTGGTCCACAGAGTCATGTGAGGTCTTGTTTTTTGCGGGACGAGTTGACGTTTTTATTGAAAACATTTTTGGGCACGTGACTTTTTTTTATCGCTTTTTATTCCGATTTTTGTGAGGAAGAATGACCAAAAGCCAGCTATTCATGAATTTCTATTGGGGGAGGCGTTTATACCGTTCCGCGTTTGGTAAAATTGATAAATCAGTTTTATTCTTCGGGTCAGTACGATTACAGCGATACCTCATTTATATCATTTTTTTATGGTTTGGTGCTTTTATACGATAAAAACTATTTTACAGAAAAAATAATTATTTTTGCATCGCTTTATTCTCAGGACTATAACTTTTTTATTTTTTTGCTGATGATGCTGTATGGCGGCTCTTTTTTTGCGGGACAATATGACGCTTTCAGCGGTACCATGGTTATTTATATCTGTCCTTTTGATCGCGTGTTATTCCACTTTTTGTTCGGCGGTATGATAATAAAGCGTTGTTTTTTGCCTCGTTTTTTTTTTTTTTTTTCTTACGGTGTTTACTGAAGGGGTTAACTAGTGGGACAGTTTTATAGGTCGGGTCGTTACGGACGCGGCGATACTAAATATGTGTACTTTTATTGTTTTTTTTTTTTTTTTATTTAGATGAAGAAATGTATTTATGGGAATAATATTTTTTTTTTTTTTTTCATTATTTTGGAATATTTTTTTTTATTTTTTTTACACATTTGGAAAATTTTTTTTTTACTTTTTTACTTTGTCCCAGGGGGGGACATCACAGATCAATGATCTGACAGTTTGCACAGCACTCTGTCAGATCACTGATCTGACATGCAGCGCTGCAGCCTTCACAGTGCCTGCTCTAAGCAGGCTCTGTGAAGCCACCTCCCTCCCTGCAGGACCCGGATCCGCGGCCATCTTGGATCCGGGGCTCGAGCAGGGAGGGAGGTGAGGAGACCCTCGCAGCAACGCGATCACATCGCGTTGCTACGGGGGGCTCAGGGAAGCCCGCAGGGAGCCCCCTCCCTGCGCGGTGCTTCACTGCACCGCCGGCACATCGCGATCATCTTTGATCGCGGTGTGCCAGGGGTTAATGTGCCGGGGGCGGTCCGTGACCGCTCCTGGCACATAGTGCCGGATGTCAGCTGCGATAAGCAGCTGACACCCGGCCGCGATCGGCCGCGCTCCCCCCGTGAGCGCGGCCGATCGGCTATGACGTACTATCCCGTCCAGGGTCAGATAAGCCCAGGGCACCTCGACGGGATAGTACGTCTAAGGTCACAGAGGGGTTAAATGAAGATAATAATAACAAAGATTTTGTGTTTGCAATCATTTTCAGGAAGAAACTGAGTATTGTCTGACAGAATTGCAGGGGTGTCAATACTTTTGGCCACAACTGTAGCACTGAGTATTACAATTGCTCTCTTTGTCTATCTATTCAGTTAATTCTTCTCTTTTCCATTAGGTCTATGACATCACGTGAGTAAAAAGTGACTAGCTGAATACTTCTAAGCTCTATATATATAAAAAGGACTTGAAGAGAAAGATGATAAATGAAGGAAAGGGACTTACTCTTTCTATATAGAGCAGAGAAAATATGAATTAGTAAGGCAGAAAGGCAAAATGAGCAATTTTAAGTACACAGTGCTGTATAATATGATGACTGCAATATATTAGGAGGAAAAAAATGTCTATCTGTTACCAACATATTGACAATGAATGGGGTAGTTGAGCGTTTACCAAGCCATGGATCCATTCAACTTCATTACTTCAGACTTCATTCCCACCATTGATGGGGGATCAGCTAGTGGCAAAGATTAGAATAACCCTTTTTGTACTGCCACTCCCCAAAGAATATATACTGTATGTCAAATTATTTCTATTCTGCATTATGTTGTAAACTTAGGCCAAAAAAGCTAAATTTGTGCATCAGGCCAAATTTTTTTTGTATATGAAAACAAACCCAAGAAATCATGGTCAGTGTTGCTAATGAACAAATATGTAGAATCGGTCTTTATGTATCATCTACCAACCCTTACACTATTCTCGTGTAGAGCACTGTCTATGTGAGTCCAACCACGAGAATGAATGTGTTAAAAACAAGCTGTATAATAAAAATGGGGATATACTGACACGATCACTTATAGTTTTTTTTCCCAACTTTTCTTTAGAAAATAACAGACTTTTTTTCATCTCCAGGTCATGTCAAGGATTCATCATCCATGCTACATAAGTAGCCCAGGGAGACACCGCTGATAACAAAACAGCTTTCTCAATGACCCATAGGAGCTAAGACAAAGCCACGACATCACTTAACTGACCTGACCAAGACCTGTTCCTTTGTCATGTCATTGTCTTATCAGGATAAATTGCGTTGTGCGGGTTCCCATGGTAGAACAGAAGCTTATTAAACCTTACAACCTGACAGCAATTCGTGTACAGTGCAGAGCGGTCTGTGCTGTCCAAAGTGGATTACTTCCAGGCTACAGCATGAGACAATGAAACCTCCTAAGAAATTCCATGAGGAAGAGAATGTCTACTAAAGCTCTGATTACACTGTGAGATTATCTGATGGTTTCACCATCATCTTGTGGTGTAAACAGGCTGCCGATCACCAGGGCAGGGGAATGAGCAAAGCGCTTGTTCTTTGGAGGAAAACCTGAAAAGCGGTCAGGTGGCATGATCCTCTGTTCTGCACAATAGATAATCGGTCTTGGCTGCAAATTGTCCTGAGTAAACAGCACCTGAGCTGTCGAGAACAACCGCAGCCTATGCGCACCGAATGATTACTGATCGCTTTGTGTGCTTTTGAAGAGTGGTCTGCCTGTGTAAACAAGCTATTAAAGGGAAAAGTTATGTCCTCAATCTGCAGATATGGGTGTAATAGCATTCCAAAGCGGTGCGGCTGAGTTCGCATCTCGGCTTCAGGAAAATGGCCGCCGCGATCTCCATCTGCGCACGCGCGGCATCCCGTGTCCATTTTCCTGAAGCGCCGGGCAGCAGAGGACTCCATATGCGCACACGCGGCCTCAGGAAGATGGCCGCCCCCACAGATCACCAGGGAAATCGCGCCGATCGCGCGTTTTTTCTTCTCCTGCCCAGTGGATTCAGAAGATGGGCATGCGCAAACCACTACGCCACCAACGGAAATATATGCAAGATCTGGGGGAAGAAACAGCGAAGTCGCCACGCCCATATGACCTGACAAGCCTGATTGACAGGCGAAAACGGTGACTTTGGTAAGTTATTTCGGCAGCATAGGTAGGGAATCGGGGTACACAAAATACACTATAGTAACGCACAGCTCAGGCCCTATTTAACAGTATTTTTATCTCGTACTGAAAAAACGGGGTGACAGGTTCCCTTTAAGACTGCGTAAACTCACCAGCGGTGCGGGTTTACGAGTCGAAGCACGTGAATTTCTGTAGCAGAGATGCTAGTCTCTGCTGTGTATTTTCAGCAATAGAATATCATTATGTGCGGTAAATCCGCATGTGGCTAAACACGAGTGGGGTAATTAGAACGCTGCGTCCAAAACGCAACTCTTCCTGATCGTGGGCATGTAGCCTAACTTTAGGGCACAGGAAACACCAAGTCAAGAATTAACCTGTTATCACGACCGATTTGGCCTTTTTGATTCATGAGTTGTTTTGCTTTTTCATCTCTGCCTTTGAGAGTCACAAGATATTTTTTCGCCCCACAACTGTTACACTGAATAATTACACATCAACTATATTCTGTGTGTCAATAAGATTATGCAATTATAAATTTACAATGTAAGTTTTATTACTTCAACAAAATTAAAATACCTAAAAGAAATGTTTCTGTGTCGGCACACTCAAAGAACTATAGCATTTTACAGACCTGTAGCTATAGTTTTTATTGGTACCATTATGGGCTGCATATGACTTTTTATGCCATTTTCTTCAGAGATGTGTTAACCCTGCTGTATTGTTCGGGTCTACTTGACCCCCAAAAAAGTTTGTGAAGCTGCAGGTTGTTATGAGGATCTGCAAATCGTGATTAGGCAAGTTTGTTTATGGATAGGTGTTACCAGTGTTTTTTTAAACGCTTTTGGTATGTAATAATGATTGTTACATATGTACTGTTCAAGTTAACCATGTTTTAGACAGATCTCCAGTCAGATTTTCAGTCACAAATTATTTATAATATTATTGTGGATTATCTATTGCATCTACTATCATTTATCGATTTCTCCAGTTCCTGCCGCTCCGGGCGCTCGATACATTTGCAAGTTACTGCAGATGGTCGGGCTTTGAGTACAGGTCTGTTTTGTTGTAGTATATAAGCTCTTATTGTTGCTAAACTGGTTAGTTTTTGCAGCGATTTTATTAATTATTGTTGTTTATTCCTACAGTGCAAATGTACAGTACAGACCAAAAGTTTGGACACACCTTCTCATTTAAAGATTTTTCTGTATTTTCATGACTATGAAAATTGTACATTCACACTGAAGGCATCAAAACTTTGAATTAACACAAGTGGAATTATAAACTTAACAAAAAAGTGTGAAACAACTGAAATTATGTCTTATATTCTAAGTTCTTCAAAGTAGCTACATTTAGCTTTGATGACTGCTTTGCACACTATTGGCATTCTCTTGATGAGCTTCGGGAATGGCCTTCCAACAATCTTGAAGGAGTTCCCAGAGATGCATAGCCCTTGTTGGCCCTTTTGCCTTCACTCTGCGGTCCAGCTCATCCCCAAACCATCTCGATTGGGTTCAGGTCTGGTGACTGTGGAGGCCAGGTCATCTGGTGTAGCACCCCATCACTCTCCTCCTTGGTCAAATAGCCCTTACACAGCCTGGAGGTGTGTTTGGGGTCATTGTCCTGTTGAAAAATAAATGATGGTCCAACTAAACGCAAACTGGATGGAATAGCATGCCGCTGCAAGATGCTGTGGTAGCCATGCTGGTTCAGTATGCCTTCAATTTTGAATAAATCCCCAACAGTGTCACCAGCAAAGCACCCCCACACCATCACACCTCCTCCTCCATGCTTCACGGTGGGAATCAGGCATGTAGAGTCCATCCGTTCACCTGTTCTGCGTCGCACAAAGACACGGTAGTTGGAACCAAAGATCTCAAATTTGGACTCATCAGACCAAAGCACAGATTACCACTGGTCTAATGTCCATTCCTTGTGTTCTTTAGCCCAAACAAGTCTCTTCTGTTTGTTGCCTGTCCTTAGCAATGGTTTCCTAGCAGATATTTTACCATGAAGGCCTGCTGCACAAAGTCTCCTCTTAACAGTTGTTGTAGAGATGTGACTTCTGCTAGAACTCTGTGTGGCATTGACCTGGTTTCTAATCTGAGCTGCTGTTGACCTGCGATTTCTGAGGCTGGTGACTTGGATAAACTTATCCTCAGAAGCAGAGGTGACTCTTGGTCTTCCTTTCCTGGGGCGGTCCTCCTGTGAGCCAGTTTCTTTGTAGCGCTTGATGGTTTTTGCCACTGCACTTGGGGACACTTTCAAAGTTTTCCCAATTTTTCGGACTGACTGACCTTCATTTCTTAAAGTAAATGATGGCCACTCGTTTTTCTTTACTTAGCTGCATTTTTCTTGCCATAATACAAATTTTAAGTCTATTCAGTAGAGTTGATGAAATCCGTCTTGTGGTTCTTGTTTAACCCCTTTCTCCCATTGGATGGAATAGTACGTCCGATGATAGTACCCCAGCTTTGATGTGGGCTCCGGCGGTGAGCCCGCATCAAAGCCGGAACATGTCAGCTGTTTTGTACAGCTGAAATGTGCCTGCAATAGGTGCTTATTAACTAGTTAAATGCCGCTGTTAAACTCTGACAGCAGCATTTAACAAGCGCTTCCGGCCTTCCAGACGGAAATGTGCGCACCGGTGACTGCTGTCATGTGATCGGGGGTCATCGGTGAGTCGGCATGACAACCAGAGGTCTCCTGAAGACCTCTATGGTTGTTAATGCCAGATTGCTATGATCGTCACCCTGCGGTCGGCAGTCATAGCAATGCAGTAATTCTGCTACATAGAGGGGATCTGACCATCGCCTGTATGTAGCAGAGGGGATCGAGTTATGGCAGCTTCTAGCCTCCCATGGAGACTATTGAAGCATGCCAAAATTTTAAAAAAAAGTTTTTAAAAATATGAAAAATAAAAAAGTTTAAATCACCCCCTTTCGCCTAATTTAAAAAAAAAAAAAAAAAAACAGATCAAACCTACACATATTCAGTATCGTCGCATTCAGAATCGCCCGATCAATAAAAAAAAAAAAAAGGATAAGGCTGGGTTTACATTGCGTTTACAGCAGCCCGTTCAACACATACGGTAACGGGCTGCTGTAAACGCAAGTGCCAGTATGGCAGCACGCTAGCGCAGATAGAGCATCTGCTAGCTCTATCTGCGCTAGCAGTCACGAATCCGGAAACACTGCAGCCCGCGTCTCAGGGTCCGTCACTAAATGACGGCACATCCCTAGCGATGCGTCCGACATAGGAATTAATGGCGGCCTTAACGGACTACGTTACACCGCGTTTATGCCGCGGTGTAATGGAGTCCGTCTAACGGACGCCCAAGACGCAATGTGAACCCAGCCTTAACCTGATCGCTAAGCGGCGTAGCGAGCAAAAAAAGTCAAAACGCCAGAATTAAGGTTTTTTTTTGTCGCCGCAACATTGCATTAAACGGGCGATCAAAAGAACACATTTGAACCAAAATGGTATCATTAAAAACGTCAGCTCGGCATGCAAAAAAATAAGACCTCACAACCCCAGATCACGAAAAATGGCGACGCTACGGGTAACGGAAAATTGCACAATTTTTATTTTTTTTTTAAGTAAAGTTAGGAATTTTTTTTTCACCACTTCGATAAAAAAGAACCTAGACATGTTTGGTGTGTATGAACTCGTAATGATCTGGACCAGTTTTCTAGTACACGACATGGCAAAACCAATGGTGTTGTTCAAAAGTAAAACTCATACTGTAAAAAAATAAGCCCTTAAATGGCCATATTCACGGAAAAATAAAAAAAAGTTATGGCTCTGGGAAGGAGGGGAGCGAAAAACGTAAACGCAAAACCGAAAAAAGCTCCGGTCATTAAGGGGTTAATCTTTATTTTCATTTAATGATATCCTCATGCTCCGGGGCGGCCTGTGGGGGGCCTTCATGTGGTGCTCTAATTAGGTTTTAGAATGGCTTCTGACAGGTCACTGGTCCCCCACTGACCTGCCCCCTAGTTTACATACTGTATATAATATGTTCAGCGATCTGATAGATGCTACTTCTAAGGTGGCGGCAAAATGGCGCCTGCGCTGGTGTCATTTTGAGAGAGAATCTTTTTTCTGAATAAGTTTACATCAACAAATACAATTATTAAATGGACATTATACTGTACATGCGATCATGCTGCAGCACAGGCGCTGAGGCCTGCTTGCTGAATGAGATTTTTTTTTTCAAAACATAACATATTCAGTATGTAAAATAGGGGGCATAAGCCCAAACTGAGGCATATGTAAGCGGAGCATCACATAAGAGCACCACCCACACAGGCCGCCCAGGAGCACGAGAATCTCATTAACTGAAAATAATGATTGCACAACAACCACAAGACGGATTTCATCAACCAAGGTACCATTGTAATCAGTATAACGACGCTGACCTGACCCTGTCTGTAGGTTACTGTGCACAATCCTGCAGACAGGTTTTCTTTAGTGCTGTAGTAGCAATTTTTCCCCTCTCATCTAGTGGTGGTGGGGTAGTTGCACATGCAACTAAAAAATGATCAAAAATTGTTTTAATAAAAATTGTCAGTTTATCATTTTAAAAATAAAACGTGCCCACGCAGCTCTTCTGACATTAACAAAAAAAAAATAACATACAGATCTCAGAAAATTACACAAGCTGGAATGACAAAGAAGTCATGTTACTATTCTAGAGACTGTATCAATACAAAAAATAAATCTTCCTGGGACTGAAATCGCATGAGCTGACCAAAGGACTGCAGCAACTGCAAGTGACGGACAGGAAGGATTGTGACGTCACTACACACGCCACACTGCATATGACTGAATTTAATAACCGAGAACTTTTTTTTTTTTTTTTATCGGAATCTGTGACCTATATGATTTTCTACAACACATTCATATGACCTACTTATTGCAAACACTTTAGCAAAACAAGCAGAAGACATTGAAATGATGTAGGTGAGCGCTACCATCTGCTCAAATGAGACACGCATATGTTGGTCTGTGCAACTGTCGGAACAGGCTATAAAGCCGCCTAGCTAGAATAAGGCGCCACATATTAACCAGCCAACAATCTGCTATGTACAATAGCGTTTTTTTTTTTACTTTTAGAAATTAACACTTTTACATATGCAGTGTTACTTATAGACATACATAGGCTTACAATTAAAAAGCCGCTCTAGCCGCTATACAATGTCGCCATTTTTAAAAGTTTATTTTTCACATTACCTCAAGGAGTAGATTGAAATTGTAATCTGTGACTGACCAATGAGTTCACCCCAAAAGTCATCAAGAATTACTCAGCTGCAAATCGGAGAATGTATATGACAATAAGGCAAGGTTTCTATAAGGCGTGTGATTATATCCTGACGAAGAAGTTGGATGACCCCGAAACGCGCTGATAATACCGCATCAAGTCTAGCTTGTATCCTGGATCATTCTTTTGGCTTTTCATCAGCGGCGCAAAGGACTTACCTTTTGTTTCTCCTTTGGTATTTCAATGGTCTTTTAACATGCGAGACTTCCGCAGCCGACAAATTTAAGCTCAATCTATGTTGTGTGATACCCAAATATACCAGGTGAGGAATTGCCTGCATCTTACTGCATTTTACCGTATGATAAGACCTTATTGCGCTACAAATTTTTCTAGAAAGCCAGTTTAGAAATGTGCTCGGAGTGTAATTACATGAATAATTCTGTAGTAAACCATTAATTTCCTGCAAATTATGTGATTCAATTTCATTCAATTGTAGCTGAAGGAATGTGTAAGGTACTTGGTGCCCTCACGCTGCATCCTTATGTGGCCAATCCGTGCCCTCATGTTGCATTTTTATGTCACAGATCCACCTAATCTTGCTTTCTCTACAGCCGCCAGAAGAAATGGCCTCTTTTGGTACTCTGTGCACACCCAGCTGACGCCTCCTTCTGCTCAGATTGACCAGTGCTTTTTCTCTATAGGCTACTAATCACAAGACGCATTGGGGATGCCGATGGGTAGGAAGGGGTACTCATGACTCTGGTCTGGCAGCCACAGACTACCGTTGTTAATCATTTTGTTCACACCACTGTTCGGCACCTAGCTATCCTAATACATTATGGGAGCTCAAAAAAACACCCCGTAGTATGTAAGGCTAGGTTCACACTTGCGTTGTGCAGTCCGTTCAACAAATCCGTTAAACGGACTGCACTAGCGCAAGTGCCGACTTTGGCACTGCGCTAGCGCAGATGGAGCATCTGCTAGCTCCATCTGTGCTAGCAGTGACGGACCCGGAAACGCTGCAGCCCGCGTCTCGGGTCCGTCACTCAATGACGGCACATCGCTAGCGCACGCCCATTGTGGGCGTGCGCTAGTGATGCGTTCGCCATTGCAAGTAATGGCGGCGTTAACAGACTGCGCTACACTGCGTTATGCCGCGGTGTAACGTAGTCCGTTAAACGGGTTCACACAACGCAGTGTGAACCCAGCCTAAGTCAGCAAGGACAGGGTCCTCTCCCCTCTGTACCAGTCTGTCATTGTAAATTTGTTTACTGTAAAAGATATCTAAAACTGTGTATGTAACCCCTTTCTCATGTACAGCACCATGGAATTAATGGTGCTATATAAATAAAAATAATAATTGGAAAACCCATCCCAACCACCAGTCACCTGACCGAACTGCCACATAGGCATATCACAGGCAATTACTTCAGGCCAGAAGACCTAGCAGTCAGGCCAGTAATTGTGATCAGAGCACGGTCTGTGTGAAAACAGCCTAATTACACTTTTTTTTTGCCGTAACACTCAGATCTATTCGTCTACAATCAGATAAAACAGATTACAAAAAATATATATTAAAATACTATAAGTGATACATTATGGGTTTTTTTTTTATAACAAGTAGATGAAATATACACTGCTCAAAAAAAAAATAAAGGGTACACTTAAACAGAATATAACTCCAAGTAAATCAAACTTCTGTGAAATCAAACTGTTCACTTAGGAAGCAGCACTGATTGACAATCAATTTCACATGCTGTTGTGCAAATGGAACAGACAACAGAAGGAAATTATTGGCAATCAAGACACACTCAAAGGAGTGGTTCTGCAGGTAGGGACCACAGACCACATCTCAGTACCAATCCAATGCTTTCTGGCTGATGTTTTGGTCACTTCTGAATGTGGATTGTGCTTTCACACTCGTAGCATGAGACGGACTCTACAACCCACATAAGTGGCTCAGGTAGTGCAGCTAATCCAGGATGGCACATCAATGCGAGCTGCGGCAAGGAGGTTTGCTGTGTCTGTCAGTGTAGTGTCCAGAAGCTGGAGGCGCTACTAGGAGACAGGCCAGTAAACCAGGAAATGTGGAGGGGGCCGTAGGAGGGCAACAACCCAGCAGCAGGACCGCTACCTCAGCCTCAGTGCAAGGAGGAACAGGAGCACTGCCAGAACCCTGCAAAATGACCTCCAGCAGGCCACAAACGTGCATGTGTCTGCACAAATTGTTAGAAACCGACTCCATGAAGATGGTCTGCATGCCCGTCGTCCACCGATGGGGGTTGAGCTCACAGCTCAACACCGTGTAGGACAGGGGTCCCCAACTCCAGTCCTCAAGGCCCACCAACATGTCATGTTTTCAGGATTTCCTTAGTCTTGCCCCGGTAATAATTGCATCACCTGTGCAATGCAAAGGAAATCCTGAAAACATGACCTGTTGGTGGGCCTTGAGGACTGGAGTTGGGGACCCCTGGTGTAGGATGCTTGGCATTTACCACAGAACACCAGGATTGGCAAATTCACCACTGGCGCCCTGTGCTCTTCACAGATGAAAGCAGGTTCACACTGATCACATGTGACAGACGTGACAGAGTCTGTAGACGCCGTGGAGAGCGATCTGCTGCCTGCAACATCCTTCAGCATGACCAGTTTGGCAGTGGGTCAGTAATGGTGTGAGGTGGCATTTCTTTGGAGGGCCGCACAGCCCTCCAAGTGCTCGCCAGAGGTAGCCTGAATGTCATTAGGAGAGATGAGTTCCTCAGAACCCTTGTGAGACCATATGCTGGTGTGGTTGGCCCTGGGTTCCTCCTAATGCAGGACAATGCCAGACCTGGAGTGTGTCAGCAGTTCCTGCAAGATGAAGGCATTGAAGCTATGGACTGGTCCGCCCATTCCCCAGACCTGAATCCGATTGACCATATCTGAGACATCATGTCTCGCACCATCCACCAACGTCATATTGCACCACAGACTGTCCACGAGTTGGCCCAGGCGTTGTAGGGAGGTCATACAGGCACGTTCAGGCCACACACACTATTGAGCATCATTTCCTTGTCTTGAGACATTTCAACTGAAGTTGGATCAGCCTGCAACCTCATTTTCCACTTTGATTTTGAGCATCATTCCAACTCCAATCCTCCATGGGATATTAGTTGTGATATACGTTGATAATTTTTAGGTTTTATTGTTCTCAACACATTCCGCTATGTAATGAATAAAGATTTGCAAATGAAATATTTAATTCAGCGATATCTAGGATGTGGGATTTTAGTGTTCCCTTTATTTTTTTTGAGCGGTGTATATAGTTTACTTATCAAAATGACTCACAGCAGCATGGAGGATGCATGATGGCCATAAGGTGGAATACTGCCAAAACAATGGGATCAACTGCTTATTGCTCTATAGCTGAATTTACTTAATATATCTTCAGGGGTGTTTTTTCACTTACATGTGGTTTTTGGCCAAAAAAAACCTGCAATAATGTTTCATTGAAAAAGTTGAACCATTTGGCCTCTACAGCCTCCATGTATCACTGTGCATGGCTGGCTGCAGTGAATTAGTGAGAAAGCTCATTGTGATTGCAGGGTTTATCTTTACATTTCTTCTTCTGAACTTTGCTCCTAACGGATTAATAACTGGCCTGAGCAGAAAACAATTACTAGGGTGGAATATGGGCAGAGTAAAGGCTCACATACACAGACTCATGTTGGGTGAATCTGCGGATATCAATCGGTTTGACAAACACTGCAATGTGTATGGGAGAGCTGGACGACTGATGGTTGGGAGAGATGTCACATTGTTATCCCAGAGAAAAGATGCAGGATGATGTGTCAGTTGGCAGCTTTCTCCCAGAGAACACAGGGGTGCTCAGCCAATAAAGCCAAGATGGCTGTCAGCCTAATGATCGGTAGAAGCATCGTTCGGCCAATAGTCATGGTTATGGCCAGCCTTAGAATAGGAACGGCAAAGATTGGTAAGGCAATTATATAAATACTAGATGATGGCCCGATTCTAACGCATCGGGTTTTTCTTGAGTATGCATATATCTATGTACATAGCAGCCACATAGTATATAGCACAGGCCACGTAGTATATAGGAGCCATGTAGTATATAGCAGACAAATACTACGTGGCCTGTGCTATATACTATGTGACTGCTATATACATACATACATATTGTAGAATACCCGATGCGTTAATACAGGCCACGCAATATATAACAGTGGCCACGCAGTATATAACACGGCCCAAACAGTATATAACACAGCCCACGTACTATATAACACAACCCACGCAGTACATAGCAGCCACGCAGTATAACACAGGCGATGTACTATATAACACAGGCCACGTAATATATAACACAGCCCACAAAGTATATAACACTGGCCACGTAATATATAGCACAGCCCATGTAGTATAGAACACTGGCCACGTAATATATAGCACAGCCCACGAAGTACATAACACAGCCCACATAGTATGTAACACTGGCCAGGTAGTATATAGCAGCCATGCAATATATAACACAGCCCACGTAGTATATAGCAGTGTGGGCACCATATACCTGTTAAAAAAAATAAAAAAATAGCTCTAAACTCACCCGCCGGGATCCAATCCAGCGAAGCTCTGGCGATAAAGCGCGGCTGCAGCCATCTTCCGTTCCCAGGGTGCATTGAAAAATTACCCAGATGACTTAGCGGTCTCGCGAGACTGCTAAGTCTTCTGGGTAATTTCGCAATGCATCTCTGGGAACGGAAGATGGCGGCAGCCGCGCGTGGCTCGGCGGACTACGGAAGGTGAGAATAGCAGGTTTTTGCTTTTTTATTATTAACATTACATCTTTTTACTATTGATGCTGCATAGGCAGCATCAATAGTAAAAAGTTGGGGACACACAGGGTTAATAGCAGCGGCAACGTAGTGCATTACCCGCGGCATAAGGCAGTCCGTTACCGCTGGCATTAACCCTGTGTGAGCGGTGACTGAATGTCGCATCGGCTGGGCGCAACCAATCAGCGACATTGCCGCGGGATTTAAATCCCTCGCCAATGTCGCTGATTGGGAGCGAGCAATCAGCGAAGCGGGATTTCAATCCCGCGCCAATGTCGGCTGGGCGCGAGCAATAAGCAAAGAGGGATTTAAATCCTGCGCCAACGTTGCTGATTGGTTGGGCGCGACCAATCTGCGAAGCGGCATTTAACTCGTGCGGCAATGTCGCTGATTGGGCGCAACCAATCAGCGAAGCAGGATTTAAATCCCACGGCAATGTCGCTGATTGGTCGCACCGGCTGGGCGCGAGCAATCAGCGAAGTGGGATTTAAATCCCGCCTCAATGTCGGCTGGGCACGAGCAATAAGCAAAGCAGGATTTAAATCCTGCGCCAATGTTGCGCGACCATTCTGCAAAGCGGCATTTAAATCTCATGCGGCAATGTCGCTGATTGGGCGCGACCAATCAGCGAAGCGGGATTTAAATCACGCGCCTATGTCGGCTGGGCACGACCAATCAGCAAAGTGGGATTTAAATCCCGCGGCAATGTCGCCGATTGGTCGCGCGGTGATGACGTAGTGGTCTCGTGAGACCGCCACGTCATCATCTCGCGAGACCGCAATGCATGGATCGGTCACCGGAGCGTCGCGAGGAGCGGGAAAGGCCTGGGCTGGATCCAGGGTCCGACAGAAGGTGAGTATATAATGATTTTTTATTTTATTTTTAACAGTAGATCTTTTCACTATTGATGCTGCATAGGCAGCATCAATAGTAAAAAGTTGGTCACACAGGGTTAATAGCAGTGTTCATGGAGTGTGTTACACCGCGGCATAACGCGGTGTAATGCAGCCATTAACCCTGTGTGAGTGCTGACTGGAGGGGCGTATGGAGCGGGCACTGACTGCGGGCAGTAAGGAGCGGCCATTTTTACACCGGACTGTGCCGGTCGCTGATTGGTCGTGGCTATTTTGCCGCGACCAATCAGCGACCTGGATTTCCATGACAGACAGAGGCCGCGACCAATGAATATCCGTGACAGACAGACGGAAGTGACCCTTAGACAATTATATAGTAGATATTTTAGATTTCTAACAGCCTAATACTTTGGAAAAGGTCCCGTTTTAATTCATAAAATTCATTACATTTTCAGCCAAGGATTGTTCTTTGCTCTTTGTGCATAGTGTAAAAGTGAAAAACAGAAAAATACATTATTATTATATTCTAAAGCCTCATTCAGACATCTGATCTGCATTTCACCCATGTGTTTTATCTGTGTTTTTTTATCACATAGACCATGTACCCATTACAGTCTATGGTGCTGTTCACATGCTCATGTTTTTTAATGTGCATGTGACCATACACACAAAAAAATAAAAAAAAATTAAAAAAAAATCAGACAATTTAAGATTTGAGTAACTGATTAAAATCACAGACAATACACCCATGTGCAGTCTGGTTTTAACCTTAGGGCTCATATTTACTTGCGTGAAATACGGCCGAGTCTCGCATGGTAACACCCGGCTCTGAGGCCGCATCTTGGGAGCGGAGCGTGCAGCTCCATGTATTGCTGTGCGGCCGCACGCTCTGCTCTGGAGTGCTGGCGGCAGAGTTGGGTTTTAACCTGCGAGACTTGGCCGTATTTCACGCAAGTGAGTATGAGCCCTTATATTGGTTAGGAGAATCTTTGCAACCTTTTTTTCTCTCTTAAGGAGAAAATCTGTACTGAAACAACGTTGACAAAACTCCGACACTGATGAAAATCTGATCCAAGACTAATGAAATCCATCAGTTTTTTTCCGCAGATTAAAAAATCTGAAAATCTCAATGAGACAAAGGGGTTTTCCCACGAACAAAGTTAATTTTAAAGTTGATTTTAATCAATACATCTTGGAATTACCGTATCTCAGCCCAGAAACATTTTTTTCAAACACATCTAAATGTGGAAATGATTATTATTCCAAGATCTATTGACTAAAGTGTACTTTGTTCTTAGAAAAGCCACTTTAACTCAGACATTTGCATGTCGCACAAACAATTCGGGGTGTGAGGACTATTTTACACTTCGGTATTAGGGCACGATCAGATGGCCATATAAATTTGGCGAAGATCGAAATGCAATGCTTGGACTGGCTGGCGGCTCTCAAGCAGAGCGTGACAGCTTCACAGAAATACATGAAGCAGTCGGCCAGTCCGAGCATTGCGTGCCAATCTCCGTCCAATTTACGCGTCCACCTGACTTTAGATCAGCATTTTGCATTACTATTTTTAAGCAAAATGGGAGTAAGTTCTAAATACAGAAGAGGTAGAAATATTCCTCCTACAGTTTTCTCTGTTCATATTTCACTTCTGGTTTTGGCTTCATCATACTCATGCAAAATACTAACTAAAACACTATCAAGCAAAAAAAGCCTATGTTTAACAAGCGAAAATTGAGTGAAACAGGTTGCTCCTTACTTAGGACAGGCCCTGACCCACCACGTCTTTCCATCATGAATGTTATGCGTCATCCATTTAGCAAAGGGATCAATTATCCCTATTTTAAGCGCTTTCCTTCTTTGACCATATGGTGAATGAAACAGGTCAAACAGGGACAAAAATGTCAGTGTGCATCTAAACCCAGGACGAGGTATTGGAGAATACATGCAGTTGATATTCAGAGTTAAACCATTCATAGCCTTTTTGGGGAGATTTTAATTTGATCATTTTTGTAAATTGTGCTTGCTCTGGCATTTTTTAAGTTCTATAGTGATGTCAATAGGAAATTGCCATAAAGCAGCATTCTGATTCTTAAAGGGAAATGAAAAAACCCAAACATATCTATGTAAACTAGCTATTCGCTTAAAATGGCTTCGATCCATCTAAATAAAGTAGCTTTCCCCAGTAGAACCTCGGCGCCATATACATTCTCGATACATTATCTGCTGAGTGATTTGTGGTCCCATCACGTGCTGCACAACATGGAGGAAGCAGATATTGGGATCAGCTGACCATGTAATATGAATGGGGGCCTCTCCGACTCCAACGTCTGTGCACATAAGCCTTTATTGCAGATCTGCTTCAAAAACTCACATAAAAATGGTTGAAATACTATTTGATGTGGATTTTCAAGTGGTTCTACTTTAAGGCTATGTGCACACATTAAGGATTTCTTGCAGAAATTTCCTGAGAAAAACCTGAAAATTTTCTGCAAGAAATCTGCATGCGTTTTTACCGCGTTTTGGTGCTTTTTTTGCGGATTTTTCCAGACATTTCCCAATGCATTATATAGTGGGAAATCCGCAAAATTAATGAACATGCTGCGTTTTTTATCGCAATGCGCTTTTTCGCGGAAAAAAAACGCATCATGTGCACAAAAATTGTGGAATTCATTCTAAATGATGGGATGCATAATGTATGCTTTTTTTTTGCGGTTTTATAGCGAAAAAAAAACGTGAAAAATCAGCAACCTGTGCACACAGCCTAAAAGCCATATACGTGCACATCCAGGTATTTGAGTATTTTTAAGCAGGTCCGCGCAAAAAAAGGCCTGAGAAATTGCTTAAAAATGCTTCCTATTTATTTCTATTGAAAAATTACTTGCTGTTCTTACGTTCAGTTTTTTTCATATTTTGTGATTTGCTTAAAATTTTCAAGCACTTAAAAGAAGTGACCTGTTAATTCTTCAGGGGTTTTATGCTCTGAAGCTGCCACAGACTTTATTATACAAGTCAATCAGAATAAAATCATCCAAAAAAACACTCAAAATACAGCTAAAAACTGTAAGAGAAAATAGTTCAAAACACTAAAAATCTTAGTGGGGAAAAATCCAAAGAAAATGCCACAAAAGAAAAAGCATTCCCTGAAGTTGTTACAATATGAAGAACTTATCGCTTTTGACCTCCTCAAAAAAACCTCTAATGTTAGAGTGGTTTGTAGGCAAATCTCAGGGATAAGCTCCTGCCAAAGGTGTCTACCAGTGGCTTTCTCCTCTCTCCTCATTGAAGGGAGAGATAGATGCTGGCTGAAGAAGCACCAACATCCTCAGCAGCACTGTAACCCCGTGGTAATCATTCAGATCTGTTCCTGTCTAGGGTTGCCAAACGTCGAGAAATTCTTGGACAATCCTGGAAGAAAAGGGGCATATTATCCTCACCCGCACCCTCACTATAGCCTATAAAAAATTATGTCTGAAGCTGGAGAAACTTTTACAGGTTATTATGACTATCATTTTACAGTTCACAAAGAATGCAGATAATGTTGTCATATCCGAACTATGGACAGTGGACTAATGTCACTTAAAGAAGCACTCCTCCCATCAAAGTTTTAATCCTCTAGATAGCTGATTACAATCATCATATTATACAGCACTGTGTACTTACAATTGCTCATTTGCCCTTCTACCCAGTTAATGTTTCTCTTTTCTATGTAGAAAGAGGAAGTTTCTTGTCAATGCATTTATCAGCCCACTCTTCAAATCCTGACTCAACTGCTCTGCTCCTCTCCCCTGCCTGGAACATTTGCAGTGATGATTCACTGGGAAGAGAGACTTCCTTTTTCCACATATAGCTTGGAAGGATTCAGCCACCTGGAGGATAACTCTGCCTCCAGAGCTTATTTTACATGAAGGGAAGTGTTACCAGTGTGATGTGTGATGGACGCTCACTGCAGAGCTGTGTGTGATTATATCTGAGAAATCTGCAGGGTCCTCTCAGCTTCAGCTTCCATCTCACAGGCAGTCATGGCTGCAATACTGTTACAATACAGCAGAGCTCAGAGAGTTGCAAAAATGTGTTTGCACGAAGACAATTTTTCTTTCTCCTGTTCTATGTTAGTTTCTTATCTCACTGGTATCTACCAGAGTAAAATAATCTCTGGAGGCAGAGTTATCCTACCCGAAGCCTGGAAGGGGTCACTTATATAAAGTGATAAAAGATGATTTCTCAACAAGACATCTGATACGAGACACACAGGTAGGACTTTTTCAGCATTGTATAACCTGTATACCCATATTAATAGTTTAGACAGGGCTTATATGGTGACAGATTCCCAATAAATCATTGTAGAAGTTTATGGAGTTCAATAAAGCTCACACTGCTTTGACACAAGGATCCTAATGCCTACCTGGGAGCGTGAATGCCTACAATATATACACACATAATTAAGGTTTAGTTACTCTTTAAAAGAAGATTCAGGAACAGATTCTATAGGCGATAGGAAATATTTTCTTTAAGAAACCTTGCACTAATAATTCCCTCTTTTCCCTGATGAATACATTAACACAAAAGAGAGAAGCAATAAAAACTCTACATTTGAGGAAGTGTCATAATGAGTGATGCAGCTGTCCACCGCTTAGAATAGTATACATTTATTGCTTTTCATTACATTAGAAAATGGGTCATTTGCATTGCTTCCATAAAAATAATTTAAAACAAAGTAGCAGCCTACAAAGCAGAAGAGAACTATCCAGTAATACAGTCGCACACAATAAAATACTGCATACAACTGGATATTAGAGCGCAGCATTTCCGGAGAAACATGTTTTTGCCAACAATGGCGCACATCATCACGGATTTCTATAATATTTGAGTAAACAGACAGTAATAATGCCTCGGATGCTTTTTCATCCACTGAGGACCCAAGAACGTTTTACAATTGCTTTTACAAGACAATAAATTGTACGTTCTTAATGCAATGGTGTTAAATTATGTGACCGTAAATGACACATAAAACTTGAAGCTTTACATGTCATTATGAAGATTGCTGCTGGATTATAGGATAATAAACATACGGAGACAGAGACACCATTCCCTAATGCACACACACAAAGGTCATGTACGAGAGGCTGAGCCTCAGAAGTGCGAGAAACCTCTAAAGCAACGACAAGTCCGGGCTTCCTAAAGATTTCCTATTTGAATAGATTCCTTACTGATGAGAATTACATAAAGTTCACACAAGTACGTATATAAAAAAACATCCAATTTTCAGGCAAAAAGGACAATATTTCATCTGCATGGTCATCGGTATGTAATCGACATAGCATCGCCTTTATACATCAGTAGTTATTAAAATGTACAACAATAAATACAGTTCTGCGAAAGAAATGCAATGTATTCGTAAAAAGCAGATCTGTGGGGGGGGGGGTTTATGTACCAATAGACTTGAATAGGCAAGTCTCAGCCAAAATATGAAACACAGGTGCATGCTATATACTGAAAGGTGTTGTCTACTACTAGGACAACCCCTTCTTGATAAAATGTTTGGCCCCGATAACATAATAAAGTTTATACTCGCCTCCCGTGCTGGCGCCGTTCCAGCGGTGTCGGCAGTCGCTCTTGACATGTGACGCTGGCGCCCAACCAGCGCTGTCGTCACTGTCACCGCCTTTGGACAAATCGAACATGAAAAGGAAGTCAGGGCTGCAACTGATCGTGGACTTCCTCTTCATGTTTGATTGGGCACCGGTGTCACAACACCGTACGAGAGCCCTAGGGAGAGCGAGTATTGACACAGTGGGAAAAGCAGCGGCACAGGAGGCGAGTATAGGTTTTACTGTGTTATCGGGGCCAAGTGTGGGCTATGACAAGCAGTTGTCCAACTAGTGAACAACCTAATTGTAGAAAAAAATAAAAAGACATAGACCGAACATCCTCTTAATGGGTCTCTAACTTTTTCCTGACCTTAAAAGGTGCGGCCCCATGCGCCAACTACAGTGATGGGACAGCACGCCAGCAGGGCGGGCGAGATTTAAGGCTATAAAAGTTAGCGACCCACTGAGAGGTTCGCCGTGACATGGCTGTGGGCTTCATACAGTGAGAATGTTTAATGTTACGTTTTTCCTAGCACCATTAAATCAAAGTACGATTTTTAGATGTGTCGTCCATGTCTTTTTCTGCAGTTCAGCACTAGTGTATGCTCTGATTTTATTTTATTTTTTTTCAAAGCGGACATTCGGTCCTCCCCCCCCCCCCCCCTTGCAAAAAAAATAGAAAATCTTAATAGCTACTGAATAAGATTGGTCTGAGTGTAGTCTTTTTTTTTTTCACGGACAGCACTCAGACTGAAAACACATTGTCTGTACCGCAAGGCATGACTTATCAATACAGCGGTCTAATTGTCCAAATCTTTCCCCAGCCCCAATGGTCAAATGGCACCAAACATGTAATTTTTGTGGCATTTTGGCTACTAGGAGCATGGACTTGTCCCCGTCCTAGACTTTCCTTTCATTTGGCGATATATTATACCTTCAGGAAATACTTGCCACTAATAATTAATTATTCTCTATATAACGTCCCATCCGGAACATTTATTGCAGATTGACAGGATATTCCAAATATCTAATAGATATAAGCCCCAACACTGGAAACCATAAATATCGTGGGAACATGACTTTGTGTCTAGCTGTCAGGAACAGAGAGGTGGCCCTGCATGCAAGGCTCATTTATGTTTATAGGAGATAATAGATACTAATCTCTATGATTAGTTATTGCTAAAATAAAATCTTCTGGGTTAAAATGTATGTCGGTAAATCAATTCTCCTTATACTGACTATGTGTAAATGTAGCTGTGACTATATGACTGACTGCATATGAAAAAATACATAGTTTATGGATGGAAATCCGTGAAGTCATTTGTCCAACAAAACGACCTAGTCACAGAGTAAAAGAGAAATGTACTATTTCTGGGGAAGCCATGTGCAGGGTCAAGCACCAACTTGAACTATGAGGTCATCAAACCACAGACAATAAACCCACTTCTTTCCCTTTCCAGAATACTGCCTGTTAAAAAAAAAAATTACATGCATAAACAGCCCGTATTGGTGAACTAGGGGAATTTAATTTTGTTAGAGCAGTAAAGAATTAAACAAAGAAGCATTCGTCTGTCATTCGACAAATCTGTAAAAAAGTAGAAGCAAACTTATTTCCCTATTATAGCTGAGCTAATATACATACATACACATGGCCATTGCCCATACTTAATATTATATATACAGTATATAGTCTGTGGCATAGGTCTCTAAAGTTTGCACAGTGTAAAGTTTGCTTCCACTTTTATACAGATGTCTCGAACAGATGACAGATGAATGCTCCTTTATACCATTATTTACTGATCTAACATTTATGTTCCGCTGTTGACTTAAACATGCTGTGTTTGCACTAGACTTTATTTTAACAGACATATATAATAAAACTTACGAACCTTTAACGTAATTGCCTATCTTTATTTTAAAAAAAAATGTGTGTGGTGTAGCTGATAGTATAGCAAAATGAGACCAATGTATGATCACTTCACCAGACATCTTAATAAGTCATTGTATAACAGCATTTCCATAGATAATTCAATGAATAAGTGGATCTAGTAAAGTACTGACCAACACTACAGTTGTGCTCAAAAGTTTACATACCCCTGCAGAATTTTTTTGCTTTCTTGGCCTTTTTCCAGAGAATATGAATGATAACACCAAAACTTTTTCTCCACTCATGGTTAGTGGTTGGGTGAAGCCATTTATTGTCAAACTACTGCGTTTTCTCTTTTTAATCATGACAACCCAAAGCATCCAAATGACCATGATCAAAAGTTTACATACCCCATTTCTTAATACTGTGTATTGCTCCCTCTATCAATGGTAGCTTGAAGTCTTTTGTGGTAGTTGTGGATGAGGTTCTTTATTTTCTCAGATGGTAAAGCTGCCCACTCTTCTTGGCAAAAAGCATCCTGTTCCTGTAAATTCCTGAGCTGTCTAGCATGAACTGCGCGCTTGAGATCTCCCCACAGTGGATCAATGATATTGAGGTCAGGAGACTGAGATGGCCACTCCAGAACCTTCACTTTGTTCTGTTGTAACCAATGACAGGTTGACTTGGCATTGTGTTTTGTATTGTTGTCATGTGGGAACGTCCAAGTAAGTCCCATGTCCAGCTTCCGGGCTGATGAGTACAAATTTGCCTCCAGTATTTGCTGATAATGTGCAGCATTCATCTTTCCTTCAACTTTGACTAAGTTTGTAGCTCACACATCCTCAAAACATCAGCGATCCACCTCCGTGCTTTACAGTAGGAATGGTATTCCTTTCATCGTAGGCCTTGTTGACCTCTCTCCAAATGTAATGTTTTTGGTTGTGGCCAAAAAGATCAATTTTGGTCTCATCACTCCAAATTACCTTGTTGCAGAAGTTTTGAGGCTTGTCTCTGTGCTGCTTTGTGTATTGTAGGCTAGACACTTTGTGGCATTTGCGCTTTCTTCTGGTGACTCGACCATGCAGCCCATTTTTCTTCAAGTGCCTCCTTATTGTGCATCTTGAAACAGCCACACCACTAGTTTTCAGAGAGTCCTACATTTCAACTGATGTTATTTGTGGGTTTTTCTTTGCATCCTGGACAATTTTCCTGGCAGTTGTAGACAACATTTTTGTTGGTCTACCTGACTGTGGTTTTGTTTTTACGACCCCTGATTTTCCGTTAATCACAGTTTGAATGCTGCTAACTGGCATTATTTTTTCCTTGGATATCTTTTTGTATGCCTTTCATGTTTAACTACTTTTTCCTGTAGATTCGTTGACAATTCTTTTGCTTTCCCCATAACTCACAATCCAGAAACATCAATGGTTGGATGAAAGATACAAGAGTCTGTCTGGATCCGAGAAACTCGCTCAGCTTTTATGCACACACACTGATTACAAGCAAACAGGTCACAGGTAAGGCTGTTACCTTTAGCAGCCTTTCAAAGCCATTTGTGTCAACTTCTGTGCATGTTATCAGGCCAAAATCACCAGGGTATGTGAACTTTTGATCAGGGTCATTTGGATGTTTTGGGTTGTCATTATGATTTAAAAAGAGAAAACACAGTAGTTTGACAATAAATGGCTTTACCCAACCAATAACCATGAGTGGAAAAAAGTTTTGGCGTTATCATTCATATTCTCTGAAAAAAAAGTCAAGAAAGTAAAAATTCTGCCGGATATGTAAACTTTTGAGCACAACTGTATATGCAGCTTTATTAGCTCAAATTCACACACAGCGGTCGCACTGCTGCACAAGACCCCAACAGCCCAGTGCCGCTTTAGTCTTTTCACCTTATTTTGTACATTCACCAAATCAAAAGACCATGTGACCCTTCCTAAGGGCCCCTCTAGTTTTGCAGATGAAACAGCGGTTTCCCAGCAAGATTAAGCGATTGTGTAGGGAAACCGTATTCAGCCACAACTTGAGCACTGAGTGTGAATGCAGCCTAACAGTTACATGACGGATGACTATGAACTCAACATAGTGACAGCATAGGATGGAGCCATAGTGAAAAACTGTACAATGTGAATGAGTCCAAGAGCTTGCCCCATTGGAAAAGATCAACATTTCTCTGTACTACAAGCTGAAGGATAGAAATGCAATAAAAAATGTCTCTGTACCTACCCAGAACACTCTGAAGCCAAATACAAGAGAGCGTGGTTGTAAAAGTCACAGGTGCCGACTCCTATTTCCTACTGATCTACTAACCACTGTGCCCTCCGGTCAGAATGGTTTGCTGGCAGGAGAGGACATAGGGGCCATTTGTGATCCATGACTTAGGGTACCGTCACACTATACGATTTACCTACGATCACGACCAGCGATATGACCTGGCCGTGATCGTAGGTAAATCGTAGTGTGGTCGCTGGGGAGCTGTCACACAGACAGCTCTCCAGCGACCAACGATGCCGAGGTCCCTGGGTAACCAGGGTAAACATCGGGTAACTAAGCGCAGGACCGCGCTTAGTTACCCGATGTTTACCCTGGTTACAAGCGTTAAACTAAAAAAAAAAAAAACAGCACATACTTACATTCTGGTGTCCGTCAGGTCCCTTGCAGTCTGCTTCCCGCACTCAGTGACTGCCGGCCGTAAAGTGAAAGTGAAAGCACAGCCGCTGTGCTCTGCTTTCACTTTACAGCCGGCAGTCACAGTGCGGGAAGCAGACGGCAAGGGACCTGACGGACACCAGAATGTAAGTATGTGCTGTTTGTTTTTTTTTTAGTTTAACGCTTGTAACCAGGGTAAACATCGGGTAACTAAGCGCGGTCCTGCGCTTAGTTACCCGATGTTTACCCTGGTTACAAGCGAACGCATCGCTGGATCGCATCGCTAGATCGCTAGATCGGTGTCACACACACCGATCTAGCGATGACAGCGGGAGATCCAGCGATGAAAGAAAGTTCTAAACGATCTGCTACGACGTACGATTCTCAGCAGGATCCCTGATCGCTGCTGCGTGTCAGACACAGCGATATCGTAACGATATCGCTGGAACGTCACGAATCGTACCGTCGTAGCGATCGAAATGTTATAGTGTGACGGTACCCTTACAAGGCCCTTCTCCCTACAAAAGGATTTCCCAGGCAGACTATAAATCGCAGCTATGACACAACGCCAGTAATTTCATCAAGTATATAGTGTAGAACAAAACCATTCTAAACTCCAGGAATATAAGAAAATAAATACCACTTTGTAAATGGTATACCTATGGGAGAGGGGCCACAAGCTCCCATTCACACAGGGCAGCTGTATACTTGGTAACATTGAATCCATGGATATTTAACCTTAGAATTTACTATCGCTCATAAAGGGAATCGGATAATAACAATATCCCTGCTTTTTGCCATGTACGATTATACTATTAGCAGATTATTAGAGATTCATTTTCGGTACATTACTAAGTGGGATCACTAGTCACAGAAGTCTATAAATCACTCACTAGGTGTTACTGTAATATGACCACATCTTATTAATAATGCATATGCTGCTTAATAAACTAGGTATCTTGCCAAATTTGGAAATTTCTTCAACACTTAATCGACCTGAAACACACTAAAGTGTTAACAATTGAAATGCTTGTGGCATCCATCTCTGCTGTACAGGGGGGCTTCATCATGGCAGTGGTCCATGGTGGGGAATATGCCATGAATGACTGACTAGTGGCGCTTTCCCTCACAATCTACGGACCCACACAAGATTTAACCATTGTACTTATTATTCTACACTTACCTTGGGCTTCATGTAGGTCTGAATATGTCCTTAAATGAGGAAAACGTTTCCTAAGTCCATACAGTAACGTGAATCTCCCCAGCACGGTAACTCTAGGAAGGGTGAGAAGACAGAACTTTCTCACAGTCGCCTCCCTCCACTGTACACTGCAGTCTGAGTGAAGCAATCAGTCTCCGACACCCTACAGACAACTTCCTAAAAGGAAATCTGAGAGGACCCACCCTGAATCTTAGTAATCACAACCTATCCTACATGAGGATCAGAGTCAGGCCCTGGTGCACCGCAGGATGGGGATCTGCCCCAGTCACAGGCTCCTAGTAAGAAGAGGTGACAGCTGCTCCAGGGAATGGAGTCCCTCTGCTCGCTGGCAACAAAAGGGACAGGCCATTACTGCCAAACAGCATAAAACAAATCCTCTCAGCAAATTAATATAAGACAGTCATCCTTGTTTTTTATGTTTTCTTCTTCATGGTCTATTAGGTTTCTGGGGAGATTCTGAATACATTGGGAGAGATTTATAAAGACTAGAACTAGGAAAAGGTGGAAGCATCATGTAAAGCACCCACTCCTATCACAGAGCACATTTTCCAAGACCCCTGGTTAAAGGTTTGCTGCAAATGGACAGGTTTAAGGGGATTGTCTCATCTTAAATGGGTAAAATTTTACATTTTAAGAACAAGCAACTTAACGCTGATTAAAAGTCGGCTCTATTCTTAAGAACAGAGGGATTTTAAAATCCATTGTGAGTTGCCAATTGCCTAAATTACCAGCCACCTCTCCAATCTCTTCAGAGGTGGTCGGATTCCCAGACAAAGAGCGTGCGCTTACAATCTGTTTTACAATTAATAAGCACTGATCTGAAGCTAACAAGCTCACTCCGTCTGCCCTGAACTTCTGCAATACTGCAGAGGCACAGCTTGGAGAGTACACAGTTAGGGACAGGGACACAGCCTTCCTGCCACCCTGAATGGCCTGTTATCAAGAGCGCAACGCAGTCCCTGGCAAGCAGGAAGGCTGTGGAGTGGTGCACTCCTGAAGAAAGAAGATGCAAAACCCCATTTAAATTACTTTTCCTATAAACTACTTTTCCTATACACCATTCTGGTAAAGCTCTCACAAGTATACATAGATTACATGTAGCAAATGTACAAAGTACACAGACAACAACGTGTGGCCAGGACTCTGGATTTTAACAAATAAGATGGTATGTACCAAGGAAAAAAGGACCACAGAGCAGGCACAATACTTACATCAAGTGATGCCCCCAAATAGGATTTCGTATAGTGTGAATCCCCAGCCCCAACGCGCGTTTAACCCAAGCCTCGTCGCCCCTTAAAATTCAGAGTCCTGGCCGACATTGTTATTTATGTATAGTTGTGACCCCTATTAATTGGATACTCTGCATTTATTTAAATCTTTATTTACCTTGCATCGTTTTAATATTTTCAATAAATTATTTTAGGAGATTTGCTAGCACTTTTGTTGTGGTTTGTTGGTATTTAGTGTCGTGTATTGAAGAGCGTAACTCCTCTTCTCCACCTCTTGCACTATAGGACTGAAGAACCTGGAACCTGGCCAAAAGTCAACTACACAGAGGAAAACAGAAAAAAACAGAAAAAGCCATCACAATAGGAACTCCGGATAAAGCAGTATGCCTGGCATTTCCCAGTTTACTTCCCTCTTCCTCAGCTCTAAAGAAGAATGTCGTGTGGAAGAAATAGCGTTTTATTTAATCTGGAAGACAAAGTGACCACACTCCTGAAGCAGAAATACCCCAGATTTATAGCTCAGTCTATTAGTCCACAGCCAGAAAGAGTAATGCAGCAGCATGAGACAGCGCTATTCCACTCTCCTCACTTCTGTACCTATCACCAATGTTACCCGCCACATCAGGAAGAACAGGACAAAGTGTGGCATTTCTTAGGAAATAGGGAAAGTCTAGTGCCAGTATTTGCAGTATTTGTAACACACAAATATATAATACTAGATGGTGGCCCGATTCTAATGCATCGGGTATTCTAGAGTATGTACCAACACCGGAGCTACCGCCTCACCAACACCGGAGCTCCTGCAACCCACAACCTACTGTCTCCTTCCCCATAATCCTGTAGAATGTAAGCCCACAAGGGCAGGGTCCTCGCCCCTCTGTATCAGTCCGTCATTGTTAGTTTGTTTACTGTATGTGATATTTGTAACTTGTATGTAACCCCTTCTCATGTACAGGACCATGGAATCAATGGTGCTATATAAATAAATAATAATAATAATAATAATAATAATGTACGTATATAGCAGCCACATAGTATATAGCACAGGACACAACATATTATTGAATACCCGATGCATTAATACAGGCCACACAGTATATAACAGTGGCCACGCAGTATATAACAGTGGTCACGCAGTATATAACACAGGCCAAACAGTATAAAACACAGCCCACGCAGTATATAACACTGCCCACATAGTATATAACACTGTCCACATAGTATATAGCAGCCATGTAGTATATAACGCAGCCCACACAGTATATAACACTGCCCACGTAGTATAGATATAACGCAGCCCACACAGTATATAACACTGCCCACGTAGTATATAGCAGCCATGTAGTATATAACACTGCCCACATAGTATATAACACTGCCCACATAGTATATAGCAGCCATGTAGTATATAACACTGCCCACATAGTATATAACACTGCCCACATAGTATATAACACTGCCCACATAGTATATAGCAGCCATGTAGTATATAACGCAGCCCACGCAGCATATAACATCGCCCACATAGTATATAACACTGCCTACATAGTATATAGCAGCCATGTATTATATAACGCAGCCCACGCAGTATATAACATTGCCCACATAGTATATAACACTGCCCACGTAGTACATAGCAGCCATGTAGTAAATAACGCAGCCCACGCAGTATGTAACCCAGCCCACGTAGCATATAGCAATGTGGGCACTATATGCGTGGTTAAAAAAAGGCTTAAAATAAAATACTCACCTTCCGAAGGGCCCTTGAAGTCCTGGTGCCTGTGTGCAGTGCACGCGGCAGCTTCCGGTCCAAGGGTTGGTATGAGCGCAGGACCTGTTATGATGTCGCGGTCACATGACCGTGACATCATGGAAGGTCCTTCTCGCATAGCATCCTTGGCACCGGAAACTGCCACTTGCACTGCCGAGGACAGCACGCAACCTCGGAAGGTGAGAATAACCTTTTTTTTATTATTATTATTATTATTATTTGTAACATTAGATCTTTTTACTATTGATGCTGCATAAGCAGCATCAATAGTAAAAAGTTGGTCACACAGGGTTAATAGCTGCGTTAGCGGAGTGCGTTACACCGCGGCATAATGCGGTCCATTAACGCTGCCATTAACCCTGTGTGAGGGCTGACTGAAGGGGAGTATGGAGCGGGCACTGACTGCGGGGAGGAAGGAGCGGCCATTTTGCCGCCGGACTGCACCCGTCGCTGATTGGTCGTGGCAATTGTCGTGGGTGTTTTGCCACGACCAATCAGTGACTTGGATTTCCATGACAGACAGAGGCCGCGACCAACGAATATCCGTGACAGATAGACAGACCTAAGGACAGACGGAAGTGACCCTTAGACAATTATATAGTAGATACTTATTAACCCCTTAACCTCCGGAGCCGTTTTTGGTTTTGCGTTTTTGTTTTTTGCTCTCCTCCTTCCCAGAGCCATAACTTTTTTTCTTTTTCCATCAATATGGCCATGTGAGGGCTTATTTTTTGTGGGATGAGTTGTAATTTTGAACAACACCATTGGTTTTACCATGTCGTGTATTTGAAAATGGGAAAAAAATTCGAAGTGCGGTAAAATTGCAAAAAAAAAGTGCAATTCCACACTTGTTTTTTGTTTGGCTTTTTTGCGAAGTTCACTAAATGCTAAAACTGAGCTGCCATTATGATTCTCCAGGTCTTCACGAGTTCATAGACACCTAACATGTCTAGGTTTTTTTTTATCTAAGTGGTGAAAACAAGATCCAAACTTGGCCTAAAAAAAATGCACAAATTTCCGAGACCCGCAGCGTCTCCATTTTTAATTATCTGGGGTCGGGTGAGGGGCTTATCGTTTGCATGCCGAGCCTATGTTTTTAATTATATCATTTTGGTGCAGATACATTCATTTGATCTCCCATTATTGCACTTTAATGCAATGTCACGGCGACCAAAAACAAGTAATTCTGGAGTTTGGAATTTTTTTCTCGCTAAGCCGTTTAGCGATCAGGTTAATCTTTTTTTTTTATTGATAGATCGGCGATTCTGAACACGTCGATACCAAATATGTGTATTTTTTTTAATTGTTTTATTTTGAATGGGGAAAAAGGAGGGTGATTTGAACCTTTATATTTTTTTTTTCATATTTTTTAAAACTTTTTTTTTACTTTTGTCATGCTTTAAGGCCATGTTCACACAGTGCGTTTTTTACCGCGGAACCGCGGCGGTTTTGCGGCTGCGGTTCCGCAGCTGTTTTCCATGCAGGGTACAGTACACTGTACCCTATGGAAAACAGGACACACTGTGCACATGGTCCGGAAATTGTAAAAAAAAAAGACGCGCTGAATAGCTCCCGGAAAAAAGAAGGAGCATGTCAATTCTTCTTCCTGAACCGCAGCGGTTCTGCACCCATAGACCTCCATTGTGAGGTCAAAATCGCAGTAAAACCCGCAGATCAAAAATATATCTGCGGGTTTTACTGCGATTTGATGTGCAGAACCGCTGCAGCAGGAAGTGCGGGGGAGCGGGCGGAAGTGCGTGGGCGGAGTGTGGCTGCCCCCCCGTGCTCCGATCCCGCCCCCCGTGCTCCGATGCCCCCCCCCCGTGCTCCGATGCCCCCCCCCAGTGCTCCGATGCCCCCCCCGTGCCCTAATCTCCCCCCCTTATACTTACCCGGCGTCCCGGTGTCCGTCCGGCCGTCTTCTCCCTGGGCGCCGCCATCTTGCAAAATGGCGGGCGCATGCGCAGTGCGCCCGCCGAATCTGCCGGCCGGCAGATTCGCTCCAAAGTGCATTTTGATCACTGAGATATAACCTATCTCAGTGATCAAAATAAAAAAATAGTAAATGACACCCCCCCACTTTGTCACCCCCATTGGTAGGGACAATAAAAAAAATTAAGAATTTTTTTTTTTTTTTCACTAAGGTTAGAATAGGGTTAGGGTTAGGGGTAGGGTTAGGGGTAGGGTTAGGGTTAGGGGTAGGGTTAGGGGTAGGGTTAGGGTTAGGGGTAGGGTTAGGGGTAGGGGTAGGGTTAGGGGTAGGGTTAGGGGTAGGGTTAGGGGTAGGGTTAGGGGTAGGGTTAGGGTTAGGGGTAGGGTTAGGGTTAGGGGTAGGGTTAGGGGTAGGGTTAGGTATTTTCAGCCATTTTAGCCCTAAAAAGCTTCCTAGGAAACACACAGTAAAAAAAGGATAAAAAAACGCATCAAAAAACGCATCAAAAACGCATCAAAAAAGGACAAAAAAAGGACCTGCGTTTTCTGCCAAGAGCTGCAGTTTTTTAAAAAAACTGTCCTGAAAAAAAAAGGATGGAAATCCTGAACGTGTGAACATACCCTAAGTCTCCATAGGAGGCTAGAAGCTGCCATAACTCGATCGCCTCTGCTACATAGAGGCGATGCTCAGATCGCTCCTATGTAGCAGATTTACTGTATTGCTATGAGCGCCAACCACAGAGTGGCACTTACAGCAATCTGGCATCAACAACCATATAGTTCTTCAGGAGACCTCTGGTTGTTATGCCAGCGCACCGATGACCCCCAATCACATGACGGGGGTCGCCTGTGCATGCATTTCCGGACGGATGCGCTTGTTAAATGCCGCTGTCAACGTTCGACAGCGGCATTTAACTAGTTAATAGCGGCGAGTGCAATTCCACACACACCACTATTGCAGGCACATGTCAGCTGTACAAAACAGCATCAAAGCGGGGGATCTGCCATCCGACGTACTATTCCGTCCAATGGCAGAAAGGGGTTAAAGGAAATCTGTCAGCAGGTTTTTGCCAAGTAATTTGAAGACAGCAGAAGATAGAAGCTGAAACACAGAATTCAGCGTGTCACTTGTCAAAGTGCTGTTTACTAACTGCTGTTTACTAACTGTGAAGGATTTATCACTAAGATAAGCAACTAAGCACCTCATGGTCTATGGACTTTGTACATGCAGAACCTGCAGTGGGCGCGGTTAGCTGTGGTGTGAGCGTGGCAGCTTCCTCAGCTCTGCTTCATTCTAAATCTAAAAGCTCGGATTGGGTCAGAACCACTGCACCCAGTAATCTAAGTGATACATCGTTGGAGTCAGGGTTTCGTCTCATACATTATGCTGCTCTTAGATGAGGTAGCCAAAACCTGCTGATAGTATATCAGCATTAAAGTGAATCTACGCACGGTCAGTATAGCGTTTTTCACACTAGTGTATATAGACGTAATACAGCGCACATGCACAGTATGTATGAAGACGTGCGCAGATGGTCCCTGCACTTGCTGCTGTGTGCCATCTCCATACAGTAATGTGCTGACACATCCAGAGGAAAATGTCTGTGAAAGAGCCAATTTGTGTACTTTTGTGAAGGAGCATTGCCTTTATGTACCCCCCAAAGCTAGACATCTGTACGAAATCAGGTGCATAGAAAATCACAGCAGACACTCCTAAAAAAATTATTAGCACCTATTAGGCTATGTGCACACGTTGCGGATTAGCCTTAGGAATTTCTGGTGCTGATTCTGCATCTTTTGGCAGAAAATGCAGCTGCATATGTCTAGTTTTTGTGCGGATCTGCAGCGTTTTTGGTGCGGTTTTGGTGCGGTTTTGCTGCGGATTTTTTGCTGCAGATTATCAGCATTTTTCACCCCTGCAAATTTCTATAATGGAATGGGTACAAAAAACGCTGCAGATCTGCAAAAAAGAAGTGACATGCTACTTCTTTTACTCCGCAGCGTTTCCGCACGGAATTTTCCGCACAGCTTTTTTTTTTCCTCATTGATTTACATTGTACTGTAAATCAATTGTGGATCTGCAGCGTTTCTGCACCACAAAAAAACGCTGCGAATCTGCAGGAAATACGCAACGTGTGCACATACCCTTATGGATTCTTAAAACACTCAGGATGTAATATGTCAGTATGCACAAGTGCTTACAGAAATACACTACGTAATGTGCACAGGGAGTCCTACATATTCAAGCCCTATCAGCAATGCAAGTGTTATGCCCGGACTACAAGCACAGTATGGCGGCATAATACATTATATCGTAAGTGGCTTTTGCTGACACCAGTAATTCCTGAAGTCACCCATTAGCATGGCGGCATTCTGTATGAGGCCTGGTTTCATGAGACGTTAACCACTCGAGTTACTGTCTACTGTATCGCTTTCAATTAATATGCCAGATAATATTACATATAGGAATTCCATGACTTCTACATTATCTCGACAAATATTTCACAAATTTCATCTTTAAGTACGAAGAAGAAATCACTGTGCCCCACAGTTTTCTTCTGCCTTACTCATTCCCTTAAGTTAGGACATTTGTATTGGACATGCAATTGGAAAAAGTGTTTCAAGTGGGGAACCACAAGGCTCTGTCCTGGCCCTAGCCTTGTTCAACATTTATAAATGATCTAGATAAGGGAGCTGAAGGTAAAACTAATCAAATTTGCAGACGATGCAAAGCTAGGAGGGATCGCTAGGGTATGTGCACACGTCAGGATTTCTTGCAGAAATTTTCCTGACAAAAACCGAACATTTCTGCCAGAAATCCGCATGCGTTTTTGACGCGTTTTTGGTGCGTTTTTTCCGAAATGCACAGAATAGTGGGAAAAACGCAGAAAATCCGCAAAATTAATGAACATGCTGCTTTTTTTACCGCGATGCGCTTTTTTCGCGGAAAAAAAAAAAAAGCATCATGTGCACAAAGCATGCAGAATGCATTCTAAATGATAAGATGAATAATGTATGCGCTTTTAATGTGTTTTTATAGCATTTTTACCACGGAAAAACACGAAAAAAAGCGAAAAAACCTGAATGTGTGCACATAGCCTTAAGGTACCGTCACACTAAGCGACGCTGCAGCGATACCGACAACGATCCGGATCGCTGCAGCGTCGCTGTTTGGTCGCTGGAGAGCTGTCACACAGACCGCTCTCCAGCGACCAACGATGCCGGTAACCAGGGTAAACATCGGGTTACTAAACGCAGGGCCGCGCTTAGTAACCCGATGTTTACCCTGGTTACCATCGTTAAAGTAAAAAAAACAACCACTACATACTTACCTACCGCTGTCTGTCCCCGGCGCTGTGCTTCTCTGCTCTGGCTCTGAGCGCCGGGCAGCCGGAAAGCAGAGCGGTGACGTCACCGCTCTGCTTTCCGGCCGCTGTGCTCACAGCCAGTACAGAGAAGCACAGCGCCGGGGACAGACAGCGGTAGGTAAGTATGTAGTGGTTGTTTTTTTTACTTTAACGATGGTAACCAGGGTAAACATCGGGTTACTAAGCGCGGCCCTGCGCTTAGTAACCCGATGTTTACCCTGGTTACCAGCGAAGACATCGCTGAATCGGCGTCACACACGCCGATTCAGCGATGTCAGCGGGAGATCCAGCGACGAAACAAAGTTCTGGACTTTCTTCCCCGACCAGCGATATCGCAGCAGGGGCCTGATCGCTGCTGCCTGTCACACTGGACGATATCGCTAGCCAGGACGCTGCAACGTCACGGATCGCTAGCGATATCGTCTAGTGTGACGGTACCTTTACACTAGAGAAGACAGAGAAAGGATTCAGAAGGATCTAGATAAGCTTGAACAATGGGTCGTGACTAATAGAATGGTATTTAACAGGGAGAAATGCAAGATTCGAAATCTGGGCAAGAAAAACTACAATTACTGTATACCTATAGAATGGGAGGAAAAGAACTATGCAACAGCATGTGTGAAAAAGCCTTGGGTATACTAATAGATCACAGACAGCACATAAGTCAACAGTGTAATGCAGCAGCAAAAAAAGGCAAACAGTTTTAGGATGTATTAAAGAAGCATACAGTCTAGAAAGATCATGTAGTAATTATCCCCCTCTCTACTCCTTCTTGGTCAGGCCTCATCTGGAATACTGTGTCCAGTTCTGGGCACCACATTTTTAAAAATACATGGAAAAACTGGAGCAAGTTCAGAGAAGAGCTAATAGGATGGTGAGTGAACTGCAGAGTTTGTCCTTCGAGGAGCGACTAAAGGATCTAGGAATGTTTAGTTTGCAAAAAAGAAGGCTAAGAGGAGACTTAATAGATGTCTACAAATATCTGAAGGGCTGTCACAGTGTAGAGGGATCATCCTTATTTTCATTTGCACATGGAAACACGAGAAGCAATGGAATGAAACTGAAAGGGAGAAGATACAGATTAGATATAAGAAAAAGCTTTTTGACAGTGAGAGTGATCAATGAGTAGAACAGGCTGCCACAAGAGGTGGTGATTTCTTCTTCAATGGAAGTCTTCAAACAGAGGCTGGACAGACATCTGTTTGGGATGATTTAGCGAATCCTGCATTGAGCAGGGGGTTGGACATGATGACCCTGGAGGTCCCTTCGAATTCTAACATTCCATGATTCTAGAACCCCTCTTAGTGCACCCTAAAATGAATAAAGATCCCATAAACAAATACATATGCTTCCCCCCTCTGACATCGGGATCTGTGGAAGCGCATGTAGCGCGAAACAGCTGTCATCCTCCAGACATCATGTTCTCCCCGTCCATGTCCATGTCAAAATAAAGACTTTTTACAGCATCAGGTTTGGTGAGTGCTAACCACTTTTTTTTTTTTTTTTTTTCTTTTTTCATATGCAAGAATAAATGCACATTAATAAACACTACAATAACTTAACCCTGCTGTTCTGTTTAATAAAAAATGACCAAATTTGAATTTTTATTTTTTAAATATTCATTACTCGGTTCTGAAACTTGGGGTTAATTGACTTTTCCTCATTTGAGGGGTTCTTACTATGGGTATTTTTTTTGTTTTTCTTTTTTGTTTACCTTTTGCTCCCCTTTTTTTTTACACTTGTACTGATCAGTCAAAAAAGACCGATAGCCTTCTATACTAATCTCCAGCTATTTTTTGAGTAACATAATGGAGTTATAATCTCATTTTGGACTATATATTCCATCTACTAATATTTATCAATTTATCTAGGTCCTTTGGGTCCATACAGATTTACACATACATAAATTTTTAAATTACGATACTGCAGATGGATTTGCTTCTAGTATAGTTATGTGCAACATTTTTTTACTGGATCTTATTTACCCTGCTGTTCATATAGAAAAAGTTCAATTCAGTTGTCAACATTTCACATTGTAAATGAAAAGATTTTCTTATTTTCCTTGTGTTATTGCTCGTTTTGTTACTGTGCAATGCTGACCTGAAAAGAGCACTAATAAATTCTGTCTGACAAATGTGTTTGTTTTTCTCTGGGCTATCTTATGCTAAAGGGTGGTGTTTTTTCTAATCTTTTCAGTAGGCAATTACCATACTATATATATATATATACAGGGATTGGACAAAATAATGGAAACACCTAACGTTTTGGCATCATAAACTTCGAACATGTAATAAACATGCAAACTGTGACATATGGTAATGTTTTGTAGTTGATTATTTGTGTTATGTTATATGTGTATGTAAATTAACTGTTTGTTTTGCATAATTGTAAGAACATTGATGAGAACCTGATACCAATGGCAGACCTCTCGGATTTTCAAAGAGGCCAAATTGTTGGTGCTCGTATGGCAGGCGCTAGTGTAACAGAAAGTGCCCGAATGCTTAGCGTGTCAAGAGGTACTGTCTCCAAATTAATGACCGTGTTTGAAAGAGAAGAAAAAACGTCCGGAGCAAAGCACAGGTCCGGCCGAAAGTCAAAGTTGACTGAGCGAGACCGTTGGACTCTAAAGCGAATTGGGAGAGAGGATCGCAAGACCACGGCTCCGAAAATCACTGCTGAGCTCAATGAACACCTACAGAACCCAGTTTCCATGAAAACGGTTTGTCGGGAGCTGCACAAATCTAGATTCCACAGAAGAGCTGCAATTAGAAAACCGTTGCTCTCACTGACAAATGTTTCCAAGCGTTTGAGTGGTGTAGAAACCTCCAGAATTGGTCTCTCGAGCAGTGGAAACATGTAATATTCTCAGACGAATCATCGTTTACCCTATTTCCGGCCTCCGGCCGAGTGTACGTTTGGAGACAGCCGAAAGAAGCATTCCATTCAGACTGCCTTCTCCCAACGGTAAAACATGGCGGAGGTTCTGTGATGATCTGGGGTGCTATTTCATGGAGATCCACTGGGCCAATGATATCCCTTCATGGAAGAATTAACAGCCGAGATTATTTAGGCATTTTGGGCATCCAATGGTTAAAGCACTGTTCCCGAAGGGGAACACCATCTTTCAGGATGATAATGCACCAATTCATACAGCTAGAATCATTAAAGCATGGCACGAGGAACATTCTAATGAAGCTGAGTATCTCATCTGGCACCCACAATCCCCAGACCTCAACATTATTGAGCATTTATGGTTGATTTTAGAGCGTTAGACGTCGATTTCCGCCACCATCGTCGCACAAAGAACTGGAGGGTGTCTTAACTGCAGAATGGGCTAAAATTCTTTTGGAAACAATCCACACCTTGTATGAATCCATACCTTGGAGAATTGAGGCTGTAATCGCCACAAAAGATGGACCTATATCATATTAAACTAACTTTTGTTGATGTTTCCAGATGTTTCCATTATTTTGTCCAACCCCTGTATATCTTAGTACCACGTTAGCCAGTAAATAGAATAACATTTGGAATTGAGAGTCCTCAGAGGTTGATACCTTTTAATGGCTAACTGAAAAGCTGGTAAATTGCAAGCTTTTGAGACTAATCAGGCCTCTTCATCAGGCATAGACTAATAAAACATCTGAAGAATCACATATTTATATACAACACAGAACAGAACTGTCATTATGGGAGAGTGATAAACAGTTGTGTCCATCAATATTGGAACAGTTCGTAGATAAGGAGTGAATGTTTTATTATCCTCTGATTGGGGTCTGTTTCTATGTTATGATGCCCCCATAAGGTCTGAAGTGCAAATTCATTAATTGATGTAAAAGACATAAATGCAGGAGACACATTCATTCCTGTACTAAGTGTGTCAAAGGTCGTCATAAGTTTATACTCCTAGATTCTCTTGTCTCTCTGAGATTTGAAGCTATCTTTCAAAACAAGTAATTTCAGGTCCATGGTGCTATGGTCATGCATACAAAAATGTTTGGACACAGATAGATCCATTATTTTTTCTCTTATTGTGTGGCGGTGAGAATTTATCCTTTTTCTCAGTTTTTTCCATGTCTAACCAACATATAGACCCCCAGTTGGACATTTGGTACAAATAATTAGGCACACCACATTAGATGTGATGCAGCTGTCTCACCCTTTATCTGTGGTGCTGGCTGGGCAGTGTGGAGGTTGGACCTGAAATGTCTATGCCTGGACCTGGTCGACATTCATCCTCGCTTGCCCCTATGGCACCATGGGAGTGATTCAGTAATGCTCCAGGTACAGCTTGCATTTAATGTGGTCTTGCTTTTAACTCGTTTAGGAGACCTTTATGGCACAACGAATATAAAAAACGTAGTGTAGGACTGCCCCAATATGAGAATGCCGTGAAGTGGCGGGGTAGCTCAAAGAATTGATCAATTGTTTGCTAAATGTCTCATTTTGAAAATACAGTTAGAAATTAATATGTGCATTTGCACTTTATGTATTGCGTTTTAACCGTAGGCAGCGCTGGCTTCTCCCCTCTTTTGCTTTGATGCAGCTGAAAGTACCTGGTATTTTGTAGTCCTGATGTGAATTGTGGATCTTTATCTTGTCCGTGGTCATTATAAATTAACAGGTTTTCAATTTTTTCTGGTTGCAAGGAAAGATACCTGCAGCTGTTGGGGAGGACAGGGAGCTTTTGACAATGATGCTTCTTAGATTTGAAAAATGGATTATAATCGGGCATCTTTTTGTAGTAAAGGTTGTAATTTCCGTGCAGCTCCCCTTAGCACCTCCAGATTTGGATTGTAGGTAACTACTAGAGGTACCCGGTTATTTTCTGCTTTAGCTTTATAATGTAGCACAGGGGTGTCAAACTGCATTCCTCGAGGGCTGCAAACAGGTCATGTTTTCAGGATTTCCTTGCATTGCACAGGTGATAATTTAATCACCTGCAGAAAATAATTCCAGCACCTTGTGCAATGCTAAGGAAATCTTGAAAACACGCATGGTTTGAGACCCTCGAGGAATGCAGTTTGACACCCCTGATGTAGCAGGTGATTCTTTAATATTCTGGTGGCTCTTTTAATCTGGTTTTCAGTTGTTCCTGGATGGTAGCCCTGATTCAAAAAGGTCTTTCTGAGGCGACCAAAATGCTCATCTCTATCGATAGGGTTGGAACATATACGATTGTATCTGATGGCTTGGCTGTAGACTATAAGAGATTTTTATAGGTTTTGGATGGAAAGTGTCCCATTTAAGGTATGTTGGACGGTCGATTGGCTTCTGACACAGGGATGTCTCTATTTCATTGTTCTGCACATAATGATGGTGTCCAAAAAGTTAATTTCAGTAGAGGAGTAGTTGAGTGTTAAGTTGATGGTGGGATGAAATTGATTAAACTGTTCGTGGAACGTCTTTAGCTGTTGTTCAGACTCCAGAGCTCTGATAAAACTCAGAGCTCTGAAAACGTCAGAGCTCTAAAAAAATAATCTTTTATTCTCAAATTATTCAATTCTTTTGATTAGATTGTATAGTGTAAAGCAGCATTTTTTTTGCTCAGACATTGGTTGATTACTGTGTCATGATGTGAGTTTATAGTTCAATGTTTTGGTTTACTAAGGATGCCCAGCAGTGCTGCATGGGTGTCAGGCGCTGCCCAGGGCTCTGCCGACATTTTGCGGCAGGCCAGAGCCCTAACACTTCCACGGTTCAATGTGCTGTGGTCTCCGGGAAAATGGCTGCCGCCGGGGGCGGCGCACGCGCAGATGGTGATCTTAGGATCAAAATCTCGAGAGATGAGATTTCAGCTGGATGGAGATCTTGGCGTTGAGACCTCATCTCCCGAAATCTTGGTGCCGAGATCTCCATTTGTCCATGCGCAAGGTATATTCGAATTACACTGGTCAACGCTATTTTTCTGGCAAAATGGTTTTAAAACATATTTTAAGTCAATTTTGGCTGCTGATTACAAATATGAACTCCCTTTTTGGCTATCACATCAGGATTTCGAGATATTTTCAATTTTTGATAAATTACTCCTAATGTTTTATGATAAAAACACATGATTTTTGGTACTACATTTTGTATATTTTTAATCAAGGAATAACAAAGATTACAAACTACAAAATATAAAAACACATATATATGGCACACAGATGAATGACAAATGGCAGTTAGGCTACGTTCACACTAGCGTTGTGCGCCGCTGCGTCGGCGACGCAACGCACAACGCACGCAAAAACACGGCAAAACGCACGCAAAAACGCTGCGTTTTGCGACGCATGCGTCGTTTTTTGCCGAAAATGGGACGCAAGAAAAATGCAACTTGTTGCGTTTTCTTGGTCCGACGCTTGCGGCAAAAAAGACGCATGCATCGCACAACGCAACAAACAAAAATGCATGCGTCCCCCATGTTAAATATAGGGGCGCATGACGCGTGCGTCGCCGCTGCGCGCCCGACGCTAACCCGACGCATACTAGCATAACGCTAGTGTGAACGTTACCTTATTTGAACTTTCGTTTCTTGGGTGATCTGTGATGTACAGCTTCTGGGTTGTCTCTCAACAAGCTCCAGCAATAGTCAGCCATCATATGCGAGTCCCACCTGCCTTGATACCGTTCTTCCATTATTTTAATGTCCTGATGAAAACGCTCCCCTTGTTCCTCACTCACATCCCCAAGGTTCTCTGGAAAAAAGTCCAAATGGCTGTGTAAATAGTGAATCTTGATACTGATTCTACATCCAAGATTTCGCAGACTCATTAGTAGCTCTTCCACAATCTCTTCATAGTTGTCTGCTTTCGTATTCCCTAGAAAATTGTGCACCACATTACAAAATGCATTCCAAGCTCTTTCTTCTGTCTCATTCATTGATGTGATAAAATTTGGGGGTCTCATAAGAGTTCTTATTTGAGGTCCATCAAATATTCCAGCCTTTTTCTTCTCTTCACTAAGACCAGGAAAAGTTGAACATATATAGTTAAAGCATTCTCCACTGTGATGGAGAGCTTTGACGAACTGCTTCATCAATCCAAGTTTTATGTGTAAGGGAGGAAAGACAATGTCCTTCCTATCCACTAGAGGATCATGGATGACATTCTTATCGCCAGATGCCAAACTCTTGTCGCTAAGGCCATTCAGTTTTCACCCAATGCTCTGCTGTAGCTCTACTGTCCCAGTAGCACAGAAAACAAGGGTGTTATCATAACAAATGGGAATTATGCATGTTCAAAGAAAATAAAGATATTTTCACATTTATTGGGAGACTAAATAAAAACTAAATTTACCTTAGTGAACCGTATACACTGGCACTTTTCATACACTACTTATATTTATCATGGAATTCATGAAAATGGGCTATATACCTATAGCGCAAAAACGCAATGTGATTTTATAAAGTCAGATTTGAATTCAGCACCCTCAAATTAGTCTAAAACTGTTCTTAAGGTTCATGCCAGAATTTTTTTTCTTTGTTGACCAGTGTTATAAGACGCACCCCCATTTTCCCCAAAAATTATAAGGGGGAGGGGGGGGGGATGAGTGCATCAAATAATCCGAAAAATACGGTAGTTGCTGTTCTTCAGACTGCAGGTTGCCATCTGCTGCATGATACGATTTGTCAAATAGAACAGATCAAAAAGTTTATTAGCAACCCGACAACTTGCGTTTAAGCACTGACAAGACAAATTCGGGTCAGACAAGACAGGAAAATTCATCCGAAGAGCATCAATTCCACGAAGGCCGAATTCTACAGACCATTGGTGGGGGGCGTGTTGCTTGGTACAAGTAATCATCTCGAAATAAACTATGCTTGCAGACACTGACAGCAATATTGAGGTTTTGGTTCCTTCTTCTGTATGCTTTATAACAAATCAATTAAATCAATTCTAGGTGGCGCCAAGGACACTGGGGAAAACAATTTACTGGGTATACACAGAGAAGCAGTGATCAACAATAACCACGTCTTCATTACAAAGCAGAACAAATCCCAGGAAGAATGCAGACAGATACCTCTGTCACATTCAATGGTAGGTTTCTCCGAACTGCTGGCAGAAATCTGTGAAAGTGAAATAGGTTTCCTAGTTGGAGCAGAGATTCTCTACTTTGTCTGGATACTGCTGGCTCTAAGGGGAATAATGCACAGCTGGATGGGAACAACAGGAGCTACATACAGTCTCAATATTAAATTCAGGCAGAGTACTAATCCCGTCTGATACTTGTGAATTAAGCCGGAGCATGGGAAAGAGCAAAGGTAGAATATATGCAATTAAGTTCCTAGTGAAAAGATAGTTATGTATTAATTTAAAAGGTTGTGCACTACTTTAGCATTAATGACCTATCCTTAGATTAGGTCATCAATGTCTGATGGGTTGGGGTCTGACAGCTGGCACCCCCTCCGATCAGTTCCTATCGGTGTCGGCAGACGGAAATACTCACTTGCAGAGCTGGCATCTTCTGGTAGTAGCTACCGCAGGGTACTACACATAAGCCTCCTATTGAAATGACTAGGAGGCGGATACTATCAGAAAGACAGAGGAGCTCCGCAAGTTAAGAAATCCTACCGTCGGCAGCCATCACCAACACATAACAGCTGATTAGCAGCAATGTCCGTTCTTAGATCCCGACCGATCAGACATTGATTACCTATCCTTTTTGACCTATCTAAGCTATTAATATGGGCATACAGGTAGGTTATAGACAGCTGAATAAAGTCCTACCTGTGCGCCTCATATCAGATGTGCTATTGTTGAGAAATGATCTTTTATCACTTTACGTAAATGACCTCTTCCAGGCACTGGAAGATAACTCTGCCTCCAGTGCTTGTTTTACATTTAAGGGGTAGTTACCAGTGTGATGTGTGATGGCCGCTCTGTTCTGATCTCACTGCAGAGCTGTGTGTGATTATACCTGACATCTGCAGGTTCCTCTCAGCTTCAGCTTACAGCTCACAGGCAGACAGGGCTGCAATACTGCTGCAATACAGCAGAGCCAAGATAGAAGCAAAAAATGTGTTTGCAAGAAGACAAATTTAATTTCACCTGTTCTCTGTTAGTTACATGTCTCACACTGGTAACTGCCCCTTGATGTAAAATAAGCTATGGAGGCAAAATGATCATCCAGACAACATCCTCTCCAGCCTGGAAAAGGTCACTTATATAAAGTGATAAAAGATGATTTCTCAGCAACACCACAGCTGATATGAGACACACGTAAGACAGTTTTCAGCATCCTTTGGCTCGCATCTCCATATTAATACACTGCTCAAAAAATAAAGGTAACACTTAAACATCACAATGTAACTACAAGTCAATCATAGTTCTGTGAAATCAACCCATCAAGTTATGAAGCAACACTGATTGTCAATCAATTTCCCCTGCTGTTGTGCAAGTGTAACAGAGAACAATTAGAAATGATAGGCAATTAGCAAGACAACCCCTATAAAGGAGTGGTTTTACAGGGGGTAACCACAGACCATTTTCTTTGTTTTCATCCTTTTTTGGCTGTTTTTTTCACTTTTGCATTTTGTCATTGCTCTCACCCCTAGAGGTCCTGGACAGTAACATGAGGCGTTGTCTACAACCCACAAAAGTTGCTAATGTAGTGCAGCTCATCCAAGATTGGCACATCAATGTGAGCTGTGGCAAGAAGTGTAGCTGTGTCTGTCACCACAGTGTCCAGAGCATGGAGCAGATACCAGGAGACAGGCCAGTACACCAGGAGACATGGAGGGGGGTGTAGGAAGGCAACAACCCAGCAGCAGGACTGCTACCTCCTCCTTTGTGCAAAGAGGAACAGCGAAGGTGCCAGAGCCCTGCAAAATGACCCCCAGCAGGCCACTAACACCCATGTGTTTGTTAAAACTGTCAGAAACAGACTCCATTAGGGTGTTATGAAGGCCTGACGTCCACAAGTGGGTGTTTGCTCACAGCCCAACACCATACAGGGTGATTGCTATTTGCCAGAGAACACCAAGATTGGTAGATTTGCCACTGGCGCCCTGTGCTCTTCACAGATGAGAGCAGGTTCCCACTGAGCACATGTGACAGACGTGACAGAGTCTGGAGATGCCGTGGAGAGCATTCTGCTCCCTGCAACATCCTCCAGCGTGACCGGTTTGGCAGTGAGTCAGGAATTGTGTGGGGAGGCCTTTCTTTGGAGAGCCGCATAGCCCTCCATTGTGAAGCCATATGCAGGCGCAGTTAGCCCTGGGTTCCTTCTGATGCATGACAATGCTAGGCCTCATGTGGCTGAAGTGTGTCAGCAGTTCCTGCATGATGAAGGCATTGATGCTATGGACTGGCCTGCCCATTCCCCAGCACTGAATCCAATCGAGCACATCTGGGACATCATGTCTCATTCCATCCACCAAAGCCGCATTGCACCACAGACTGTCCAGGAGTTGACTGATGCCTTAATCCAGGTACAGGAGGAGATCCCTCAGGATAACATCCAACGCCTCATCAGGACAATGCCCAGGCATTGTAGGGAGGTCATACAGGCACGTGAAGGCCACACACACTACTGAGCATCATTTCCTTGTCTTGAGGCATTTGAGGTGATTTACATTCATCATTTTTAGGTTTTATTGTTCTCACCACATTCCACTATGTAATGAATAAAGATTTGCAACCGGAATATTTCATTCAGAGATATCTAGGATGTGGGATTTTAGTGTTCCCTTTATTTTTTTGAGCAGCGTAGTTTAGATAGGTCAAATGTGGTGACATTTCTGGGTTGTCTGGGATTTTTTCCTATTCTGTATGTGTACCTAGGCTGCAGAATGCAGAGTTTGTAATATATCCCCTGTAGGCATTCTGCACTGTTGCCGAGATCCCACAGTTGGGGATGTAACCATCTCTCCTGATTCTGGAGGAGCTGCTCACACCTGCCTGGAGTTTTCCTGTCTGTCAGAGACTGGAGGAAAAAAGTCTCAACAGACACCACACCCTCAATGTCTGTCAGACACTCCCCTGCCTCCAGCTTCAAGAGAACCTGTCACCCCGTTTTTTCAAGATGAGATAAAAATAGCGCTAAATAGGGGCAGAGCTGTGCTTTAAATTAGTGTATTTTTGGAGCCTTTATTCCCCACCTATGCTGCTGAAATACCTTTGTAAAGTCGCCGTTTTGGGCTGTCACTCACACTGGTCTGGTCATATGGGCGTGGTGACAGCGCTGTTTCTCCCCCAGATCTCCGTTGGTGGCGTAGTGGTGTGCGCATGCCCAACAGGCGAATCCAGTGCGCAGGTGAAGGAAAAGAGCGCGATCTGCGCTATTCCGTGGTTTATCGGTGGGCGCGGCCATCTTTGTGAGGCCGCGCGTGCGCAGATGGTACTTCTCGGCTTCCCGGGGCTTCAGGAAAATGGCCGCGGGATGCCGTGCGTGCGCAGATGGAGATCGCGGCGGCCATTTTCTTGAAGCCGAGATGCAAACTATTATATATTGGTTGGTCTGCACTATATTACGGTCAGTAAAGAGAAAACTAAATCCTAAAGCCGCTTTTCAGATGTCCGGAAGAATAATAAGGACATGTTCACACCTACAGTATTTTTCACCCACTCCTGACTTTGGTTTACTGTTGTTTACTGTTGACTGGTTATACTCTTGTAAAAAAATGACCAAATACTGTTAGTGTGACTATGGTCTCTTAGATTTTCTTGTTTCCTTTTGTTTGTTATTTTATTATTTGATAACTAAACTCCTAAACTCCCTGTAAGTTGCCCAGGCTTAAAATGTAAATTCTTGCCATTTAAAAAAAAAAATAATAATAAGTTACTGAGTAAGATATGAATGAGTTGTGCGTATGCTATAACCAGATTTCTTTATTTCAGGTTAACAAAAATAGCTCAAAACAATAAAAATCTGCAAGGAAAACTTCTATTTTTAAATGTCACAATATTATATGTGATGTTAGAAGCACCAAACTGAAATCCATTTAAGAAACAAAAACAACTACAATCTGAATGTCAATTACTAAGGGGGAAAAAACATTTTAAAATATTCATCACTTGCAATTAATTGGTCACTTTTCTCTTTTTTGTTTTGCGGTATTTGCTAATATTTTCTGCACCAAATTCTTAAAAAATGGCACATGCAGATCATGAATTTGGCACAAAAGCATTTTTTTTCCTTTTACTAGCTTTTGAGACTTTTTAACACCAAAAGTCGCACGTTCTTTGACAGAAAATCACAAAAATGGAACATATTGAAAACTCTCCAGAAACATTAACAAACAGAAAACTTCACAAGTGGTGAAAAACACGTAGAGAAAAAGGCGTAACTGCCAAAGCCAGTAAAATGGAGCTCATTACTGCAGAAAACTAGAGAATCAGCAATGATGAATCAGGGCTTCAGTTTTCTGAACATATATGCGACCTGATTGCCACATTAACGCGAATGCCTTTTATTGTGGATTCTAGAACTTTTGTTGGAAAGAAAAGAGCATCATGCAGCACTACACGTCAAGATACAGCAACCGAAACAGTGAACACCCTACTAGAAGTCAATAAATCTGTTATCATTGAGATCTGTTGTATGATAGATCCAGAACAGCAACCTAGATCCAGGTTTATAAAGTGCATACATTTAAAGGGGTATTCCCAACTCCAAGATCCTATCCCACCCAATATGTAGTAGGTGTCATAATATTAATATTACCAAATACCCCCAATTAGAAATGTAGTTTTACTGATTCATTTGGAGGCAGCCACCACTTAATGAATTTGGCGCATTGTCACATGTAGTCACATTTAAAAAGTTACCACTTCCATGAGTTTATTGGGTCAGCAGAGCTAAGCCATGCCTCCGGCTCCTCCTCGGTTCTGCCCATTTTGGTGGAGCTGCCCAAAATTGGTGTGAAAACCGCAAAAGTCGCCACATTTTGCACAACTTCATGTTGTGCAAAACTTTTAGCAATTTTTTTAAAGTGCTTTACGGCATAAACACTTTGATGAATCAGGGTCAAAGTAATGAATTTCAAAAACTCAATTTTGGTCTACAGAAAAAGAGTTTGTAGATTTTGCTAATGAGACCAATTTGCAATGGGGGTTTGCAATGGGGGGGTGAATAATTTAGATTAGAAACATACTATATACACATACTAAATGGAAGCAATTGTGGTTTCCTGTGACCTGCTTATGGCTTTCTGAAGCACCAGAGCCATGTTACCAATGAACCTAATTACAGTGTTCCGATTGCCACATGTGTTTTTATACATCAGAGACTTCAAGTTAAATGTAAGTTATGAGAATTATTTCAGATAAAGGCCGGCGTCACACTAGCGAGTTTTACGGACGTATGAAAGGTGCAGAAAATACGGATTGCATACGGTACAATGATTCTCTATGGCCCAGCTCCTATCAGCCATATTTTACTGATCCGTATTATACGGTCTTCTACGGCCGTAGAAAATCGCAGCATGCTGCATGTCACCGTATTGCGCAAAAAAAATCGCCAATGAAAGTCTATGGGGGTGAGAAAATTACGGATTACACACGGACCAGCAGTGTTACTTGCGAGAAATACGCAGCAGTGTTCTATAGAAAAGCCAGCAATTCAGTGCGGTGTACAGTAAAATCACACTGACAGGTTAGAATAGAATAGCTAAAATAAATGTCTACACATAGTATAGGGGTATATATATATATATATACAGTGGGGCAAAAAAGTATTTAGTCAGGCAGCAATAGTGCAAGTTCCACCACTTAAAAAGATGAGAGGCGTCTGTAATTTACATCATAGGTAGACCTCAACTATGGGAGACAAACTGAGAAAAAAAAAATCCAGAAAATCACATTGTCTGTTTTTTTAACATTTTATTTGCATATTATGGTGGAAAATAAGTATTTGGTCAGAAACAAAATTTCATCTCAATACTTTGTAATATATCCTTTGTTGGCAATGACAGAGGTCAAACGTTTTCTGTAAGTCTTCACAAGGTTGCCACACACTGTTGTTGGCATGTTGGCCCATTCCTCCATGCAGATCTCCTCTAGAGCAGTGATGTTTTTGGCTTTTCGCTTGGCAACACGGACTTTCAACTCCCTCCAAAGGTTTTCTATAGGGTTGAGATCTGGAGACTGGCTAGGCCACTCCAGGACCTTGAAATGCTTCTTACGAAGCCACTCCTTCGTTGCCCTGGCGGTGTGCTTTGGATCATTGTCATGTTGAAAGACCCAGCCACGTTTCATCTTCAATGCCCTTGCTGATGGAAGGAGGTTTGCACTCAAAATCTCACGATACATGGCCCCATTCATTCTTTCATGTACCCGGATCAGTCGTCCTGGCCCCTTTGCAGAGAAACAGCCCCAAAGCATGAGGTTTCCACCACCATGCTTTACAGTAGGTATGGTGTTTGATGGATGCAACTCAGTATTCTTTTTCCTCCAAACACGACAAGTTGTGTTTCTACCAAACAGTTCCAGTTTGGTTTCATCAGACCATAGGCCATTCTCCCAAAACTCCTCTGGATCATCCAAATGCTCTCTAGCAAACTTCAGACGGGCCCGGACATGTACTGGCTTAAGCAGTGGGACACGTCTGGCACTGCAGGATCTGAGTCCATGGTGGCGTAGTGTGTTACTTATGGTAGGCCTTGTTACATTGGTCCCAGCTCTCTGCAGTTCATTCACTAGGTCCCCCCGCGTGGTTCTGGGATTTTTGCTCAACGTTCTTGTGATCATTCTGACCCCACGGGGTGGGATTTTGCGTGGAGCCCCAGATCGAGGGAGATTATCAGTGGTCTTGTATGTCTTCCATTTTCTAATTATTGCTCCCACTGTTGATTTCTTCACTCGAAGCTGGTTGGCTATTGCAGATTCAGTCTTCCCAGCCTGGTTCAGGGCTACAATTTTGTTTCTGGTGTCCTTTGACAGCTCTTTGGTCTTCACCATAGTGGAGTTTGGAGTCAGACTGTTTGAGGGTGTGCACAGGTGTCTTTTTATACTGATAACAAGTTTAAACAGGTGCCATTACTACAGGTAATGAGTGGAGGAAAGAGGAGACTCTTAAAGAAGAAGTTACAGGTCTGTGAGAGCCAGAAATCTTGATTGTTTGTTTCTGACCAAATACTTATTTTCCACCATAATATGCAAATAAAATGTTAAAAAAACAGACAATGTGATTTTCTGGATTTTTTTTTTCTCAGTTTGTCTCCCATAGTTGAGGTCTACCTATGATGTAAATTACAGACGCCTCTCATCTTTTTAAGTGGTGGAACTTGCACTATTGCTGACTGACTAAATACTTTTTTGCCCCACTGTATGTCAGTGAGACACATATATGTATATATATTATTATTTCATACAGCGCTAGATAGCTTAAAAGCCGGTAATTCAATTGCCGGCTTTTCCTATCTCCTTTACAAACCCGACATGGTATGAGACACGGTTTACATACAGTAAACCATCTTAAATCCCTTTTTTTTGCATATTCCACACTACTGCTAGTAGCGTGTATGTGCAAAATTTGGGCGATCTAGCTATTAAAGGGTTAAATCGCTGAAAAAAATTGGCGTGGGCTCCCGTGCAATGTTCTCCGTCAGAGTAGTAAAGCCAGTGACTGAGGGCAGATATTAGTAGCCTGGAGAGGGTTCATGGTTATTGCCCCCATACACCCTTACAATAGCAAGGTGACATTAACCCTTCGTTACCCCATATCCCACCGCTACACGGGAATGGGAAGAGAGTGGCCAAGTGCCAGATTAGGCGCATCTTCCAGATGTGCCTTTTCTGGGGTGGCTGGGGGCAGTTGTTTTTAGCCGGGGGGGGGGCACTAACCATGGACCCTCTCCGGGCCATTAATATCTGCCCTCAGTCACTGGCTTTACCATTCTGGCGGAGAAAATTGTGCGGGAGCCCACGCCAATTTTTTCCGCGATTTAACCCTTTAATTTAATAGCTAGAGCGCCCAAATTTTGCACATACACACTCAGGGCCGCCATCAGGGCATGACAGCCGTGACTGGCGTATGGGGCCCGGTGAGCAGAGGGGGCCCGCATCGGGCCCCGTCTCATCTGGTCACCGGGCCCTTCCTGCAGGCGCTGCGGCAGCGGCACACTATTGACGTGCGGCCCGTGCCCGCACGTCAATAGTTAACAGCCGCCAGCCAGTCTGAGGCTGGCGGCTGAATAGGGCCGCAGTGCGCACTCGCCAGCGTCGCCGGCGTCTGACGTCATTGTCAGCCGCCGGGCCCGGCGGCGAGTGCGTCTGTGTGGAGCCTGGAGGGGGAGCTTCACCCGGCGCTGGAGCTTGGCCAGGTAAGAAGTTGTGTTTTTTTTTTTTCTTTGAGAGCTGCTGCGATCCAGGGGGGCCCGGGGGGCAGGATGATGGACACACAGGGGCAGAAATGCTGGACACACAGGGGCAGAATGGTGGACACAGTGGGGCAGAATGCTGGACACACAGAGGCAGAAATGCCAGACACAGTGGGGCAGAAATGCCGGACACAGTGGGGCAGAAATGCTGGACACAGTGGGGCAGAAATGCTGGACACAGTGGGGCAGAATGGTGGACACACAGGGGCAGAATGGTGGACACACAGGGGCAGAATGGTGGACACAGTGGGGCAGAATGCCGGACACACAGGGGCAGAAATGCCGGACACAGTGGGGCAGAATGGTGGACACAGTGGGGCAGAATGGTGGACACAGTGGGGCAGAGTGCTGGACACAGTGGGGCAGAATGCTGGACACAGGGGCAGAAATGCCGGACACAGTGGGGCAGAATGGTGGACACAGTGGGGCAGAATGGTGGACACAGTGGGGCAGAGTGCTGGACACAGTGGGGCAGAATGCTGGACACAGTGGGGCAGAATGCTGGACACACAGGGGCAGAAATGCCGGACACAGTGGGGCAGAAATGCTGGACACAGTGGGGCAGAAATGCTGGACACAGTGGGGCAGAAATGCTGGACACAGTGGGGCAGAAATGCTGGACACACAGTGGGGCAGAATGCTGGACACACAGTGGGGCAGAATGCTGGACACACAGTGGGGCAGAATGCTGGACACACAGTGGGGCAGAATGCTGGACACACAGTGGGGCAGAATGCTGGACACACAGTGGGGCAGAATGCTGGACACACAGTGGGGCAGAATGCTGGACACAGTGGGGCAGAATGCTGGACACACAGTGGGGCAGAATGCTGGACACAGGGGCAGAATGCTGGACATTGGGGCAGAATGCGAGATACAGTGGGGCAGAATGCTGGACACAGTGGGGCAGAATGCGAGACAGTGGGGCAGAATGCTGGACACAGTGGGGCAGAATGCTGGACACAGTGGGGCAGAATGCTGGACACAGTGGGGCAGAATGCTGGACACAGTGGGGCAGAATGCTGGACACAGTGGGGCAGAAATGCTGGACACAGTGACAGGGGCAGAATGCTGGACACAGTGACAGGGGCAGAATGCTGGACACAGTGACAGGGGCAGAATGCTGGACACAGGGGCAGACTGTGAGACCCAGGGGCAGAATGCGAGACACGGGGCAGAATGGAGATACGGGGCATGATTGGAGACACGGGGCAGGATGAAAGACATGGGGGCATGACTGGAGACAGATGGGGCAGGATTGGAAACAGATGGGGCAGAATGGAGACACAGAAGGCATGATTGGAGACAAGTGTCAGGATTGCAGACATGGGGGCATGGTTGGAGACATAGGGGGCAGAATGGAGACATGGGGCATGATTGGAGACACTGGGGGCAGAATTGGAGACATATCGTGCAGGATCATGGGGCAGGATGGATATGATGGAGACAGATGGGGCAGGATGGAGAGATCACATGGGGCGATCATATGGGGCAGGATAAGGAGATCATATGGGGCAGAATGGATACTCATGAGGGCAGGATGGGAGAATATCTGGCTGACGCCAGGAATGAGACACACGGGGCCAGGCTGGGTGATATTATTAATACCATAGGGGCTAATTTAGGGATATTATTACTGCAGTGATGTATTTATTTTATTTTTTGAGTATACTGTTTTAAATGGGGGGCGGTCCTGTTACTGTATAGAGTGATACTATGTCGCCTTCTTCATGTGGTGTAATGTAGAAGTTGTGAAAAATTAAGTAATGTGTTCTGCAAGCGGAGCTCGAGATAACTGTGTTATTTCCTGCAGAGAGAAGTCCTGGCTGGATGAAATGATGGCGGTCTGTGCTGGATGAAAGATGAAGGACTTCACCTAGAGACGTCACTGGTGAGTCAGTGTGTTACCTATACACTGACACTATACACTGTATACAGAGCTCCTGTGTATAATTTCACTAGTGATCACTATATTATCTGTACACAGACACTGCATACTAATTACAGATCTCCTGTGTATAATGGCACTTATGGTGATAGTATGGTGCTTTTTTAAAAATTACTGATCAGAATTGTAGTATTCAGTCACTATGTGGTGGTAATATGTGGTCTGGACATGGTGTTGTGGTATTTGTTCCTTGTATGTGATATTATTCGATCACTGTGGTGGTAATATGTGGTCTGGTCATGGTGTTGTGGTATTTGTTCCTTGTATGTGATATTATTCGATCACTGTGGTGGTAATATGTCATCTGGTCATGGTGTTGTGGTATTTGTTCCTTCTATGTGATATTATTGGGCATTTTAAAAATTGAAAAATAAATAAAAATATACCTAAATTGTATTGCATATTTTAACAAATATTTAATAGGTTACAGCAGAGTAGGGCCCGGCCAAAAGTGTCTACCGTGTTATGGTGGCGGCTTAAAAAATCTTTTGGCCAAAACAAAAGCTGCCTGCTATATGTGTGATCTGGTGATGGGAACTGTTAATGTGTGATTGGTGAGAAGTGGAGTTTTTCCAAGAGAGAGCGGTGGGACTGTGGACAGTTCGAGGGGTGGAGCCTGGAGGCGGGGCTGGGGTGGAGCCTGGGCGGAGTCTCAAGGGGGCCCCGAAAATTTTGCCAGTATGGGGCCCCGAAATTTCTAGTGGCAGCCCTGTACACACTACTAACATTAGTAGTGTGGAAAATGTAAAAAAAAAAAAAAAGGGATATGAGATGGTTTACTGTAGGGTTTGTGAAGGAGATCGGAAAAGCCGGCAATTATCGGCTTTTAAGCTATCTAGCGCTGTATGATAGATATATATATATATATATATATATATATGTGTGTATGTGTGTCTCACTGACTATATATATATATATACCGTATATACTCGAGTATAAGCCGAGATTTTCAGCCCCAAATTTTGGGCTGAAAGTGCCCCTCTCTGCTTATACTCGAGTCATGGTGGGTGACAGGGTCGGCGGGTGAGGGGGAGAGGGCGCTGAGGCATACTCACCTAGTCCCGGCGGTCCTGACGCTCCCTCTGTCCGTCACACGGTCTTCGGTGCTGCAGCTCTTCCCCTGTTCAGCGGTCACGTGGGACCACTGATTAGAGAAATGAATATGCGGCTCCACCTTCCATAGGGGTGGAGCCGCATATTCATTTCTCTAATCAGCGGTGACGGTGACTGCTGATAGAGGAAGAGGCTGCGGCACCGAAGACCCTGTGACAGGCAGAGGGAGCGGGACGCCGGGAGCAGGTAAGTATGTAATATTCACCTGTCCGCGTTCCACACGCCGGGTGCCGCTCTGTCTTCGCGTCCTCTTGCTCTGCCTGATCAGTCAGTGCGGAGAGACACCGGGAGCTGCAAGCAAGAGAGGCGAGTATGGCATTTATTTTTTTTTATTGCAGCAGCAATGGCACAGCTTTATATGGGGCAATAATGAACGTCGCAGAGCACTATATGGCACAGCTATGGGGCAATAATGAACGGCGCAGAGCACTATATGGCAGCTATGGGGCAATAATGAACGGCGCAGAGCACTATATGGCACAGCTATGAGGCAATAATGAACGGCGCAGAGCACTATATGGCAGCTATGGGGCAATAATGAACAGTGCAGAGCACTATATGGCACATCTATGGGGCAATAATGAACGGTGCAGAGCACTATATGTCACAGCTATGGGGCAATAATGAACGGCGCAAAGTACTATATGGCAGCTATGGGGCAATAATGAACGGCGCAGAGCACTATATGGCAGCTATGGGGCAATAATGAACGGTGCAGAGCACTATATGGCAGCTATGGGGCAATAATGAATGGCGCAGAGCACTATATGGCAGCTATGGGGCAATAATGAACAGTGCAGAGCACTATATGGCAGCTATGGGGCAATAATGAACGGCGCAGCGCACTATATAGCAGCTATGGGGCAATAATGAACGGTGCAGAGCACTATATGGCACAGCTATGGGGCAATAATGAACGGTGCAGAGCACTATATGGCACAGCTTTCTATGGTATATCTATGGGGATATAATGAACAATGCAGAGCACTATATGGCAGCTATGGGGCAATAATGAACGGTGCAGAGCACTATATGGCACAGCTATGGGGCAATAATGATCGGCGCAGAGCACTATATGGCACAGCTATGGGGCAACAATGAACGGTGCAGAGCACTATATGGCACAGCTATGGGGCAATAATGAACGGCGCAGAGCACTATATGGCACAGCTATGGGGCAACAATGAACGGTGCAGAGCACTATATGGCAGAGCTATGGAGCAATAATGAACTGCGCAGAGCACTATATGGCACATCTATGGGGCAATAATGAACGGCGCAGAGCACTATATGGCACAGCTATGGGGCCATAATGAACAGTATGGAGCATCTATTTTTATTTTTGAAATTCACCGGTAGCTGCTGCATTTTCCACCCTAGGCTTATACTCGAGTCAATAAGTTTTCCCAGTTTTTTGTGGCAAAATTAGGGGGGTCGGCTTATACTCGGGTCGGCTTATACTCGAGCATATACGGTGTGTATATATATATATATATATATATATATATATGTATATATATATATATATATATATATAATGTGTGTGTGTGTGTCTCACTGACTATATATATATGTATAGACAGTATATATGTTTTTAAGATTATTTGAGCACATGGATGATTCTTGCACTGCAGATCTGTCCACGGTCACTCCTAGAATAGCTGGCAGATGGGTTAATTAATGAGAAATAGGGCTTGTTATACTATGTGGGAGTAGAACACAAATATCTTTTTTTTTTTTTTTTTTTAATTACTGTAGCCTTTTTTTGTTTTACTCATATTTTTGACTGTTCACACACAGGGTACATACACACACTTTATACTTTCCACACACACTTTATACTTTCTGTCCGCAAAAATTAACATTGTCCTACATTAAAGGGCCACTGTCACCCCCTCCAGCCGTTATAAACTAAAAGAGTCCACTTGTGCAGCAGTAATGCTGCATTCTAACAAGGTGGCTTTTAGTTTTTGGTGCATGTATTCCCCAAATAAAGCACCACCTTGTTAGAATGCAGCATTACTGCTGCACAAGGTGGCTCTTTTAGTTTATAAAGGCTGGAGGGGGTGACAGTGGCCCTTTAATGTAGGACAATGTTAATTTTTGCGGACAGAAAGTATAAAGTGTGTGTGTGTACGTACCCTGTGTTTGAACAGTCAAAAATATGAGTTAAACAAAAAAGGCTACAGTAATTAAAAAAAAAAAAAAAAGATATTTCAGTGTTCTACTCCCACAAAGTATAACAATCCCTATTTCTCATTAATTAACCCATCTGCCAGCTATTCTAGGAATGACCGTGGACAGATCTGCAGTGCAAGAGTCAGAATGTGCCTTTACTATTTTCAGAACCTAGTGAGGGAATATAAAAAAAAGTTTCATAATTAAGAACCATAATAACCCGCTCTATCATTAGAGATCAGTGGAGCTTCACATGTAACGCGGTCAAGGTGCACGGCACTAGATTACAAGGTGTCGAACACCTGAAAGAGGCGATAGCCAAAATATAACCGCTGTCCCACAGGAACAAAGAAGATGCTGAGTGAAGGGATAAGACACTTGGACTCTCAAGTAATGATATAAATGTAAAATTTTAAGGGCTTAAGCTTCAAAGCAGCACTGCCATCCGCTTGACCATTCACACGGCTGATAAACATGATTTAAGAAAAAAAAAAAATCATCTAGCAGCCGGGACGCTGTGGTCAGCGGATTTCTTTGACGGCGGCTCCATCCTAACTGCATACAATACACCAATTACTTCAGGACTCATATTTTTGTGGAAAAAAGGATTTTCGATGACCAAACAAAGTTTTAATTCTTACCTCCTGTCTGAAATCACAATAAAGTGTTTTACTTACTCATCAATCTAACATTTAGTATCACAGACCCACGAAACAAGAACCATACGCTGTAGATCCACATGAAAGCATCTACGTTTCTGGACCTCTTACATGAGGTGATGATCATCCAAATAAATGCTTATAGGAATGTTCATTACTACTGAGCATTAACAGGTCTTGCAGTCAAATGACAAGTGAGAAAGGTTTGGTTTTTGATCATATATTCTATAAAAATATTATTGCTTGCTGGCAGCACATCCACTTGTATAAACAGAAGACGTGCTGCCGATAATAATGTGAAGGGTTTTATATAAACGATCATACAAAACCCTCCCAATAACTGCAACATGTAAATGTTATTAAATGGACTCACTACATCATTAACCAGCAGCACTCACTGCTGCCAGCTTGACTGCTAGTGTAAAAACTCCTATAGTTGCTTTATAGAGGGGCTAATTCCTCTGTGGGGAGATTGGTCAGGCGTAGATGGCTAATCGTAGTCTAATAACGCTGGTTAAAAGGTTAGCCTTCGATTAATGGGGTGGCTACCTTCCACAGCCGGCAATAGAGAGGCCGCTTTCTTTCTTCAGGAGGAGAGAATTTGCAGGTTAGAAAGCTTGTGATTAGGGTCATACACGTACAAGTATAGTTCCTATATTCAAAACTGTACTTTTACTAACTCAGTTTACTAGTGATTAAGGGTGGGGCTACAGGGCGACATTGGGTGTGACAGGCTAATTAGGTGTGCAGTCTAAAGGTACCTTCACACTGAGCAACTTACCAACGAGAACGACAACGATCCGTGACGTTGCAGCGTCCTGGATAGCGATCTCGTTGTGTTTGACACGCAGCAGCGATCAGGATCCCGCTGTGACATCGCTGGTCGGAGCTAGAAGTCCAGAACTTTATTTGGTCGTCAGGTCGGCGTGATTCGTCATGTTTGACAGCAAAAGCAACGATGCCTGCAATGTTTTTACATGGAGCGAACAACCGGCGAGAACGATAAGTGAGTCGCCGTTACGTCACTGGATAGGTCCTGCATCGTTCTGCTGTTGCCGGTGTTTGACGTCTCCTAGCGACCTAAACAGCCACGCTGCAGCGATCGGCTCGTTGTCTATATCGCTGCAGCGTCGCTGAGTGTAACGGTACCTTTAGTTTGGTACACGTCGCTTAATGAATGAGGTTTCTCGAAACTGCAAACCCAGGGACACTGCGACAACAAGTCACAAGATGTCCAACCACATTGTACATTTGCTAAAATTTGCCTTTCACAGTACCCTAGGGGTCGCAACACGACTCCATTCACTTGTACTGCGCTGCGATGTAGCAGCGACACCTTGTGAACTTTGCTCGTATGTGGCACCAGTCTATCACTTACGTATCTGATGTATGCCTTGGTTCCTGTGCCAAGGTCAAGATGTCTGTTGCTACATGGACAGATTTGGTTATACTCGCTTCACGTTTTCGCCTTGTCAGTGGCTCAGTGCAGCCTCCCATATGAAGGCCTGAAAAACAGGGTTCAGGTGCATACGCCAACAGGACCATTAGCATTAATAATGCAGGTGTAGTCATTCTGCGCTCGGACCACATTTTTAGCAGTATCCGCCTTTTCAAAATGGGCACAAAAATGCAGCTGACGACATTCCAGACTGTAGCCACTGATGTGTGGCAGTAACGTAATGCGAACCCAGCTTTCCTGGTTCACACCAATAAAATTTGTGAAAACAATGGGAAAAATATAGGAAAACTGCAGCAAAGCAAATGTGGAGCCTCTGGAAAAAATCTGCCCAAAATCAAAATAATTGTCCAAGAGTCTCTGACCTGGGATCCGATTGTTCCCGGCTCTGGCTGCAGGTAGACGCTTCCTTTCCCTTTACTTCAGCATTTGAAAGTTGACGCCAGAGCCCTCTTGATTTTTAACAAAATGTTATCAACGCTGGATCATCAGAAAAAGTGATCCCTTGATATTAAACTACCTAGGGGGCACTAATTAATGACAAGAAAACATATGAGCGTTTAACATGTTGTAGTGACTGCTACAGCAATGCCGTAAGGGAGGAAGGCATGGAGATATATGGGTGAATCCCTGACTGCAGGCCATCTTCACCCCTCTGTAGTCTGGTGTCGTCATCTGCACCGAAGAACACGACTACTCATAAAAAACCTACCGTAATTAGACAACAAAACACAAGAACTACAGAATAAGACTTTGCAGCAGAACAAAGACATTCACCCTGCACCCTGTCATGTCACCTCAAGCCACAACAGTTAAAAGGAAATCTCAATGAGGAACAGCCGCTCCAAATGGAACGGCACATGCTTTACATCTCGGGAATCTGGGTTCATTTATAAAATGGCTGTAAAGAGCCTATTTCTGCATGTGCTTTATGAAATCATCGTGTGCAGTGCCGGCTTTAACATATGTATTCCACCTAAAAGTGACTGTCCAGTTTGAGTACGACAAGGCTGCACAAAGGAGCTGCTTCTTATCGATTCTCCGTTCATTTCAATTACTAAATCGAAAAGGAAGACTGGCCATAGACATTCTGGTTGCGGTACCTGCTGACTTCCCTTACAATCTCATATTAACAGTCTATTATTAAAGGGAACCTGTCAGGAGGCATTACAACCTAAAACATTGAGTAAATTGATAAATTTCTTATGAAAATCAAAAGTTGAAGTTCTATGCAAATTAGCTGCAAGTGCATTGGGGCGTGTCACAGCACTTCCACCTCTCTGGAACCCAGCCCTCATTCCGTCTACCTGGGGTCTGGTTGGGGAAGAAGGAGCACCCAGCCAACAAACGCTATACCTGGCATTACCAATGCACTAGCAGGGTATGAAATGGGCTCTATGACCGACATTACATATATTACTAACAGAGAACTGTTGTACACATTTTATGTACCCCATGGCAGACTTTTTTTTACATGCTTAAAATACATAGCTTTAGCTGGTGGTTGGTCTGCACTATGTTACGGTCAGTAAAGACAACACTAAATTCTAAAGCCGCTTTTCAGATGTCCGGAAGAAGAGTAAGGCCATGTTCACATGTTCAGTATTTGATCAGTATTTTTTGCAACAGTATTTGTAAACCAAAGTTAAAATATTCATCACTTGCAATTTATTGGTCAGTTTTCTATTTTTGTTTTGAGGTATTTGCTAATATTTTCTGCACCAAATTCTTAAAATTAGCACACGCAGATCATGAATTTGGCGCAAAATCAAATTTATTTTTTCTTTAACCAGCTTTTGTGACTTTTTAGCACCAATAGTTGCAAATTCTTTTAAAGAAAATTACAAAAAATGGGCCGAATTGTAAACACTTTCAGAAACATTAACATTAAAAAACTGAAAACTTCACAAGTGGTGAAAAACACGTAGAGAATACGGCGTAACTGCCAAAGCCAGTAACACAGAGCACATTGCTGCAGAAAACTGGAGAATCAGCAATGATGAATTAGGGCTTCGGTTTCCTGAACATTTATGCGACCTGATTGCCACATTAACGCGAATGCCTTTTATTGTGGATTCTAGCACTTTTGTTGGAAAGAAAAGAGAATCATGCAGCACTACACTTCAAGATACAGCAACCAAAACCGTGAACACCCTACTAGAAGTCAATAAATCTGTTATCATTGAGATCTGTTGTATGATATGTATATGTTGTATGTATATTCCCATCTCCAAGATCCTATCCCAATATGTAGTAGGTGTAGTAATAATACTACTACCAAATACGGTACCTCCAATTAGAAATTAAGTATAGTTTTTCTGATTTACCATGTCTCTTTCCTCATGTACAGGAATTGCAGTACCTTAGGTAATAATGGATACGACCACTAGCTACTAGCTAACGGTCACTATCAGTGGTCGTAACCATGGATACCCAAGGTCCTGCAAGGCCTACACATGAGGAAAGACACAGAAAATCATAAAACTATAATACATTTCTAATTGGAGGTATTTGCTGATATTTGTATACTTACTACAAACTGGGATAGGATCTTGTAGATGGGAATACCCCTTTCAGGCTCCTTCACAGGTCAGTTTTTGTTAAGTGCATCACACGGATAGCACTTGCACCTATGAGAGTCTTGGGGTATAATTCACAAGTACGATTTTGTCTTCTGACACAGAGACTTGTTCAATGTTAATCGGACTGCTGGATCAAAACGCGCCAATGTAAATCTATGGATCCGTGAAGAAAATTGGAAAGCACTCGTTTTCCACAGACTCTGACAGGGAAAGCCTGAGCAACCTTCTCCAGCGGGTTATTTTCCATTTCAGAAAAAATCAAGACACTGTCCAAACTCTGATGGTAATTACCGCTACACTGACCAAACATGGATAACCCTCAAAAACACTGATAAAACTAACAGTTTTTATATTTTTACATACGAGAAGAATCACTGAGGTGCGAATCAGCCCTTATCTCTTGGTAACAGAGGGGATCTTCCACCCAGTGAGAAGCTGCCCCCCACACACTTCATTCAGAGACAGGACAGTAACATAGTTATTGCATAACTTATAAACCACGGAAATGCTGTTCGGTATAAAGGAGCATTAGCGGGTAATAAGATGGAGATAGGCAGAGGCTGTACAGCTTTACAATGTCGGAAGTTCAGTAAGGCTACTTTCACACTAGTGTCGGAATCTCCCCGTCGCAATGCGTCGGGGAGAGATTCCGACGCTAGCGTTTAACGCACTGCACAATGGAGGCAGCGGATGCATTTCTCTGGCGCATCCGCTGCCCCATTGTGAGGTGCGGGGAGGTGGGGGCGGAGTTCCGGCCGCGCATGCGCGGTCGGAAAAAGCGGTCCGTCAGGAACAAAAAACATAACATGTAGCGTTTTTTTTACTCCTGACGGTCCGCCAAGGCACGACGCATCCGTCGCACGATGGATGCAACGTGTGGCAATCCGTCGCAATGCGTCGTCAATACAAGTCTATGGGGAAAAAAACGCATCCTGCAAGTACTTTTGCAGGATGCGTTTTTTCTGCAAAACGATGCATTGTGACAGATTGCAGTTAACGCTAGTGTGAAAGTAGCCTAACATGTGAGGCATTGGCTCCTGTTATGGATGGGCCAGCTTTGCTGTTCTTATTGATCACCACGCCTGATGGCTGGATGATTGCGCAAACAGTAATTGTACATAGTGAGCCAGCCTGACTATATAGGACTGGATTATCGCTGCTCTTTACTTTCATCCACTTGGAAAGGAAGAAAAAAGAAAAATCAATGCTATTTAAAGTGTTTGGACTGAGAACCAAAAACACATGGTTGCATGTATTATGCATGTATTATATACCTTGAAAACGAAGGGCTACAGTAGAAAAGCAAAGGTTTTTGTGTAAGACTGCTCTTATATATGCAGGTTATTCTTCAATCTGCTGGGCAAAGTTCACAAAGGAAACAAAAGCTTAGACAGAATGCAAGAAACTTCAAACACTTGTGAGCAGAGGCCCCGAGACCCTCAGAGCAAACACTTAAGAGGACAGAAAGGGGGGATGGCCAGATGTTACACTTACTCCTCTAAACATCCAGGAATAATAGCTGGAAGTGCAATCCCTCCAGAACCCCTAATATAGCGGCCGGTAACAGCACATTTACTGCACTCAACATTACGCCAACACATTAATCACTGCAAGAACGTAGAATGACTGCCGTAATCACCCCGAAGCCAATGCGTTCAGGACATTTACACAGTGCAGAAAATCAATAATATTCACAGTTTCCGGATCGCCAGCAGCCTGGATATACCGTGTGCCTTATCAGCACTACATTCAGCAGTCTCATGGTCATCTAATCAGAAGGTCACTTTTCTGAAAAAATACCTAGGAAAGATTGGATCCCAAGAGACCAGAAATAAACACTTCAACCAAATGTAGATGAAATAGAAAGGTTATTTATATGATAATGGGAATCAGTTAGCGGGAGCCACAATGCCCTCATAGATTCAATCACATCAAGTTATTCTCCGCATCTCCAGGGGTTCAGGACGAATTGACAGCATATTCGGGCTACACAGACCCAAGCAGGATGTGATATCTGACAGCTTACAACTTCACCACCTGGTCACAAATATGATGGGTTCTATTTATTTTCTATAGGATATGTTCACACACTCAGCTGCACATTGCGCTATCTACGCTCATTCACACGTCGCCCAGAAAAGCCACAGTGTAAGTTGACTTAGTGGCTTTTAATCTCTTTCAATGAGCAAAATCTACGCAACATGCGTACAAGGATTATGCCACCAATCCACAGGTTTGCCTTTTCAGATCCAGTGTAAGAATACCCTAAGGGCACATACACACAGTGTCTTATATAGTTTTATCAAGCAATAACATTTTGGAAAAATGCTGGTGGTGTTTATATATATATATATATATATATATATATATATATATATATATATATATATATATATATATATATACATATATATATACATATATATATATATATATATATATATATATATATATATATATATATATATATATATATATATAAAATAGTAGTTGCTTTCCAAGCAAAAGTCACCTGTACAATGATCTTGTCACTACTTTTAGCTTCTTCATGGCTTTTAGCGTGATTAAAGGAAATCTGTCGCCAAGTTTGTTTTTTTTTGTTTTTTTTTGTTTTTTAAGTACAGTAATCTGAGAGCAGCATGATATAGGGACATAGACCATGATTCCAGCGATGTATTACTTACTGGCTTGTGTGCTGTGGCTTCATTAAATTCTGTGTTTTATCAGCAGGAGATTTTCTTCATAGGACTAGGTGTTTGGTGCCACGTAGTCCTCCTGTGCTGCATATACCTACCGCCACCGATTGGCAGCGCTCTGTGTACACTGGAAATAATCAGTGGTGTGGGCGAGTTATGGAGGACTCCATATTCTGAGCTCTGCTAGATACAGTATGTAGTTAAGAAAACTGACTGTATCAAAATGACAGCATGCAGACCAGCAAGTGACACATCACTGGTATCCGAGCCTCAGCCCCTACATTGTGCTGCTCTGAGGTTACATAGCAAAACCTTGTGACCTTTAAAGGAAGTTAAAAAGACAAAACAAGTGCACAGCAAGTCATTTTGACATCACTATGTATGTGTGAATTATTTTTAACATTTATTGAGCGCTCTTCTAGGCAGGTTAGAGGTGGAATCCGCCTGAAAAAGTCATTAGGTGCACATACCCCCGACAGATGCTTTTCTGTGTTCCGTACTCAGTTTTTGAAGGGTCCATGAACATAGGAATGTTTTAGGTTTAATTACTGGTGTTACTGTACCATTAACCTCTTCAAAACTGAAGAAAGCAGGTGTGATATCCACAAGGCAAAGGAGTAAGTAGCTGGGGACAGGGTGGAAACTCCGACCCTCACACTTATAATTAGCACTATTGGTTACTAGTGGATCTTCATGAATTCCATGATGTGGACGGCCTTCTTGTAGGTCCCTTATAAAGGTCAATGGATTGAGAATGATTAGCAGACAGTAATTTTCTACAGACTTCTTCCTATACTCCTGACATTTGCTAGGATCTAAAAACCCAGCGGATGCATATTAGGCTACGTTCACATTAGCGTTTTGCGTGTTTGCGTCGGGCGACGCATGCGTCATGCGCCCCTATATTTAACATGGGGGACGCATGGACATGCTTTGTGCTGCGTTGTGCGACGCATGCGGTTTTTTTGCCGCAAGCGTCGGGCGCAGAAAACGCAACAAGTTGCATTTTTCTTGCGTCTAAATTTCGGCAAAAAACGACGCATGCGTCGCAAAACGCAGCGTTTTTGCATGCGTTTTGGTGCGTTTTTATTTGCGTTGTGCGTTGCGTCACCGACGCAGCGGCGCACAACGCAAATGTGAACGTAGCCTTAGAGAGCTTGGGCACTGAAAAAAGCATTTTAAAAAATGTCCTGAACTTCAGAAAATCGGCAGTGCTTCTATGTACATGCAGCTTCACTGTAGGAGGGGGCTGCCTGACTGCTCTACTTCAATAGCTAAACCAGCCCCCCCTTATGGCAGAAACAAAAACACAAGGGAGCTGGCTTAGCTATTAAAATAAGTCAGTAAAGGTAACTTCACACATAACGATATTGTTAACGATATCGTTGCTATTTGTGACGTAGCAACGATATCGTTAATTAAATCGTTATGTGTGACAGCGACCAACGATCAGGCCCCTGCTGGGAGATCGTTGGTCGCTGAATAAAGTCCAGAACTTTATTTCGTCGCTGGACTCCTGCTGACATCGCTGGATCGGCGTGTGTGACACCGATCCAGCGATGTCTTCACTGGTAACCAGGGTAAACATCGGGTAACTAAGCGCAGGGCCGCGCTTAGTAACCCGATGTTTACCCTGGTTACCATGCTAAAAGTAAAAAAAAACAAACACTAGATACTTACCTACAGCCGTCTGTCCTCCAGCGCTGTGCTCTGCTCTCCTCCTGTACTGGCTGTGAGCCGGAAAGCAGAGCGGTGACGTCACCGCTCTGCTTTCCGGCTCCCAGACAGTACAGGAGGAGAGCAGAGAAGCAGAGCGCAGCGCTGGAGGACAGACGGCTGTAGGTAAGTATGTACTGTTTGTTTTTTTTTACTTTTAGCATGGTAACCAGGGTAAACATCGGGTTACTAAGCGCGGCCCTGCGCTTAGTTACCCAATGTTTACCCTGGTTACCGGCATCGTTGGTCGCTGGAGAGCGGTCTGTGTGACAGCTCTCCAGCGACCAAACAGCGACGCTGCAGCGATTCGGATCGTTGTCGGTATCGCTGCAGCGTCGCTAAATGTGAAGGGGCCTTAAGACTTATTCAGACAGGGTCAGAATGAACAGGAACACAACCCCAACTGGTAATACACAGTCAATGTATTCATAAATTTCTAGTTAAAATAACAGAGAACGGTACAACACAGTTCAATAAAACATGTTTTATGTGAGGAATACATTTATTTATAGAACAAAATAGCCGACTCGTCCTCTTGAAAAAAAACCACAAAGATCTTGAACCATCTTGTACTACAAAAACATCTAATACCTCCTAATTATATTTCCATCTCTTTAAAAGCATACAATTTGTCATGGTACTTAAAAAAGAAAACAATGAGCATAACAAATCCTATTGCCCCAAGGATGCTGAGACATTGTATATTCACCAGAAACAAGAAAAAACACATCCTAGAGTGATACGGATTAGTTTAGATCTTCTGTGCACCAGACGCCATCATCTGAAGGTCACTTTAAGCAACACAAAGGGGCCCACTTCATCATTTGCGATTTCTTGAAGTCACTTTTAGTTTAGTGTCTGGTAGTCGCTTACGTTCTTTGCAACAAATTCTTCAAAATAGTGCACATAATTCATGAATTATGAAAATGTAGGCCCCTTAAAAAATTGTGACATCCCTAGGTGAAATCCCAAGAAACAATGAAAACCCTATATTAAGGGTCACCAATCTAACCCAAGAAGAGGTGCGAAACCGGCTAAATAAGATTAAAATAGATAAATCTCCGGGTCCGGATGGCATACACCCACGAGTACTAAGAGAACTAAGTAATGTAATAGATAAACCATTATTTCTTATTTTTAGGGACTCTATAGCGACAGGGTCTGTTCCGCAGGACTGGCGCATAGCAAATGTGGTGCCAATATTCAAAAAGGGCTCTAAAAGTGAACCTGGAAATTATAGGCCAGTAAGTCTAGCCTCTATTGTTGGTAAAATATTTGAAGGGTTTCTGAGGGATGTTATTCTGGATTATCTCAATGAGAATAACTGTTTAACTCCATATCAGCATGGGTTTATGAGAAATCGCTCCTGTCAAACCAATCTAATCAGTTTTTATGAAGAGGTAAGCTATAGGCTGGACCACGGTGAGTCATTGGACGTGGTATATCTCGATTTTTCCAAAGCGTTTGATACCGTGCCGCACAAGAGGTTGGCACACAAAATGAGAATGCTTGGTCTGGGGGAAAATGTGTGTAAATGGGTTAGTAACTGGCTTAGTGATAGAAAGCAGAGGGTGGTTATAAATGGTATAGTCTCTAACTGGGTCGCTGTGACCAGTGGGGTACCGCAGGGGTCGGTATTGGGACCTGTTCTCTTCAACATATTCATTAATGATCTGGTAGAAGGTTTACACAGTAAAATATCGATATTTGCAGATGATACAAAACTATGTAAAGCAGTTAATACAAGAGAAGATAGTATTCTGCTACAGATGGATCTGGATAAGTTGGAAACTTGGGCTGAAAGGTGGCAGATGAGGTTTAACAATGATAAATGTAAGGTTATACACATGGGAAGAAGGAATCAATGTCACCATTACACACTGAATGGGAAACCACTGGGTAAATCTGACAGGGAGAAGGACTTGGGGATCCTAGTTAATGATAAACTTACCTGGAGCAGCCAGTGCCAGGCAGCAGCTGCCAAGGCAAACAGGATCATGGGGTGCATTAAAAGAGGTCTGGATACACATGATGAGAGCATTATACTGCCTCTGTACAAATCCCTAGTTAGACCGCACATGGAGTACTGTGTCCAGTTTTGGGCACCGGTGCTCAGGAAGGATATAATGGAACTAGAGAGAGTACAAAGGAGGGCAACAAAATTAATAAAGGGGATGGGAGAATTACAATACCCAGATAGATTAGCGAAATTAGGATTATTTAGTCTACAAAAAAGACGACTAAGGGGCGATCTAATAACCATGTATAAGTATATAAGGGGACAATACAAATATCTCGCTGAGGATCTGCTTATACCAAGGAAGGTGACGGGCACAAGGGGGCATTCTTTTCCACCAACATAGAAGAGGATTCTTTACTGTTAGGGTGGTGAGAATCTGGAATTGCTTGCCTGAGGAGGTGGTGATGGCGAACTCAGTCGAGGGGTTCAAGAGAGGCCTGGATGTCTTCCTGGAGCAGAACAATATTGTATCATACAATTATTAGGTTCTGTAGAAGGACGTAGATCTGGGAATTTATTATGATGGAATATAGGCTGAACTGGATGGACAAATTTCTTTTTTCGGCCTTACTAACGATGTTACTATGTTACTATGAATTTAATGCAAAATAAAAAGAAACTATTTTTTATTTTCATCTTTAGTAAAAATGTTCGTGACTTTTTAGCATCAAACGTCACAAACCCTTTTAAAAGTCGCAAAAAGTATGGTATATAAAAAAAATGAAAAGAAAAACTGCTCAAAAAGCAGCACAAAGCGTATAGAGAATAAGGTGCACATACAAAAGTCATTAGTAAAGTGCAATTTGCTCCAGAAAACTGGAGAAACTAATAAAACAAAATGGGACAAAATGGGTTAACGTCACTGCATAAAATATGCACTACGCACAAAAATTAGGGATATTTGGCATTAGGGTGAAATTTCAGGATGGTCCTAAAATACACTCTAGCCTTTTCAGGCGAACTTTATATGACCGTCTCTAAACTTTTGAAAGCCCACGTCAGTGCATCAGTAATGTTTGCACAACTTGCTGTTCTCGAACAAGGAAATAATCGCAAAATTCACAACAGGTGTTTGAATCATGAATTGCCCAATAAATTTTGGGTTCAATAAGAATTGGTATTAAACAGCCCTCCTCATCAGGCTGTTCACATTTTGACATGAGACCTAGACGACACCTAATAAATGATCAACAGTTCCTCGCCATTGCTAAGCTTCAAGCAGGATGTTCTGAGACAGAAGAGGCCACTTAGTTTAAGAGTATCACAGAGTGTTGCAACAGAGATCCAGAGAGACTGGAAGAGTCACAGAAATGCATACAAGTGGACATCCTTTGGCCACATTAAACACCGATGACCGCTTCATTGTGAACAATGTCCTTTGGAACTGGATGATTAATGCCACACAACTCCAGGCGCATTTGAGGGAAGTGAGTGGCACTCAAGTGTGTCAGATCAATCGAAACCATTTACATCAGTGTGGCCTACGTACTAGACGACCTTCAAGGGTACTAGACCATACCACAAGGCACAGGCATCATCTTGAATGGCTAAGGGAGCATCTACGTTGGACAAGCAACCAGTGGGCCTCATTGCTGCTCCCCGATGAAAGCAGATTCACGCTGAGCAGAAATGATGGCCGCCAACTATTTTGGATGTGTCAAGGAGAGCGCTATGCATCAGCCACTGTTGCCACCAGAAGAGCCTTGGTGGTGTTAGTGTGGGCAGGTGGGTCTAGTCAATAAAGAACTGCCCTATACTTTGTTAAATGGTACAGTGACAAGCCCCTACTAACTGAATCACATCATTAATCCAGTCATTGTGCCTCTTAAAGAACAACACAGGCCTAATTTCATCTTCATGGGCGACAATGCTGAAGCTCATCAGGAAAAGGGTGCTGGAGACTGGGGTACATAAAATGGAGTGGTCTACACTTGCTCCATCCCCAAATCCCATAGAAAAATTATGGAAACAGTTGAGCCGCCGTGTAGAGGCTTATAATTCTGTACCCCAGAACCTCAATGACCTGAGGGCCGCCTTTCAAGAACAGTGGGATGCTATGCCTCAGCAGATAACGCAATTTGTGATGTTGTAGTCAAGCTGTAATTGATGCTCAAGGCCACATGACAAGTTATTGAGACACTGATTTTTTTTGGGGGGGGGAGGGGAGGGGGGGAATATACACTGTTGTTGGCTTTTGTTTCAATAAATTGTTTGAGATGAGGAAAATGATCACTGCATGCTTCTACGTAAATGCCCTACTTTCATGATAAAATATCATTGTAGCGTGAACATTTTACATTTTTCATAACTTTCACCTGAAATCCAAATATCCCTAACTAATTGTGAGTACTAGTGCATATTGTAGGAAAGCTATGTAGGCTAGGGTTAAATCCTAGCACTACAGGTCCTGCTTAGGCGCACCTGGATAGCTATAACTAGAACCAGGACATGTGTTTACTGGTCAGTCAGCTGGAGGAAGCTGAAGACAGGACAGAATTTCTCTGCTTAGAGTCTGGACAGGCCAAGTGCACCAAACTGCAAGGATCACTGGATTCCATGGACAATAACGGTGACCGAACTGAGACTAGCTCAGCCATGCGAGTAGCCAGGGTCTGTATTAAGTTAGTGCCTGGACAAGGCCAGGAAGAGACAAACACTGTTGTGTTTAGAGATGAGCGAATATTTCAATATTCGGTTCGGATTACGATTGACAAATTTGAAATATTCACCAATTTATTCATCAAATATTTGCAGGACATAAACGAATGCCATTGAAGGCAATGGGAGGCAAAAATAAATGCATACAACACACCTTCAAACTGCCCCAAAAGCTGCCAAAACACATCAAATTAGGGGCAGACACCAGGAAAGTGGCCTCAACTCACCCGCAATATTAATTGTAGCATGGCATGGCAGCAATCAGTCAGGCTATGAGGTGTCGGGGTCTGGGACAGCATTTACAGCTTTCAACTGAACGTCACAGTAAGACGAGGTGGGTGAGGGGTCGGTGTAGGCCTCCTGTACTGGGAGCCCTGATACCACATGCAACACCTCTACCTGCTTTTGTACTCAGTCACACTCAGGTGGCACAAATATCAGATTTATAGCCTACTATTGTCAAAAAAAAATTCTAAGGCTAGTAACACTGGTAGTTGACTCAAAGGAAGTGGACGCTTGCCGGTCTCGGAGGCCTACTGCTACAGGCAACATGCATGCTTTCTATTCCGATTTTTGGGAGGCAGAATGAACAAAAAACAGCAATTCAGGATTTTTTTTTTTTTTTTTGGGGGGGGGGATTATGCTGATCCTTGTTACTTAAAATTGATAAGGCAGCTTTAATCTTCAGATCAGTGCAATTACAGTGATACCACATTTATATAGTTTTTTTTAGGTTTTGGTACTTTTATGCAATAAAAACTATTTTTAGAGAAAAAATTATTATTTGTGCATCGCTTTATTCTGTGAGCTAACTTACTTTTCCGCTAACAGATGTGTGACGTCTTATTTTTTGACAGGACAAGATGATGTTTTCAGAGATACCATTTTAATTTACATTCACCTTTTTAATTGCGTTTTATTCCACTTTTTGTCCTGCGATATGATAAAACATTGTTTATTTTTTTTAATGGTGTTCACTGAAGGAGGTAAATAGTGGGACAGTTTTATAGGGCGAGCAGTTCTGGACGTGAAACTAAATATGTTTACCTTGCATGTTTATTTTTACATAAATAAATGTATTTATTGGAATAATATTTTTCTTTTTTCTCTCTATTCTTTATTTTTTTATTTTATATTTTTACAATTTGTATTAACTTTGTTACATTGTCCTAAGATGGGACATCGACTCTACAGTGACTGATCGCTGATCTAATACTCTGCAATGCTTTTGCATGCAGGGAGGAGCGTCAGCTCTGAGCAGTATCTTACAAGCCACAGTCCCTGGGTGACACCGTGGCCATACTTTGGGCCAGGGGCACTATGGAAACCACTCTCTGCTCCCATCGCGTTGTGCCAATGGGAGCAGAGAGTGAGCTCCTTCCCTCTGTGATGCCCCGCGATGTCGCTGTCACTATTGACAGCAGCACCAGAGGGGTCAAACGCCCAAGATCCATGTTAAAAGGGTGTCAGCTTTCATATACACCCACATTTGATAGCGGCGGCACTTCGCATGAGCCCATGCAATCACGCCCCGACAATTTGCGGGAAGGAAGCTCTCCCAGAATACCGCACATGTCGGGAAGGGGTTAAATGATCATTGGGATCGGATAACAGGTTAATGTGTATGGGGCCTCCTGATTCTTTTCGACAGATTCAGGCATGAGCGATATGTGTCAGGCAATATGAATTTTAATGCCAGATACTTTTGTTGTTCTAGAGATAAGCCGCCATCAGAGCTCTTTAGCTTTCTCAGTGCTCCACCTTGGAAACACAAATGCTCAGCCAAGCCAAATGTTCATACATATGAGGAAGCCAGGAGAAATATATGAGAGCCATATGGGCGCTCAGCCATCAGCCAATGTATATGTATGACCAACTTCAAGGGAACCTGATATAAGCAAACTGCGTATTAGGCTACGTTCACATTTGCGTTGTTGGGCGCAGCGTTGGCGATGCAACCAACAACGCATATACACAACGCAGCGTTTTGTGACGAATGCGTTGTCATAAGATAGTAAAGATCAGGAAATTAGGCGCAGGGAAAACGCTACAAGTAGCATTGCCTGCGCCCTGTCTTGTGCGTCGTAAAACGCATTACAATGCATACCGGCGCATGTCCATGCGCCCCCCATGTTAAAGATAGGGACGCATGCGTCGGTATCCGTCGCCGACGCTGCGCCCAACAACGCAAATGTGAACGTAGCCTTAGTCTGACTCCATTCTCCTGTAAGCAAATAAATGTTTAATAATAATTTTGTTTCTAGCCAAGTTGCACGTATTGTTGTGGCTGCCTGTGAAAAGCCGTTGAGCCGAGTCATCTGGGACGTAACATGCTGGCGGAGTCATCACTGTAAACACGTCCATACTCTGCTCTGATGTCGCCGTACCGTGGAACGATCGATCACTCAGTCAGTTCTGAAATCCCATGCATGCTCTTTTAGGGTCCGGGCTCAGGAATCCTTGGTCGGTGGCAGTCTAGACCCCTAAGGTCAGCAAGCTTATCCAGATCAGGAGCAATGGTGGCATACACTGGACTGACAAGCAGGATAGATCGTGATCATGTGCAGTGAGCTGGTGCAGGTTATAGGCCTCACTGCGCATGACAGGGGCATGAAGACAGATTAACATGTAATTTGAATAGGTCAGGATCCCTTTAGTATTTGTACTAAAACTGTACATAGAAATAAAACACATTGTAAATTATCTTCAATAAACACATTTATGAAGGTGGAGATCAGGGGCTGCTATACATTTCCAGGGTAACTTAACAACAGGATGACAAATTTATCATGCAAGACTTTGGCTTCTGCCAATCCTCTGGACAATGGACTGATTCTTACAGAAATGTTGTCTGCTCTGAAACAATAGCCACAGAGTATTAATATGAGCATTAATCTGGAATAGGAATGTTTTCTTCCTTGCATTGTTGTTACATCGTCTCCTTCACCATATCAAATAGTGTGTCATTTTAATAAAATAATTGAGACATCAGCTCAAACATGTTTTACAGGTGTGGCGGACTAGCTTTGTTAAAGTTCTTAAAGGGAGTCCAATAGAAAGATGGTGATCCGTGAGGCAGTGACGGTAAATATTCAGCTGCGGATAAGAACTTCTGAAATCTGACAAACAAATATCTTGTCTCTGCGTCAAAGTTTCTTAATCACAAATTTCAAATAGAAAAAGAAGTGTGGTAAGAAAATTGGGATCCCCAGATACAATACGATATAAGTGTGTAAAACAAAACAAGTCAAACAATGACATATATGAATGAAAACATTTACCGATTAGTGACCGCCAAAACATCAATTTAATCAGGGGTGTCAAACTGCATTCCTCGAGGGCTGCAAACAGGTCATGTTTTCAGGATTTCCTTGTACTGCACAGGTGATAATTTAATCACCTACACACATAATGATTACAGCACCTTGTGCAATGCTAAGGAAATCTTGAAAACACGCATGGTTTGCGGCCCTCGAGGAATGCAGTTTGACACCCCTGAATTTAATGACCTGCGATGTAAGAGACTAGCATCCCCCCCTATCCCCGACGGGTGACAATCCAACACTTAGGCTTCTTTCACACTGGCGTTTTTTGCCAGACGTCGCCATGCGTCGTTTATGGCAAAAAACGCATCCTGCAAAGTTGTTTGCAGGATGTGTTTTTGCCCCATAGATTAACATTAGCGACGCATTGCGACGCTTTGCCACACGTCGCAACCGTCGTGCGACGGTTGCGCCATGTTGTGGCGGACCGCCGGGAGCAAAAAACGTTACATGTAACGTTTTTTGCTCCTGACGGACCGCTTTTTCCGACCGCGCATGAGGAGAAATGCATCCACTGCACCCGTTGTGCAGTGCGTCAAATGCTAGCGTCGGAATCTGTGCCCGATGCATTGCGACGGGGAGATTCCGACGCTAGTGTGAAAGTAGCCTTAGCTGCCAACTTGCTGCATCAGCCACGATCAGTGATGGTATCGACTAAAGCCGTTTAACCCCTTAAATGCTGCTGTCAACAGTGGGTTAACAGCGTGGGGTTCCCTCTTTAACCTCAATGGCAGCCAGAGATCATGATCCTGTGGGGTTTGCTATGTCAATATACGGCCAAATAACAGCCTTAGAGTCTGCCGGCTATAAATGGCCTGTCAGAAGTTAACAAAATAAACTTTTTCATTCCTGTGATACCATTTTGCATTAATTCCTGAAATGCACCTGAAGGGTTAATAAACTACCTACCAATTGTGAATATGTTGTGGGGTGTGTTTTTAAAATGTTATCACTTTTTGCTGGTTTTCCAATATATAAGGCCCCCAAAATTACTTCAAACTGAACAGGTCCCTATAAAAATACAGTACGTTTTGTACATTTCCTTGGGGGGAAAAAATACTGTTACATTTTTAAACCTTCTAAAATGTTAAAAAACAAAAACAAAACAAAAACATTTTACAAATTGTGTTGATGTAAGGCACGAGGGAAACATCATTATTATTGTTTTTGTGTTGTGTGACTACCTGGATGAAAGGGATCATCAATCATTCATACTTTGACAGAATTTTTTTTTTAATTATGTAAAATTTCTGATATTTTTATAGATAAAACCAAAACACAGTAACCTAAATTTACCATTATCATCAAGCAAAATGTGTCACACAAAAACTCAAAATCAATGGTACGCGTTGAAGCATTCCAGAGTTATTACTACTACTATATGTCATGTCAGATTTTTTTTAAAAATTGGCCCGTCACTAAGGGGTTAAAAACCAAAAACTGCTGCAAAACAAATAATCCACTGGATGGGTCCATAGAATTTAAATAGTCTAGGAGCAGCTATTGGAGCATGCTCGGATTGTGAAACACAGCTCACATCTGGTGGGCGTGAAACACAGCTCACATCTGGTGGGCATGGTGCTTGCTCCCAAATACATTAAGGCTATGTGCACACATTCAGGAATTCATGCAGAAAATTCCTGAGAATTCCGGACATTTTCTGCATGAAATCCGCAAGAAAACCGCATGCGTTTTTGCCGCGGTTTTGACGCGTTTTTGACGCGTTTTTTTCCGGACACTTCCCAATGCATTTTGGAGTGGGAAATCCGCAAAAAAACTGCAAAAAAATAGAGCATGTCCGGATTTTGTGCGGTATGCGTTTTTTATGCGGAAAAAAATGCATCATGTGCACAAAACATGCGGAATTCATTCTAAATGATGGGATGCTTATTGTATGCGGTTTTTTTGCGGTTTTATAGCGTTTTTATCGGGAAAAACCGCGAAAAAACCGCAACGTGTGAACACAGCCTATGTCAGGAAGAGGTTAAGTCTCGCAGCATGACTGGAGGTAAATGCCTAGCCAGAAACTAATGCTCCATAGGAGTATTGCCTGGGAGACTCCATATTTAGCTGGTCTCTTTAAGGAGAACCAGTACTTCCCCCCCCTCCCAAGTTTTCATGGCTACATTTCCTAATGATGAGCCAGCTGAGGAATGCTGTGAAGCACAATCTCCTCTTTACACAACTGTTCATTGCTGGTGGCTCCACAAATTCCAGGATCAAAGACAATCAACATGTGCTTGACACAAGAACTGTAGCATGAAGCATAAAGTTGTGGTATGAAGAGCGGATGAAGCGTTCCTTTAATTGCACACAATAAAGGACACAAGTGTCACAAGCTTATGAAAAGCTAATTAGAACTCCCAAGATACAAAGAATCCGGCTATGTGCACACAATGCGGATTTGCTGCGGATCAGCAGCGGATTTTTCCGCGCAGAAACGCTGCAGATCCGCACTGTGATGTACAGTACAATGTTATTCAATGTGAAAAAAAAAAGCTGTGCAGATGGTGCGGAAAAATCTGTGCGGAATTGCTGCGGATTTCAAAGAAGTGCATGTCACTTCTTTTGTGTGGATCTGCAGCGTTTCTGCACCCCTCCATGTTAAAAATCCGCCGTGGCAAAAACCGCACAAAATCCGCACAAAATCTGCATCAATTCCGCATAAAAACTGCAAAAAATCCGCATAAAAACCGCGGCAAATCCGCGGCTGCGGATTCTGCCAGGAGATGCGGATTTTGTGCAGAAGTCTTGTTTGCTTAAACCGGTCTCAGAAAAAACTTCACCAATGTCACCAGTATTTTGTGTGTCAAGTGAGTCATCAGCGACCCATCAGTGTATCATCAGCGGGCCATCAGCGTGTCATAAGCGAGCTATCAGTGGGCCATCAGTGTGTTATCAGCGTATCATCAGTGGGCCATCAGATGGCCATCAGTGTGTCATCAGATGGCCATCAGTGTGTCATCAGATGGCCATCAGTGTGTCATCAGATGGCCATCAGTGTGTCATCAGATGGCCATTAGTGGACCATCAGCGTGTCATCAGCGGGCCATTACTGTGTCATCAGCGGGCCATCAGTGTGTCATCAGCGTGTCATCAGCGGGCCATCAGTGTGTCATCAGCGGGCCATCAGTGTATCATCAGCGGGCCATCAGCATGTCATAAGCAGGCCATCAACGTGTCATAAGCGAGCCATCAGCGTGTCATAAGCAAGCCATCAGTGGGCCAAGAGTGTCTCATCAGCAGGCCATCAGTGTGTCATCAGATGGCCATTAGTGGGCCATCAGCGTGTCATCACTGTCATCAGAGGGCCATCAGTGTGCCATCAGCGGGCCATCAGTGTGTCATCAGATGGCCATTAGAGGGCCATCAGCGTGTCATCACTGTCATCAGAGGGCCATCAGTGTGCCATCAGCGGGCCATCAGTGTGTCATCAGATGGCCATTAGAGGGCCATCAGCGTGTCATCAGCGGGACATCACTGTGTCATCAGCGGGACATCACTGTGTCATCAGAGGGCCATCAGTGTGTCATCAGCGGGCCATCAGTGCCATCAGTGGGCCATCAGTGTGTCATCAGTGGGCCATCAGTGTGTCATCAGTGGGCCATCACTGTGTCATCAGTGGGCCATTTGGCATAAATAAAGAATAAAATGACAAAGCTTCTCCTCTACTTTGCAATATTAAACGTGGATAGTACACTGATGTGAGCTACATGTATTTTTCACTGACCCATTGACTTGTATTGGCCCTTGTAACCTGTGCTGCCAGAAAAAAACAGACCTATCTCCATGTACTATGCACCGACACATGGTCAATGTAGAAACATGGACATGTGCATAGCAGCATAGTTTATGATGGATACGTGTAATATCTGTGAAAAAATGTATGCCACACGTACCGGAAACACATACATGTGAAGGAGGCCTAAGGCAGATTTTGTGTTTTTCAAGCTGAAATCACGTAGAGAACACCATACTGCGAACGTACCCAGTACATAGTTATTAAGGTTGAAGGAAGACTATAAGTCCATCTAGTTCAACCCATAGCCTAACCTAACATGCCCTAACATGTTGATCCAGAGGAAGGCAAAAAAAAAAAGATGTGGCAAAGAGTAAGCTCCACACTGGGGAAAAAATTCCTTCCCGACTCCACATACAGCAATCAGACTAGTTCCCTGGATCAACGCCCTATGAAGGAATCTAGTATATATACCCTGTAACATTATACTTTTCCAGAAATGTATCCAGTCCCCTCTTAAATTTAAGTAATGAATCACTCATTACAACATCATACGGCAGAGAGTTCCATAGTCTCACTGCTCTTACAGTTAAGAATCTGCGTCTGTTATTATGTTTAAACCTTTTTTCCTCCAAACGTAGAGGATGCCCCCTTGTCCCTGTTTCAGGTCTATGATTAAAAAGATCATCAGAAAGGTCTTTGTACTGTCCCCTCATATATTTATACATTAACCCCTATCTGACCTCGGACGGGATAGTACGTCCGAGGTCAGATCCCCTGCTTTGATGCAGGGCTCTGCGGTGAGCCCGCATCAAAGCCGGGACATGTCAGCTGTTTTGAACAGCTGACATGTGCCCGTAATAGGCGCGGGCAGAATCGCGATCTGCCCGCACCTATTAACTAGTTACATGCCGCTGTCAAACACAGACAGCGGCATTTAACTACCGCTTCCGGCCGGGCGGCCGGAAATTACGTCATCGCCGACCCCCGTCACATGATCGGGGGTCGGCGATGCGTCTCCATTGTAACCATAGAGGTCCTTGAGACCTCTATGGTTACTGATCACTGGTGGCTGTGAGCGCCACCCTGTGGTCGGCGCTCACAGCACACCTCCATTTCTGCTACATAGCAGCGATCAGCAGATCGCTGCTATGTAGCAGAGGCGATCGAGTTGTGCCTGCTTCTAGCCTCCCATAAAGGCTATTGAAGCATGGCAAAAGTAAAAAAAAAAAAAAAGTTGAAAAAAATGTTAAAAAAATAAAAAAACAAAAAACAAGTGTGGGATTGCACTTTTTTTGCAATTTCACCGCACTTGGAATTTTTTTCCCGTTTTCTAGTACACGACATGCTAAAACTAATGATGTTGTTCAAAAGTACAACTCGTCCCGCAAAAAATAAGCCCTCACATGGCCAAATTGACGGAAAAATAAAAAAGTTATGGCTCTGGGAAGGAGGGGAGTGAAAAACGAACACGGAAAAACGAAAAATCCCAAGGTCATGAAGGGGTTAAAATAAGATCACCCCTTAGTCTTCGTTTTTCCAAACTAAATAGCCCCAAGTGTAATAACCTATCTTGGTATTGCAGACCCCCCAGTCCTCTAATAACCTTGGTCGCTCTTCTCTGCACCCGTTTTAGTTCCGCTATGTCTTTCTTATACACCGGAGACCAGAACTGTGCACAGTATTCTAAGTGTGGTCGAACTAGTGACTTGTATAGAGGTAAAATTATGTTCTCATCATGAGCATCTATGCCTCTTTTAATGCATCCCATTATGTTATTTGCCTTTGTAGCAGCTGCCTGACACTGGCCACTGAATAGGAGTTTGTCATCCACCCATACACCCAGGTCTTTTTCATTGACGGTTTTGCCCAGAGTTTTAGAATTAAGCACATAATTATACATCTTATTACTTCTACCCAAGTGCATGACCTTACATTTATCCCCATTAAAGCTCATTTGCCATTTATCAGCCCAAGCTTCTAGTTTACATAAATCATCCTGTAATATAAAATTGTCCTCCCCTGTATTGATTACCCTGCAAAGTTTAGTGTCATCTGCAAATATTGAAATTCTACTCTGAATGCCCCCTACAAGGTCATTAATAAATGTTAAAACGAAGAGGGCCCAATACTGACCCCTGTGGTACCCCACTGCTAACCGCTACCCAGTCTGAGTGTGCTCCATTAATAACCACCCTTTGTTTCCTATCCTTCAGCCAGCTCTCAACCCACTTACACATATTTTCCCCTATCCCCATTATTCTCATTTTATGTATCAACCTTTTGCGTGGCACGGTATCAAAAGCTTTTGAAAAGTCCATATACACTACATCCACTGGGTTCCATTGGTCCAGTCCAGAACTTACCTCTTCATAGAAACTGATCAAATTAGTCTGACATGAACGGTCCCTAGTAAACCCGTGCTGATACTGGGTCATGAGGGTATTCCTCTTCAGATACTCCAGTATAGCGTCCCTTAGAATGCCCTCCAGGATTTTACCCACAGTAGAGGTTAAGCTTACTGGCCTATAATTTCCGAGTTCAGTTTTTGTCCCCTTTTTGAATATTGGCACCACATTTGCTATACGCCAGTCCTGTGGTACAGACCCTGTTATTATGGAGTCTTTAAAGATTAAAAATAATGGTCTATCAATGACTGTACTTAATTGCTGCAGTACTCGGGGGTGTATCCCATCCGGGCCCGGAGATTTGTCAATTTTAGTGATTTTTAGACGCCGCCGCACTTCCTGCTGGGTTAAGCAGGTGACATTTAATTGGGAATTTTTATCACTAGTCATTTTGTCTGCCATGGGATTTTGTTTTGTAAATACGGATGAAAAAAAGTCATTTAGCATATTTGTCTTTTCCTCATCCACCATTTCACCCAGACTATTTTTAAGGGGGCCAACACTATCATTTTTTAGTTTCTTACTATTTATGTAGTTAAAGAATATTTTGGGATTATTTTTACTCTCTCTGGCAATGAGTCTCTCTGTCTCAATCTTTGCTGCCTTGATTTGCTTTTTATAGAATTTATTTAATTTTCTGTATTTATTTAATGCCTCCTCACTACCTACTTCCTTTAATTCTCTAAATGCTTTCTTTTTGTCACTTATTGCGCCCCTTACAGCTCTATTTAGCCATATTGGTTTCCTCCTATTTCTAGTATGTTTATTCCCATACGGTATATACTGTGCACAGGTCCTTTCCAGGATGCTAATAAATGTCTCCCATATTCTTTGTGTATTTTTATGTCTCAGGATATCGTCCCAGTTAATTGCACCAAGATCCTCTCTCATCCGTTGGAAATTTGCCCTCCTGAAGTTTAGTGTCCTTGTAACCCCTCTACTACACATCTTATTAAAGGATACATGAAAACTTATTATTTTGTGATCACTATTCCCCAAGTGACCCCCAACCCTTATATTTGCCATGCGGCCTGGCCTGTTGGTTAATATTAGGTCTAGCAGTGCCCCCCTTCTTGTTGGGTCCTGAACCAGTTGTGAAAGGTAATTGTCTCTCATAGTTGTCAAAAACCGATTACCTTTGCTGGAAAGTAGCATCAGTGCTTGGGTACAGCTCCTCATGGATGATCCAATGGGACTTGGCATTTTATTTCTAAGCAGGCCAGAATGCCGTTCTCACTCGTGTAAATGCTGCATATGGTGTGAAGGAGAGAAAGCACAGTAATGTGCCTGAGAACATATACTTACTGCTAAGGGTACATGGACACACAACTGATCCATCACAAGCTATCTGCAACAGAAATTCAGCAGGTCTAACCATTCGTGTTGCATTGCATAGGAGGAAATGTGCTGTGAAATTAGCATGCACGATTTGACATTCTGCCCATTTCATATACTCAGCACGTGGGATGAGATTTCAGAATATCTTGTCCACATTCAGGGTACTGTCATATGCAGCAGATTGCAGATGTAAAACCCAATGCCCCAATCTATATACATAATTGCCTAAGAGTCACTTCCGTCTGTCTGTCTGTCCTTCTGTCACAGTTATTCGTTCGCTGATTGGTCTTGGCAGCTGCCTGTCATGGCTGCCACGACCAATCAGCGACGGGCACAGTCCGATTAGTCCCGCCCCTACTCCCCTGCACTCACTGCCCGGCGCCCGCTCCGTAATCCCCTCCACTCACCGTTCACACAGGGTTAATGGCAGCGGTAACGGCCCGCGGTGTAACGCACTCCGTTACCGCTGATATTAACCCTGTGTGTCCCCAACTATTTACTATTGATGCTGCCTATGCAGCATCAATAGTAAAAATAGGTCATGTTAAAAATATTAATAATAAAAAAATAAAAAAAACCTGCTATACTCACCCTCCGCCGCCTTTCCCGCTCCCCGGACCGCTCCATTGCAAGCGGTAGCTTCCGCTCCCGTCCCAGAGCTGGTGTGCGACAATGACCTGCCGTGACGTCACGGTCATGTGACTGCGACGTCATCATAGGTCCTGCTCACACCAGCGCTGGGTCGGGAGCGGAAGCTACCGATTGCAATGGAGCGGTCCGGGGAGCGTGGCGAGGAACGGGAAAGGCGGCGGATGGTAAGTATAGCAGGACTTCCAACGGGCCTTCGGAAGGTGAGTATATGTTTGTTTGTTTTTTAAGTCTCTATACTACGTGGCTCTGTGCTGGGCAATATACTACAGGACTGGGCAATATACTACGTGGCTGAGCAATATACTACGTGACTGGGCGATATACTACGTGACTGGGCAATATACTACGTGGCTCTGCTATATAGTACGTGGCTGAGCAATATACTACGTTGTTGGGCAATATACTACGTGGCTGGGCAATATACTACGTGGCTGGGCAATATACTACGTGGCTGGGCAATATACTACGTGGCTGGACAATATACTACGTGGCTCTGCTATATACTATGTGGCTGGGCAATTTACTACGTGGCTGGGCTATATACTACGTGGCTGGGCAATATACTGTGTGGCTGGGCGATATACTACGTGACTGGCCAATATACTACATTGCTGGGCAATATACTACGTGGCTGGGCAATATACCGTATATACTCGAGTATAAGCCGACCCGAGTATAAGCCGACCCCCCTAATTTTGCCACAAAAAACTGGGAAAACTTATTGACTCGAGTATAAGCCTAGGGTGGAAATGCAGCATTTACCGGTGAATTTCAAAAATAAAAATAGATCATTATTTCCCCATAGCTGTGCCATACAGTGCTCTGCACCGTTCATATTTCCCCATAGCTGTGCCATATACGGTGCTCTGCACCGTTCATTGTGCCCCATAGATGTGCCATATACGGTGCTCTGCACCGTTCACTGTGCCCCATAGACGTGCCATATACGGTGCTCTGCACCGTTCACTGTGCCCCATAGATGTGCCATATACGGTGCCCTGCACCGTTCACTGTGCCCCATAGATGTGCCATATACGGTGCTCTGCACCGTTCACTGTGCCCCATAGATGTGCCATATACGGTGCTCTGCACCGTTCACTGTGCCCCATAGATGTGCCATATACGGTGCTCTGCACCGTTCACTGTGCCCCATAGATGTGCCATATACGGTGCTCTGCACCGTTCACTGTGCCCCATAGATGTGCCATATACGGTGCTCTGCACCGTTCATTGTGCCCCATAGATGTGCCATATACGGTGCTCCGCACCGTTCACTGTGCCCCATAGATGTGCCATATACGGTGCTCCGCACCGTTCACTGTGCCCCATAGATGTGCCATATACGGTGCTCTGCACCGTTCACTGTGCCCCATAGATGTGCCATATACGGTGCTCTGCACCGTTCACTGTGCCCCATAGATGTGCCATATACGGTGCTCCGCACCGTTCATTGTGCCCCATAGATGTGCCATATACGGTGCTCCGCACCGTTCACTGTGCCCCATAGATGTGCCATATACGGTGCTCCGCACCGTTCACTGTGCCCCATAGATGTGCCATATACGGTGCTCCGCACCGTTCACTGTGCCCCATAGATGTGCCATATACGGTGCTCCGCACCGTTCACTGTGCCCCATAGATGTGCCATATACGGTGCTCCGCACCGTTCACTGTGCCCCATAGCTGTGCCACATAAGGTGCTCTGCACCGTTCATTGTGCCCCATAGATGTGCCATATACGGTGCTCCGCACCGTTCACTGTGCCCCATAGATGTGCCATATACGATGCTCCGCACCGTTCACTGTGCCCCATAGATGTGCCATATACGGTGCTCTGCACCGTTCATTGTGCCCCATAGATGTGCCATATACGGTGCTCCGCACCGTTCACTGTGCCCCATAGATGTGCCATATACGGTGCTCCGCACCGTTCACTGTGCCCCATAGCTGTGCCATATACGGTGCTCCGCACCGTTCACTGTGCCCCATAGATGTGCCATATACGGTGCCCTGCACCGTTCACTGTGCCCCATAGATGTGCCATATACGGTGCTCTGCACCGTTCACTGTGCCCCATAGATGTGCCATATACGGTGCTCTGCACCGTTCACTGTGCCCCATAGATGCTCCACATAAATCTCTGCCGCCGCCGCTGCTGCTGCTGCAATAAAAAAAACCAAAACACATACTCACCTCCCTTGATTGCAGCTCCCGGCGTCTCGTTCCGGCGCCTCCATCTTCCCGGCGTCTCTGCTCTGACTGATCAGGCAGAGGGCGCCGCGCACATTATATGCGTCATCGCGCCCTCTGCCTGAACAGTCAGAGCGCAGACGCCGGGAAGATGGAGGCGCCGGCCTGGAAGATGGAGCGACGCTCGGCGGCTGGAACGAGGACAGGTGAATATGCTATACTTACCTAGTCCTGGCGATCCTCGCGCTGTCCCTCTGCCTGGTCTTCGGTGCCGCAGCTTCTTTCTCTATCAGCGGTCACCGGCACCGCTGATTAGAGGAATGAATAGGCGGCTCCGCCCCTATGGGAGGTGGAGCCGCTTATTCATTTCTGTAATGAGCGGTCCCACGTGACTGCTGAAGAGGGGAAGAAGCTGCAGCACAGAAGACCGTGGGACGGCAGGGACAGCGCGAGGATCGCTGGGACTAGGTAAGTATACCTCAGCGCCCTCTCCCCCTCACCCGCCGACCCTGCCACCCACCTTGACTCGAGTATAAGCCGAGAGGGGCACTTTCAGCCCAAAATTTTGGGCTGAAAATCTCGGCTTATACTCGAGTATATACGGTACTACGTGGGCTGTGCAATATACTACGTAGACATGCATATTCTAGACTACCCGATGCGTTAGAATCGGGCCACCATCTAGTGTACTCATAAAGGGCTTGTCCCATTATTAAATATCAAATGATATTAGTGTTACACAATTTAAAGGGCATGTTCACAAGATCCATTCCTGATCCCTTTTATTTTTTTGCTATAACTTTCAGAAAACATGGCAAAGATCCTATGTGTGTAACATGTTTTTAGTAAATCGCAGCAAAACAAAACAGGATCATGAATTGATCATGTGAACACACCCTTATAGGGCCTGCTGCTGTTCTCTTCATTGCTTCTCAGAATGGATGGAAAGTGTGGGCGAAGCAGCCCATTACCAGCAGTTAATCAGCTGCAGAACTTGTGAGACAAAATGTCACATGTACCAGCAGACACGATGCCGACGTCGCTGGAACAGTGCCAGTCCAAGAGGAGAGTATAAGGCTATGTTCACACATTGTGTTGTTTTTGTCCGTTTTATGCTAATTTTAAGCTGCTTTTTACAGTACAAGCAAAAGCTATGAGATTTCAGAAATCTTATTTACACATTGTTTTTTTTTCTGACTGATTCGGAAAACTGCTGCATTTTTTGCAAATTGCAGCATGTCACTTCTTTCAGCGTTTTTTCACCCATAGAAACTAACAAGTGCAAAACTAAGCAAAAAAAGCAGGAATTAGGTTTTGCTGCGGTTTTTTTTTTCCAAAACCTTAAGGAAGTTGCATTATGATTTTTGGGGAGACACTAAACTTTATCAGCATGCACAAGAAACAACAAGAATGCAGCAAATACACAGCAAAACATGCTTTTTGTAAGCAGCTTCTTTACTGCCAAGAGAGCAGGTTTTGCCTGCGTAAAAATAAAGGTACCAAAAACGCAACGTGCGAACATAGCCTTAGGCAGAAAACGAACCCGCGGATTTGTTGTGTTTTTTGTGCGGCTCCGCAGCGTTATTTTTGCGTTTTTGCTGTGGTTTTCTTGCGTATTTGCTGCGTTTTTTTATCCCTGCGGTTTTCTATAATGGAATGGGTACAGAAACGCTGCAGATTCACAAAAAAGAAGTGACATGCTACTTCTTTTAAATCGCAGCGTTTCCGCAGTGGATTTTCCGCAAAGTGTGCACAGCATTTTTTTTTTTTCATTGATCTGCAGTGTTTCTGTACCTTAGAAAACCCTGCACATACCCTTAGAGCTTTATTATTTCAATGAGGCCTTGTTTCATTTAAGAATGAGATGTCTAAGTAATGAAAAAAACACTGAAATTATTCCGAATGTAAAACTGTTGATCAAAGCCGTATACTACTTGTGTGAGAAACGTTTAATTTTTTAATAAATAAGACACTAGTCAAAGTGTAAAATCAAACAAATGTGCCAAATTTGTAAGGCTCAAAGCTCCAGTAATGCTGCCATTTTATCGTCACTTCATCCCCCTCTGACTCCAAAATTAGATTTTTTATGTAGAAATATTCAGCCGCTGTGTTCTTGGGTATTCAGAATGCAGATCACAATCACAGAATAACATGGTAAAATCTGCAAGCTCCAGAGATGTGCAGTTTTATTGATTTTACTAGATAAAACTCATCTTTTGAGTCATTTGTTGGAGGCGAAGCACCCAGAGGCTCGTCTGTGCCTCAGAGGCAATGGATTGAAGTGTACACAGCAGCCCTCACTACTTCCACACGAGACACCATGAATGTGCTCAGGAGCCGCTCGTTACAGGAGCTACCTGATCTGCATTGCTGAACGCTCTTACACGAGACGAGCATACAACACTTATTATATCCAGTTTCTCGCAGATAACTAGACATGCTGTATCTGTATGTAGAGTCTATAAATAAGGAGATGTAATAACAGTGATACACAAGTACAGTGTTCCCAAGGAATGTCCTCCAGCCATGAAATACAGCCAGAAATCAGGTATTTTTAATATGTGTGACTCTCTACTTACCGTACTCCTTTTAGCTCACCAATTTATTACACGTACACACAAGTGTTACACAGTGGTGCTTAAAAGTTTGTGAACCCCTCAGAATTTTCCATGTTTCTGCATACATTTGACGTAAAACTACACTAATCCTAAGGTCGGGGGCACATGACGTATGTTGTCTCATGTGACAGAATCGGGACGAAATGCAAATGATGCTCGGCTCAAACTCTGTGATTGTGATCCGAGTGTCGGATGGGAGGATCGCAGCACTGGTGCGGAGGAGACATAGCAATTTCTCCATCTCTTCCGCAGTAATCGGACGGCACTCTGATAACATCGACAAGGTGACCCCTCTCTTTTCTCCATGTGGCCATTGTTCCCCATCAGTGTGATCAGTGTTTTTCACAGATGGATTCCTACACTTTTTAATGTTAATTACAGACAACACACAGAATGTACATGGATGCCATCCATGTGCTGTTCATGTTTTTCACAGGCCCAGAGACATGTATTTGCCCTTTTCATCCGAGACACCATAGAAAAACGAACATGTCTCACTTAGTTTTGAACGGGTACAAAGTCTGTGAAAACACACTAATGTGTGAACAACCTTTATAGACAATAATGGGTATGTGTTGTATAAAAAAAAAAAAACATGTATAGAACAAGTACGTGCAACATGGATGTGTGAACGAGGCCTAGAATTTGAATTTCACCAATCGACCATCAGGCAGATCGTGTACAAGAGGAAATACAACACTATTATTACCATTCCCAGGAGTAGTCGACCAACAGAGATTACTCCAAGAGCCAGGCGTATGATAATAATCCAAAAGGTCCCCCAAGGTAACCTTGTCGCTCTTCTCACATTAGCTAATGATAAAGCTCGTGAGTTCACTGTGTGCATGGCAGGTGTGCAAGGAAAGAGCCACTGCTCTCCAAAAAGAACATTGAGGCTCTGTGCACACGTTCAGGATTTCTTGCAGAAAATTTTTGAGAAAAACCTGAAATTTTCTGCAAGAAATCTGCTTCCTTTTTTTTGCCCGTTTTTGATGTGTTTTTTCTGGACATTTCCCAATGCATTTTATAGTGGGCAATCCGGAAAAAAAAAAACCGCAAAATTAATGAACATGCTGCGGTTTTTTTACCGCGATGCGGTTTTTTTCGTGAAAAAAAAATGTATCATGTGCACAAAACATGCGGAATTCATTCTAAATGATGGGATGCATATTGTATGCTGTTTTTGCGGTTTTATAGCGTTTTTATCGCGAAAAAAACGTGAAAAATCAGTAGCGTCTGCACACAGCCTGATGCCCTTCTGCAGTTTGGCAAAGATCATCTTGACAACCAAGAAGGCTACTGGAACAATGATTAATTGGTTAAAATAAGCAGAATTATGTTTGGAGAAAGAAAATCTGTGAACAGTAAAAAAAACAAAAAACACTCATATCTGTGAAACATGGTGGTTGTAGTGTCATGACTTGGGCCTGTTTCGCTACATTGGGGCCAGGACTGATTGTCATCACTGACGAAACAAGGTTGACGTTTATCAGCAAATTATAAAGGAAAATCTCAGGACTTCTGTCAATGAGCGGAATTTCAAGAGATTCTGGGTGATGCAGCAAGACAACACCATAAAGCACACAATGCATTCTACAGAAGAATGGTTAAACAGAAATGAAATTAAAGTTTTGCAGTGACAAAGTCAAAATCCTGACCTTAGTTCCATAGAAATGTTGTGGACTGAAATGATGGGAGCAGGTGATGCGAAAAAAATTCACCAATCAGAGTTGACGCGGTTTTGTAGGGAGGAATACATTTCCTCCAAGTCCGTGTGTGCAGGGCTAACCAACTAATGGAAACTTTTAGATGCAGTTACTGCTAGTTTTCCTCAATAAAAACATTGCAAGGTGTAATATTTTTCACTCAACGAACAATGTCACACTGATGTCTGATGGCAAAAAAATAAAAACAAACTGGAATATTTACACAATCTAAATCATCTAGGAATCTGCAACAGTATTGGCCTAATAAGCACATGACCCCATCTGAGGCCGGATTATTTATTAGATAAGCAGACGACCTATACACTGATATATTCCATTATCTACAACCGAGAACAAATATTTGCAGAAAACACAGAGAAAAGCTAGAGATATCAAATCAGCTGTGAAATCTGTAAACATTTGGAAAGAAAAAGTTCAGTGGAATTCTTTGTCTTGTGCACAATTTTGCTGAAAATCCACAGAAAATCAGGCCACATTGGACTTCCGATATTACTGTACGGCTGCAGTCACACCAGCGTATGGCATCCGATGCGACACGCAATGACCTCAAACTCCTGCTCTGCTGGGAGCGGGAGACTATGGCTAGTCTCACATCGCAAACTATTTCTTGTTACCTGCAGAGGTGTAGCAATCCCTGGTAAAAGAAGTACAGTATATAGTATACATTTTTCTTTGGGAAAGACTTGCATCATCTGCCAGGATAAGATCTAAATCTGACTTTGGCGCAAAATCTACCCAAATGCGATTGTGAAATGGACAATGTCTACAAGGAACAAAGCGGAAATATTGTGGAAACCTTCAATGCATCCGAGACGTGGGACATACAACTATCTCCACAATGGGGCCTGGTTATGCTCTGGAGCTGACCAGACGTGCTATAATCCGGTCTGTTATCCTGGGGGGAATACGCTTATTACAAGAATACATCCTAAGGAGCCAGAGGGAGCGAGGAAGTAGCGGGGCTGCAAGTGGGCACTGTGGGGGCCTGAAATTCGTCTAGGAGTGCTAACCCCGAAGCTGCCATGAACTGGGAAAACCAGTGGAGGAGAAATATTTTCACAATTACTTTATTGAATACCCATATAAACCCTCAGGGAACAGCTTTGTCTGGGAGGCCGAAACGTACGATGGGTATGCTTGCTGGGTGAGCCGAGATTTCTTGTGTTCTTGTTTTTTTGCCCTTGTTTTCCTAGTGCAAATTGACTGCACTTATTTGTACTCGCCGGCTCCTCGTTTAAAATTACTGGGACACTTCACAGAGACTTATTTTGTTATTGCCATTTTGCACAGATTTGCTGCTGCTGCTCCTGTTGTACTTGCGTAGCTCACCACCCAGGCTATTTTTTTTATTTTTGTGTCTGTTTGAGACGTGTGTTTACACCCACATAAAGCAAGAGGTTTTTTCTATTGTTTTGAACTACTAGGAAAAAAAAAAACAGAATGCGTCTTGTGGAAAAGTTCTGGAAATCCTACCAGTCATTACGTAACCCCGTATCGGGCTCTAATCATAGCCTGCAAACCGTTCTTCATGCCAGGAACTCTTGCATATTTGCTTTAGGTTTGCCAATTTTGGTGTAAAGTGCACAGATAAATCACTCCAAATACATGCACAGCCCCTAATTAGTAAAAATTAAGAAACTGCCCTGAAGGAATATACGAGTAGTAAGTCTAAACCAAAATCTGCCATCTACTGCCATGCAAATGCCTATGCACATGGACTTACCGTATATTCAGAATACAAGTAAGTTAAGGGAATGAAATCATGTTATTCCTCATGTACACAAATAAAATGTGAAAAGTCTCCCAAAAGTGTAATTACACTAATGAAAATGTACTAAAAGCAGGAAATGTGAAATTAAAAGGTCATGAGCGAGCGCTCCTTCCACCACACCTACCGAAGACGGACTTCTCTGCTGCTTTATGTAAGGGTAGGTTCACACGTGCATATAAAAAATTGTTCAATTTCATTAAGAAAAGTGGGATGATTTTGTTTTTCTTAGGCTACTTTCACACCAGCGTTTTTTTCAATACGTCGCAATGCATCCTGGCTGCAGGATGTGTTTTTGCCCCATAGACTAACATTAGCGACGCATTGACACACGTCGCAACCGTCGTGCGACGGTTGCGCTGTGTTGTGGCGGACCGCCAGGAGCAAAAAACGCTACATGTAACGTTTTTTGCTTCCGACGGTCCGCCATTTCCGACCGTGCATGCGCGGCCGGAACTCCTCCCCCACCTCCCCGCACCTCACAATGGGGCAGCAGATGCGCTGGAAAAATGCATCCGCTGCCCCCATTGTGCGGCGCATTTACTGCTAGCGTCAGTACCTCGGCCCGACGCACTGCGACGGGCCGAGTACGACGCTAGTGTGAAAGTAGCCTTACTTGTCATAAGTGTGTTTTTTTATAGCAGCAGCTATGAATCATTTACCATTTACTTTCCTATGAAACAGAATTGCAATGTATTCGTAAATATCGGATACTATACTGTGGCTCAATATGGCATCCAATTTGAGCACCCACAGACTTGAATGGGTGAACCTCATTCAATTTAAGAAACTAGTTCACCGTGCAATTTTTTTTTTTATATACAGATTCAATCACGGAAAAAAAACAAAAAAACTTATCTACAACGCCTCATTGAATAACATTGGTCCGAGTACTGGCCAAATTTTCCACAGACAGCATGAAAATACGGTCGTGTGAATGAGCCAATCCTATCTGTTAGGCTATGTGCACACGTTGCGGATTAGCCTGTGGTCTTTCTGGTGCAGATTCTGCATGTCTTGGCAGAAAACGCAGCTGCGGATTGGTCGCTTTTTTTGTGCTGATCCGCAGCATTTTTTGTGCGTTTTTGCTGCGTTTATTTTTTTTGCAGATTTGCTGCGTTTTTTACCCCTGCGGATTTCTATAATGGAAAAAAACAGAAACGCTGCAGATTCGCAAAAAAGTAGTGACATGCTACTTCTATTAAACCGCAGCGTTTCCGCAGCGGATTTTCCGCAACGTGTGCACAGCTTTTTTTTTTCCTCATTGATTTACATTGTACTGTAAATCAATTGTGGATCTGCAGCGTTTCTGCACCGCAAAAAACGCTGCGGATCCGCAGAGAATCCGCAACGTGTGCACATAGCCTAAGGGTATGTGCACACGTAGATTTGCCTGTGGAATTTTCTGCACAGATTCTGCATCTCTTGGCAGAAAACGCATGCAAAATTTTAATGCTTTTTTGATGCAGATTTTCATGCGTTTTTTTCATGCGGATTTGTATGAGTTTTGTAAGCTAAATAAAGATCTATTATAGAACACACAAAAAAAAAGAATTGTGATGTCATTTCTTGTCCAACCTCTTCATTTACATACTCCATTGAACAATAATATTTACACACAGATATAGACAGATATACAGATGGATAGATAGATATGGGATAGATGATAGATCTATAGATAGATAGATAGATAGATAGATAGATAGATAGATAGATAGATAGATAGATAGATATTACCAAGCCCGATGTTTAGTAATAAACATAATAAAATGGTACATAAAAAGTTAAAGACACACACACACACACAAAATCTGTGTTAGGCTGGGGTCACACTTGCGAGAAAGTCGCACGAGTCTCACACCTCAATATCCGGCACTCAGGACCGGAGTGTTCAGCTGCATAGAAATGCATGCAGCCGCACACTCCGGTCCCGAGTGCCAGTCTCAGTGTCAGGTATTAAGGTGTGAGACTCTTGCGAGTTTCTCACAAGTGTGATCCCGGCCTTAAACGCAGTATGTTTAATTTAAAAAAGAATTGGAAAAAAAAAAAACCCGGCGTGGGCTCCCGTGCAATTTTCTGCACCAGAGAGGGAATGCCAGCAACTGGGGGCCAATGTTTATAGCCTGGGAAGAGGTTAATACCCATGGATCTTCCCAGGCCATGAATCTCAGCCCGCAGCTGTATATTTAGCTTTTACTGGCTATTAAAATAGGAACACACACACACACACCCTCCCCGAAAAAAAAAAAGCTGTGGGGTCCCCCTATAATTAACCCCTTACCGGCATCGGACGTACTATACCGTCCGATGCCGGCTCCCCTGCTTTGATGCAGGGCTCCGCGGTGAGCCCGCACCAAAGCCGGGACATGTCAGCTGTTTTGAACAGCTGACATGTGCCCGTAATAGGCGCGGGCAGAATCGCGATCTGCCCGCACCTATTAACTAGTTAAATGCCGCTGTCAAACGCAGACAGCGGCATTTAACTACCGCTTCCGGCCGGGCGGCCGGAAATGACGTCATCGCCGACCCCCGTCACATGATCGGGGGTCGGCGATGCTTGTATATTGTAACCATAGAGGTCCTTGAGACCTCTATGGTTACTGATTGCCCGTCGCTGTGAGCGCCACCCTGTGGTCGGCGCTCACAGCACACGTGCAATTCTGCTACATAGCAGCGATCAGCAGATCGCTGCTATGTAGCAGAGGCGATCGTGCTATGCCTGCTTCTAGCCTCTCATGGAGGCTATTGAAGCATGGCAAAAGTTAAAAAAAAAAGTTTAAAAAAATGTGAAAAAAATAAAAAAAACATAAAAGTTTAAATCACCCCCCTTTCGCCCCAATCAAAATAAATCAATAAAAAAAATATCAAATCTACGCATATTTGGTATCGCCGCGCTCAGAATCGCCCGATCTATCAAATAAAAAAAAATATTGACCTGATCGCTAAACAGCGTAGCGGGAAAAAAACTCAAAACGCCAGAATTACGTTTTTTTGGTCGCCGCGACATTGCATTAAAATGCAATAACGGGCGATCAAAAGAACGTATCTGCACCGAAATGCTATCATTAAAAACGTCATCTCGGCACGCAAAAAATAAGCCCTCAACCGACCCCAGATCACGAAAAATGGAGACGCTACGAGTATCGGAAAATGGCGCAATTTTTTTTTTTTTTTAGCAAAGTTTGGAATTTTTTTTCACCACTTAGATAAAAAATAACCTAGTCATGTTTGGTGTCTATGAACTCGTAATGACCTGGAGAATCATAATGGCAGGTCATTTTTAGCATTTAGTGAACCTAGCAAAAAAGCCAAACAAAAAACCAATGTGGGATTGCACTTTTTTTGCAATTTCACCGCACTTGGAATTTTTTTCCCGTTTTCTAGTACACGACATGCTAAAACCAATGATGTCGTTCAAAAGTACAACTCGTCCCGCAAAAAATAAGCCCTCACATGGCCAAATTGACGGAAAAATAAAAAAGTTATGGCTCTGGGAAGGAGGGGAGCGAAAAACGAACACGGAAAAACGAAAAATCCCCCGGTCATGAAGGGGTTAATAGCCAGAAGAGGCTATGCAGACAGCTCTGGGCTGATATTAATAGCCTAGGAAGGGACAATGGTTATTGACCCCCCGGCTACAAACACCAGCTCACAGCCACCCCAGAAATGGCGCATACAGCATTTAGCCTCTCTCTTCCCACTGCCCTGTAGTAATAGTTGGGGGTTGATGCCATCTTTGAATTGTAAGGTGACATCAAGCCAGCTTAGTAATGGAGAGGCGTCAATAAGACGCCTATCTTACTAATCCTATCGTTGTGAAAGGGTTAATTAAAGCGAACCTATCACCCCCCTCAGGCGTTTGTAACTAAAAGATCCACCTTGTGCAGCACAAATGCTGCATTCTGACAAGGTGGCTCTTTTAGTTATGATGCCTGCACACGCTGAAATAATCACTTATAAAATGTGCCCCCTCTTACCCTGAAATGTTCCCGAAGGCGGATCTTTCCTTGCTAATCAGATGCAGCACAGCCGTCACTCCGGGCGCCGCCTCCTCAGCGTTGTTTTCAAATGAGCCGGCGCCTGCGCTCTTTTCTCATGTCTTGTGCATGCGCAGTGAGCGCTGCCTGTACTCTGTCCTCATTTGCAGTCTAGCTGACTGCGCCTGTGCGGCCTCCCTGCCTGAATAAATCAGAAGACACTGCCGATGTGACCGCTCTCCACAGGAGATCGTTGTGGAACACTCGTTATTAAATGGATTACATCGGAAAAGGGAGTATACTGTTGGTTTATTATTATTATTTTTTATATTTTTTTTTTTTTTTTTACAGGTGATCGAGTGCTTCGGGGACTAGGTGATTGGTGAGTATGTACTCTATATGTATATGTATGTCTTTATGTGTGTATGTGTTTTGTTTTTTCCACTTGAACACAATAGCTGGATGATGGGACTACTACTGTCCATCATCTGGCTAGCTGTCACTGTAGCAGGCATAGGCGGATGGGACTAGTAGTCCCATCGGACGATGCTTGCCTAGACACAGCCCTGCACACCCACAGCACCGCACGCACACACAGACCCACAAACACCAGCACACCTTCTCCGCAGTCTCCACCCACACACAGTCTCTGCCCACACATTCTTCCTCCTCCCGATCTGCAGCATTTCTCGCAGGCAACTTCGCAGCAAAACCACAAATCTTTTTTAAACCTGCGGTTTTGCTGCGGATTTGCCTGACACAATGGAAGTCAATGGGTGCAGAAACACAGGAGATCCGCAAAAAGATTTGACATGCTGCGGAAAATAAAACGCTGTAAATCCACGCATTTTTTTCCGCAGCATGTGCACAACAATTCTGAATTTCCCATTGACTAACATTGCTTGTACACTACACTGCGGATCTGATGGAATTCCGCATGTCCAGATACACTGTGGATCCACATCAAAATCCGCAACGTGTGCACATAGCCTTTGACAGATCTGCTTTAACCTGTGTTCAAGATTAGCTTCAAAACCTAAATCCTAGGTTACAGGAACTGGATGCAGCTCTGCAGTCCCAACCTGCCCCCTATGTGCCTTACAAAAATGCAATAAAAATCCACTCCAGATGACTTATGTAACCAGTGTCTGGCCCATCCCTACAGTCGCTGGCAATAGTAAAGGTCACTGTGAATGCAGATCTATGGCGAGTGCATTCTCTTCCAGCAATTTCACGTTGCACACTATAACTGCCTGTCCCACCGCTTCACCTGTAAATGAGCATTCAGCAGCCAACAAGAACCTCATGCGTCACTCCCAATGTCACCGGCAGCACTGCTGACAAGACATCCTGTAACCATCTGGAAATAACAAAAGGAATTTACTCAGTCCTAAAGCATTTACTCTCCATTTTCCACTGTACTGTTCCACAGCTCGAGCAAAATGAAGCTGCATGCAGCACATCAGCACGTTACAGATCGTACTCAGGATCTGATAAATACTGAAAACATAACAGGACTGGCCATTCTCATTGCCAATCCATCTCCCGTTACATCAAGACGCTGTCCTGTCCTTCCTCCATGCTTTTCACTGCAGCTCTGCTTGATAATTAATACTGGCAGATATCTACAATTCGATAGAGGTTCACTAGGAAGTCAGAGCATAAACCGATGGATTTCCATTGCAGCAAAGAGAAAATGATGAAATATGAACAAAGGACTTAACCGGAGAAAAAAAAAACAAGATCCACTCATAAATGATGTATCGATATAAGGGATGCGTCCCTGACTTCAGGAATTTGTGTGTTGTATAAGGTGGGGTTTGTTTGAAAAGTTTAATCTCATTTTACTGTAACAGCCAGCATTAAACCTAGGACAGTATGGCGACTTTTGGTGGCGGCAAAAATCACAATAACAACATGGTTGTCCGGTACTTTATGTTAATGACCTATCCATAGAACTACACAACTTCATCGACTATAGTGGCCACAGTAGGGTATACAAAAGAATAGACGTGAACGTGCAGTACCTGGCTGTGGCCACTATACAGATGATGGAGCTGTGTAGTTTAGCTCTGCAACTGAGCACATCCAGCTGCTCCATTAATAAGGGCACCGACTGGACGCAAACACCGCAGAGTTAACATCCGCTGCTTTTTACAAGATCAATGCAGTCTGAGATTTTACAGAATCTCATGCACAAGGTGCAGAGAACACTTTAGCAGTGCTACTTGTAAAGCTGGGGTCACACTAAACATATACAAAAATCATTCCGATTCTCACTGCCGAGTGTCGCTCGAGTATAATGAGTGTGTCGTGCGAGTACAATTCGATTTTTCACACCTAGCATACGATTTACATCTGAATGCTGGGCTCTTGCTATCTGATAAAGGACGAGTTTCCCTCCCAAAACGAAAGGTCCAGCCTTGTGCTATGAACAGGTTTAGCCAGTGGGCACGGACTGTCCCCCACACCGCTTTTTCTCCTGGAACACATTGGCTGAGTATTCTGTTACCCCTTTTCTTACTTGGCCCTGTACTCCAGCATTCAGAGGCGTATCTAGCCTTTCCTGCACCCGGGGCAAAGGATCAGTTCGGCGCCCCCCTCCCCCCCCCCCGACCACAGATTTGGACAGTATGGGGGCACAGGTCTGGACAGTATGGGCCATATTGTCCAGATTTGTGCCCCCAAATGTCCAGATTTGTGCCCCCCATACTGTCCTGATTTGTGCCACAGTGCCCCCATACTGTACTGATTTGTTGTGCCCCCTTAATGTCCTGATTCTGAAACCCATCCGCATCCATTCCCCCCGGCCCCCATATCATGATATGTTCCCTCAGTCAGAGCAGCAGTCTTTCATCCAGCTGAGCTGCCAGTGCCTGCCCCTAAAGGTACCTTCACACTCAGCAACTTACCAACGAGAATGACAATGATCCGCGACGTTGCAGCATCCTGGATAGCGATCTCGTTGTGTTTGACACGCAGCAGCGATCTGGATCCCGCTGTGATATCACTGGTCGGAGCTAGAAGTCCAGAACTTTATTTGGTCATCAGGTCGGCGTGACTCGTCATGTTTGACAGCAAAAGCAACAATGCCAGCAATGGTTTTACATGGAGCTAACAACCAGCGAGAACGATAAGTGAGTCGCCGTTACGTCACTGGATCGCTCCTGCATCATTCTGGAGTTGCTGTGTTTGACATCTCTACAGCGACCTAAACAGCGACGCTCCAGCGATCTAGTTTAGGTCGGCTCGTTGTCGATATCGCTGCAGCGTCGCTGAGTGTGACGGTACCTTTAGGTTTTGCCTTGCTTTCCTAAGCTTCACAGTCGTCAGACTCACATTCTTACAACAGTGAGTCTGACAGACACACATACCCATTTTTTCCGTTGATGCCCCTGCCCTGGCCGGCGCTGTCATTAAGACACAGTGGATCCCGAAAATATAAGGATCTGCTCCGCCAAAGACTCAGGGCCCCCCTAATACAAGGATCCGCTCTCTCTTCCAGATATACAAGACCCCCATAATATAGTCATATGCTCCACCAGAGATGCAGGGGACCACATAATACCAGGATCTATTCCTCCAGAGATTGCGGACCCCCTATAATACAAGAATCTGCTCTCCATAGATCAGGACCCTCATATACGGGTTTGCTCTTCCAGAGACCCCCCATGATGTAAGGATCTTGTCCTCCAGAAAAACAATCCCCATAATATAAGGATCTGATCCTCCAGAGACACAGGACCCCCATAATACAGGGATCTACTTCTCCGCATACACAGGACCCCTATAATACAAGGCTCTGCTTTTCCATTGTCACAGGGCCCCATAGTACCAGGATCTGATCCTCCAGAGATATAGGGACCCCCATAATACAAGAGGATCTGCTCCTCCAGTCTGACACAGACACCCCCATAGTACAAGGATCTGCTCCTCCAGAGATCAGATCACTGTAAATCTGCTCATCCAGTCCTACACACCCTCCCCCTATGCAGCAGGCAGCTTTCGGTTCGGTTATTCGGTCGGTGTCTGCAAAGTTACTAACTTAGTTCAGACTCTTCAGAGTCAGACTTCAGCTCCACCCAGTCCCCGTGGCCACGGTCTGGAGCACTTACCACTGGCACCGACGACGTCACCGTCCAGCTCTCCACCCACAAACAGCACACAGAGAGTGCGAGTGAGTGACCGGAGTCACTGACCGGCGCTGCGGCGCAACGACCGTGAGTGACGACAAATGAACTGAAGCAGCAGCGGTACGGCAGCCTGTCACACGCTCAGTGACGTCAGCCGCCGCTGGCGCTTCCCTGATGCGGAAGTGCCAGCAGCAGTCAGCGCCTCTCAGCGGTTGTCAGGGGCGCACGCAGGGACAGGACTCCTCTTGTCACTGAGTGAGTTACTAGTCACAAGGCAAGCGAACCGGGCGGGTAGTAGCGCAGCAGCACGGGGTGGATTATCTCACTGGTCTGTCTGTGGGGGCGGCAGAATGCCGCCGGCGCCGACGAGGAGCCTAGCTTTGAGACATGCAGCCGCAATGCTGCATCATCAGGTGGCCCCGCTGGCGCCCCCTGTCAGCTGCGCCCGGGGCAGATGCCCCGCCTGCCCCCCCCTGGATACGCCACTGCCAGCATTAACCCCCTAAGCCTTAAGGACAGAGCGATAGGTGGGAGCGCTGATATGACATGTGTGGTTTGGCTAATTCGGGCAGTTAATTGTGGTTTTGAATGTGTGATATTGTTGTGATATTACTGTATTAGTGCTGTAGTGTCAGCATATGTGCACATACAGCTGCTTCTCATTAAATTAGAATATCAGCAAAAAGTGAATTTATTCCAGTTCTTCAATACAAAAAGTGAAACTCATTATATTGTCATTATAAACAGAGTGATTTACTTCAAGTGTTTATTTCTGTTCATGTTGATGATTATGGCTTACAGCCAATGAAAACCCAAAAGTCATTATCTCAGTAAATTAGAATAATTAACAAAAAACACCTGCAAAAGCATTTAAAAAGGTCCCTTAAGGTACCGTCACACTAAGCGACGCTGCAGCGATACCAACAACGATCCGGATCGCTGCAGCGTCGCTGTTTGGTCGCTGGAGAGCTGTCACACAGACAGCTCTCCAGCGACCAACGATGCCGGTAACCAGGGTAAACATCGGGTTACTAAGCGCAGGGCCGCGCTTAGTAACCCAATGTTTACCCTGGTTACCAGCGTAAAAGTAAAACAAAAACAAAAAAAAAAACACTACATACTTACCTTCCGCTGTCTGTCCCTCTGCGCTCTGCTTCTCTGCCCTGTGTAAGCACAGCGGCCGGAAAGCACAGCGGTGACGTCACCGCTCTGCTTTCCGGCCGCTGTGCTTACACAGGGCAGAGAAGCAGAGCGCAGAGGGACAGACACCGGAATGTAAGTATGTAGTGTTTGTTTTTTTTTTTACTTTTACGCTGGTAACCAGGGTAAACATCGGGTTACTAAGCGCGGCCCTGCGCCTAGTAACCCGATGTTTACCCTGGTTACCAGTGAAGACATCGCTGAATCGGCGTCACACACGCCGATTCAGCGATGTCTGCAGGGAGTCCAGCGACGAAATAAAGTGCTGGACTTTCTGCAGAGACCAACGACATCACAGCAGGATTCTGATCGCTGCTGTGTGTCAAACTGAACGATATCGCTAGCCAGGACGCTGCAACGTCACGGATCGCTAGCGATATCGTTTAGTGTGACGGTACCTTTAGTCTGTTTCAGTAGGCTCCACAATCATGGGGAAGACTGCTGACTTCACAGATGTCCAGAAGGCAGTCATTGACACTCCACAAGGAGGGTAAGCCACAAAAGGTCATTGCTAAAGAAGCTGACTGTTCACAGAGTGCTGTATCCAAGCATATTAATGGAAAGATGAGTGGAAAGAAAAGTGTGGTAGAAAAAGATGCATAAGCAACCGGGATAACCGCAGCCTCCTCATGGCTGAAATACGAGATGTTTCACCTCAGCACCAAAAAAAAAGAGGGATATTCTGGAGCCTCTCAGGAGTATCTGGGCAAATGTCAAGTCATTTCTCTGGAGTAATAGGTGTTCTTCAACATCGATTACAAATATGGGATTAAGGGAACAATACGCTCCTGGGAGTTCTCCCACTGCAGTTAATCAACATCCTGGCACTGGATAACCTCCCCTACTTTATGTTTCCTTGTCCCACCAAAGTCACTCATTCTTTCCTTCAGGGTGACGTCCCCGTTAACCCTTCTTGAGCTTCCCAGTAAGTTAACTAATGCTTTGACTCCCCTGAACCCCCCCCCCAAAAAAAAAAAAATGCAATTGTCCTTTAGTACGCTCCTAGTCAATCGCTTCTGTTTCCTATACAGACACCTCTCCCAGTTTTTCACAATTCAGAAGAGTACCACACAACCCTGCAGCTACTTACTCTCCTGTACATAGCTTCAAACCGACTACACAAAGCTAAAGGCTCCTCGTGTATAGTTGGTTTGAACTACATCAGGATTCTGGAGTAGCGTCCCAGTGACCTGTTGTCAGTCTTATGAGTAAGCAAAGGCTATCTTCCTCATCATGAAACTGCCCAACCAAGGATACCGTTCTCATTGCCACAAACCTGATTTAAGATGTGTGGGCAACCACAACCTGCCTGAACTTCAAGCCCTTGGTGCACAATATATACCTGTCCACACCTGTGTACCTATCTTAGTGCGTGCAACAAAACCAGCACATACGTGGATGTGGCACTATTATCAAAAGAACCAGAAAAACATTAATACCCTTAGGAAACTAAATATTAAACTAAGGTACACTGTTTTCAGCTGCATCCTGCATCAAGTTTTAAACAAAACCATGTTATCCGTGCAAACTTCAAGGTCTAAGCACACAGTATAACACGACACTCCATTGTACAAAAGTACCAGCAAATAAACATCATTTACTTCACAAGGGGTCCGATAGAAAACAACCAGCACACTAACAAATCCTGTTATCATTCACATTGAACCTCAGATAAAAGCTTTCTGCCTCCTGTCTGAACCTCACTGGTCTAACAATACATTTAAATTGTAAAAGAGCAAACCTTGTAAATAGAAGGAAAATAAAAGCTAACAAAACAACCATATACCGTATTTTTGGACTATAAGACACTTTATCCCTCCTAAATTTTGGGGGAAAATGTGGGTGCGTCTATAGTCGGAATGTACTTACAATTAGTGTGGTGGCAGCAGGAGGCGGGCGATTTTTAAAGTGGTCCGACGCTTAAGGGCGATCATCTCACTCCCATCCCAGGCTGGTGTGGCAGGTTCGACGGTGTTCGGTGGTGCAACGCTCCGGCAACATTTTGTGAAAGCCCAGAGCCCCTGCATTTCCATTGCCTCGATGCTGTGGTCTCCAGGAAAATGGCCACCTCTGGCAGCACATACACAGATTGAGATCTCGGTGCAGAGTTCTCAATCTGCGCATTCGCCGCCTACAGCGGCCATTTTCCCGGAGGCCACAGCATCTAGGCAATGGAAATGTGGGGGGATCTGGGCTTTCACAAAATGTCGCTGGAGCCCCCGCACCACCGAACCTGCAGCATCAGCCTGGGATGGGATTTCCTGGAGACCACTGCATCCCATCAATAGATGTGTGGGGGTTCTGGGTTTTCACAAAATGTCGGCAGAGCCCCCGCACCACCAAGCACCTCTGAACCTGCCACACCAGTCTGGGTCATATCAGTGCCGGACCACCAAACACCCCTTGTGACCCCACTCTACCAGCACTGCCGATCTCCCCCAGGGTAAGCTGAATTCGGACTGTAAGACGGACCCCCATTTGATGCATTATTTTGTTCCCCATTTTCTTTCTGAAAATTTGGTGTGCGTCTTATGGTCCGGGGCATCTTATAGTCCGAAAAATACGGTACATGAAGGAACGCTAGAGGTCTGTTAGACTACACTCCAATGAAGGAGTAGAACCATCTCAAGGAGGATCACAAGGAAATGGACAGCATGCGACTTAAATAAGAGTGTCTGAGCAAAGGGTCTGAATATTTATGACCATGTGATATTTCAGTTTTTCTATTTTATTAAATTTGCTATAATTTCTACATTTCTGTTTTTTTTCAGTCAAGATGGGGTGCAAAGTGTACATCAATGTGAAAAAAAGAACGTTTTTGAATTTACCAAATGGCTGCAATGAAACAAAGAGTGAAAAATTTATAGGGGTCTGAATACTTTCCGTACCCTCTGTATTTATGTCACTGACATCTATATATCTATGTATTCTATGTGTAGATATCTATTTTATTCTAACCTGTCAGTGTGATTTTACTGTACGAGGCACATGAATTGCCGGCTTTTCAAAGGACATTGGTGGGTAACAATTGAAAAGCATTCACATTGTCCGAGTGCTGTGCGATTTTTTTCTCGCTTGCATTGGCGAGTCTCGACTAAGTCTCGGTGCCAATTGCAACATGCTGCGATTTTACATGCATGTCAAATACAGTAAACGGTGCAGCTAAAAAAGGCGCAGCAAAAGAGACTGGATTTGCAGAAGCACCATGTGCAGTAACGGCCACCCATGGCTGCTACGAGTGGCTTCACCCTATAAGAATAAACTACACGACTGTTTTGCCATTTACAAAACAGAAAATGTATTAATCTCCTGAAGCCATTTAGTCAGATTTTTTTTCCTCAGTGCCTAAACTTTTTAAGAACATGAGGACACAAATCATCAATATGACTAACCTCCCAGATGTGCTTAAAATCATTACACTGTGTGAGGCATACACAGCACACAGCACCCCGGATAGAAGGGCTTCACATTTCTTACAGCTGTAAACCTGTTGTAGAGTGACATATACACATTGGACGGAGGACTTGCTACCTAGAAATAAACGGTATGGCTCTTACCCTAAATACATCATCCATACCTGTCTAGTAGAAACCCGCCATAGAAGTTCTATGTAAATTACCTGCCTGTGTGCTGGGTAATGTCAAAGCACTTCCAACTCTCCAGCCTTCACACCCGAGTTTGATTGACAGGTCGGTCTAGTGCACTGACAGACCACTGTGATATTGGCAGACGGCGGCATACGACAGATGCTGGACTGACATGTCAATCAAACACACAGTAACCAGGCAGAGACAAAGAGATGAGAGCAGATCTGAAAGTATTGTAACAAGACCAAAGCACCTGCAGGTAATTTGCATTGTGTCGTGATCCTTATCCAAGTTACACAGCCTTCTCACTCTTCCCCAACAGAGCCTATAAAGACATCATTTTAGTTTTAGGTACAAATTCCTCCTGACAATTTCCCTTTAAAGGAAAGCTCTCCACAGGATTTCACATATAAAACAATTTATATGCAGAAGTAGCTCTTTGGAAGACAAGGCCAGCAATACCTTTACATGGTCAGTCTATTACTGAGAAATCAGCCTTTAGATCAATATTAAATGAAGTTGGAGAGCCATTTGTAGATGTGAAGCCTCTGTCACTCCAACTCTATTCTCTGCCCAGTGCCTGCTCTTCCTGCTTCACTGACCGTCCCTTTGCCTGAAGTTAGACAGTGAAGAGGCTGTCAATCAAACAAAAGGCAGCACTGGGTGTGGAATGGGGCTGGAGTGACAGAGGCTTCAGATCTACAGTAGCTCTTCAGCCTCAGCTTTCCATATCAAGTCAAAACACTCATTTCTCAGCAATAGGGGAAGGAACTGGCCATGTAAACATATAGCTGAAGTTGTCTGTGAAAGAGCTGCATGCACATATAAGGGGGGGGGGGGGGGGGGGGAGAATCCTGCTGACGGATTCCCTTAAGGTAGGTTTGATTCAATTTGTTAAAATGTACAATGTTTTCTAGCACTTACATTCTCCATATATCACCCTTGACACATTTTATAGTTGTATTATAGTATCAGCAGTGTCATTTATTGTATAATAAAGTGTTATACAATTCCCCAGTACTTCTCTATCTATTCATCCCAGACTCTAAAATTTGATCTTGTAGTTATTCAATGGGACTCTTCACTGTTCACTTCTAGTGGGGAAAAAAATCTATCCTGAGCATGTGATGGACACACAAGTGCCTGATAATGTCAAACCCTCCTGAGTGTAAGGGGGTGACCAGGCTGCAGCTGAAAATCGCAGCGGTGGATTTTTTTATTGTTTAACAAGCAATCATTTGATTTGCAGAAACCTCTGTTCCCCTACAAGGACACCTAATTGTTTAATGAGCTACTGCAAAATCATTGCGACCACTCCATCGAGCCTTACCCTAACAAGAGTTAAGGTACCGTCACATTTAGTGACGCTGCAGCGATATAGACAACGAGCCGATCGCTGCAGCGTCGCTGTTTAGGTCGCTAGGAGACGACAAACACCGGCAACAGCAGAACGATGCAGAAGCGATCCAGTGACGTACTTATCGTTCTCGCTGGTTGTTAGCTCCATGGAAAACCATTGCAGGCATCTTTGCTTTTGCTGTCAAACATGACGAATCATGCCGACCTGACGAACAAATAAAGTTCCGGACTTTCAGAGACAACCAGCGATGTCACAGCAGGATCCTGATCGCTGCTGCGTGTCAAACACAACGAGATCGCTATCCAGGACGCTGCAACGTCACGGATCCCTGTCATTCTCGTTGGTAAGTTGCTTAATGTGACGGTACCTTTAGAACAAGCCATATACCCATGTATCCAACATTTGGCTTTTTTTTATCCTCTGGGAGTAAACAATGAAGATAAGGCTTTGTTCACATTAAGAGCCTTTGTTTTATGTATACATTCGAGGTGAAGATGGGAATATTACTGAATACTTGCCCCATGGAGGCCAAAAAGGTCACTCTTCTGATCTGCCAGGTGGATGGAGCACTGTGGATACACTTGGTTGTTCAGATGAAGAGGAAAGCTGCAGAACATTCTACAACAAAATCTGCAGCAAAGTCACAACATGTGAACTTACCCTAAGGAACAAAATGCACTGTGGATTTAGCTAGAAATGCTTGGCAAAGTCTGAGAACAATGAGGGTATGTGCACACAATGCGGATTTTGCTGCAGATCCGCAGCAGTTTCCCATGAGTTTACAGTACAATGTAAACCTATGGGAAACAAAAAACGCTGTGCCCATGCTGCGGAAACGCAGCATTTTAATTTCCGCAGCATGTCAATTCTTTGTGCGGAATCCGCAGCGTTTTTACATCTGCTCCAATAGAAAACTGCAGATGTAAATCCGCAGCGGAATCCGCAATAGAAAACGTGATAAATCCGCAGGAAAAACTGCAGAGGAGCTCTATACGTGTGCACATACCCTAAAGCTATGTTCACACGCTGCATTTCTGCTTTTTTTCTGCAGACAAAACCTGCTCTCTTGGCAGTTAGGCTATGTGCACAGGTTGCGGATCCGCAGCAGTTATTCATGCGTTGTACAGTACCATGTAAACCTATGAAAAACCAATTACACAGTGCACATGCTGCAAAAATACTGCGCGGAAACGCTGAGGTTTACTTTTCACAGCATGTCAATTTTTTGTGCAGATTCCGAAGCATTTTACACCTGCTCCATAATTCGAATCTGCAGGTGTAAAAACACAGGTGAAATCCGCACAAAAAAACACGGTAAATCCGCAGGTAAAAAGCAGGGCGTTTTACCTTCAGAATTTTCAGAATCTGTGCGGAAAAATCCGCACACAAATCCGCAACGTGTGCACATTCCCTAAAGAAGCTGCTTACAAAATGCAGGTTTTGTTCTTTTTTGTGCTGCGTATTTGCTGCATTTTTTGCATCTTGTGGATGCTGATAACAGTTTGCCCTCCACCTCCCAAAAAAAATGCAACTTCCTTAGGTTTTGTCACCAATAATGCAGCAAACCCTGATACCTGCGTTTGTTGCTGCATTTTTTACATTCCCTCATTGCTTTCTGTGGGTGACATGCTGCAGTTTGCAAACACAGCAGTTTTTCAATTCAGTCAGGAAAATACCAATGTGTGTGCGAGAGATTTCTGAAATCTCATAGTTTTGATGGTACGGCATAACGCAGCATAAAATGTGCATTAAAAAAGTAGTAAAAACACAACGTGTGAACATAGCCTTAGCTGAAAAATCCACATCCCAGAGGTTGGTGTGGATGTCACGGATTTCACACTATACATATGCACTACATACATGCTAGCCACCTTAGGGAGAGACCCAAGTTGGGCTAAATGTAGCGGGACGAAAGAGACCGAAAAGCCCTCTACTTAAAGGAAATACATAGTGGATGCTTTCCTGAAACGGAAAGTACTTGCAAGCAGCATAATACAAAGAATAGCAGGTTTACCCAGAATCCTTTGCAGTAGGCGGAGCTATGCAAATCATCTCTTTCCACCCCTGTCCAATCCACAGCGCTTGGAACCGCCAATCGTGCAATGCTGCGGATTAGTTTCTAAATTTACACAGCCAACCAATTCCTACCTGTGGACACGTGTTTCGGGCTTTAGGCCCTCATCAGCACAGGGCTGGAATTGGTTGGCTGTATGGAGTGGGGCTCGGTGAGCAAGCGATACATACATGCTAGCCACCTTAGGGAGAGACCCAAGTTGGGTTAAATGTAGCAGGACGAAAGAGACCGAAAAGCCCTCGTTGGCTGTGTAAATTTAGAAACTAATCCGCAGCATTGCACGATTGGCGGTTCCAAGCGCTGTGGATTAGACAGGGGTGGAAAGAGATGATTTGCATAGCTCCGCCTACTGCAAAGGATTCTGGGTAAACCTGCTATTCTTTGTATTATGCTGCTTGCAAGTACTTTCCGTTTCAGGAAAGCATCCACTATGTATTTCCTTTAAGTAGAGGGCTTTTCGGTCTCTTTCGTCCCGCTACATTTAGCCCAACTTGGGTCTCTCCCTAAGGTGGCTAGCATGTATGTATCGCTTGCTCACCGAGCCCCACTCCATACAGCCAACCAATTCCAGCCCTGTGCTGATGAGGGCCTAAAGCCCGAAACACGTGTCCACAGGTAGGAATTGGTTGGCTGTGTAAATTTAGAAACTAATCCGCAGCATTGCACGATTGGCGGTTCCAAGCGCTGTGGATTAGACAGGGGTGGAAAGAGATGATTTGCATAGCTCCGCCTACTGCAAAGGATTCTGGGTAAACCTGCTATTCTTTGTATTATGCTGCTTGCAAGAACTTTCCGTTTCAGGAAAGCATCCACTATATACATATGCAGAAATTTACATGATGCAGATCAAACCTACACCGTAAGTCAATTTACATGTGTGTTCAGCTTCAGGGCTTTTATGAAGTGCATGGGTGAGATATGTTAAAATCTCACTGTTAAACTATGGATTTTCCTGGACATTTCCAGTGTATCCACAGTGTGAACAACCCCTTAAAGGGAACCTGTCATCCCCAAAATCGATGGTGAGGTAAGCTCACCGTCATCAGGGGCTTATCTACAGCATTCTGTAATGCTGTAGATAAGCCGCCGATGTTACCTGAAAGAGGAGAAAAAGAGGTTAGATTATACTCACCCAGGGGCGGTCCCGCTGTGGTTCGGGTCCAGTCTGGGGCCTCCCATCTTCATTCCATGATGTCCTCTTCTGGTCTTCACGCTGCGGCTGCAGCGCAGGCGTACTTTATCTGCCCTGTTGAGGGCAGAGGAAAGTACTGCAGTGCGCAGGTGCTGGGCCTCTCTGACCTGTCCCGGCGCCTGCGCACTGCAGTACTTTCCTCTGCCCTCAACATGGCAGACAGTACGCCTGCGCTGCAGCCGTCGCGTGAAGACCAGAAAAGGACGTCATGGAATGAAGATGGGAGGCCCCGGATCGGACCTGAGACGCCCATCGGACCGGACCGCAGCGGGGACCGCCCTGAGTGAGTATATTCTAACGTCTTTTTCTCCTCTTTCAGGTAACATCGGGGGCTTATCTACAGCATTATAGAATGCTGTACATAAGCCCCTGATGACGGTGAGCTGACCTCACCATCGATTTTGGGGGTGACAGGTTCCCTTTAAGGAAACATTGGGGAAGTGGGAAGGGGGAGGGAGAATTTGTCAGTCTCACTTCACCAATTTTCTAGTATTACAGAATTGGAAAATGTATTACAAAATGTTGCCCTTTTGCACAACATTGGTGATTTTTAGTTCTAAGTAATTAGTAAAGGAACATGGCCAATTGCAGCACAGCAAATTTACTTCAATAAATTCCACAGACTGAAATCTACGCCAGCTCAGAGCGGGGGCAGATTTACACAGCCAACAGTGGCACCACATTATTTTGGGGTACGTCTTAAAATTTTGCACATTTTAAAGTCTTCCCTAAATTGAAAATTATTCTCTGTTCATAAGACGGGGGGAAATTTACTGATGGCTGGGGCTTTTCCACAAATAACATTTAGCATCTTTCTGCAGAGCCTCATGTGAATGAAGCAGCAGACAAGCTTGGTCTATGTAACGACTGGAAATATCTGCACTCTGTCCTCTGCCTTCTCCAGGAGTCCCATGGACAATGAATGAAGAGGGGCAATGCTCAACCTACTGTCCATTTCCATGGGGGTCTGCAGACCTCCGTTTTGGGGATCACTAAGACCGAGGAGTTGGATTAACCAGAATCAGTAAGTTATCTACAATCCCACAGAGGGGTAAACGTAAGAGGTTTTCCTGAAACTAAAATATATTCCCTGATATGTCTCGAGTCTAATTTATGGAAAGCAAGTCATGGTAAATGTTATTGTTAGTCTAATCTGGGATTTATAGGTTTTATGTCACTGCTCTGCAATTTTAGAGAATTCTGAAACTCAGTCTAACAATAACTTAAAAGGGTTGTCCCCTATATTAAAGTGGCTATAATAACACAAAAAATATATATATTTACTTATGTCGGTGCTGTCTCCCGGCGGTCACCCAACATTGTCCTGTAGTGGAATACCCCTTTTTCACCCACCGATTAGAACGCTTTCACAAACCTAGAGCTATGTCAGTACTGGGAAAAAAATCATATTAATATCACAGCACTCGTAAGATAAGTGGCCGCCATGGCCTCACAGATCCAGCTGCACTACGCAGGTTGTCATTTCCAGCTCACGTAGACAAACACACCGGGGACGGCTATCGTACAACTCACCAGAAATGGATCGGCATTCACTGACAAAGCCATAGTCCTTTGTAAGAGCTGGCCACGTTTAACACACAAGCATGTTTCTAAGCATAAATCTTCGGGGGAAAAAATGTGTGCAATGTTTCACCAGCATCATAATTAATATGAGTAAGTGGCAAAAGTTGTGAAGCAAGCGACAACCCCATTGACTCCGAGGATTACAACTACCGCATTATGTGAGTGGTGAGGCTCAGGGCACGGGGTATAGGAGTTAGCAACACCACAGTGGGCACAGAAATGTGCAATCAAGAGGTTCTGCAGTCCATCTCCCTATAGGGCACACATGGTCCTAAAGTTCATTTCCAGTCAAACACTGTCAAGGACTCCTGACAACTTAGTGCACCCATATACGGCCCTTGATATGATGGAAAGCACCACTTTCTCCGTGACCTTGAGCTGATGGTGACCCGCTTTTGGCTCAGCGGAGCAGCAATACTACTGCCAGTTCTGCAGAATAAGTGGTTATTACAGCCAGCGCCCAGCCATAGCACCCCGATACATGGTGTCGGACCTCGCCATGTACCATACATGGCTGCCAAAGTTATCCTTAGATTTCCATGTGAGAAAAAAGCCAGTGTAAGGATATACTGAGCAGCGCTTCCCTGCTGTCAGAGGAGGCACATAACGGGGGACAACAAGGTCGGAATTATTCCACATCCAGGAACTTTACAGGAGGATAGAAACAATTAACAGTCCGCAGTTCTACTAATGAAGTCCCCAGCTACACAGATACAGGACCCAGCTACACAGATAAAGGACCCAGCTACACAGATAAAGGACCCAGCTACACAGATACAGGACCCAGCATCTACACAGATACAGGACCCAGCTACACAGATACAGGACCCAGCTACACAGATACAGGACCCAGCTACACAGATACAGGACCCAGCTACACAGATACAGGACCCAGCTACACAGATACAGGACCCAGCTACACAGATACAGGACCCAGCATCTACACAGATACAGGACCCAGCATCTACACAGATACAGGACCCAGCATCTACACAGATACAGGACCCAGCATCTACACAGATACAGGACCCAGCATCTACACAGATACAGGACCCAGCATCTACACAGATACAGGACCCAGCATCTACACAGATACAGGACCCAGCATCTACACAGATACAGGACCCAGCATCTACACAGATACAGGACCCAGCATCTACACAGATACAGGACCCAGCATCTACACAGATACAGGACCCAGCATCTACACAGATACAGGACCCAGCATCTACACAGATACAGGACCCAGCATCTACACAGATACAGGACCCAGCATCTACACAGATACAGGACCCAGCATCTACACAGATACAGGACCCAGCATCTACACAGATACAGGACCCAGCATCTACACAGATACAGGACCCAGCATCTACACAGATACAGGACCCAGCTACACAGATACAGGACCCAGCTACACAGATAAAGGACCCAGCATCTACACAGATACAGGACCCAGCTACACAGATACAGGACCCAGCTACACAGATAAAGGACCCAGCATCTACACAGATACAGGACCCAGCTACACAGATACAGGACCCAGCATCTACACAGATACAGGACCCAGCATCTACACAGATACAGGACCCAGCTACACAGATACAGGACCCAGCTACACAGATACAGGACCCAGCATCTACACAGATACAGGACCCAGCATCTACACAGATACAGGACCCAGCTACACAGATACAGGACCCAGCTACACAGATACAGGACCCAGCTATACAGTACAGGACCCAGCTACACAGATACAGGACCCAGCTACACAGATACAGGACCCAGCTACACAGATACAGGACCCAGCATCTACACAGATACAGGACCCAGCATCTAAACAGATACAGGACCCAGCATCTACACAGATACAGGACCCAGCATCTACACAGATACAGGACCCAGCTACACAGTACAGGACCCAGCTACACAGATAAAGGACCCAGCATCTACACAATCCGCACAGTACGGCAGCAGGGAGGTCATCGGGGGCTACATGGCGCCCCTCGGGGGCACATCACCTCCATTCCACTGTCACATCCAAGGAAAGTGGGAAACCTGGCGAAGATGAAGGGATTCTAGCAACAGCAAGGACAAAATGCCAGAAACAAAAACTTCCCCAAGGCATCAACTTCCTTTCCCTTCCCCCATAGATACCCGTCCTCCCTGGTCGGGGCTGTAGGACTGAAGAGTAGGGCTGTAGAAAGGGTCTCTATCTTGGAGATACATGGAGCATAGCCATTGTGGGGGCTCTCATCAGTGAGTGCCCGGGGAGCCAGTGCCTGTAGCTGGGAGCCACACAGGACATGGCAGCCGGGGCACTGGGCGCCAGAAGGCTACACACACTCTGACCCGACCATGGCCACCACACAGACACAGCACCCAGCTGAGGAGACTCACCTCACTCACGGCCACCTCGCAGTCCTCCCCATAGGTGAGCTCCAGTCCGGCGCTCATGGCTGCAGCCAGACTTCCTGCCTCTATGGCAGCGCACACATGGGAGAGCAGCAGGACGAGCCGCGCACATCCCCCGCTCCAGCCCCGCACAACTTCTGCCGCCGGCCGCACACATGAGCCCGCACTCAGCACACAGCGGCCGGCTCCATGCACCGTGAGGAGCGGGCACCGCCACAGGGAAACTTTCACATAGCGGTGTGAGGAGAAGCGGCCGTCTGCTGCCCGCGGCACCGTGTAACGAGGGGCGGTGCTGGGACACGGGAGGAGGGGGCTGCACACACTGTCAGGTCCTCCGCCAAATCCTGGCCACTGACTCCACCGTCACACATGGTTGTAGTAACTCCCAGCATCATCTATATACGCCATCATCATCAACATCATCTCTATGTACTCCCATCATCATCATCTCCTCTATATACTCCCATCATCATCATCATCTCTATGTACTCCCATCATCATCATCTCTATATACTCCCATCATCATCATCTCTATGTACTCTCATCATCATCATCTCTATATACTCCCATCATCATCATCGCTATGTACTCCCATCATCATCATCATCTCTATATACTCCCATCATCATCATCATCATCTCTATATACTCCCATCATCATCATCATCTCTATGTACTCCCATCATCATCATCATCTCTATATACTCCCATCATCATCATCTCTATGTACTCTCATCATCATCATCTCTATATACTCCCATCATCATCATCGCTATGTACTCCCATCATCATCATCATCTCTATATACTCCCATCATCATCATCATCATCTCTATGTACTCCCATCATCATCATCATCTCTATATACTCCCATCATCATCATCGCTATGTACTCCCATCATCATCATCATCTCTATATACTCCCATCATCATCATCATCATCTCTATATACTCCCATCATCATCATCATCTCTATATACTCCCATCATCATCATCATCTCTATATACTCCCATCATCATCATCGCTATGTACTCCCATCATCATCATCATCTCTATATACTCCCATCATCATCATCGCTATGTACTCCCATCATCATCATCATCTCTATGTACTCCCATCATCATCATCATCTCTATATACTCCCATCATCATCATCGCTATATACTCCCATCATCAACATCATCTCTATATACTCCCATCATCATCTCTATGTACTCCCATCATCATCATCTCTATATACTCCCATCATCATCATCTCCTCTATATACTCCCATCATCATCATCTCCTCTATATACTCCCATCATCATCATCATCTCTATATACTCCCATCATCATCATCGCTATATACTCCCATCATCAACATCATCTCTATATACTCCCATCATCATCTCTATGTACTCCCATCATCATCATCATCTCTATATACTCCCATCATCATCATCATCTCTACGTACTCCCATCGTCATCATCTCCTCTACATACTCCCATCATCATCATCTCTATATACTCCCATCATCTCCTCTATATACTCCCATCATTATCATCTCTATATACTTCCATCATCATCATCATCATCATCTCTATATACTCCCATCATCTCTAAGTACTCCCATCATCATCATCTCTATATACTCCCATCATCATCTCTATATTCTCATCATTATCATCATCTCTATATACTCCCATCATCATCTCTATATACTCCCATCATCTATATACTGGCATCATCATCAAATCTATCATTATCATCTCTATCATTATCATCATCTATATACTGCCATCATCTCTATGTACTCCCATCATTATCATCATCATCTCTATATACTCCCATAATCTACTATATAATTGTCTAAGGGTCACTTCCGTCTTTCTGTCTGTCTGTCACGGATATTCATTGGTCGCAGCCTCTGTCATGGAAATCCAAGTCGCTGATTGGTCATGGCAAAATGCCCACGACCATTGCCACGACCAATCAGCGACGGGCGCAACATGCCGCTCCTTCCTCCCCGCAGTCAGTGCCCGCTCCATACTCCCCCCCCAGTTAGCGCTCACACAGGGTTAATGGCAGCGCTAATGGACCGCGTTATGCCGCGGTGTAACACACTCCATTAACGCTGCTATTAACCCTGTGTGACCAACTTTTTTTTTACTATTGATGCTGCCTTTGCAGCATCAATAGTAAAAAGATCTAATGTTAAAAATAAAATTAATGCATGCATTGCAATCTCGCGAGATGATGACGTAGCGGTCTCGCAATGCACTCTTGAGACCGGAGCACGGAAGGGGAGTATATAACTATTTTTTATTTTAAGTCTTTTTTTTTTTTTTTAACAGGGATATGATGCCCACATTGCTATATACTACGCGGGCTGTGCAATATACTACGTGACTGGGCAATATACTGTACTACGCGGGCTGGGTAATATACGTGACTGGGCAATATACTACGTGACTGGGCAATATACTACGTGACTGGGCAATATACTACGTGGCTGGGGAATATACTACGTGAACCAGCATATTCTAGAATACCCGATGCATTAGAATCAGGCCACCATCTAGTCATCTCTATATACTCCCATCATCATCATCTCTATATACTCCCATCATTATCATCACCTCTATATACTCCCATCATCATCGTCATCTCTATATACTCCCATCATCATCTCTATATACTCCCATCATCATCATCTCTATATGCTCCTATCATCTATATACTGCCATCATCATCAAATCTATCATTATCATCTCTATCATCATCATCTATATACTGCCATCATCTCTATGTACTCCCATCATTATCATCATCTCTATATACTCTCATCATCATCATCATCTCTATATACTCCCACCATTATCATCATCTCTATGTACTCCCATCATTACCATCATCTCTATGTACTCCCATCATTATCATCTCTATCATCATCATCTCTATATACACCCATCATTATCTTTATATACACCCATCATCATCTCTATATACTGCCATCATCAAATCTATCATCATCTCTACATACTCTCATCATCATCATCTCTATCATCATCATCTCTCTCATCATCATCATCTCTATATACATCCATCATTATCTTTATATACACCCATCATTATCATCTCTATATACTGCCATCATCAAATCTATCATCATTTCTACATACTCTCATCATCATCATCATCTCTATCATCATCATCATCATCTCTATCATCATCATCATCTCTATCATCATCATCATCTCTATCATCATCATCATCTCTATCATCTCTATCATCATCATCATCATCATCTCTATCATCATCATCTCTATCATCATTATCTCTATCATCATCATCTCTATCATCATCATCTCTATCATCATCATCATCATCTCTATCATCATCATCTCTATCATCATCATCTCTATCATCATCATCTCTATCATCATCATCTCTATCATCATCATCTCTATCATCATCATCTCTATCATCATCATCTCTATCATCATCATCTCTATCATCATCATCTCTATCATCATCATCTCTATCATCATCATCTCTATCATCATCATCTCTATTATCATCTCTATCATCATCTCTATCATCATCATCTCTATCATCATCATCTCTATCATCATCATCATCTCTATCATCATCTATCATCATCTCTATCATCATCACTATCATCATCTCTATCATCATCATCATCATCTCTATCATCATCAATCATCTCTATCATCATCTCTATCATCATCATCATCTCTATCATCATCATCTCTATCATCATCATCATCTCTATCCTCATCATCATCTCTATCCTCATCATCATCTCTATCCTCATCAACTCTATCCTCATCATCTCTATCCTCATCATCTCTATCCTCATCATCTCTATCCTCATCATCTCTATCCTCATCATCTCTATCCTCATCATCTCTATCCTCATCATCTCTATCCTCATCATCTCTATCCTCATCATCTCTATCCTCATCATCTCTATCCTCATCATCTCTATCATCATCATCATCTCTATCATCATCATCATCTCTATCATCATCATCATCTCTATCATCATCTCTATCATCATCAACTCTATCATCATCATCAATCATCTCTATCATCATCTCTATCATCATCATCATCTCTATCATCATCATCATCTCTATCATCATCATCTCTATCATCATCATCTCTATCTATATACTCCCATTATCATCTATATGCTCCCATCATCACCTCTATATACTGCCATCATCAAATCCATCATCATTTCAACATACTCATCATCATTTCTACGTACTCTCATCTTTATCATCATCTCTATATACTGCCATCATCATCAAATCTATCATCTCTACATACTCTCATTATCCATATACCCCCATCATCATCATCTCTATATACTCCCATCATCATCACCTCTATATACTGCCATCATCAAATCTCCCATCATCATCTATCATCATCATCATATCATCTCTCTCATCATCATCTCTCTCATCATCATCATCATCTACATACTCCCATCATATATCATCATCATCATCATCATCATCTATCATCATCATTTCCATGATGTACAGTATGTAAGTACCTGGATAAGAATGAAGTGATTAAACAGTCAGCATGGGTTTGTAACTAATAAGTCGTGTCACACTAACTTAATTTCCTTCTATGACAGAATCACTGACTGGGCGGATCAGGGAAATGCTGTAGATATAGTATATCTTGACTTTAGCAAAGCATTTGACTAAGTATCTCACACCATCCTTATTGAAAAAATGACTAGGTATGGAATAGACCAGGCAACTGTTAGGTGGATTCATAACTGGCTTAGTGATCGAACCCAAAGAGCGGTTGTAAATGGCTGCACATTCAGTTGGAAGAATGTCTCAATTGGGGTACCACAGTGCTCTGTCCTGGGCCCTGTATTGTTCAACATCTTTATCAATGATTTAGATGAAGTAATTGAGGGTAAACTGATTAAATTTGCTGATGACACAAAGCTAGGAGGAATAGCTAACACTAGAGAAGAGAGGATTCAAGAAGATATAAATAAACTGGAGCAGTGGACAGCAACTAACAGAATGGTTTTTAACAAGGAAAAATGAAAAGTACTACATCTGGGCAATAAAAAAGAAAGAAGCATATACAGAATGGGAGGAATAGGGCTAAGCAACCACACATGTGAAAAAGACTTGGGTATACTAATAGATCACAGACTGAACATGAGTCAACAGTGTGATGCAGCAGCAAAAAAAGGCAAATGCAATTCTGGGTTGTATTAACAGAAGCATACAGTCTAAAACACTTGAAGTCATTATTGCCCTCTACTCTTCTTTGGTAAGACCTCATCTGAAATACTGTGTCCAATTTTGGGCACCACATTTAAAAAAAAAAAAAGACAACAAACTGCAGCAAGTCCAGAGAAGAGCGACCAGAATGGTGGCTGGTCTGCACACCATGTCCGATGAGGAATGGTGGCAGGATTTGGGAATGTTTAGCTTGCAAAAATGACTGAGAGGAGACTTAATAGCAGTCTACAAATATCTCAAGGGCTGTCACATTGTAGAAGGATCATCTTTATTCTCATTTGCAAAAGGAAAGACTACAAGCAATGGGATGAAACTGAATGGGAGGAGACACAGATTAGATATAAGAAAAAACTTTGACAGGGTGATCAATGAGTGGAACAGGCTGCCAAGAGAGGTGGCGAGTTTTCCTTCAATGGAAGTCTTCAATCTCTATCATCAGCATCTCCATCATCAGCATCTCCATCATCAGCATCTCCATCATCAGCATCTCCATCATCAGCATCTCCATCATCAGCATCTCCATCATCAGCATCTCCATCATCAGCATCTCCATCATCTATATAATCCCATCATCATCTCTAGATACTCCCATCATCATCATCATCTCTATATACTCCTATCATCATCATTATACTCTCATCATCATCATTATCATCTACATACTCCCATCATCTACAGTTAAGTCCATATATATATATACATATATATATATATATATAAGAAATAAACATTTTATTTAAAATTATTTAATCTGTCCAATTACTTTTGGTCCCTTTAAAAACAGGGTGGCACATGTTAAGGAGCTGAAACTCCTAAACCATCCAATTTTAATGTGGATACCCTCAAATGAAAGCTGAAAGTCTGAACTTAAACTGCATCTGAATTGTTTTCTTTAAAATTCATTGTGGTAATGTCTATAACCAAAATTAGAAAAATGTTGTCTCTGTCCAAATATATATGGACTTAACTGTATATATTCCCATCATGATCTATATACTCCTATCATCATCTTTGATTTTTCTCTTTATAGATATATTTTTGAGTAAAATGTAAATTGTTCTTTTATTCTATAAACTACTGACGACATGTCTCCGAATTTCCAAGCAATAAAATGTATTTGTTTTCTGAAAAGGAGAAATGGTCAAAATTAAAAAAAAACAAAGACAAACCCCAGTGCTTTCAGACCTCAAATAATGCAAAGAAAACAAGTTCATAATCAGACAGTTCTTTGTTTGATGGCTTGTGACTATCCATCATCTGTGATAACTAGTGTTGAGCGATACCGTCCGATACTTGAAAGTATCGGTATCGGATAGTATCGGCCGATACCCGAAAAGTATCGGATATCGCCGATACCGATATCCGATACCAATACAAGTCAATGGGACACCAAGTATCGGAAGGCATCCTGATGGTTCCCAGGGTCTGAAGGAGAGGAAACTCTCCTTCAGGCCCTGGGATCCATATTAATGTGTAAAATAAAGAATTAAAATAAAAAATATTGATATTGATATATTCACCTCTCCGGAGGCCCCTGGACATCACCGCGGGTAACCGGCAGGCTTCTTTGTTTAAAATGAGCGCGTTTAGGACCTGAGAATGACGTCGCGGTTTCTGATTGGTCGCGTGCCGCTCATGTGACCGCCACGCGACCAATCAGAAGCCGCGACGTCATTCGCAGGTCCTAAATTCCTAGAATGAGGAGTTTAGTGCCTTAGAATGACGTCGCGGCTTGTGATTGGTCGCGTGGCGGTCACATGAGCGGCACGCGACCAATCAGAAGCCGCAACGTCATTCTTAGGTCCTAAACACGCTCATTTTAAACAAAGAAGCCTGCCGGTTACCAGCGGTGATGTCCAGGGGCCGCCGGAGAGGTGAATATATCAATATTTTTTATTTTAATTCTTTATTTTACACATCACTATGGATCCGATACCGATTCCCGATACCACAAAAGTATCGGAACACGGTATTGGAATTCCGATACCGCAAGTATCGGCCGATACCCGATACTTGCGGTATCGGAATGCTCAACACTAGTGATAACTGATAGGACTTGATTTGGAAAGGCACACACCATCTATATACGACCTCACAGCGCATGTCACACCAAATGAGAATCATGAGGTCAAAGGAACTGGCCAAGGAGCTCAGACAGACGCACATTTCGCGTAAGCTTTTTCAAAGGGCAATCTTTAAAAATTGAAAAAAATTTGAAAAACCTTACCCGAAACGTGTGTCTGGGGTCGGCCCCTGGGAATTCTATGGTCTGTGCACCAGCATTTTACAACATGGGTAAATGTATGCGACCCTTATAACTTGGGTACGGGGCAGTACCTTAGGCTACTTTCACACTTCCGTCTTTTCAGATCCGTTGCAATGCGTCGTTTTGGGAAAAAAACGGATCCTGCAAATGTGCCCGCAGGATCCGTTTTTTCCCATAGACTTGTATTAGCGACGGATGGCCACACGTCGCATCCGTCGTGTGACGGATCCGTCGTGTTTTGGCGGAGCGTCGTCTGGAAAAACGTTCAATGTAACGTTTTTTTGTCTGCGTCGAAAAAAACGTACAACGACGGATCCTGCGGCGTCCGTCGTTGGCTAGAATGGAAGCCTATGGATGCAGGATCCGTTGCTGTCCGTCATATGATGGAATCCAGCAACAGATTCCGTTTTTTTACACTGAGCATGCCTGGAAGGATTTCTATTTCTTTAATTTAACCCATTTTTCCTGCAGCTGTTGCATCGACGGATCCGTCAAAAAACAGGATCCAGTGCATCCATTTTTTACAGTCTGCACAGGATCCGTCTTTTCAACACTTTGACGGATTGTGACTGATTCTAAAAGACGGAAGTGTGAAAGTAGCCTTTACCGTATTTTTCAGATTATAAGACGCACTTTTTCCCCCCCAAATTTGGAGGGAAAATCAGGGTGCGTCTTATAATGCGGATATACTTTACCAGTACTGTTGCTGCAGGCCGCAGGCTCGGATGAGGAGGTGTTCAGCGCTGCTGCGTGTGCCCGGCGATGCTGCGGGGGTGTCTGGTGCTGCTGCGGGGGTGTCAAGTGCTAAGGGGGGCTGTGCCGACATTTTGTGAAAGGCCAGAGCCCCCCACAGTTGCATGGTTTCCTGTGCAGTGAGATCCGCTGAGATCTTATCTCCCAAGATCTTGGTGCCAAGATCTCCATCTGCGCATGTGCCGCCCCCCGGCAGCCATCTTCCCAAAGTCCACCGCACAGGAAACCATGGAACGACAAGGGGGCTCTGGCCTTTCACAAAATGTCGGCATAGCCCCTGCAGCACGGACACCTGCAGCGGTACATTGCACATCGGAACACCCCCTTATCCCAGCCTGCGGTTTGCAGCGTCACCCCACTCCTGCCTCCTCCAGCAGAGACCCTGGGACCCCGCTTCACAGCAGCCACCACCCCTTTTAAGCAATAAGACGCATGGATTATAAGAAGCATCACCATTTTATTAAAAAAAAATCCTATTTTTCTCCTCAAAATTTGGGGTGCATTTTATAATCCGGAGCGTTTTATAATCCGAAAAAAATACAGTACTTTATGCCCCTGCTTTCCACATTATCAGTTTATAATTAATGGTAGATCCTCAGCACAAGCACTTTGATTGTTGCAATATTACTACATTTGCACTAGGAGAGTATATGTTTACATGATCTACTGTATACTTATGTAATTTGTGGAGGGGTATATGGGGTATCTAGATAGAGGTAGCACCTCTGGTGGAGTGCTTGCCGTGTCCTCTTTGGACAGCTCTTCCATCTTTGGTCCTCATCTGATGCTCAACTCTCACCTGTACCTCCAAGTAGCTGCTAGCATGCGGCAGCGGGTACACCCCGGAACACCGCCTCGGCAGGCGGCTCAAACCAGGTGAGGGTAGCTGTTTGGTTTTTTTGAGACCTACAGTGATTTTCAAGGGTTTGCCTACCCTTGCATGTGAAGACTGGATATGGCAGACTGTGCGGAATAAACCAAGGTTCAACGGACAGATAAGCGATTTCCAGCACAGTGTTGTGGAGCGCTGAGAGGGCGCAGCGAGGCACATATAGGACACTGCTGGCCATCCACTGCACCCTGACCTATCTCCAGTTGTCTCGCCTAGCTCTTGCCACTGGGGCTCGATAGGTACGGGCGAGAGAGTGAGGTTGACGACTGCGCAACTCCTCCTCACTTTAATCCAAGTCAAGAGCAAGTCATGACTTCAACCACTGCGTAACAAAAAGTCCTGTGGCGATAGGAGAGTGGCAAAGCAGCAGGTGTGGAGTCACTGGAAGCTGTAGTCACGAACCTGCACACAGGCGGCCCAGGCCATATGGTCGCTCTCTACTGGACCGAAGCAGCAGTGGAGTTCGGCAGCCTCCTGGGTGTCTGAGCAGTCCTGTTCAGGATCACTCTGCTCACCTCAATCGAGGAAGGGGCTAGAAAAGGTGCCTCACACATAGTCTGCTTCATTTCACCTGGCCAGCCTACCGCAGCTGGCGATTTTCCTATACAGCGGTCGACGCACAATAAAGAGAAAGAAAATGATGTTACTCAACCTTGGCACATGGAATGGGAGAACTCTGCTGGATAATACCAAGGCAGACAGACCAGAGAGAAGAACGGCATTGGTTGCTCGGGAGATAGCTCGTTACAAGGTTGATATAGCAGCTCTCAGCGAAACACGCCTGGCAGACAAGGGTCAATTGACAGAGCATAGTGGTGGATATACATTCTTCTGGAGTGGTCGAGGCAGCACTGAAAAACGAGAAGCAGGCGTGGGATTTGCTATCAAAACTCATCTTGCTCTTAAACTTACCTGGCTTCCGGAGGGCATCAACGACCGTCTGATGACATTTCAGCTCCCACTTACAAACAAGAAACGCGCGACTCTGATCAGTGCCTATGCTCCCACGATGACTAATCCGGATGACATTAAAGATAAGTTCTATGATGAACTTGACACACTTATTTCAGCAATCCCACAGGCAGACAAGCTCATTATACTTGGAGACTTTAATGCCAGAGTGGGAACAGACCATCAAAACTGGGAAGGGGTCATTGGGAGACACGGCACTGGCAAGTGTAACAGTAATGGCCTGCTGCTCCTCAAGATGTGTGCTACACATGACCTTGTCATCACCAACACTTTATTCTGCTTACCCACCCGCAAGAAGACATCATGGATGCACCCACGCTCGAGGCATTGGCATCTCATTGATTACATCATTGCCAGGAAAAGGGATGAGATGGACTTTAGAGTGACGAAGGCCATGTGTGGTGCAGACTGCTGAACTGACCATCGCCTCATTGTGTCTAAGTGCAGGCTCCGCATCCTGCCTGCGAGGAGACGCCAAGGGCAGAAAACGACAAAGAGGCTGAATATCTATAAGCTGCAAAATAAAAGAATTGCAAGGGAATTTGACAATGACCTTGATGGCAGACTGTTAAATATACTACAGGCAGAGGAGATTGGCGTTGAGGAACAGTGGACAATTCTGAGAGATGCTGTTTATAATACTGCTCTGGAGCATCTTGGATCAGCAACCAGAAATAATCAAGACTGGTTCGATGAAAACGACGAGGAAATAAAGACACTCCTAGAAGAGAAACATCAGCGGTATAAGGTGTACCAAAATGACCCCACGTCGTTAGCTAAGAAAGGTGCCTTTACCAACATAAAAAGAAAGGTACAAATCAAGCTACGCGAGATGCAGGATATCTCGTTTAGCAAGAAGGCCGACGAAATTCAGATACCCATGACCAGAAACGCTTCTACGATGCGCTCAAAGCTGTATATGGACCCCAGTCATCAAGCTCTTCATCTCTGCTTAACGCAGATGGAACTAAGCTGCTGACAGAAAGGAAACAAATTCTGGAACGATGGGCTGAGCACTTTAGTAACTTTAATAATATTCTTAATTGCCCTGCCAATATCAATGATGAGGCTATTGCTCGCCTGCCCCAGGTAGAAATCAACAAGGAGCTTGATGTTCTTCCAAGTGGAGATGAAGTCAGGAAAGCAGTAAAACAACTTTCTTGTGGAAAAGCACCCGGAAATGATGCTATACCTGCTGAGGTATATAAATCTGGCGGCCCTGTTCTGATGCAAACGGTGACCAAACTATTCCAATATATGTGGACAAAGGAACAGGTTCCACAACAGATGAAAGATGCCAGCATAATCCACATATACAAGAGGAAAGGTAATCGCCAATCTTGTGACAACCATCGAGGCATCTCCTTTTTGTCCACTGCAGGCAAGATATTGGCTCGTGTCTTGCTCAACCGCCTTTTACATCACCTTGAGCAAGGACTATTACCCGAAAGCCAGTGTGATTTCCGTGATAAACGTGGAACAGTAGATATGGTCTTTTCAGCACGTCAACTTCAGGAAAAGTGCCAGGAGCAACACCGTGACCTTTATGTAACTTTTGTTGATTTGACCAAGGCTTTTGACACAGTCAGTAGAGATGGCCTGTGGAAGATCATGGCAAAATTTGGCTGCCCGAGCAAGTTCATCTCAGTCATCCGGCAGTTCCACGATGGTTCTGAACGATGGAGACGTATCTGAGGCTTTGCCAGTAACAAATGGCGTAAAACAAGGCTGTGTGCTGGCTCCAACCCTGTTCAGTATGCTGTTCTCTGCAATGTTAAGTGATGCCTTTAACAACTGTGAAGATGGAATCCAGGTTAGGTACAGGACTGATGGCAAGCTATTCAACCCAAAACGCCTGAAGGCGGTTACAAAAGTCCATGAGACTGTTATCCGTGAATTACTATTTGCTGATGACTGTGCACTTAATGCTAGCACGGAACAGCAGATGCAGCATGAAATGGACAGTTTTTCACAAGCCTGCGACAGTTTTGGTCTCGAGATCAACATTAGAAAAACCGAAGTTATGTATGAACCGGCTCCAGGAAAACTGTACAATGAGCCACGTATCACGGTGAAGGAGCAAAACCTCAAAGCAGTCGATAGCTTCACCTACTTAGGCAGCACACTTTCCTGTGAAGTAACCATAGACGCTGAGGTTAACAACAGAATCGCCAAAGCCAGTGCCGCCTTCGGGAGACTGCGTAAGAACGTCTGGGAACGAAGGGGACTCAGCCTTACCACCAAGCTGAAGGTCTACTGCGCGGTGGTCCTCACCACACTTCTCTATGCTAGCGAGACCTGGACAGTGTACAGCCGGCATGCTAAACAGCTTAATAATTTCCACATGAGTTGCCTCCGCAGACTCCTCCACATCAGGTGGCAAGACAATGTCCCAGACACGGCAATTCTGGAATAAACTGGGCTCTGCAGCGTTTACACTCTCCTGCTGAAAGTCCAAGCCAGGTGGGCTGGACATGTGGTCCGAATGCCGGACAGCCGACTACCGAAACAACTGCTGTACGGAGAACTGTGCCAAGGAAAGCGAGCAGTTGGGGGGCAGAAGAAGCGCTATAAAGACTGCCTTAAGGTGTCTCTCAAAAACCTGGAAGTCAACACCAATGAATGGGAAGAGCTTGCCCTGGATCGTCCAGGTTGGCGGGGCAGGATCACCTCAGGAGCACGTGCAGCTGAAGATAGGAAAATCTGTGACGCAAAAAGAAAGCGTGTTGTACGCAAGGCACAAGCAGAATCTGGTGTACTGACCACATCTGCTTTCGTATGTCAAGTATGTGGGCGAATCTTCAGGGCCCGGATTGGACTCATCAGCCACCTCCGGACCCATAACTATTAATTCTCTTCTAACCCTGAAGTCATGGTCATCTTCGAAAACGAAGGACGAACATCATCATCAATTTGTGGAACTGCCTCTTACCACCAACCCCTTATTTCCAGGGCTTTTATTATGGATCCTATATTTTCCATCCTCTGTTTTTGTGTATTATGTATGTTACTTATCATTGCATCAATAAACTCATGTTTAATTTTTGAAGTCAGCACTCCAATTATCTTCGACAGTACCCTCCACATCACGGTATGATGACACTACTGTACTCCTTGCCTTAATTCCCCCACAACAAAGAATTGTGATGCCATCACGATATGATTCTCCAACTGTAATCGCCACACAGCCCTCCATATGGTATCATGGACACAAAAAGTCTCGATACAGAATAATTGCAGCACATAGTGCTCCATATAGTATAACGGACACAAAAAGTCCTCCATACAGTATAATGGCAATACATAGTGCTCCATACAGTATAATGTAAACTTCATGCAGTATAATAGTGCTTCATACTGTATAAAGGGCAACACAGTGATCCATATAGTACAATGGTGACACATAGTGCTCCATATAGTATAATGGCCCCACATAGTGCTCCATACAAAATAATGGCCCCACATAGTGCTCCATACAGTATAATGGCAACACATAGTGCTCCATACAGTATAATGGCCCCACATAGTGCTCCATTCAGTATTATTTCAACATATAGTACTCAATTCAGTATAATGGCCACACATAGTGCTCCATACAGTATAATGGCAACTTCATACAGTACAATAGTGCTTCATACAGTACAATGGCAACACAGTGCTTCATACAGAATAATGGCACTACATAGTGCTCCATACAGTATAATGGCCCCACATAGTGCTCCATATAGTATAATGGCCCCACATAGTGCTCCATACAGTATAATGGCCCCACATAGTGCTACATACAGTATAATGGCAACTTCATACAGTACAATAGTGCTTCATACAGTATAATGGCAATACCTAGTGTTCCATACAGTATAATTGCCCCACATAGTGCTGCATATAGTATAATGGCAACACATAGTACTCCATACAGTATATTGGCCACACAATGCTCCATACAGTATAATGGCTCCACATAGTTCTACATACAGAATAATGGCCCCACATACTGCTCCATACAGTATAATGACCCCACATAGTGCTCCATACAGTATAATGGCAACACATAGTACTCCATACAGTATATTGGCCACACAATGCTCCACACAGTATAATGGCAACTTTATAAGTACAATAGTGCTTCATACAGTACAATGGCAATACATAGTGCTCCATACAGTATAATGGCAATACATAGTGCTCCATACCTTATAATGGCAATACATAGTGCTCCATACCGTATAATGGCAATACATAGTGCTCCATACAGTACAACGGCAACTTCATACAGTATAATAGTGCTTCATACAGTATAATAAAGTGCTTCATACAGTAAAATGGCCTCACATGGTGCTCCATACAGAATAATGGCCCCACATAGTGCTCCATACAGTATAGTGGCAATACATAGTGCTCCATACAGTATAATGGCAACTTCATACAGTATAATAGTGCTTCATACAGTATAATGGCCCCACATAGTACTCCATACAGAATAATGGCTACACATAATGCTCCATACAGTAGAAAGGGCAACACAGTGCTCCTTATAGTATAATGTGCAGCACGTAGTGCTCCATACAGTATAATGGCCCCGCATAGTGCTCCATACAGTATAATGGCAATACATAGTGCTCCATACAGTATAATGGCAACACAGTGATCCACAGAGTATAATGGCCACACATAGTGTTCCATACAGTATAATTGCTCCACATAGTGCTACATACAGTATAATGGCAACTTCATACAGTAAAATAGTGCTTCATACAGTACAATGGCAACAAAGTGCTTCATACAGTATAATGGCAACACAGTGCTCCATACAGTACAACGGCAACTTCATACAGTATAATAGTGCTTCATACAGTATAATAAAGTGCTTCATACAGTAAAATGGCCTCACATGGTGCTCCATACAGAATAATGGCCCCACATAGTGCTCCATACAGTATAGTGGCAATACATAGTGCTCCATACAGTATAATGGCAACTTCATACAGTATAATAGTGCTTCATACAGTATAATGGCCCCACATAGTACTCCATACAGAATAATGGCTACACATAATGCTCCATACAGTAGAAAGGGCAACACAGTGCTCCTTATAGTATAATGTGCAGCACGTAGTGCTCCATACAGTATAATGGCCCCGCATAGTGCTCCATACAGTATAATGGCAATACATAGTGCTCCATACAGTATAATGGCAACACAGTGATCCACAGAGTATAATGGCCACACATAGTGTTCCATACAGTATAATTGCTCCACATAGTGCTACATACAGTATAATGGCAACTTCATACAGTAAAATAGTGCTTCATACAGTACAATGGCAACAAAGTGCTTCATACAGTATAATGGCAACACAGTGCTCCATACAGTACAACGGCAACTTCATACAGTATAATAGTGCTTCATACAGTATAATAAAGTGCTTCATACAGTAAAATGGCCTCACATGGTGCTCCATACAGAATAATGGCCCCACATAGTGCTCCATACAGTATAGTGGCAATACATAGTGCTCCATACAGTATAATGGCAACTTCATACAGTATAATAGTGCTTCATACAGTATAATGGCCCCACATAGTACTCCATACAGAATAATGGCTACACATAATGCTCCATACAGTAGAAAGGGCAACACAGTGCTCCTTATAGTATAATGTGCAGCACGTAGTGCTCCATACAGTATAATGGCCCCGCATAGTGCTCCATACAGTATAATGGCAATACATAGTGCTCCATACAGTATAATGGCAACACAGTGATCCACAGAGTATAATGGCCACACATAGTGTTCCATACAGTATAATTGCTCCACATAGTGCTACATACAGTATAATGGCAACTTCATACAGTAAAATAGTGCTTCATACAGTACAATGGCAACAAAGTGCTTCATACAGTATAATGGCAACACAGTGCTCCATACAGTATAATGGCAACTTCATACAGTATAACAAAAAGTGCTCCAAACAGTATAATGGCCCCACATAGTGCTCCATACAGTATAATGGCAATATACAGGTCCTTCTCAAAAAATTAGCATATAGTGTTAAATTTCATTATTTACCATAATGTAATGATTACAATTAAACTTTCATATATTATAGATTCATTATCCACCAACTGAAATTTGTCACGTCTTTTATTGTTTTAATACTGATGATTTTGGCATACAACTCCTGATAACCCAAAAAACCTGTCTCAATAAATTAGCATATTTCACCCATCCAATCAAATAAAAGTGTTTTTTAATAACAAACAAAAAAACCATCAAATAATAATGTTCAGTTATGCACTCAATACTTGGTCGGGAATCCTTTGGCAGAAATGACTGCTTCAATGCGGCGTGGCATGGAGGCAATCAGCCTGTGACACTGCTGAGATGTTATGGAGGCCCAGGATGCTTCAATAGCGGCCTTAAGCTCATCCAGAGTGTTGGGTCTTGCGTCTCTCAACTTTCTCTTCACAATATCCCACAGATTCTCTATGGGGTTCAGGTCAGGAGAGTTGGCAGGCCAATTGAGCACAGTAATACCATGGTCAGTAAACCATTTACCAGTGGTTTTGGCACTGTGAGCAGGTGCGAGGTCGTGCTGAAAAATGAAATCTTCATCTCCATAAAGCATTTCAGCCGATGGAAGCATGAAGTGCTCCAAAATCTCCTGATAGCTAGCTGCATTGACCCTGCCCTTGATGAAACACAGTGGACCAACACCAGCAGCTGACATGGCACCCCACACCATCACTGACTGTGGGTACTTGACACTGGACTTCAGGCATTTTGGCATTTCCTTCTCCCCAGTCTTCCTCCAGACTCTGGCACCTTGATTTCCGAATGACATGCAAAATTTGCTTTCATCAGAAAAAAGTACTTGGGACCACTTAGCAACAGTCCAGTGCTGCTTCTCTGTAGCCCATTTCGGCACCTGTAGCCCATTTCCTGCACACGCCTGTGCACGGTGGCTCTGGATGTTTCCACACCAGACTCAGTCCACTGCTTCCTCAGGTTCCCCAAGGTCTGGAATCGGTCCTTCTCCACAATCTTCCTCAGGGTCCGGTCTCCTCTTCTCGTTGTACAGCGTTTTCTGCCACATTGTTTCCTTCCAACAGACTTACCATTGAGGTGCCTTGATACAGCACTCTGGGAACAGCCTATTTGTTGAGAAATTTCTTTCTGGGTCTTACCCTCTTGCTTGAGGGTGTCAATGATGGCCTTCTTGACATCTGTCAGGTCGCTAGTCTTACCCATGATGGGGGTTTTGAGTAATGAACCAGGCAGGGAGTTTATAAAAGCCTCAGGTATCTTTTGCATGTGTTTAGAGTTAATTAGTTGATTCAGAAGATTAGGGTAATAGGTCGTTTAGAGAACCTTTTCTTGATATGCTAATTTATTGAGACAGGTTTTTTGGGTTATCAGGAGTTGTATGCCAAAATCATCAGTATTAAAACAATAAAAGACGTGACAAATTTCAGTTGGTGGATAATGAATCTATAATATATGAAAGTTTAATTGTAATCATTACATTATGGTAAATAATGAAATTTAACACTATATGCTAATTTTTTGAGAAGGACCTGTATAGTGCTCCATACAATATAATGGCAACACATAGTGCATCATACAGTATAACAAAAAGTGCTCCATACAGTATAAAGGGCAACAGTGCTCCATATAGTATAATGGCAACACGCAGTGCTCCATACAGTATAATTGCAAAACATAGTGCTCCATACAGTATAATGGCAATACATAGTGCACCATACAGTATAATGGCAACACAGTGCTCCATACAGTATAATGGCCTCACATAGTGCTCCATACAGAATAATGGCCCCACATAGTGCTCCATACGGTATAATGGCAATACATAGTGCTCCATACAGTATAATGGCAACACATACTGTAGTTCTCCATACAATATAATGGCAACTTCATACAGTATAATAGTGCTTCATACAGTATAACAAAGTGCTCCATACAGTATAATGGCCCCACATAGTGCTCCATACAGAATAATGGCCACACATAGTGCTCCATACAGTATAATGGCCACACATGATGCTCCATACAGTATAAAGGGCAACACAGTGCTCCTTATAGTATAATGTGCAGCACGTAGTGCTCCATACAGTATAATGGGCTGCACATAGTGCTCCATACAGCATAATGGCCCCACATAGTGCTTCATACAGTACAATGGCTCCACATGGTGCTCCATACAGTATAATGGCAACACAGTGATTGTTCTGTCTCCGCCATCAAATTTGTTACCTCCGATTATCTGTTTGCATAATTTGCAGTTTTCTCAGCCAGTATACAGCAACTGATATATTTATACCTTTATTTGTAGTGTTTTGGCTCCCTCTAGCGGTCAGAGTCATGTTGACAGTTCTATTTTCTGTTTTTGTATTTTCCATGTCTGATTCTCCTCCCCCTTTGCAATGCATTATGGTAGCTCAGCCTCCATCTCACTCCATTTTCTGTTCACTTCCTTCAGTCTGCTTTCAAGGAAAGACGCTTGTACTTACTTCATCCCCCTTGCGATTGCATTGCCGGTATGTCTTTATGTTTTCTCTAGATATTCCTGCTCTATATTAGCCTAGCCTAGCCAGTTGTACTCCTAGTTCAGTTACTAGCTTTCTAAATGTTATGCATAATGTACATCATGTGTAGTATGTATTTCTTCTATACCATGCACTGATTCTATGTATATCATTGTTTACAGTTTCACCGCATCAATATACCACTACGTTTAATAAAGCACAGACTCAACCACAGTCTCCTTATTGGACCCTGGGTATAGCGGTTTAGCTGACTGTATACGGTAGCTACTTCTGAGCCTGTCTCATTTAGTGAGGACAGAACAGTGATCCATAGAGTATAATGGCCACACATAGTGCTACATACAGTATAATGGCAACTTCATACAGTAAAATAGTGCTTCATACAGTACAATGGCAACACAGTGCTTCATACAGTATAATGGCAACACATAGTGCTCCATACAGTATAATGGCAACTTCATACAGTATAACAAACAGTGCTCCAATCACTGAAATATGTGTGTTAACTCATTTCTGATGCTGACCTCAGGTTACACAGTAAAAACCTGCTGAAACTTTCCCTCTAAAGGTACCTTCACACTTAGCGACGCTGCAGAGATATTGACAACGATGTCGATCGCTGCAGCGTCGCTGTTTGGTCGCTGGAGAGCTGTCACACAGACAGCTCTCCAGCGACCAACGATGCCGGTAACCAGGGTAAACATCGGGTTACTAAGCGCAGGGTGGCGCTTAGTAACCCGACATTCTCAGGTATGACAGCTCAGCTTCTATGGCAGAGAATAGGACCAACACTATATATTCAGCCTTGCGGTTCCAGCTTTGTACCACTGTTCACATCCAGCAGTTACTGATGCTGTAAACTGATTAGAGGGGATGCCAGCTTCCACAGACATTAGATTTTAATGATCAATCCTAAGGTCTTGCGCACACGACTAATAATCGGATGAGCGCTATCCATAGTTATTGACAGATAACACTCGTCCTGGTGTTATTGACTGAGGTATAGAACATATCAGATTTTTTTAATGGCATGTTTTTCTATAAATCATAGTAGCCAATACATAGGGCCCGATTCATCGAGGCTTTTATACAAATATTTTGACGTAAAAAAGTTTTGAAAAATCACATTTTGCCGCATTTTGAGGCTGTGCTAAATAAATAAATATATATATATATATATATATATATACACACACATACTGTATATATATATATATATATATATATATATATATATATATATATATTTATTTATTTATTTTTTATTTATTTTTTAAACTATTGGCGTTCGCTCACCCTTTTTGCCGAGCTCTGTAAAAGTGGGCGTTGCAATCACGGATTGTTAAATTCATGACGAGCGACAGTGGTTGCTACGCCGTAAGGCTGTGCGCACACGTAGGAAATGTGGTGCAGAATTTTCTGCACTAAATCTGCATCTCCTGGCAGAATCCGCAGGTGCGTTTTTTATGCGTTTTTTGTGCAGGTTTTTTGTGCAGTTTTTGTGCAGATTTTACCACTGTGGATTTCTATAATGGAGGGGTGCAGAAACGCTGCAGAACTGCACAAAAGAAGTGACATGCACTTCTTTGAAATCTGCAGCGTTTCTGTGCAGATTTTTCTGCACCATGTGCACAGCAGAAAAATCTGCTGCAGTTCTGCACTAAATCTGCACTAAATCTGCATCGTGTGCACATACCCTAAGGGTATGTGCACACGTCAGGATTGCATCAGGATTTTGTCAGTATTTTACATCAGTATTTGTAGCCAAAACCAGGAGTGGAACAATTAGAGGAAAAGTATAATAGAAACATATGCACCACTTCTGCATTTATCACCCACTCCTGGTTTTGGCTACAAATACTGATGAAAAATCCTGACAAAATCCTGATGCAATCCTGACGTGTGCACATACCCTAAATCTTTCTCCAGCAGAGACTACAGTAAGATTTGTGGTCTGGCGCACACAGAAGCGCATGCCAGTGCTTCTTAGGCTAAGTGCACACGTTCAGGAATTCATGCAGAAAATTCCTATGAAAAACCGGACATTTTCTGCATGAAATCCGGAAGAAAACCGCATGCGTTTTTTGCCGCGGTTTTGACGCGTTTTTGTCGCGTTTTTTCCGCGTTTTTTTCCGGACACTTCCCAATGCATTTTGCAGTGGGAAATCCGCATAAAAACCGCAAAAAGAATGAGCATGTCCGGATTTTGTGCCTGATGCGTTTTTCATGCGGAATTCATTCATGCACAAAACATGCGGAATTCATTCTAAATGATGGGATGCTTCTTGTATGCGGTTTTTTTGCGGTTTTATAGCGTTTTTATAGGGAAAAACCGCGAAAAAACCGCGAAAAAACCGGAACGTGTGAACACAGCCTGAATCATCCAGGAATCCTGAACTCCACCCAGACCTTCATCAAGACCGTATTGTAAAACCAACAGCATGCTCCCGAAGAAGCCAGAAGGGCGATAACCTGGGTCAGTCAGGATGCTTAGAGTATGGTTTATGGTTATATTTTCCCAAATTGGATAACATTGATATGCTTACTATCCTTTTTATATATATTTGCATATAAAGGATAGTCAGCATATCAACGTCATCCAATTTGGGCAAACAAACCCAATATATGTGTATATATATGTATATATATATGTGTATATATATATATATATATATATATATATATATATATATATATATATATATATATACATATATATACATATATATACACATATATATATACATATATATACATATATATATATATATATATATATATATATATATATATATATATATGATGTATGTATGTATGTATATATATATATATATATATATATATATATACTATATAAAGCTGAGTGTGTGTGTGTGTGTGTGTGTGTGTGTGTGTGTGTGTGTGTGTGTGTGTGTGTGTCCGGGATTGGCATCTGCACCGTCGCAGCTACAGCCACAAAATTTTGCACAGTCACACGTCTGGACCCCGAGAGCGTCATAGGCTATATTGTGAGGCGAAATTTTAACCCCGCGCGTTCCAATTCACCAAACAATTTTGCCCCTATCTACATAATGGGGAAAAAAGTGAAAGGAAAAGTATTGGAAGCGTTACAGCTACAGCAACAAAATTTTGCACAGTCACACGTCTGGACCCCGAGAGCGTCATAGGCTATGTTGTGAGGTAAAATATTAAGCCCGCGCTTTCCAATTCACCAAACAATTTTGCCCTTATCTACATAATGGGGAAAAAAGTGAAAGGAAAAGTGTTGGAGGCGTCGCAGCTACAGAAACAAAATTTTGCACAGTCACACGTCTGGACCCCGAGAGCATCATAGGCTATGTTGTGAGGTGAAATTTTAACCCCGCGCTTTCCAATTCACCAAACAATTTTGCCCCTATCTACATAATGGGAAAAAATGAAAGGAAAAGTGTAGGAGGCAAATTGACAGCTGCCAGATGTGAACAAGGGGGACTTAAAGAATGAGAGCGATGGCGCCAAAGAGTATATACCGTACAGTTGCTAAAGTGGGGCCTCGACATGGGATACTCACCACACACGGGGATATGAACACACACAAAATGCGCCACACACTACCACGTGCTTGAACACATATTACCCTCAGCACACATTTCACCACAAATACACCAACTTCGCCACATAAAAGTCAAAACACAAAAGTCGCCACTCAAAACTCGCCACGCGCAGAACTCGCCACATGCAAAAACTAGGCTCTTGCAAAACTCGCCACAAGTGCAAAATTCTCCTCATGAAAAACTCGCCACACGCAAAACTTGCACACGCGGAAAAATTGCCACATGCACAAAAGTTGCAACACGTGCAAAAGTTGCCTCACACAAAACTTGCACATACTCAAAAGGCACCACACATAATACTCGCAACGCGCAAAACTCGCCATGCGCAAAACTTGCTGCACACAACTTGCTACACTAACCTGTCACATGTAACTCGACACACAAAAAGTTGCTACACGCATGTTGCTAAACAAAACTCAACTCACAAAAGTCGCTACATGCATGTCACCACACGCAACTCAACACACACAACTTGACAAACGAAACTCGCCCTAAAACATACACAAGTCTGGTATTATCCTTCAAAAATAAAAATCTGATTAATAAGCAGACAAACTACAACAATTGCACCATATAAGAAATACGGCAGCTGTCAGTCACATGACCTGTCTATTATGTGTATGTGTGAGCTAATATATACTGCCAGGGGGAAGGCTTCCTGTTGGCTGGGGATTTATCAGGCTGCCAATTTAGCTTACAAATACTGAGGTAAAAATACTGAGCAAATAACGTGTGAACGAGGTCTAATACAGGAGGAGATGACACACAGGTATATACTATATACAGGGGAGATGACACACAGATATATACTATATACAGGAGGAGATGACACTCAGATATACTATATACAGGGGAGATGACACACAGGTATATACTATATACAGGAGGAGATGACATACAGGTATATACTATATATAGAAGGAGATGACATTCAGGTATATACTATATATAGGGGAGATGACACACAGCAGGTATATACTATATACAGGGGAGATGACATACAGGTATATACTATATACAGGAGATGACATACAGATGTATACTATATATAAGGGAGATGACAAACATGTATATACTGAGGTGATGAGGTGAAAATGAGAGGTGTGAGGTGAAAATGAAAAGGTGTGAGTGCAAAATGAGAGAAGTGAGCAAAAATAGTGCAGTGATCAGAAAATGACAGATGTGAGGTTGAAATGACAAGTGTTAGGGGGGAATGAGAGGAGTGAGGGAGAAAATGAGAGGTGTGAGGGAGAAAATGAGAGATGTGAGGGGGAAAATGAAAGATGTGATTTGGAAAATGAGAGGCGTGATGGGAAAATAAGAGTAGTGACTAACCACAGAAAATAAGAGTAGTATAACTAACCACAGATATTTACTATGCCCAGGCAACGCCGGGCTCTTCAGCTAGTATGTATATATATATATATATATATATATATATATATATATATATATATATATATATATATATATATATATATATATATATATATATATATATATATATATATATATATATATATACACACACACACACACAAAATGGGGCAAAAAAGTATTTAGTCAGTCAGCAATAGTGCAAGTTCCACCACTTAAAAAGATGAGAGGCGTCTGTAATTTACATCATAGGTAGACCTCAACTATGGGAGACAAACTGAGAAAAAAAAATCCAGAAAATCACATTGTCTGTTTTTTTAACAATTTATTTGCATATTATGGTGGAAAATAAGTATTTGGTCAGAAATAAACAATCAAGATTTCTGGCTCTCACAGACCTGCAACTTCTTCTTTAACCCCTTAATGACCGCCAATACGTCTTTTAACTGACCTGACATATAAGAGAATAGCCTCCCCATACAGATGACAATCCAGCATCTGTCGGTTGTACGCTATAGCTGACAACTTGCTGTATCAGCCACGATCAGTATTTGCACCATATAAATCTGTTTAACCCCTTAGATGCTGCTGTCAATAGTGACTACATCATTATAAATGGTTAACAGAGTGTGGGGGCTTCTTCTTTGTCACAATTGGTGCCCTCAGATCATGATTGTGTGGTCCTGATGTTTGCCATGGCAATTCATGACCAAATAGCGGCCTTAGAGTCTGACGGCTGTAGTAATCTGTTTAGAAGTTAGCAACACTTAGGTGGTAAAAATACACATTTTCATTTATGTCATACCACTTTGCATTAATTCCTGTAAAGCACCTGAAGGGTTAATAAACTACCTGACAGCAGTTTTCAATATGTCAGGGGGTGCCGTTTTTAAAATGGTATCACGTTTGTGGGTTTCCCAATATATGGGACCCCTAAAGTCACCTCAAACATGGATAAGTCCCTAAAAAAATAAATTTTGTAAATTTCTTTGAAAAAATTAAAAATTGCTGCTACATTTTTAAACCTCCTAAAATGCTAACAAAATAAAATAACATTTTACAAATGGTGCTGATGTAAAGCAGACATGTGGGAAATGTTATTTATTAATGTTTTGTTGTATTATGACTATCTGCATTAAAGGGATAATCATTCAAATTTAGAAAATTGCTAATTTTTTAACATTTTTCTCAAATTTTTGATATTTTTTATAAATAAACACAAAAAATGTTGAACAAAATCTACCATTATCATAAAGTATAATGTGTCACGAAAAAACAATCTCAAAATCACTGGGATTTGTTGAAGCGTTGCAGAGTTATTACCACATAAAGTGACACTGGTCAGATTTCAAAAATTTGGCTCGGTCACTAAGGGGTTAAGAGTCTCCTCTTTCCTCCACTCATTACCTGTAGTAATGGCACCTGTTTAAACTTGTTATCAGTATAAAAAGACACCTGTGAACACCCTCAAACAGTCTGACTCCAATCTCCACTATGGTGAAGACCAAAGAGCTGGCAAAGGACACCAGAAACAAAATTGTAGCCCTGCACCAGGCTGGGAAGACTGAATCTGCAATAGCCAACCAGCTTGGAGTGAAGAAATCAACAGTGGGAGCAATAATTAGAAAATTGAAGACATACAAGACCACTGATAATCTCCCTCAATCTGGGGCTCTACGCAAAATCCCACCCCGTGGGGTCAGAATGATCACAAGAACGGTGAGCAAAAATCCCAGAACCACGCGGGGGGACCTAGTGAATGAACTGCAGAGAGCTGGGACCAATGTAACAAGGCCTACCATAAGTAACACACTACGCCACCATGGACTCAGATCCTGCAGTGCCAGACGTGTCCCACTGCTTAAGCCAGTACATGTCCGGGCCCGTCTGAAGTTTGCTAGAGAGCATTTGGATGATCCAGAGGAGTTTTGGGAGAATGTCCTATGGTCTGATGAAACCAAACTGGAACTGTTTGGTAGAAACACAACTTGTCGTGTTTGGAGGAAAAAGAATACTGAGTTGCATCCATCAAACACCATACCGACTGTAAAGCATGGTGGTGGAAACATCATGCTTTGGGGGCTGTTTCTCTGCAAAGGGGCCAGGATGACTGATCCGGGTACATGAAAGAATGAATGGGGCCATGTATCGAGAGATTTTGAGTGCAAACCTCCTTCCATCAGCAAGGGCATTGAAGATGAAATGTGGCTGGGTCTTTCAACATGACAATGATCCAAAGCACACCGCCAGGGCAACGAAGGAGTGGCTTCGTAAGAAGCATTTCAAGGTCCTGAAGTGGCCTAGCCATTCTCCAGATCTCAACCCTATAGAAAACCTTTGGAGGGAGTTGAAAGTCCGTGTTGCCAAGCGAAAAGCCAAAAACATCACTGCTCTAGAGGAGATCTGCATGGAGGAATGGGCCAACATACCAACAACAGTGTGTGGCAACCTTGTGAAGACTTACAGAAAACGTTTGACCTCTGTCATTGCCAACAAAGGATATATTACAAAGTATTGAGATGAAATTTTGTTTCTGACCAAATACTTATTTTCCACCATAATATGCAAATAAATTGTTAAAAAAACAGACAATGTGATTTTCTGGATTTTTTTTTCTCAGTTTGTCTCCCATAGTTGAGGTCTACCTATGATGTAAATTACAGACGCTTCTCATCTTTTTAAGTGGTGGAACTTGCACTATTGCTGACTGACTAAATACTTTTTTGCCCCACTGTATGTATGTATATATATATATATATATATATATATATATATATATATATATATATATATATATATATATATATATATATCCCTTTATGTGTATAGAGGTATACTTCATAAGCATAAACCTCCTAAATAGACTCCGTATACTCAACATAACCTAGCTTATCTCCATCCAAGGTAGCCAGCTATTGCACAGAATTCCTAAATAATTCACTAGGGTTCTGGGAACACTGCTGGTCCCATTCTTAATTGTAGGACTATTACGTAGTGTAATTACTACAGATTATGTAAAGCAGTTACTACCTAACGCTTATGTTAATCACATAGGCAGGTGTCCCATTCCTTATTAAGTGTTGTTGCTTTTTAGACAATTGCATAAAAACAAATACATTTGTTTATTTAAAAGGAGAAAGTTTATCAAAAAGTTTTGGAAAATGTTTTTTTTTTTTTTTGTTTTAAATTACACTTTTGAAACCTTAAAAATATACATCTGCTTCCAATTTATTATTAAAGTGAACAGATGGTGCATAATCTACTGTAGTAATAACACTTAGCAGAGTGACATTATATAAACCACTGTGCATCATATTCCCTAAGAGGGAGGTCATGGCTTCACACAAATCTACTATGTAAACGGAGGTCACCAGAGATATATTCTCCTGGTCTGGTAAAATATTATGTCGACTAATAAGATATAAATAAAGCTTCTTCAAAATAAACAAATTAATTCCTAAATATTTACTGATGTCAAAAATAGTAAAATATTATCATTCTTTCCGATAGTGCAACACTATAGCTGTGCAGTTCAACCCTTAGGCTCCATGTACCCAGACATATTTAGGTTATGCCAAAAAAGATGTGCACTGTATATATAACCAAGGACAGGATGGCGCTGAAATACAGTCATGGGACTACAGAGAGCCAGCCAAGGTCATGTTCTCTTATGCCACTGCACTCATGTAAAAACAGGGCCAGGGCACGACGACTCTACTTGCTAAATGTCAGCAGTCAATCTAAATGTCCACAAAAGCACTGAAGTCCACTATGTAAATGGGGTTTCCAACACCAGAGCAAAGGAAAAGGGTTAAAAAAGTGAGAAAAAAATGAAGTCCCATTCCAGTGCTTGCCTGGTCCTGTGCTCCACACATCAGAAATGCCAACTTAATCAATCTCTGGCCAACAGTGGGGCGTTGGGGATCGCTAAGAGTGAGCATCACTTGTTTTATTATATTTACCGGTAACTGGTCGGAGCCCTTTCTGCAATGCATTAGCTGAGAACACTTTAGATGCAAACAACTTTGTAGCAAGAGCCCTGTCCCCGTTCTTCCAGTCATCTCACGTTCCCATACATGCCATGGGGGCAAAGCTGCTATATAATCTTTAAAATATAAATAAGCTACTAAGGGCGCAGCACACAGTCTCGAGCCTCTGCAGCAAATAAAGGGACAATACCACCCTATTTGTCCAGTATAAAACGATTTGTAAAAGAAAAATTTATATTTGTGCTAAGAAAATGAGAACACTTAAAAAAAAAAATCCAACCTAATATGGGAATAAAACTATGCAATATAAAAGGAAGAGAAAACCTTGATACTCAGATAAAACAAAAAAAAGAAAATATCAAATTACCTCTCTGAAAAAGGATAGCGGCGTACGAATGATGGTCCCAACTGAGAGCCGTTCTTATGGAATGTGTATTCCGAAACTAGTTGGATTTTGGTCCATTGGGCGCTCCATAGCCACTCACGTGATTCATCACATGACCGTGACGTCACGCAAGGTCATGCAGCTCCTCTGCACCTTGCCGGCTTTACTATAGATCACGTGCAAGCATCTACTTCACGTGACAGATTGATATTTCCCTGAGGGGCGTCTTACCTGCCGGAACAGCGCCCCAACTTCTTGGGTATCATTTTTCTTTTTTTCCCTTGCTCTGGACTCTGGTTATGATGCCATACTGTGGTGGACATTGAACCACATTCAAACAAGAGGACCTACACACCATAAGAACTGCTCTCAGTTGAGACCATCATTCGTACGCCGCTATCCTTTTTCAGAGAGGTACAGTAATTTGATATTTTCTTTCCTGCTATATAATCTTGTCCATTAAATGCTATTCTATAAATGCACTCATACACAATACGGCTTCTTTTTATCAGAAAACAACCTATGTAGCCGTAATGCAATGGATTGTTTCTACACCGAAATAAGAATACAGTAGCGAAAATAAGTATTTGATACACTGCCGATTTTGCAAGTTTTCCCACCTACAACGAATGGAGAGGTCTGTAACTTTTATTGTAGATACACTTCTACTGTGAGAGACAGAATCTAAAAATAAAAAAAAGAATCACATACTATGATTTTAAATCTTTAAATTGCATTTTATTGCAAGAAATAAGTATTTGATTACCAACCAGCAAGAATTATGTCTCTCTCTAGACCTGATTTTCTTTAATAAGTTCTCCTACTCTGCACTCATCACCTGTATTTATTGCACCTGTTTGAACTTATTACCTGTATAAAAGACACCTGTCCACACACTCAATCAATCACACTCCAACCTTTCCTCCATGGCCAAGACCAAAGAGCTGTCTAAGGACACCAGGGACAAAATTTTAGACCTGCAGAAGGCTGGGATGGGCTACAGGACAATAGGCAAGTAGCTTGGTGAGAAGACAACTGCTGGCATGATTATTAGAAAATGGAAGAAACACAAGATGACTGTTAATCTTGCTTGGTCTTGGGCTCCATGCAAGATCTCGCCTCCTGAGGTAAGAATGATTCTGAGAAAGTCCGGAATCAGCCCAGAACTACACGGGAGGATAAGGTCAATGACCTGAAGAGAGCTGGGACCACAGTATCAAACATTACTGTTAGTAACACACTATGCCCTCATGGATTAAAATCCTGCAGGGCACACAAGGTCCCCCTGCTCAGGTCAACACATGTCCAGGCCCGTTTGAAGGGATGGGAGAAGGTCATAGCAGGTCCTTCTCGCGCAGGACCTGTGATGAAGTCGTGGTCACATGACCGTGACGTCATGGCAGGTCCTTGTCGCATACCATCCTTGCCACTGAAACCTGCCGCTTGCATGGAGCGGCTACCGGAGTGTCGCGAGGAGCGGGAAAGGCAGCGGAATGTGAGTATATAATGATTTTTTTATTTTTGTAATTATTTTTAACATTAAATCCTTTTACTATTGACGCTGCATAGGCAGCATCAATAGTAAAAACTTGGTCACACAGGGTTAATAGTGGCGGTAATGGAGTGAGTTACCCGCGGCATAACGCGGTCCGTTACCACTGGCATGAACCCTGTGTGAGCGGTGACTGCGGGGAGTATGGAGCGGGCGCCGGGCACTGACTGCAGGGGAGTAGGGAGGGACTAATCCGACTGTGGCCGTCGCTGATTGGTCGCGGCAGCCATGACGGGTAGCTGGCGAGACCGATCAGCGACTTGGATTCCATGACAGACAGAGGCCGCTACCAATGAATATCCGTGACAGAAGGACAGACAGAAAGACGGAAGTGACCCTTAGACAATTATATAGTAGATTGCAGTGTTTGGTAAAAATAAATAATTATTTTATTACTATTGCGGATTTAAGACCTCTAAATCAATAAAAAAAAATACACAAAACATTTTTAAAACATATTAAAAATATATGTATAGCAGGTGAAATAAGTTTTGAGCATGTCACCAACTTTAAGTAAATATATTTCTAAAGTTGCTATTGACATGAATTTCTCAATTCCTTACAAAAGCAAGAGAAGGCGGGCACCGCACACAATATATAAACAGGGATCAGCCACGTGCATATATAGAATGCCAGAAAAAACAAAAAGAAAAAGATATGCACACAATGGGATCAACCATATGTAATAAATTTTATTTAATTATAACTAGTGTTGAGCGATACCGTCCGATACTTGAAAGTATCGGTATCGGATAGTATCGGCCGATACCCGAAAAATATCGGATATCGCCGATACCGATATCCGATACCAATACAAGTCAATGGGACATCAAGTATCGGAAGGTATTCTCATGGTTCCCAGGGTCTGAAGGAGAGGAAACTCTCCTTCAGGCCCTGGGATCCATAGGGAGGTGTAAAATAAAGAATAAATAAATATTGATATATTTACCTCTCCGGCGGCCCCTGAACTCAGCACGGGTAACCGGCAGGCTTCGTTGTTCAAAATCAGCGCTTTTAGGACCTGAGAATCACGTCCCGGCTTCTGATTGGTCGCGGGCCGCCCATGTGACCGCCACGCGACCAATCACAAGCCGCGACGTCACCGAAAGCTATTGACGCGCTCATTTTTTTAAAAAAAAAGTCATGTCGCCTCTGTGCGGTGCACTCGGCAGCTTCCGGTCCCAGGGTTGCTAGCGCAGGACCCATGATGACATCTCGGTCACATGACCGTGACGTCATAGCAGGTCCTTCTCGCGCAGGACCTGTGAGGAGGTCGCGGTCACATGACCGTGACGTCATGGCAGGTCCTTGTCGCATACCATCCTTGCCACCGGAACCTGCCACTTGCATGGAGCGTCGCGAGGAGCGGGAAAGGCGGGGGAAGGTGAGTATATAATGATTCATTTTTTAACCCCTTCATGACCAGGGGATTTTTCGTTTTTCCGTGTTCGTTTTTCACTCCCCTCCTTCCCAGAGCCATAACCTTTTTATTTTTCCGTCAATTTGGCCATGTGAGGCCTTATTTTTTGCGGGACGAGTTGTACTTTTGAACGACATCATTGGTTTTAGCATGTCGTGTAGTAGAAAACGGGAAAAAAATTCCAAGTGCGGTGAAATTGCAAAAAAAGTGCAGTCCCACACTTGTTTTTTGTTTGGCTTTTTTGCTAGGTTCACTAAATGCTAAAACTGACTTGACATTATGATTCTCCAGGTCATTATGAGTTCATAGACACCTAACATGACTAGGTTATTTTTTTATCTAGTGGTGAAAAAGAATTCCAAACTTTGCTAAAAAAAAAAAAAAAAAAAAAAAAGGCGCCATTTTCCGATACTCGTAGCGTCTCCATTTTTCGTGATCTGGGGTCGGTTGAGGGCTTATTTTTTGCGTGCCAAGATGACGTTTTTAATGATAGCATTTCGGTGCAGATACGTTCTTTTGATCGCCCGTTATTGCATTTTAATGCAATGTCGCGGCGACCAAAAAAACGTAATTCTGGTGTTTCGAAAAATTTTTACCGCTACGCTGTTTAGCGATCAGGTTAATGCTTTTTTTTAATTGATAGATCAGGCGATTCTGAGCGCGGCGATACCAAATATGTGTAGATTTTATATTTTTTTTACTGATTTATTTTGATTGGGGCGAAAGGGGGGTGATTTAAACTTTTATTTTATTTTTTTTATTTTTTTACATTTTTTTCAACTTTTTTTTTTTTTTTTACTTTTGCCATGCTTCAATAGCCTCCATGTAGCTGCCATGTAGCAGAAATGCAGGTGTGCTGTGAGCGCCGACCACAGGGTGGCGCTCACAGCCACCGGCGATCAGTAACCATAGAGGTCTCAAGGACCTCTATGGTTACAATGGAGATGCATCGCCGACCCCCTATCATGTGACGGGGGTCGGCGATGACGTCATTTCCGGCCGCCCGGCCGGAAGCCGTAGTTAAATGCCGCTGCCTGCGTTTGACAGCGGCATTTAACTAGTTAATAGGTGCGGGCAGATCGCGATTCTGCCCGCGCCTATTACGGGCACATGTTAGCTGTTCAAAACAGCTGACATGTCCCGGCTTTGGTGCGGGCTCACCGCGGAGCCCTGCATCAAAGCAGGGGATCTGACTTTGGACGTACTATCCCGTCCAAGGTCAGAAAGGGGTTAAATTATTTTTAACATTAGATGTTTTTACTATTGACGCTGCATAGGCAGCATCAATAGTAAAAACTTGGTCACACAGGGTTAATAGCGGCGGTAACGGAGTGAGTTACCCGCGGCATAACGCGGTCCATTACCGCTGGCATTAACCCTGTGTGCGCGGTGACTGCGGGAAGTATGGAGCGGGCGCCGGGCACTGACTGCAGGGGAGTAGGTAGGGACTAATCGGACTGTGGCCGTCGCTGATTGGTCGCGGCAGCCATGACAGACAGCTGGCGAGACCAATCAGCGACTTGGATTCCATGACAGACAGAGGCCGCGACCAATGAATATCCGTGACAAAAAGAAGGACAGACAGAAGGACAGACAGAAAGACGGAAGTGACCCTTAGACAATTATATAGTAGATAGGCTGCCGTCACACTAGTAGTATTTGGTCAGTATTTTACATCAGTATTTGTAAGCCAAAACCAGGAGTGGGTGATAAATACAGAAGTGGTGCATATGTTTCTATTATACTTTTCCTGTAATTGTTCCACTCTTGGCTTTGGCTTACAAATACTGATGAAAAATACTGACCAAATACTGCTAGTGTGACGGCAGCCATATAAATCTTTAACATGAAAAACTGATCATTTTCTGATGTTCGCTTCCTTTTAACTAAAGTTCCCGCATACTGTGCAAAATCAAGTAACGGGTCAGAATGTCCATAGTGTCTCTTTGCAATGCTCAGAAAAACAAAAGAAAACTACAGGATGGAAAAGAAAATCTCAACCTTCTGATTAGTTCTCAACAGGGAATGCTCATTAAGAAGGCAGAAAATATTCAAACAAATCTGTTAGGTTAGGCCTCTTTCACACTTCAGTTATTTGGCGTCAGTCTAAAACCGCCATTTTCCTCAAATAACGGATCCGTCATTTTTTTTTGACGGATCCGTTATTTTCCCATAGACCTGCATTAGTGACGGATTGTGACGGATGGTCGTCCGTTCCATCCGCCATGCGACGGATCCGTCAAAATTTGGCGGACGTTTTCTGAAAATAGACGGACATTGGAACGTTTTTTGTCAACGCCGAAATGGCGGATTGCGACGGATCCGTCGTGTCCGCCATTCCATAGAATGGGCGCCTATGGGCGACGGATCCGCCGCAACCGTTTTTTCGGCGGATCCGTCGCCCCAATCCGTTTTTTTAATTGCGCATGCTCCAAAAAGTAGATACTTCTCCCAGACAACCCCCAAGTAACGGATCCGTCAAAAAAACGGATCCGTTAGAACCGTTTTCGCAACAATTGTGACGAATCCGTCACTATAAACAAAGAAGTAAGACAGGCAATTAACAGTAAAAAGAAAGCATTTGCACTACTAAAGCAGGATGGCACCATTGAAGCTCTAAAAAACTATAGGGAGAAAAATACTTTATCTAAAAAACTAATTAAAGCTGCCAAAAAGGAAACAGAGAAGCACATTGCTAAGGAGAGTAAAACTAATCCCAAACTGTTCTTCAACTATATCAATAGTAAAAGAATAAAAACTGAAAATGTAGGCCCCTTAAAAAATAGTGAGGAAAGAATGGTTGTAGATGACGAGGAAAAAGCTAACATATTAAACACCTTCTTCTCCACGGTATTCACGGTGGAAAATGAAATGCTAGGTGAAATCCCAAGAAACAATGAAAACCCTATATTAAGGGTCACCAATCTAACCCAAGAAGAGGTGCGAAACCGGCTAAATAAGATTAAAATAGATAAATCTCCGGGTCCGGATGGCATACACCCACGAGTACTAAGAGAACTAAGTAATGTAATAGATAAACCATTATTTCTTATTTTTAGTGACTCTATAGCGACAGGGTCTGTTCCGCAGGACTGGCGCATAGCAAATGTGGTGCCAATATTCAAAAAGGGCTCTAAAAGTGAACCTGGAAATTATAGGCCAGTAAGTCTAACCTCTATTGTTGGTAAAATATTTGAAGGGTTTCTGAGGGATGTTATTCTGGATTATCTCAATGAGAATAACTGTTTAACTCCATATCAGCATGGGTTTATGAGAAATCGCTCCTGTCAAACCAATCTAATCAGTTTTTATGAAGAGGTAAGCTATAGACTGGACCACGGTGAGTCATTGGACGTGGTATATCTCGATTTTTCCAAAGCGTTTGATACCGTGCCGCACAAGAGGTTGGTACACAAAATGAGAATGCTTGGTCTGGGGGAAAATGTGTGTAAATGGGTTAGTAACTGGCTTAGTGATAGAAAGCAGAGGGTGGTTATAAATGGTATAGTCTCTAACTGGGTCGCTGTGACCAGTGGGGTACCGCAGGGGTCAGTATTGGGACCTGTTCTCTTCAACATATTCATTAATGATCTGGTAGAAGGTTTACACAGTAAAATATCGATATTTGCAGATGATACAAAACTATGTAAAGCAGTTAATACAAGAGAAGATAGTATTCTGCTACAGATGGATCTGGATAAGTTGGAAACTTGGGCTGAAAGGTGGCAGATGAGGTTTAACAATGATAAATGTAAGGTTATACACATGGGAAGAGGGAATCAATATCACCATTACACACTGAACGGGAAACCACTGGGTAAATCTGACAGGGAGAAGGACTTGGGGATCCTAGTTAATGATAAACTTACCTGGAGCAGCCAGTGCCAGGCAGCAGCTGCCAAGGCAAACAGGATCATGGGGTGCATTAAAAGAGGTCTGGATACACATGATGAGAGCATTATACTGCCTCTGTACAAATCCCTAGTTAGACCGCACATGGAGTACTGTGTCCAGTTTTGGGCACCGGTGCTCAGGAAGGATATAATGGAACTAGAGAGAGTACAAAGGAGGGCAACAAAATTAATAAAGGGGATGGGAGAACTACAATACCCAGATAGATTAGCGAAATTAGGATTATTTAGTCTAGAAAAAAGACGACTGAGGGGCGATCTAATAACCATGTATAAGTATATAAGGGGACAATACAAATATCTCGCTGAGGATCTGTTTATACCAAGGAAGGTGACGGGCACAAGGGGGCATTCTTTGCGTCTGGAGGAGAGAAGGTTTTTCCACCAACATAGAAGAGGATTCTTTACTGTTAGGGCAGTGAGAATCTGGAATTGCTTGCCTGAGGAGGTGGTGATGGCGAACTCAGTCGAGGGGTTCAAGAGAGGCCTGGATGTCTTCCTGGAGCAGAACAATATTGTATCATACAATTATTAGGTTCTGTAGAAGGACGTAGATCTGGGTATTTATTATGATGGAATATAGGCTGAACTGGATGGACAAATGTCTTTTTTCGGCCTTACTAACTATGTTACTATGTTACTATGTCGGTAGTGACTGACGCCAAAAGACTGAAGTGTGAAAGAGGCCTTAGAACTACAAAATAATCTCTGCAACAGTGACTTAATGGCTACAATCTGTCAACAATCCTCTTTGGAGTGGTGGTATCCTTTGATAGTTGTCACATCTACTGAACACACAAAGTTTGTGTTATGTGATGGATTTCAGATTTTGAGGATGTAATAAGGAATGTGCTCAGAACTGTTAAGCAATACTAAAAGCATTAGATAATCATTTGGCACAAATGTAATAATATAATGCATTGCTATAAGGCAGGGGTGGGGAACCTTTTTTCTGCCAAGGGCATTTTAGATATTTACAATATCATTCGCAGGCTGTACAAAATCAACTGAAAAATTACTTGGATATATTTGGTCAAACATTTCATTACCTCACACATAATGTGATGGCTGGACTGCTTCTCTTTGGTAGGATGTAATGTTAGGTGGCATGGATGATGTTGCTACTCACAACGGCTTTTCCAGGTTTGTGTCTGTCTGGAATACAGTCAACGCTTTTGCAATAAGTTTTGAAAAGACCGGCTTGTAGCAATTGTTCTAAACACAGAAATTAATCACTGCTCACGTAATATTTATAGAACAGAATCTGAGGGAAATCTGCTCTATGCAACACACAGGAGTCACTGAGACTGCTGTATACATCAGATAGGGGACAGATTTCTGTATACACATCATATAGGAAACAATGAGACTGCTGTATACAAGTCACATTGAAAAAAAAAAACATGAAGTTGCATTGTTTTCTAAGTAAACATGCTTTGAAAGGTCTGCCAATGCAATCCCTGGCCAGCTTCTCCCCTCCCGGCTGCCCATAGCTGAAAATTATCTCCCTGTATGTACATAGATAAAGACCTGTCAGCTGTAAGAATTGGTTTGGTTAAACGGCGACTATATCAGACTAGTCAGCACATACACATTGTCCTCAGCTGGCTTTCCAAAGTGGGAAATTTCAGAGGGAATAAAAAAAAAAAGTATATTATCTGATTCACGCTTCCTGTGGTTCAGGCAGCAAAAATAATAATAATAATAAAAAACAAAGATGTTAAAGCACATTTACATAGGTCAGTAACCAAGGATTAACGTTTCAAGGAACTTTTGTTTTCAGATTATTTGCTTGTATAAATAGGTCAGTAAGAAAGCTAAAAAATAATTGCTTTCGGCAGCACATTGTCACATGCAAACGAGACACATGCTGCCGATAATTATCGGTATATTCTATGCACACTGAATGATCATATTAACGATCTTTCTGGGGGCATAGAAGAGTGTTAGGCCTATCCAAGCAGGCCATTAAACAAACACCAATCGTCTTCTAAATGGGCCCTAAAGAGCTTCAGTTAATAAAGGTTTCAGGAAGTAAAGGCTTCTATCTACTCTGCCCCATAAAGTACTGAATGAAGTGGGTATAGCTTAATAAAAGGTAATAACCAGTATAGAGCACTCGTTTGTTTGTTTTCTTGTTTTACAGGCAGATTAGCAACATACATTTATACAATATAGTGAATAAGGGTTACGGGACTTATCCGAAAAAGGAAGTGGCCATTGGCCATGTGGTGCACCTGCAGCAGCCTGTAGGTACGGGCTAAAAGCCATCACTCGAGGAACTCTGAAGTTTTCTCCTACTTGCATGCACGGGTTATAAAGCATTTCTTGTTTGGAAGCAGGACTTGCCCTGTCTATATAAACTGAAGCAGCTATGATGGACAGGTATAAATATTTATAAGTTGCTACTGTCTGTGATATGGACTGAGACTCTATGATGGAGCATCCAGAGACCGGTGTGCCGGGACTATTAAACTGTGACGGAGAATACATTTACTTAAGAAAAATGCGTTTACCGCAAGTCTGCTCTAAATTACCCTCCATTTACTGAACGAATGCACAAGTGCCAGGAACCTCAGAAAACGTGAGAAGCTCTCATGTAAGCCCATCTTTAATCATTAATGCACAAAGCAGCCAACTAGAGATGTGACACATTTACTGGGGGCCATTTAAAGCTTCTGTCATGGAGATCACGTGAGATTGGTGGCCAGTCACTTGATACATTGTGCATCTACATATACAATTTATATCTTCAACGAGAGATCAATGTACATAATCATGTAAGTACTATGGATTACTAAATGTGACCTCCTCACAATATAAATCAGCGTTATATGAACACATCTAGTACATCTACTTAGAAGGTCGCTAGATTTGATAGCTCTACTATAAAGAACATATTAGCTGATAGTAAACAAAGGCCACGCTAAATAACTTTAAGGAGTCAAAGACATTAGAGCAAATGTATCCTTGCATCATTCTTCATCAAAATTTTATTAACCCCTTCCCGACCTATGACACATACGCTGAGTCATGAAAGTCGGTGCCAATCCTACCTGTGACGCAGCGTATGCGTCATGGAGGGATTGCGTCCCTACAGATCGGGTGAAAGTGTTAACTCCAATTTCACCCGATCTGCAGGGACAGGGGGAGGGGTACCTCAGCACAGGGGGGGTGGCTTCACCTCCCCGTGGCTACGATCGCTCTGATTGGCTGTTGAAAGTGAAACAGCCAATCAGACCGATTTGTAATATTTCACCTATGAAAACTGGTGAAATATTACAATCCAGCCATGGCCGATGCTGCAATATCATCAGCCATGGCTGGAAACCCTGATCTAGCCCTCAGCCCCCCCCCCCCCCCACCGCCACCGATCTCCACCCCAGTCCTCCGTTCACAGTGATAAAAAAAAAAAAAAAATTGTAAATGAACCCCCCCCCCCCCCCTTTAATCACCCCCATAGGTAGGGACAATAATATAATAAAGAAAATATTTTTTTTTTCCACTAGGGTTAGGGTTAGAATTAGGGTTACGGTTACATAGTTACATAGTTATTAAGGTTGAAGGAAGACTATAAGTTCATCTAGTTCAACCCATAGCCTAACCTAACATGCCCTAACTGGGGTTAGGGTTAGAACTAGGGTTAGGGTTAGAACTAGGGTTAGAATTAGGGTATGTGCACACGGTGCGGATTGGCCGCTGCGGATTCGTAGCAGTGTTCCATCAGGTTTACAGTACCATGTAAACCTATGGAAAACCAAATCCGCTGTGCCCATGGTGCGGAAAATACCACATGGTAACGCTGCGTTGTATTTTCCGCAGCATGTCAATTCTTTGTGCGGATTCCACAGCGTTTTACACCTGTTCCTCAATAGGAATCCACAGGTGAAATCCGCACAAAAAACACTGGAAATCTGCGGTAAATCCGCAGGTAAAAGGCAGTGCCTTTTACCTGCGGATTTTTCAAAAATGGTGCGGAAAAAATCTCACACGAATCCGCAACGTGGGCACATAGCCTTAGGGTTAGGGTTGGAAATAGGATTAAGATTAGGCTTGTGGTTAGGGTTATAGTTAGGGGTGTGTTGGGGTTAAAGTTGTGGTTAGGGTTGGGATTAGGGTTAGGATTAGGGTTACGGGTGTGTTGGGGTTAGGGTTGTGGTTAGGGGTGTGTTGGGTTTAGCGTTGTGATTAGGGTTAGGGGTGTGTTGGGATTAGTGTTGGAGTTAAATTTGAGGGGTTTCCACTGTTTAGGCACATCAGGGGTCTCCAAATGCAACATGGCACCACCATTGATTCCAGACAATCTTGCGTTCAAAAAGTCAAATGGTGCTCCCTCTCTTCCGAGCCCTGACGTGCGCCCAAACAGTGGTTTACCCCCACATATGGGGTACTTGCATACTCAGGACAAACTGGGCAACAATTATTGGGGTCCAATTTCTCCTATTACTCTTGTGAAAATAAAAAATTGCGGGCTAAAAAGTAATTTTTGAGGAAAGAAAAATGATCTTTTATTTTCACGGCTCAGCGATATAATCTTCTGTGAAGCACTTGGGGGTTCAAAGTGCTCACCACACATCTAGATAAGTTCCTTGGGGGGGTCTAGTTTCCAAAATAGGGTCACTTGTGGGGAGTTCCTACTGTTTAGGCACATCAGGGGCTCTGCAAACGCAACGTGACGCCCACAGATCATTCCATCAAAGTCTGCATTCCAAAACGTCACTACTTCCCTTCCGAGCCCCGACGTGTGCCCAAACAGTGGTTACTCCCCCACATATAGGGTATCAGCGTACTCAGGACAAACTGGACAACAACTTTTGGGGTCCAATTTCTCCTGTTACTCTTGTGAAAATAAAAAATTGCAGGCTAAAAAATAATTTTTGAGGAAAGAAAAATGGAGTCACATGTGGGGGAGCTCCAATGTTTAGGCACACAGGGTCCCTCCAAACGCGACATGGTGACCGCTAACAATTGGAGCTAATTTTTTATTCAAAAAGTCAAATGGCGCTCCTTCCCTTTCGAGCCCTGCCGTGTGCCCAAACAGTGGTTTACCCCCACATGTGAGGTATCAGTGTATTCAGGAGAAATTGCCCAATAAATTTTAGGATCCATTTTATCCTGTTGCCCATGTGGAAATGAACAAATTGAGGCTAAAAGAATTTTTTTGTGAAAAAAAAGTACTTTTTCATATTTACGGATCAATTTGTTAAGCACCTGGGGGTGCATCTTCATAAGCTCCTTGGGGGGGTCTAGTTTCCAAAATGGGGTCACTTGTGGGGGAGCTCCAATGTTTAGGCACAGAGCGGCTCTCCAACCACGAAATGGTGTCCGCTAAAGATTGGAGCCAATTTTTCATTGAAAAAGTCAAATGGCGCTCCTTCCCTTCCGAGCCCTGTTGTGCGCCCAAACAGTGGTTCCCCCCACATATGGGGTATCGGCGTACTCAGGACAAATTGTACAATAACTTTTAGAGTCCAGTTTCTGTTTTTACTCTTGGGAAAATAAAACAATTGTGGCTAAAAGATAATTTTTGTGACTAAAAAGTTAAATGTTCATTTTTTAATTCCATGTTGCTTCTGCTGCTGTGAATAACCTGAAGGGTTAATAAACTGTTTGAATGTGGTTTTGAGCACCTTGAGGGGTGCATTTTTTAGAATGGTGTCACTTTTCGGCATTTTCAGCCATATAGACCCCTCAAACTGACTTCAAATGTGAGGTGGTGCCTAAAAAAAAATGGTTTTATAAATTTTGTTGTAAAAATGAGAAATCGCTGGACAAATTTTAACCCTTATAACTTCCTAGCAAAAAATAAAAATTTGTTTCCAAAATTGTGCTGATGTAAAGTAGACATGTGGGTAATGTTATTTATTAACTATTTTGTGTCACATAACTCTCGTTTAACAGAATAAAAATTCAAATTTTGAAAATTGCGAAAAAGTTTCACCAAATTTCTATTTTTTTCACAAATAAATGCAAAAATTATCAACCTAAATTTACCACTAACATGAAGTCCAATATGTCACAAAAAAATCTCAGAACCGCTAGGATTCATTGAAGCGTTCCTGAGTTATAACCTCATAAAGGGACACTGGTCAGAATTGCAAAAAACGGCCAGGTCATGAAGGTCAAAATAGGCTGGGTCATGAAGGGGTTAAACAAGGCCTTACTATCATGATAATCTAGTCTTTCCCATGAGGTCATATGCTATTAGTTACCAGTGGCAGTCACCCAACACATTCCACTATGGAACTGTCAAATAAAAATGGAGAGGCACTGCACCGCAGATTTAGAGCCCTGTTCATTCAGCTCCTCTTTGTTATTACTTTGGCATTATTGTAATAAACTATGTATGCTGTTGGTGATAAGAGTAGTAGGAAAGATGGGGCAGCATTAAATACCACTATCTGTAACAGAATCTGGGGAAAGCTGGGTGATTATCCCAATAAGCGCTCCAATGGCTCTTATTTCTGTTGTCACCCACTAACTGTAGGCCTCATGTACTAGACAATTTAAACATTTTAAAATGATGCAAAATATAAAAAAGTCAGTTACCACCAGAAAGCTGGCATTAAATTATTGTAACATTCTTGCCATTTGTCATTTTTATGCCAAATCCTAGTGTGGCCTGACATACATTATAATTTAAGATACACCACAAAAGTGGATACAATTATTGAAGAAATCTACTCTAGCCCGTTCCTGTCTATGATGGGAGACAGAAGAGCACATCTATTAATGAATTACGTGCTTCTTACTCCAGCAGACTCTGCATTATGATTCTTGTACAGAAAGCTACACTGTGTGCAGAATTATTAGGCAAGTTGTATTTTGATCACATGATACTTTTTGTACATGTTGTCCTACTCCAAGCTGTTCAGGCTTGAGAGCCAACTACCAATTAAGTAAATCAGGTGATGTGCATCTCTGTAATGAGGAGGGGTGTTGTCTAATGACATCAAAACCCTATATAAGGTGTGATTAATTATTAGGCAACTTCCTTTCGTTTCGCAAAATGGGTCAGAAGCGAGATTTGACGGGCTCTGAAAAGTCTAAAATTGTGAGATGTCTTGCAGAGGGATGCAGCAGTCTTGAAATTGCCAAACTTTTGAAGCGTGATCACCGAACAATCAAGCGTTTCATGGCAAATAGCCAACAGGGTCGCAAGAAGCATGTTGGGCAAAAAAGGCACAAAATAACTGCCCATGAATTGAGGAAAACCAAGCGTGAAGCTACCAAGATGCCATTTGCCACCAGTTTTGCCATATTTCAGAGCTGCAACGTTACTGGAGTAACAAAAAGCACAAGGTGTGTGATACTCAGGGACATGGCCAAGGTAAGGAAGGCTGAAAACGACCACCTTTGAACAAGAAACATAAGATAAAACGTCAAGACTGGGCCAAGAAATATCTTAAGACTGACTTTTGAAAAGGTTTTATGGACTGATGAAATGAGAGTGACTCTTGATGGGCCAGATGGATGGGCGACAGGCTGGATCAGTGAATGGCAGAGAGCTCCACTCCGACTCAGACGCCAGCAAGGTGGAGGTGGGGTACTGGTATGGGCTGGTATCATCAAAGATGAACTTGTGGGAACTTTTCGGGTTAAGGATGGAGTGAAGCTCAACTCCCAGACCTACTGCCAGTTTCTGGAAGACAACTTCTTCAAGCAGTGGTACAGGAAGAAGTCGGTATCGTTAAAAAAAAACATGATTTTCATGCAGGGCAATGCTCCATCACATGCCTCCAACTACTCCACAGCGTGGCTGGCCAGTAAAGGTCTCAAAGAAAAAAAAATAATGACATGGCCCCCTTATTCACCTGATCTGAACCCCATAGAGAACCTGTGGTCCCTCATAAAATGTGAGATCTACATGGAGGGAAAACAGTCCACCTCTCGGAACAGTGTCTGGGAGGCTGTGGTGGCTTCTGCACGCAATGTTGATGGTAAACAGATCAAGCAACTGACAGAATCTATGGATGGAAGGCTGCTGAGTGTCATCATGAAGAAAGGTGGCTGTATTGGTCACTAATTTTGAGGGGTTTTGTTTTTGCATGTCAGAAATGTTTATTTCTAAACTTTGTGCAGTTATATTGGTTTACCTGGTGGAAATAAACAAGTGAGATGGGAATATATTTGGTTTTTATTAAGTTGCCTAATAATTCTGCACAGTAAGAGTTACCTACACAAACAGATATCCTCCTAAGATAGCCAAATCTTAAAAAAAAAAAAAAAACACTCCAGCTTCCAAAAATATTAAGCTTTGATATTTCTGAGTCTTTTGGGTTGATTGAGAACATAGTTGTTGATCAATAATAAAAATAATCCTCTAAAATACAACCTAAGAACCTCCACTAAGATCATCTTCAGTATAAAGGTCCATTAAGACAAGCTGAAAATCAGGTAGATTGTTTATTAGAACGTCCCGTTCCCCGATTATTCGCTTGTGTAAACCTGCCAGTAATCACCTGACGAACCAACATCACCATTAAAATAGTTATCGGCAGCACATTGTACTGTATACTCTAGATGTGAGGCCAATAACGATAATGTTCTGTGTGCACAGAAAGATTGTATTAACAATTGTTCTGTGCACATAGACTTTTGCTTGGCCGGTCTAAAAACTCCATTAAACTGCAGATTGGTTTGAATATAGTTTGGCCATTTAACAACCGTAGGCGACAGGTATCCAGCGGCATTTAAAAGTTTGGGCACCCAGTGTCAAAATTACTGTTATTGTGAACAGTTTAATGGAACCGGTCACCTCGTTTTTGGCTATTAAACTGGCCCCAGTGTCCTGATAGTGACGCAATGTGCATCACTAACAAATTATTTTGTCAAATAAAAGCTCCAAGTATTAGGTTTAAAAAACACTTGATATCATTAGAAGACTCCCTCATAAACCTTGTGTTTCCGTCATATGGGTGGTGACTTCATCTTTTCAGCCACGGATCAGTCAGTGTACTTTTAGAAATTAAGCACGTCCACGGCATTGCATTTATTAGGCACCCTTGGAGATGTCACCAATTTTTTTTTTTTTAAACAGTTTTCACCCACCCATTCAAATTAAAAAGGAAAAAAAAAGCGCAAGGAAAAACGCATTAAAAAAACATATGCAAAAAGGTTTATATTTTCCGCAGCATTGTTCCTACAGCAAATAATCAGTGTGACATGTCGCTTCCTTTTTTTTTTCCCCCACTCATAAGTTTTTCTTCTAACAAGGTTTTGAAAACTTACGGTAAATAAATTTGCTGTATTAAAAAGTGGATTTCCCAATGCAAACAAATGAAAGAGTATTTGCTGCATTTTTTTCATGTGGATTTTGATGCGGATCTGATGTGAACATACCCCTAGAGGAAATGCTCTATTTGTGATACAGCCTGTTTTCTCGTGTATACTGGCCATAAAATGAGAGATTTCCTTTATATGCTAAACAAGCCAACGGGTGCTGTGCATACCACTCGTGAATGATGAGATTGGCTATTCTATCTGATCACTCGGTGGATGGACAGTTTAACAGCAATGTCATTTATTTCCCACATGGTATAAACAGATGCTCTCTTCCAAACAACAACAGACTTGCTAAATTCAGCATTTATGTTACAAATTAACATAAACCAAACCTGGTACGTGCAAAAAGCTCAGCAATAAAATACATGGGCTACAGACGCCAACAAATTTGACAAAAGGCACCTATTCACCTTGTCCAATTTCAGCAGAAGATGACAGACCTCTTCCATCTCACTACACTCGCTCATTTCATTGACCCCTGTCTGCTTTCATCCATTTGGCAATGACTACTTCTAACGCTGCATCTCAAATCAAATGGGTAAATTCCCAGGTATCCAGTTTAGCTTCTAACACATTAAACTCCAGAGCGCCGTCATAAAACATCCCAGTATGTAAGGACAATTCACGTCACATTTTACTACACAAATAATTTCTGAAGTGCTACTTGGCAGCAGAGATTGGGATCATGGTGTGGGAAGTGTGTCTCTAGCGAGCGGTGACTTTGGCACCATGTCCTCAGACTGCCAATGGAGAGAACAGTGAAGGCGGCTGTGCTGGGGAAAATCTGGGCCATTAATCTGTCTGAGAACTCCCCCTCATGACCAGTCATGGAAACGCAAAACAAAAGGCACCAGCAAGCTGAAAATATACACAAGCAGAAGGTTTATATCAGAGGCAACACTTTTCCTAGCATAAATCCTCTACTCTATGGAGCGTGTAAATACGGCACTAATAGCATAAGCAGCCATTAATGAGCAACTCCACTTCAATTAGAAAAGTCACCACTGGATGAGCCGTTGGCTGATCACCCAATAAGCAGATTCTTTAATATACCGCTTTCAGGAAAAGTTGAGTGATTGATCGGTGTGAAGATAAAAAATACCTTTTATGAACAAAGTGGTAAACAGCAGAACTACAAGCAAGAAATGTGTCCGCACTTCAAGTGGATAATAATAACTACAAGAGTAAAAACATACAATAAAGAGGGGTGTGTGCACCACACTTGGACCGCGGACCACACAGATACACCACTTTGTTCAATTACTGTATTTTATAGTCACACCGATTGTTTCACATTTTTCCTATAAGATTATAAGTTTGGGGTTCGCTTTTTGGTTTCTAGTAATTTTCTGAATGGTCTACCATTCATCCACTAGCAGATATATGTAATTTATTCCACATTGTGGCTAATCTATATTCCTTTCGAAGTTGATGTATAGTATTTGCTATTTTCAGTATGTGTTTATTTTTAAGTTGGGTGATTGCAGATTTCCAGCGGATCTGCAGAGTTATACACAAATACATCTCATCTACACTAGCGAAAACTTCATACAAATTCAACTCGACTAGTAAGGTGCTTTGGGAATACAGGAGAAAATGTTAAAGACAGGAAAACCTATTGAGACATGTGGAGAACAATTGCCCATGTACACCCAGATCACACCTTGCAAAAAAAGATAACTAATCTCACAGACTAGAAATGTACATTTTTGTATACATCATAGGTTAAGTGGTTTCCATATGTGCTGTTACATAGGAGAGACAAACTGCTGTTTATACATCACATAGGAGACACTGGGGCTAGTGAACATACATCACATAGGAGACACTGGGGCTGGTGTACATATATCACATAGGAGACACTGGGGTTGGATACATACATCACAGACACTCAATGTTGTACATATATTGCATAGTGTTGTACATATATTGCATAGTCCAAGTCTGCAATGACATTAGTCTGCTGTGTGATTCCTATAAGTATGTCCTAGAAGTGTGAAGATTAATTTTAGAATTAAAACCAGAATTGAACCAGAAGGGAACTGAAGGTAACCGGACACAGTCACTGTAAACAATGTTTCTGTTTGCTTTCACTTTCACCCCTATAATTCCTCACTTTCTGCAAACTCCCCTAATCCCTACTCCTAGTAAAGAACTGTTTATCTCCTCTTCAATCCTCCCCATCCATCTCGCCTCCTCCTCAGAACTGTTCCTTAACATACAATCCTCTGTCTCCAAGCACAGACAGCCCCCTCATGCCCTCTTCTGCTCCCACCTGCTAACACCTTCTCTGCTCCTTCTCACTGCTGGTGATATCTCTCCAAATCCTGGTCCTCCTCACCACATCCCCACAGTCAGTTCTACCTCCCATACACGCTCTATCACAAATTTCCGTAACCTCTGTAACCTTATACCCATTCACCCAGCCCCCACTTCCCCAGTCCCACTAACAGGAGCTCTGTGGAACGCTCGCTCTGTCTGCAACAAGCTTTCCTACATCCACGATCTTTCTGTTACTACCAAACTTTCCTTCCTCGCCATTATCGAAACCTGGCTCACCTCATCTGACACAGCCTCTCCTGCTGCACTTTCGTATGGTGGCTTCCACCTTTCTCACACACCCCACCCCAGCAGCAAGCATGGCGGAGGAGTTGGTTTTCTCCTGTCAGATAACTGCTCCTTCACCCCAATCCAACTGCCACCCTCTGTTACCCTCCCTTCCTTTGAGGTGCACTCTGCGCATCTATGCCCCCACCAACCTCCAACTGGCTGTCATCTACCGCCCCCAGGACCAGCCACCACCTTCTTTGGCTACTTCATTTCCATTCTGCGGACATCCCCATTATCATCATGGCCGACTTCAACATCCCCATTGACACTTCACTCTCAGCTGCCACTAATCTTCTATCTCTCACTTCCTCCTTCGGCCTCACTCAATGGTTTTCTGCAGCCACTCACAAAGATGGTCACACATTGTACCTCATCTTCACCCGCCTCTGCTCCCTATCTAACCTCTCTAACTCACTTCTTCCACTCTGACTACAACCTTCTCACATTCTCATCTCTCTCCACTCCTTGTCTATAATCCCCACCCCACAAACTTGCACACCCTCGCAGAAATCTTAAACACCTCGATCTACACTCACTCTCTGAATTCCTCCTCCCTCTCAGACAAATTCCCTACACAATGCGGATGACGCTGCCACTCTATATAACACGACAATAGCTGCAGCTTTGGAATCTCTCGCCCCTCTCACACATGCCAAAGCTCGCAAAATCAACAGACAGCCCTGGCACACCAGCCTGACCAAAGAACTGAGGCGAGCTTCCAGGGCTGCAGAGCGGAGATGGAAAAGATCCCACTCCAACAAGCACTTTATCGCATTCAAACAGTCCCTGACTACTTTCAAGACCACACTCGCCACAGCTAAACAAACCTACTTCTCATCTCTCATATCCTCCCTGTCTCACAACCCTAAACAGTTATTCAACACCTTCAACTCTCTCCTCCGTCCCCCAGCACCTCCTCTCTCCCCACTCATCTCAGCTGAAGACTTTGCCTCATTTTTCAAGCAGAAGATTGAGAACATCAGAGACAGTTTTATTCGACAACCCCCAGAGCCCTTCCTCCCAACTACCCAGCCATCCACCTCCAAAACCAACTTCTCCACTATTACAGAATATACTCTCCACTCTACTCTCAAGATCGCATCTCACCACCTGTGCACTTGACCTGATCCCTTCCCACTTCATCCCAAACCTCGCCAGTCTTCATCCCAACTCTAACCCATCTCTTCAACCTATCACTAACAACTGGTGTTTTCCCCTCAAGCTTTAAACATGCCTCCATCACACCTATCTTCAAAAAGCCCTCCCTTGACCCATCTTCTTATCCAACTATCGCCCTATATCACTTCTCCCCTATGCCTCAAAACTACTGGAACACCACGTCCATCTTGAACTGTCCTCCCATCTATCTTCCTGCTCCCTTTTCGACCGCTTACAATCAGGCTTCCGGTCACACCACTCCACTAAAACTGCCCTAACTAAGGTCACCAATGACCTATTAACTGCCAAGAGCAAGCGACAATACTCTATACTCCTCCTCCTCCTGAACCTGTCCTCTGCCTTTGACACAGTGGACCATTCCCTATTACTACAGATCCTCTCATCCCTTGGCATCACAGACTTGGCCCTATCCTGGATCTCGTCATACCTAACTGACCAAACATTCAGCGTCTCTCATTCACACACCACCTCCTCACCTCGCCCCCCATCTGTCGGAGTCCCGCAAGGTTCAGTTCTAGGGCCCCTGCTCTTCTCCATTTACACTTTTGGCCTGGGACAGCTCATAGAATCTCATGGTTTTCAGTATCATCTCTATGCTGATGACACACAGATCTACATCTCTGGACCAGATATCACCACCTTACTAACCAGAATCCCTCAATGTCTATCCGCTATTTCATCCTTCTTCTCCACTAGATTTCTAAAACTTAACATGGACAAAACAGAATTCATTGTCTTTCCCCCATCTCACGCGACCCCCCCAACGAACCTATCCATTACAGTAAACGGCTGCCCACTCTCCCCAGTCCCACAAGCTCGCTGTCTCGAGGTAATCCTTGACACTAATCTCTCCTTCAAACCGCATATCCAAGCCCTTTCCACTTTCTGCCACCTTCAACTCAAAAATATTTCACGGATCTGTACATTCCTAAACCAAGAATCTGCAAAAACCCTAGTCCATGCCCTTATCTCCCGCCTCGACTACTGTAACCTCCTGCTCTGTGGCCTCCCCTCGAACACTCTTGCACCCCTCCAATCTATTCTAAACTCAGCTGCCCGACTAATCCACCTGTCCCCCCGCTATTCCCCGGCCTCTCCCCTCTGTCAATCCCTTTACTGGCTCCCCATTACCCAGAGACTCCAGTACAAAAGCCTAACCATGACATACAAAGCCATCTACAACCTGTCTCCTCCATACATCTGTGACCTCGTCTCCCGGTACTTTCCTGCACGCAACCTCCGATCCTCAAGATCTCCTTCTCTACTCCCCTCTTATCTCCTCTTCCCACAATCGCATACAAGATTTCTTTCGCGCATCACCCCTACTCTGGAACTCTCTCCCACAACACATTAGACTCTCTCCTACCATCGAAACCTTCAAAAAGAACCTGAAGACCTACCTCTTCCGGCAAGCCTACAACCTGCAGTAATCACCGATCGACCAAACCACTGCACGACCAGCTCTATCCTTACCTACTGTATCCTCACCCATCCCTTGTAGATTGTGAGCCCTTGCGGGCAGGGTCCTCTCTCCTCCTGTACCAGATGTGACTTGCATTGTTGAACATTATTGTACCTGTTTTTATTATGTATACCCTTCCTCACATGTAAAGCACCATGGAATAAATGGCGCTATAATAATAATAAATAATAATAATAATGTTGAATATACATCACATATAAGACACTGGGGCTGGTATACATACATCACATAGGAGACACTGAGGCTAGTAAACATACATCACATAGGAGACACTGGGGCTGGTATACATACATCACAGACACAGAAAATGTTGTATATACATCACATTGAGACACTGGGGCTGGTATACATACATCACATAAGACACCCTGATGCTGGTATACATACATCACATAGGAGACACTAAGACTAGTAAATATCATATATGAGACACTGGGGCTGGTGTACATACTGTACATCCCACAAGAGCAGGATGGGAGGAATTAGAGCGCCAACTTCAACTTTAAAAATGTCTCGACAAAAACTAGCCAGCACTAAGATGTATTCCAGCACTGTATGCGCTACAGCATTCAGAAGTAAATGCTCAGTGAGGATGTCCGTACTTTAGGGAAAAATTAAAGGAGCAGTGGAACAAGCACTGCCGCCCATTGCAAAGCTGGCCGAGGGCTAGAGCAAATGACACTGCATGTTTTATGTGTGACATTTTTGAAGTTGATTTCACACTTTCTAATACAAATGTGAATGCAGCCAAAAGCCACCTTTATACACTAGATGGCTCTTGAACTGACCAATGCATTGGCCTCTTGTTCCACTGATCTGATTGCCATCTCAGCCGAGTAACACATACACAGGAGCGCTCACTTGGACAAGTGTTTTGTGAATTCTGTGGCCAAGCTCCCTCCTGTGGTCGTGAGTGGTACTGCGGCTGGTTCTGTCTATAAGCTTCCTTTGGTGGATGAGAGTGGTACTGCGGCTTCTGAGTTTCCTTCCTCAGGTGATGAGGTTAAGTCGTTAGGTGCTGCTCTATTTAACTCCACCTGGTGCTTTGATCCTGGCCTCCAGTCAATGTTCTAGTATTGGTCTTGCTTCCTCCTGGATCGTTCCTGTGGCCTCTCTATCCTGCATAAGCTAAGTTCTGCTTGTGTTATTTTTGTTTGCTATATTTTCTGTATAGCTTGCTATATTGGTTTTTATTGCTTGCTGGAAGCTCTGAGACGCAGAGGGAGCACCTCCGTACCGTTAGTCAGTGCGGAGGGTCTTTTTGCCCCTCTGCGTGGTTGTTTGTAGGTTTTTGTGTTGACCGCAAAGCTATCTTTCCTATCCTCGGTCTATTCAGTAAGTCGGGCCTCACTTTGCTAAATCTATTTCATCTCTGTGTTTGTATTTCATCTTTACTCACAGTCATTATATGTGGGGGGCTGCCTTTTCCTTTGGGGAATTTCTCTGAGGCAAGGTAGGCTTATTTTTCTATCTTCAGGGCTAGTTAGTTTCTCAGGCTGTGCCGAGTTGCATAGGGAGCGTTAGGCGCAATCCACGGCTACCTCTAGTGTGGTGTGTTAGGATTAGGGATTGCGGTCAGCAGAGTTTCCACGTCTCAGAGCTCGTCCTATGTTTTTGGTAAATGTCAGGTCACCTTGTGTGCTCTGAACTTCAAGGTCCATTGTGGTTCTGAATTACCTGTTCATAACACAAGTGCACACGTGTTATCTATGAGAAAGCTGCCAACTGACTCATCAGTTGTCGATTTATGCTGGGAGAACAATGCAATGGGCAGACCAAAATTGAACATCCATGATCAGCATCTCATCTGGCCAGTCAGTCGGCACCCATATATACATTAGAACATCTGCAGAACCTGTCGATATCGGCTGTTTTGCCTCACATCACTCTAATGTGTACAGGGGCCTTAAAGCGTATCTCACAAATCCATGAAATAATAAATGTTTTCGCATCGAAAGAGGGTCTCCCAAGATGAGCTAACTGCTTTATATATGCCTATGAGACACAAGGGTCGAGCTGGGGTTTTGAGAGCAAGAACAGTCCGCTCTTGAGGGATGTGTGAAACCAGGCTAAGGCTACTCACTGTTTTCAGTGTGAATGCTACCCACCACCTTATAAATTAGATTATAATAATAATTATCAGCCGATGCCACCAAATCCACAGTTTCGACCGACATTAAACATGTATGGCCGATGCAACTGCTTTGGCTTGGAAATATTGTTTTAGGACAAGTTCACAAATCTCAGATTTCTTTCAGAGTTTTCTGTGACCTATTCATCTGAATGTGGCTTTCCGGAAATTCAAAATCAGCCATTGAAATGTATGCAAAAGATTTTTTTTCTTCTGCAATATATCTGCCACATGTGAACCTTAATGAAAACATAGTTTGAAGTCAAAAGTGTAAAAGAAAAATTATCCGATAAAACGCGCTCCTGAACCATTGCCTACAGACATCTAAACTAGATTTTTGTGATTTATAATAACTCTGCAGGGATGAATAGGGTAAATGAGGCTTTGAAAGGATATTTTCTTATTAAACGAAGGGGAAGCTTTTTCCCACCCCATTCACGGCATAATATTCCTACAAAAGGAAATTGGATATTGGATAACACTGGAAATGGCTTATTAATATTGGTGAAGGCACAGCTCCAAAGACAGCTGCACTGCAGTAAGGATATACTTTTTACACTCAACAATAATCTAAAAATGTATATTGTGCACATACGGCACACTGCGCCACACAATGCAATATTAATCAGCCTGGTAATTACAGGAGAGATTTTTATGATTAGCAGATCTATAGTAAAAGGTTTACAAGCCATAAAAATAGAAAAAGCTCCTCCGGTTATTTCATGATAAGATGGTAGCTTATTTTAATTAAAACTATATTTTTTGCATGTCTTTAAAAAGGAGAATAGCAACAGGTTTTTCTAAATAAAATGCAGATGCAGTAGAAATAAAGTCTGACAACACCTTCTCAGTCACCATGTTTCCCCCTAATAAAATAACATCTATCGGCACCTTCACTGCAGTTGCTTTCCAGAAGCTCTCATGTCCTCCAGATGTTCGATTTGTTCAAAGGAAAGGAAAGTGAAGTGGCCGTTGATTGTTACATCATGCGATTCCTGCAGCCAATGTCATGCTGGCCCCATGAGAGCTGGAAGTGCGCCCACTCCCGAGGGGAGTATAGTTTTTTCCATTAGGGTTAGGGTTGGGGCTACGGATAGAGCTAGGGTTGGGGCTAGGGATAGTTTGCCAACTACACTTTATTTTTTTAGTCTCTATTGCTTACTTATAGGGGTTGTCCACTATTAGAACAACCCCTTCTTGATCTAAAATGTTTGGAGCCAATAAAAAAAACAAAAAAAAAACCACATACGTTCTGTGCTGGCGGCGTTCCCGTGGTGTCAGCACTCTCATTCCAGGGGCTGTTGTGCAGTTGTTATGACATGAGCCCGGAGCTCAATCAGCGCTAGCGTCACTGAATCCGCCTTCGTACAAATTGAACATGAAGAATAAGTCAGAGTGGCTGCAGCCCAGACTTCTTTTTTGTTGTTTGATTTGTCCGAAGGTCTAGACATTGTTGCCAGCGCTGACTGGGCACCATGTGCCACACAACACATGAGCTCCGGTAACACGAGAGCTAACAGTGTGGGAATGGCACTGGCACGGGAGGGGAATACAAGATATATTATTTTATCGGGGCCAAGCATGGAGTATAATAAGGAGTTCTCCAAGTAGTATATTTATAAGGGCAAGTTTTATATTAACCCCCTTAGTGAAAGAGCCAATTTGGTATTTATTGACCAAGCCAATTTTTACAATTCTGACCAGTCACTCTATGAGGTTATAGATTTGGAACGCTTAAATGGATCCCATTGATTCTGATACAGTTTTTTCGTGACATATTGCACTTCATGATAGTGGTAAAATTTCTTTGATTTAACTTGCGTTTATGAAAAAACTGAAATTTGGCAAAAATGTTGAAAATTTAGCAATTTTCAAACTTTTAATTTTTGTACTCTTAAAGCAGAGAGTGCTGTCACACAAAATAGTTAATAAATAATATTTCCCACATGTCTACTTTACATCAGCACAATTTTGGAAACTTTTTTTTTGTTAAGGCATTATAAGTGTTAAAAGTTGTCCAGCGATTTCTCATTTTTCCAACAAAACTTTACAAAACCTTTTTTTTTTTTTTTAGGGACCATCTCACAATTGAAGCGAGTTTGGGGGGTCAATATAGGAGAAAATACCCAAAAGTGACACTATTCTAAAAACTGAACCCCTCAAGGTGCGCAAAACCACAGTCAAAAAGTTTATTAACCCTTCAGGTGCTTCACGAGAACTAAAGCAATGTGGAAGGAACATTTTACTTTTCCCACAAAAAAATTTACTTTGGAACCAATTTTTTTTTAATTTTACAAGGGTATCAAAAGAAAATGGACCACAAAATTTGTTGTACAATTTCTCCTGAGTATGCCAATACCCCATATGTGGAGGAAAGCCACTGTCTTGGGGCATGGCAGGGCTCAAAAGGGAGGGAGCGCAGTTTGACTTTTTGAATACATAATTGGCTGGAATCAATGGAGGGCGACATGTTGCGTTTGGAGACCCCTTGATGTATCTAAACAGTGGAAACCCCCCAATTCTAACTCTAAGCCAAATACAGCCCTAACCCCAACCCTAAACCCAACACACCCCTAACCCCAACCTTAACCCCAACACAACCCTAACCCCAACACAACCCTAACCCCAACACAACCCTAACCCCAACACAACCCTAACCCCAACACAACCCTAGCCCCAACCCTAACTCTAGCCCCAACCCCAACCCTAGCCCCAACCCTAACTCTAACCATAGCCCCAACCCTATCCCAACCCTAACCCTAGCCCCAACCCTAACCTTAGCCCCAACCCTAACCCTATCCAAACCCTAACCCTCATCTCCAACCCTAGCCCCAACTCTAACCCTAGCTGTAACCCCAGCCCCAACTCTAATGGAAAAATGGAAATAAATACATATTTTATTATTTTTACCTAAGGGGGTGATAAAGGGGGGTTTGATTTACTATTTTTTTTATTTCGATCACTGTGATAGTGTCTATCAAAGTGATCAAATGAACCTATAGGAAAAATCTAGTATTGTTGCCGGGTGTCAGCAGGCAGATCTCGGCAGGCGCATTGCGTATGCGCCCGCCATTTTCTTACCAGAAGAAGACGTCGAGGGCCAGGGGACAGAGCTGGAAGGACGGGGGACACCGGAGGTTCCGGGGGGACTCGGGGGAACCTATTTTCCTCTGATGTGCTAGATCATATCAGAGGAGAGAAATAAATAGGAAAACCAACTTTTTTTTTCTTGCGGTTGCCGTTATTTCATGAATCGCAACACTGGAGACGGTAAAAACCGACCTGAATCATGTTCTCCAGGGTCTCAGTTACCCCCGATAGCCGAGACCCCAGAGAATTTCCAACGCTGGGGCACTATAGCTTTATTTCTCAGTGCTGCTATAAAGTGGCGCTGAGGATTAAGTATTATTAACTGCCGCCATTAAAAGCCGTATCGGGGGGTCATTAAGGGGTTAAAAACAAAGTTTGAAAATTTGGAGAATATTACAAATTTTCACCAAATTTCCTTTTTATCACAAATAAATGCAAGTCGTATGGAAGAAATTTTACCATTATCATGAAGTACAATAGGTCCCAAAAAAAATAGTCTCAGAGTCACTGGGATCAGTTGAAGCGTTCCAGAGTTATTACCACATGAAGTGACACTGGTCAGAATTGTAAAATTTGGCCTGGTCATGAAGGTGAAAACAGGCTTAGGGGCTGAAGGGGTTAATATCTCAGATAAGCACAAGGATCTCAAAAGTACTGCACATCAGCAGTTAAACTAAATTCAACACAACTGCATCATTAAACAGGGAGGTACAAGGGACATGGATTGTTGTAAAAATGTCAGCTTGCGAGCAGGGCCCTCATTCCTCTTGGTATCTATTTTGAACTGTGATTTCTGTTATGCTGAATGTCTAATGTCTGTACAAGTCCCCTCTATAATTTGTAAAGCGCTGCGGAATATGTTGGCGCTATATAAATAAAGTTATTATTATTAAAAATCACACCTCTACAAATGGACTAACAAGGAAACCTTTCAGAAAAGGGCTCATTTGTAATAGTCCTGTTTGGGTAAATGCAGTCTACATAATATGCGGACATATAAATGTAGATGCAGTAAGGATCATACACTTCTGGAAAGTTTTATTGAAAGTCATCTAAAGCCAGCTGCTGCTTTATGACACAGTATAAATACACTATATATGCAGGAAACATATCAGCTATTTCTGCTCCTTCCCAGAACACCATAGTGGGCTGAAATCCATCATAATCCGTGTAATGGGGTCACCCCGGAGATCGCTGGATGATAGGATAGACATTAATACTGACAGGAAGATGAAAAGGAAAATTTACAACACCACATACTTTTTGCCTTCTTGACTTTAGTCTGGCAATTACTATCTGTTCTTTGTTAATTAGACTTCTGGCACATATAAATTAAAGCTGCAGTCTTCAGGGAATCACAGATGAATTTTAACTCAAGTCCTCAAAAAGACTTGTTCATTATAATTTAAATATGTCCTAATAGACAAAAATGTACACCGGAAAATTACTCCCATCACTAACACAAATCCAAAGCGCTGCACAACATGCGGAATTTCATTTACCGGTAATTTATTTTTGCTTAAAATGTTTTGTAATGAAAACATAAGTCTATGTGATAAAGGGTTTTATTCTATACATTAGTGAGGATATGGCTGCGCTTATTTAATGATTATTGATATTTAAGTGCATTAAAAAAATAAATTTGATGAAAACTTGCTTTTATTATTTATGGTCACAAATGGAAAATCTCTCTTTGGAATTAATCGGTCCAGTATCTAATAAAAATTAGTGCATGCATAGCAGCTAATCAGAAGCTACACTATCTACAAAAAATATAACACAACAATAAGAATTACTAAATAAAAAGGAACAATTAGCAGCAAGTGTGAATTGGTAAAGATTTCCAAATTTCCTTTTTTAAATAAAGCCTCAATTAAAGAGGTATCCTCAAGTTTCTATTAGGCAGATCAGGATAATGCAGTCTCCTTATTTCCTGGTTGCTTGGGGAGATAACAGGGCCTTAAGGTACCTTCACACTAAACGATATCGCTAGCGATCCGTGACGTTGCAGCGTCTTGGCTAGCGATATCGTTCAGTTTGACACGCAGCAGCGATCAGAATCCTGCTGTGATGTCGTTGGTCGGGGCTAGAAGGCCAGAACTTTATTTGGTCGCTGGCTCTCCCGCTGACATCGCTGAATCGGCGTGTGTGACACCGATTCAGCGATGTCTTCACTGGTAACCAGGGTAAACATCGGGTTACTAAGCGCAGGGCCGCGCTTAGTAACCCGATGTTTACCCTGGTTACCATCCTAAAAGTAAAAAAAACAAACACTACATACTTACCTTCCGCTGTCTGTCCCCGGCGCTGTGCTTTCCTGCACTCACTGTGAGCACAGCGGCCGGAAAGCAGAGCGGTGACGTCACCGCTCTGCTTTCCGGCCGCTGTGCTCACAGCCAGTACAGAGAAGCAGAGCGCCGGGGACAGACAGCGGAAGGTAAGTATGAAGTGTTTGTTTTTTTTTACTTTTAGGATGGTAACCAGGGTAAACATCGGGTTACTAAGCGCGGCCCTGCGCTTAGTAACCCGATGTTTACCCTGGTTACCGGCATCGTTGGTCGCTGGAGAGCTGTCTGTGTGACAGCTCTCCAGCGACCAAACAGCGACGCTGCAGCAATTCGGATTGTTGTCTGGATCACTGCAGCGTCGTTTAGTGTGAAGGTACCTTTAGAACAAGCACACAGATCAGGAAAGTCAGAGGCGTGATTAAGAAGTGCTCTAGGAACTGCCGATACTGGGGTTGGGGAACTGTAATTCTAAAGGACATGATAGGAGCAGGAATGAGGGGAAAATGAGCAGTTAACTGCTGGATAGAAATCACTGGGCTGGAGAGAGCTGACTGGAATCTTAGGAGTTAACTCCTTTCTTGGAAAGTAACTAATGCACACATTTAGCCAGATTCTGGTGGCCAAGCTACTTGCAAACAAGCTGGACACCATGTAAGATAAAAGCTCTCATTGCAGGAGAATGAAAACAGAAAAAAACAACTGAAAGCATGCTTATATTCATGCTGTTTAACTATAAGTAGCTTAATAAGAGAATAACCCTTTAGCCATCTATTTTTTTTACAATCTGCTTTCAATTAGCATGTGTGATAAATGCATGAAGCAAAAGTATATACCGTATTTTTCTGTATTTTTCTAATTATAGGATGCCCTTTTTCCCCCCAAATTTGGGGGGGAAATGGGGGTGCGTCTTATAATGCGGATATATCTTAGGCTAGGTTCACATTGCGTTTTAATGTGAGCGCTAGTGGACAGCGTTGCACGGCGAAATTAACGCCGTGCAACGCGTCCGTTAGCGCTCCCATTGCCCGCAATGTTAAAGCGCATTGCTAGCGCGTGTCATTTTCGGCACGCGCTAGCGATGTGCCGTTCTTTTGTAGCGCGTCTCGGACGCTGCTTGCAGCGTCCGCGGCGCGCCCGAGGTCCGTTCCCCGCTCTCGCAAATCTCCGAGAGCGTGGACGTTTAACGCGACCCCGAAAAAGACATTGCGTTAGCGCAACCCGCTAGCGCTTGCGCTAAACAGGTTGCACTAACGCAGTGTGACCCCAGCCTTACCAGCCGCGGTGGACCTGGGTCCCAGCTGAAGGAGGAAAGAGTGGAGCGTTGCTACAGGCCGCAGGCGGGGATGAGGGGTGTGTGAGATCTCATCGCTGAGATCTCATCTCCAGAGATTTCCGTCTGCACATGCACCGCCCCCGGTAGCCATTTTCCCGGAAAATAAGAAACCATGGAACTGCAGGGGCTCTGGCCTTTTACAAAATGTCGGTGGACACCCGCAGCAGCACCGGACACCCGCAGCAGCACCGTGCCACACATCCGAACACCTCCTCATATCAGCCTGCAGCAACACTCCGCTCTTGCCTCCTCCAGCAGCATCCCTGGGACCCCACTTCACCGCAGACACCACCCCTGGTAAGCAATGAGACGCATGGATTGTAAGAAACACCACCTTTTTATTAAAACAAAGGTTTTTTTTACCTAATTTTCTCCTCAAAATTTGGGGTGCGTCTTTATTTCACTACAAATTATTGCAAAAAGCAGTGATGAGGCAACCAATGCAAAATCTTAATAGGCATGAACATTTTTTAATGCAATATTGTACATAGATTTACTTAAAAATAATAGATATTTCATGCTCCAGACACATATCTAGGAAGTAGTGTATAGTGATGACAGACAATTCCCCTACTCAGGAGTCTTTCACCCATCAACCCTTCCATCATAAAGCCAATGGCTTTTTTTGTGGTAAAATTTCTTCAAATGACAATACAGAACCAAGTGGAACCAAACCAGAAATGATTTCATCTGACGGCTTATAACATTTACACTTCCAATCACCTTGTTTTACATTGAAAGTTTTAGTGTAGACATGGGGATTGTAGATGTGCTGTATATTTCACCCTCTGAAATGAGGCAAAAATCTGTAACAAGATCCACATTTTCCATCATATCTGAACTCGCCCACAAGTTGCAAAATTTAACAAGAAATCACATTAAACAGATTTGTAACTTACAGTGTTAGCAAGCTCCAGGTAGCTGCCCCCTACATTGTTGGTAAGAGACGAGCTTTGAGAAAGGAGTTTCTGCAGGGCTGCCTGAGTGGTGGCCTTACAACCAAGCGCTAAAAATTTCTGCATAACGAAATGGTTGTGTGGACCTGGACTTTGTAGATCGCGTGCTCCAGAATCATATTCCCAGCTTTCCCGAGCTCCAGATAAGGCACCTTTGAGATGTAAAGTAAAATCAATGCAACTTTCTTAATTGTGAAATGTTCACATTCATTTCTAGTCTTGTATGTGAGCAGAGAAGAATTTATTACACTCAATGGAACCAGAGCATTGCACACAGGAGAGCAGGCAGGTACAGACATGAGGAGCTCTGAGGAATGCAGCTAAGTGGGGCAAATGCCCACGGGGCCATAAGGACTGAGGTTAAAGGGGCTGTAGAACAGCCAGAGCCACTGTCAAGAGTTATATCAGCCACCCGGCACATTTACAAATTACAAAAACCATTGTGGTGGGGTACAACGTTCAATTGATGAAAATTCTGTCACTGTCCCAATACAGTAGCAATCATTATTATTCACCTGCCATTGCAAATTAAGTCTGTTAGCAAAGTTTACACATTTTATAGAGCTCCACACAAGTAATATTAAAAAAATGTCACTGCAGTCTCCCAGTTATTAACTCCCTTCATGAAAAGCATCTTTAGTGCCTAATAGAGCACCCTTGGCTGTTATAACCTGCTGCAAATACAGAAATCTTAGCCCATGGAAAACAGCCTTCAGTCACCAATATTCTTGTTTGAATGATTGAAACCATCTTTCTAAAGGTCTCTTGCAGTCACTGAGGGACTTTGACTTACCTGACACGTCAAGTGGCAGCAGAATATCGCTTGCTCTTTTCTAGCATGTGCAGGTAGTGCAGCCAGTGTTATTATAAGCCGCATTCACACATTCAGTATTTGATCAATATGTTACATCAGTATTTATAAGCCAAAATCAGGAGAGGAAAAAACAGAAAACCGTCACCACTTCTGTATTTATCACCCACTCCTGGTTTTGGCTTACAAATACTGATATAAAATACTGACCAAATACTGAACGTGTGAACGTGGCCTAAGTGTGAACTCTGCTTCCAACTGTATCTCTAGAAACATTCAATGCCTTTGCTATCTGTTTCCATCCGTCTGGTTTATGCAAAGGAATGATCTCTTACCTTCTTGCACCACGCTCTTGACTAAGTATCTACACAGCACAAGTATCGAGAACGCTTATTTGTCAGGCAAAATAATCTTTTGACGGACCTAAGAAAAGTCATTTTCTGCAGTACATCATCCTGTGTAAACAGGACATGTGCTACTGAAAATATTTGACAGCCTGTGCACACAAAATGATCTATGAAAGAACATGCTTTTTCCATGGGAAGCCTGTCCAAACAGGCTACTATGGGACCACTGATCAGCAAACATGTAGCCCATCAGCAGTCATTTAAAGAGAATCTGTCAGCAGGATTTCCACCCCCCTCAAACGTTAAACATACATGTAGCTCTTGCAAAGAAAAGTTCATCTATACCTTTAAAGAGAGTCAGTCGCCCATAAAAATGAAGTACATAGATCTTCATAAGCCCCTATAAAAACTATACTAGATTTTAGTAAGTGTGTTTTATTACAAATGTATAAGAACAGTCTTTGCTGCACCCTAGGGCTCAATGCACCTTTCTGGCCCCTCAATTACAATGATCCGCCCGTCCTCTGACAGTTCCTTTACTTGAAGTCACACAGCAAAGAAGCTGTCAGTCAAGCAGAATGTGGTGCTAGGCAGGGAATAAAGCTGGGGGAGCAAAGGCTTGGGAAGAGCTTCCACCTGCCCAGAGCACTTCAGCCTCATTTACACATTAATTCAAATAGTAATTCCTCGATAACGGAAGAAGAGACTGGCTAGTTAAAGGTCTAGATAGACAACACACATATAAAGAGTTTGGTTGTGGTGCTGTGACGGGAGTGTGTGAAATCACACTGACAGATTTCCTTGAACACCGCAGGACATGTAATGCAAATAAGCCCTTAGTGGTGTTGAGGTATTTAGCTTTATCTTTGATTAATTTAAAGCAAACAGCAGAAAGTTTGTAGATTTTGCTAACAAACCTAATTTGTAATGGAGTTTAATAATATTGATTTTATCTGTACTTCTGGTGAACCCAACTGTACTGTTATGTTGGAAATACCTCTCTGTTTAAAATTCTTAGTATTTAGCCCCTTTTTTTAATGTTGTTGCATACAAACTATTGGTGACAGATTAAAAAAAAAACGAAACAACAACATACAAATTGACATATTCTCCCCTGCACCAAGTGACGCAGACTGACAAGCCGAATCTCACAGAGGAATGCAAAGAATAGGTAACTTAAAGTCCACACAGTAGACACTGTGTGATCCTGCTAGTCCCAGTGCAGGATTGCAGGATGCAGGTGTGGACAGGAAGGTGTGGATAACAAGAGTACCATATCTTTCGTACTATAAGACACACTTTTTTCCTCGAAAATTATGGAGGAATGGGGGGGTGCATCTTATAGTCACGAATATACCTTAGTCCGGCTGTGGCTGAGGGGGGAATAGCGGAAGCGGCAGAGAAGATCACAGGAGGCAGGAGCCGGCTGCTGCAGCTAACATGTGTGCTCGCTGTTAAAGCGAATCGATATTCACTGCTCCCCACACTCACAGTCCCTCTCACCTCTATGCACTGAAGCCGGCGCCGAGAGGTGGAAGGGACTACTGGAGTGGAGAGCAGTAAATATTCATCATTCTCTTTAATAGTGGCACATTGTTAGCCGCCAGTTTCCTGCAGCATCTGGGCGATTGAGTGTGGGCGATTCACTGCTCTCCATTCCCATAGTCTGGGGCGTGGGAAACATTGAATATTCCAGCAGCTGAACTCTGCGGGTGAGGGGGCGCTTTGCAGTGACATTATGCGCTGTTACATGCTTAAATCAGCTGCTGGCATCAGAACAGAATGCTGAGCTGAGAGGGAGAGGAAGGAAAGCAAGTAGAATCGTTTATTTTTTATGTGTGCAGCTTGATGGGGGACATGTAAACCAGGATGGGGATGAGGGGGACCAAGTATGACAAGTATAGGGATGAGGGGAACATGTATACCAGCATGGGGGGCCATGTATACCAGCATGGGGGGCCATGTATACCAGCATGGGGGGCCATGTATACCAGCATGGGGGGGCCATGTACACCAGCATGGGGGGGCCATGTACACCAGCATGGGGGGGCCATGTACACCAGCATGGGGGGCCATGTACACCAGCATGGGGGGCCATGTATACCAGCATGGGGGGCCATGTATACAAGCATGGGGGGCCATGTATACCAGCATGGGGGGCCATGTATACAAGCATGGGGGGCCATGTATACCAGCTTTGGGGGGGGGGGGGCACGTGAACCTGGATATTCTGGGCCATGTGTACCTGGATGGGGGTGCATGTGTACCTAGATGGGGGGCTATGTATACCTGGACGGAAGTGAGTGACACAGATGCTGATTGTTATGTCACGTAACGCCTGCAGGTAATGTCTCACGAGCTCCGGGAGAACAGGCACCAACATTGCTGGAACGGCGCCTGGTTTTGGGGGGAAATATAGTGATGGAGAAGAGGTTGTCTGTGAACTACCCCTTTAAAAAAAAATAACTGATGAGGCTGGTATCACCTGCAATTTAAAGAAGTCTCACCTAGGCTGTGGTCACTTCCAGTTGGCCAAGAAGTTACTCTGCTGCGCAGCTTTTTGTTCTTGCACGAGTCGTCAGATAAATCCACTTCCTCCTTTCTGATCTCTCGCACAAGTTGCATACGGCATTTGGTAAAATCATGAAATGAGATCTTTCCACTCTCATCGGCACCAAGTTGATGCATGATTTCGACTACAGAGTCCTCCATGTTTAGCTGCCGGCAAACCATTAATAGATCATTCCTGGAAACAGAATGAAATGGATGTAATACTTGCTGTATACAAGCGCTGAACACTTCAGTGCATGACCCCACACAAGAGTGTGCTGACCCTATAAACCTCCAGGGGTACCTACAATAAATACTTCTACCACAATTAATAAAGTCAAATCAATTAGAAATAGGAAATGCATTTCATTAGAAACTTGCAGCACTGGATTTGCCATTATCCCATTACCATTATCCAAGACACTGTACCCAGTCGCGATCTACCTTCACCACTTGACCTGCTCGCATGCAAACCATTTAGGCTTCTAGCCAAGAAGCATGTCACTGGTATGACAATGACTACTTTAATTGTAGAATATTTCCACAAATACACACTTTTTAACAAAACTATACTTAACTGAACCCTAGCTTTGTTAATCAAACTGGTTAACCAAATATTCAGTCTTCAGAAAGAGGTGTCAGTGGCACAGGACCACCCTCCTAGGCTCGATGTATAAAAGCAGAGCATGCTGCTATGTGGCTTGGACATGTCCACCACTTGATTCTGGTAGCCATAATACTGCAGGAGATTGCTATGGCTGGCTGTGGCCTTATTAAAGGAAATATGTCAGTAGCATCAAACCTCTTAAGCCGTCTATATGGTCATGCATGCCAATGAAAATTAAATAAAGGGATACATTGATATCTGCGATATGATGTCCTATTACAGAAAAATCCACAATTTTCTTAAAATCTAAATGAACTATCAAGATCAATGGGTTGGACATAGATCTCCCTGAGCATCTGCCTCCAGATATTATTTTAAATGAAAGGGGAGTTACCAGTGTGAGACATGTAATTACTTAGGCTAGGTTCACATTGCGTTAATGGGTTAACGCTAGCGGACTCCGCTACATGGCGAAATTGTCGCAATTAACGCCATGCAACGGATCCGTTAGCGCACCCATTGACGGCAATGTGCTAACGGATCTCTAGCGCATGCCATTTTCAGCACGCGCTAGCGATGTGCCGTTAGTTTCTGACGGACCACAGACGCTGCTTGCAGCGTCCGAGGTCCGTTCCTCACTAGCGCAGATCGGGTATCTGCGCTAGCGGGATCGGCAAACGCGATCCCTTTTGGGACATTGCGTTAGCGCAGTCCGTAGCACTATGCGCTAAACGGACTGCCCTAACGCAATGTGAACCTAGCCTTACAGTCAGCTATCCTGATCAACATGTCTCACACTGGTAATATCGCCATTCATTTAACACTGCTGTAATGTTCGGGACCATCTGAAAAAAAGTTTGTAAAACTGCAGATTTAGGTGAATTTATTTATGGGTAGGTGTTATTATAAATGTGTTTTTTTTTTTTTTTTTTTTTTTCTTTTGTACGGATAGGGTTTTATACAGATCTCCCAACATATTTTCAGTCACATAAACGTTTTATAATAACATTGTACAGGTCTGTGCTGTGCAAGCCTGTTTCGCTGTAGTTTAAGCTCTTATTATTTTTCACCCCACAGCCAATTTTGACCTTAATTAACAACCAAGCCAAATTTTACAATTCTGACCAGTGTTACTTTATGAAGTAACTCTGGAACGCTTCAACATATTGTACTTCATGCTAGCGGTAAATGTTTTTCAATATGACTTGTGTTTATAAATAGTGATGAGCTACTGTACTTGTTGCTCGGGTTTTCCCGCGCACGCTCGGGTGGTCTCCGAGTATTTGTTAGTGTTGGGAGATTTAGTTTTCATCACCGCCGTTGAATTAATTACAGCTATTAGCCAGGCTGAGTACATGTGGGGGTTGCCTGGTTTCTAGGGAATCCCCACATGTAATAAAGCAGGCTAATAGCTGTAAATCATTCAGCTGAGGTGACGAAAACTAAATATCCGAACACTAACAATTACTCTGAGATCACCTGAGCGTGCTCTGGAAAACCCGAGCAACAAGTACACTCGCTCATCACAATTTATTTAAAAAAAAAAAAACAAGCAGAAATTGGGTAAAAATTTTGAAAATTTTGCAATTTTCAAACTTTAACCCCTTAGGCTAGGTTCACATTGCGTTATGGCAGTCCGTTTAGGCTACGTTCACATTAGCGTTGTGCGCTGCTGCGCCGACGACGCAACGCACGCAAAAACGCTGCGTTTTGCGACGCATGCGTCGTTTTTTGCCGAAATTTGGACGCAAGAAAAATGCAACTTGTTGCGTTTTCTTGGTCCGACGCTTGCGGCAAAAAAGATGCATGCGTCGCACAACGCAACAAACAAAAACGCATGCGTCCCCCATGTTAAATATAGGGGCGCATGACGCATGCGTCGCCGCTGCGTCGCCCGACGCAAACCCGACGCAAACTAGCATAACGCTAGTGTGAACATAGCCTTAGCGCTACAGACTGCGCTAACGCAATGTCCCAAAAGGGATCGCGATTGCCGATCAGCGCTAGCAAGGAACGGACCGCGAACGCTGCAAGCAGCGTTCGAGGTCCGTCACTCAATTGATGGCACATCGCTAGGGCACGCCCAATCTGGGCGTGCGCTAGCGATGCGTTCACCATTACAAGCAATGGCGGCGTTAACTAACTACGTTACACCGCGTTATGCCGCGGTGTAACGTAGTCCGTTAAACGGGTTCACACAACGCAGTGTGAACCTAGCCTTAATCCCATATGACGTACTATCCCGTCAAGGTGACCTGGGACTTAATTTCCAGGAACTGGATAGTACGTCATAGCGATCGGCCGCGCTCTCGGGGGGAGCGCAGACAGGTGTCAGCTGAAAATCGCAGAACATTCCCGGAACATTAACCCCCGGCACACTGCGATCAAAGATGATCGCAGTGTTCCGCCGGCGGTACAAGGAAGCATCGCGCAGGGAGGGGGCTCCCTGCGGGCTTCCCTGAGACCCTTGGTACAAGGCGAAGTGCTCACCTTTTACCGAGAGTCTCCTCCCTGCAGACCCCGGATCCAAAATGGCCGCGGGGCTGCATCCGGGTCCTGCAGGGAGGTGGCTTACAGCGCCTGCTCAGAGCAAGTGCTCTGCGAAGTGTCAGATTAGCGATCTGACTATAACATGATGCCCCACCCCCACCGGGGCAATGTTATAAAGTAAAAAAAATATTCACATGTGTAAAAAAAAAAAAAAAAAATTCCTAAATTGGGGAGAAAAAAATATTGTTCCCATAAATACCTTCCATTATCTAAATTTAAAAAAAAAACAATAAAAGTACACATATTTAGTATCGCCGCGTCCGTAACAACCCGACCTATAAAACTGTCCCACTAGTTAACCCGTTTATTGAACATCGTTTTAAAAAAAAAAAAAAACTGATGCAAAAAACAACGCTTTATTATCATACCGCCGAACAAAAAGTGGCATAGCACGCAATCAAAAAGAGAGATATAAATAACCATGGTACCGCTGAAAACGTCATCTTGTCCCGCAAAGAACGAGCTGCCATACAGCGTCATCAGCTATAAAATAAAAAAGTTATAGTCCCCAGAATGAAGCAATGCAAAAAGAATTCTTTTTTCTATAAAATAGTTTTTATCGTATAAAAGCGCCAAATCAATCAGACAAACAATCAGTAGATTTGGTTTCCAGTACCATCTCTATGCTGACGACACCCAATTATACACCTCTTCTCCTGTTATCACGCCGACCTTTTTAGAAAACCAGTGATTGTCTTACCGCTGTCTCTAACATCATGTCCTCCCTCTATCTGAAACTGAACCCTCGTGTTTTCTCCCTCTACTAACCTACCTTTGCCTGACATTGCCATCTCCGTGTGCAGTTCCACCATTACTCCAAAGCAACATGCCTTGGGGTCATCCTTGATTCCGAGCTTTCATTCACCCCCCACATCCAATCACTGGCTCGCTCTTCTCATCTGCACCTCAAAAACATTTCTAGAATTCGCCCTTTTCTTACTTTCGACTCTGCAAAAACTCTTACTGTTTCACTCATTCATTCTCGTCTGGACTATTGTAACTCTCTACTAATCGGCCTCTCTCTTACCAAACTCTCCTCGATCCAATCTGTCCTGAATGCTGCAGCCAGGATCATATTCCTCACCAACCGTTACACCGATGCCTCTACCTTTTGCCAGTCATTACACTGGCTACCCATCCACTCCAGAATCCAGTACAAAATTACTACCCTCATCCACAAAGCACTCCATGGCTCAGCACCACCCGACATCTCCTTTCTGGTCTCAGTCTACCACCCTACCCGTGCCCTCCGCTCCGCTGATTACCTCAGGTTAGCACCCTCAATAATCAGAACCTCCCATTCCCGTCTCCAAGACTTTACACGTGCTGCGCCGATTCTTTGGAATGCACTACCTAGGTTAATACGATTAATCCCCAATCCACACAGTTTTAAGCGTGCCCTGAAAACTTATTTGTTTAGATTGGCCTACCGCCTCAACACATTAACCTAATGATCCTGGTGTGGCCTATCATAAAAAAAAAAAAAAAGTTCCTCGTATCATGTTCTCATACACTTTATGCAGTTAATAGCCCTCTGTGTCTGTACTATTACATACTTAGGCAGTTAACTGGTTCATGCAGCTTTACATGAACACCCGAGCCTTACATTATGGCTGGTCCGAATAACTAAAGCAATTGTTACCATCCACCTCTCGTGTCCCCCCTTTTCCTCATAGTTTGTAAGCTTGCGAGCAGGGCCCTCATTCCTCTTGGTATCTATTTTGAACTTTTGAACTGTGATTTCTGTTATGCTGTAATGGCTATTGTCTGTACAAGTCCCCTCTATAATTTGTAAAGCGCTGCGGAATATGTTGGCGCTATATAAATAAAATTATTATTATTATTATTATTATTATTAAAACATAAAAAAAAAAGATATAAATGAGGTATCACTGTAATCGTACCGACCCGAAGAATAAAACTGCTTTATCCATTTTACCAAACGTGGAACGGTATAAACGCCCCCCCCACCACCACCACCACCAAAAGAAATTCATGAATAGCTGGTTTTTGGTCATACTGCCACACAAAAATCGGAATAAAAGGCGATAAAAAAATGTCATGTGCCCGAAAATGTTACCAATAAAAATGTCAACTCGTTCCGCAAAACACAAGACCTCACTCACATGACACTGTGGACCAAAATATGGAAAAATTATAGCTCTCATAATGTGGTAACGCAAAAAAATATTTTTTGCAATAAAAAGCCTCTTTTAGTGTGTGACAGCTGCCAATCATAAAAATCCGCTTAAAAACCCGTTATAAAAGTAAATCAAACCCCCCTTCATCACCCCTTTACTTAAGGAAAAATAAAAAAAATTTTAAAAATGTATTTATTTCTATTTTTCCATTAGGTTTAGGGCTAGGCTTGGGGCTAGGCTTGGGGCTAGGGCTAAGCTTAGGGTTGGGGCTAGGGTTAGGGTTGGGGCTAGGGTTAGGATTAGGGTTTGGATTACATTTACAGTTGGTATTAGGGTTAAGTGTGTCAGGGTTAGGGGTGTAGTGGGGTTACAGTTGGGATTAGGGTTGGGGGGGTGTTGGAGTTAGGGGTGTGGTTAGGGTTAGGGGTGTGGCTGGGATTAGGGGTGTGTTTGGGTTAGGGTTTCAGTTAGAATTGGGGGTTTCCACTGTTTAAGCACATCAGGGCTCTCCAAACGCAACATGGCATCTGATCTCAATTCCAGCCAATTCTGCGTTGAAAGAGTAAAACAGTGCACCTTCCCTTCCGAGCTCTCTCATGCGCCCAAACAGGGGTTTACCCCAACATATGGGGTATCAGCGTACTCAGGACAAATTGGACAACAACTTTTGGGGACCAATTTCTCCTGTTACCCTTGGGAAAATACAAAACTGGGTGTTAAAGATTATTTTTGTAGAAATAAATGATTTTTTATTTTCACGGCTCTGCGTTATTAACTAGTGAAACACTTGGGGGTTCAAAGTTCTCACAACACATCTAGATAAGTTCCTTGGGGGGTCTAGTTTCCAATATGGGGTCACTTGTGGGGGGTTTCTACTGTTTAGGTACATTAGGGACTCTGCAAACGCAATGTGACGCCTGCAGACCATTTAATCTAAGTCTGCATTCCAAATGGCGCTCCTTCCCTTCCGAGCTCTGCCATGCGCCCAAACAGTGGTTACCCCCACATATGGGGTATCAGCGTACTCAGGACAAATTGCACAACAACTTTTGGGGTCCAATTTCTCCTGTTACCCTTGGGAAAATACAAAACGGTTGGCTAAAAAATAATTTTTGTGGAAAGTATTTTTTTTATTTTCACGGCGCTGCGTTATAAGCTGTAGTGAAACGCTTGGGGGTTTAAATCTCTCACAATACATCTAGATAAGATCCTTAGGGGGTCTACTTTCCAAAATGGTGTCACTTGTGGGCAGTTTCAATGTTTAGGCACACCAGGGGCTCTCCAAACGCAACATGGCGTCCCATCTCAATTCCAGCCAATCTTGCATTGAAAAGTCTAACGGCGCTCCTTCCCTTCCGAGCTCTGCCATGCACCCAAACAGTTGTTTACCCCCACATATGGGGTATCCGCGTACTCAGGACAAATTGCACAACAACTTTTGGAGTACAATTTCTTCTGGTACCCTTGAGAAAATAAAAAATTGGGGGCGAAAATTTCATTTTTGTGAAAAAATATTTTTTATTTTTGCGGCTCTACATTATAAACTTCTGTGAAGCACTTGGTGGGTCAAAGTGCTCACCACACATCTAGATAAGTTCCTTAGGGGGTCTACTTTCCAAAATGGTGTCACTTGTGGGGGGTTTCAATGTGTAGGCACATCAGTGGCTCTCCAAACGCAACATGGCGTCCCATCTCAATTCCAGTCAATTTTGCATTGAAAAGTCAAATGGCGCTTCTTCCCTTCCGAGCTCTGCCATGCGCCCAAACAGTGGTTTACCCCCACATATGGGGTATCAGCGCACTCAAAACAAATTGTACAACAACTTTTGGGGTCCGTTTTCTCCTGTTAACCTTGGGAAAATAAAACAAATTGCAGCTAAAGTAAATTTTTTGTGAAAAAAAATAAATGCTCATTTTTTTTTTTTTTAAAACATTCCAAAAAATCCTGTGAAGCACCTGAAGGGTTAATAAACTTCTTGAATGTGGTTTTGAGCACTTTGAGGGGTGCAGTTTTTAGAATGTTGTCACACTTGGTTATTTTCTATCATATAGAACCCTCAAAATGACTTCAAATGTGATGTGGTCCCAAAAAAAAATAAAAAAATGGTGTTGTAAAAATGAGAAATTGCTGGTTAACCTTTAATCCTTATAACTCGCTAACAAAAAAATTTTGGTTCCAAAATTGTGCTGATGTAAAGTAAACATGTGGGAAATGTTACTTATTCAGTATTTTGTGTGACATATCTCTGTGATTTAAGGGCATAAAAATTCAAAGTTGGAAAATTGCGAAATTTTTACAATTTTCGCCAAATTTCCATTTTTTTCACAAATAAACGCAGGTAATATCGAATAAATTTTACCACTATCATGAAGTACAATATGTCTTGAGAAAACAATGTCAGAATCACCGGGATCCGTTGAAGTGTTCCAGAGTTATAACCTCATAAAGAGACAGTTTTCAGAATTGTAAAAATTGGCCTGGTCAATAACGTGCAATCCACCCTCGGGTCTTAAGGGGTTACATTTTTGTGCCTTTAACCCCTTACCGACATGCTCTGTACATATATACTGCTTTGCGCGAGCTGCTTTCCTGCAAACAGCAGTATATGTACAGCATCGCAATCACACGGCCTCACAATGAGTACCGCAGCGATCAGGTGCCGGTATCAGCCATGTGTGAGAGCGGACATCCTACAGCAATGCCCAAGATCGGTGCTAGCACCCATCACGGGCATTTAACCCCTCTGATGCCACTTACTGTAGCGACAGCAACAGAGGAGCATCACGCAGGGAATGGGCTCCTTGAACACTTCCATCAGGACAAAGCGATGTGATTACGTTGTCCTGATGGTCTCCATGGAGACCTCCGGCCGAAAGATGGCCGCGGGGTCCTTCAGGGAACGTGGCTTTGCAGTGCCTGCAGAGAGCAGGACCTGAGACGCCTCCTTCCCTACCTGTGAGACCTTGATGTGATGCTCTGCAGTGCAGATGCTTGCAAAGCATCAGATCAGCGATCAGATGCCACACAGTGAAGTCTCATCCTGGGACAATGAAAAAGTTAAAAAAAAAATATTGAAAAGTGTAAAATAAAATTAAAAATCCCCAAATAAAAAGTATGTCCAAGAAATACATTTATGTAAATAAAAAAAATAAACAGTAAAAGAACACATATTTGGTATCAACAGGTCTGTAACAACCCGCTCTAAAAAACTGTCCCACTAGTTAACCCCTTCAGTGGACATTGAAAAAAAAAAACTCGGGGCAAAAAACAATGTTTTATCATACTACAAAACAAAAACTGCAATAAAACGCGATCAAAAACATAAATGTAAATAGTACAGCTGAAAACATCATCTTGTCCCGCAAAAAAACAAGCCGCCATACAGCTCCAACATCAGAAAAAAAAAAGTTATAGCTCTCAGAATAAAGTAATGCAAAAATAATCATTTTTTTTTTTTTTATAAAAGTTTTTATTGTGTAAAAGTGCCAAAACATAAAAAAGATGTAAATTGGGTATCGCTTTAATTGTACTGACCTGAAGAATAAAGCGGCCTTCCCAGGTTCACCACAGGCAAAATTATATAAAAAACCAAAAGCAATTCCTGAATTGCTGTATTTTGTTCATTCTGTCTCCCAAAAATCAGAATAAAAAGCAATCAAAAAATTCATGTGCGTGAAAATGGTACCAATAAAAACATCAGCTCGTCCCACAAAAAAAACAAGCCACAACTTGACCGTCAGCCGAAATATGGAAAAATTATAGCTATCTAAATATTGTGATGCAAAAACTAGTTTTCGCAATAAACAGAGTCTTTAAGCATGTGGCAGCAGCCAAATATAAAAACCAGCTATAAATCTGGTATCGTTGTAATCGCACTGACCCGAAGAATAAAGTCAATCACTTATGCTGCACGAGGAAAGGCGTAAAAACGTAAAAGCAATTCTTCACATGCTGTTGATTTTTTGATTCTGCCTCCTAAAGATAGCAGTAAGGGTCGGTGCACATTTATCCTGCGCTCTACGCTGAGCACTTACATTAGGATTTCCGTGTAAATCTCTGAAATACACGATTCAGACAGAACCCCCAGAGGAAGATTCCCTATAATGAGGCAGATGGAGGCACTGTGGATGACATAGGACCTGTGATCCCTTGGTGTCCATCTTTTTAGAATTGCATAAAAGTGCTGATTGCCACAGTTTTGTGCACTTCTGAAAAGGACAATGCTGAACAGAGGCCAGACTGAGTCCAGAGCAACTCTGCTGCCCCATTATAGCGAATGAATCCATTGGGGGTTTCATCTGTTATGTCACTAGGAGATTTAGATGGAAACTCCAAAGTAAGTGCTCAGTGTAGAGTGCTGGATAAATGTGATCATAAATGTTCTGCAAAATGTTCCCAATAAAAATCTTCAGCTCAAACCACAAAAAAAGGAAGTCCCCACTCAGGTCCATCATCTGTTAACGGAAATATAGTGGGCTTCCACGTTATTGCTAGCACATAGGCTGGGGAAAAGCAAAATGGCTCCTCGCCCCCCAAAAGAAATTCAGCAAATTCTTCACTCCCAAATCCAAATGCCCCCCTCCCTTCTGAGCCGCAGTGTGCCTAAACCCTATTTAGCACCCACACTTCTGTAGTAATGAGAGCCTGCCTAATTTACAGGTGCATGCCTCCAGAAGCATGAGCTGGACATAATGTACTGATCACTACAACAGCAGTTTACAATTTTCACTCAGCAACATCCACGTTTGTGGAAAACACCCATGGAGTCAAAATCGTCACTACATCTATACATAAATTCCCAAAGGGTTATAATTTCCAAAATGGGGTCACTTGAGGGGAGAATCTGTTTTTCTAGCACTTAGAGGCTTTTTATACCGAATCCGCAAACTATACTAGGAAAATCTGTGCTACAGGAGGCAAATAGCGCTCCATCCCTCCTGAGTCTCTCTGTATGACTAAGCGGTACTGCACAGCCACATATGGGGTATTTCTACATTCAGAAGAAATTGTGGGACAAATTTTGGTGCCATTTTTACCCATTTCCCAGTATGAAAAATTAAAACTTCGGACTAACACACAATCTTGGTGGTAACAATGAAAATTATTTTTTCTTCACTGCCCAATGGTACAAAAGTCGGACACACCTGTAGTGTCAATATAACCACTGCACCCCTAGATGAATTGATTGAGAGGTTTAGTTTGTAAAATGGGGTCACTTATGGAGGGGTTTCTGCTGTTATGGCACCTCAGGGGCTTTGCCAATGTAACATGGCACCCTCAAACATGTGCAGCAAAATCTGCACTGTAATATGGCTTTTCTTTCCTTCTGAGCTTTGAACTGTGCCTCAAAAGTAGTTTTCGACCACATATGGGTTATCCTAATCACCACAAAAAAAAAAAAATGCAGAAAAAATCCCATAAAAATATAACTTTATTAATATGCAATAATAAAAGTGTACCAGAACAGATACAAAGGACACAAGTATGGGGACAAAGGAACTCAAGTGATAATACATAAAACAAAGGGCCCAAGATCCCACCCATAGACAAAGCATACCATACTCCAAAAATAAAGGATATCAATCCATAAGTATGGGCAAAGTATGTATATACATACAATTATGATGCTGGTACCATGACCCGATATCCAACTAGGCAACAACAATGTAGCAGGGCAGAGTGACATACATTACCTGGTATGCCTGGCAACGGGGGACCCAGAGCCCACCCCAGGGGCTTGTGTCCTTTGTATCTGTTCTGGTACACTTTTATTATTGCATATTAATAAAGTTATATTTTTATGGGATTTTTTCTGCATTTTTTTTTGTGGTGATTAGGATAACTGGTAGGTTCGCAGCTGTCCCTATATAGTCCTCGACATACATACATGGGGTACTTTTTTGTGCAGTCTATATTTACATAATTGCATATTCTATTTTCCCTGTATGTAAAATGCGAGTTACAACTCTATTATCTATTGACCACATATGGGGCATCGGTGAACTCATTGGTGAATTGTACAACAAATTTTGGGGCTCATCGGTGAAAAATGTGATTTTTTTCATTTTCACGGCTCAACGTTATAAACTTCTGTGAAGCACCTGTGGGATCGAGGTGCTCAATGCACATGTAGATTAGTTCCCTAAGGGGTCTAGTTTCCAAAATGGTGTCATTTGTTAGAAGTTTCCGCTGGTAAGGCAAATCAGGAGCTCTCCAAAGGCGACATGGCGTCCGCTAAGTATGCTAGCAAAGTTTACATTCAAAAAGTGAAAGGACGTGACCTCCCTTCAGAGCCCTGCCGTGTGCCCAAACAGTGGTTTTTCCCCACATATAGGGTATCTGCATGCTCAGGAGAAATTGCACAACAAATTATATTGTCTATTTTCTCCTGTTTCCCTTGCGAAAGCAAGAAAAAAAAAAAAGGTCTACAGGAAAATGTTTGTTAAAGAAAATTAAATGTTTATTTTTTCCTTCCACATTTCAAAAATTGCTGTGAAGCACTTGAAGGGTTAATAAACTTCTTGAAAGTGGTTTTAAGCACCGTGAGGGATGCTGTTTTTAGAATGGTGTCACTTTTGGGTATTTTCTGTCATATAGGCCCCTCAAAGTCACTTCAAATGTGATGTGGTCACTAAAAAAATGGTATTGCAAATCCTGTTGTAAAAATGAGAAATCGCTGGTCAACTGTTAAACCTTATAACTTCCTAACAAAAAAAACATTTCAAACATTGTGCTGATGTAAATTAGACATGTGGGAAATGTTATTTATTGTGTGCAATATGACTCTCTTATTAAAGGGCATAAAAATTAAAAGTTTGGAAATTGCTAAATTTTCGCCAAATTTAAGTTCTTTTCACAAATAAACGCAAGTGGTATCAACCAAATTTTACCACTACCATGAACTACAATATGTCAAGAGAAAACCATCTCAAAATTAGTGTAATCCATTGAAGCGTTCCAGAGTTTTATGACCTCAAAGTAAAAGTGTAAAAATTGGCCTGGTCAGGAAGGTGAAAACAGGCTTCGGGGTGAAGGGATGAAATCAGAGAGTTAGGCCACACAAAATAGTTCATAAATAACATTTCCCTTATGTTTCCTTTATATCAGCACAATTTAACTAACATTATTTTTGTTCTGTTAGGAAGTTAGAAGAGTTAAAAGTAGGGATGAGCAAATATCTACGGGTAAGTCCTTATCTGAATAGTTATAGGGCATACCGAATAGCTACCTGGGGAACCCAGATACCTGGAGCACCCCCGATAATCAGATGTTCAGCGACGCAACTGCAGGTGTCGCTATTGTGTGACAGTCACATCACATGCATTTAGAGCCTGTTTATTTGGGGGGGGGGGGTCACTTGTGGGGGGGTTTCCACACTTTAAACACATGAGGGGTTCTCCAAACGCAACATGGCGTCCACCCTCGAATCCAGACAATTTTGCGTTGAACAAGTCAAACGGTGCTCCTTCACTTCCGAGCCCTGCCGTGCGCCCAAACAGTAGATATCCCCCACACATGGGGTATTGGCATACTCAGGAGAAATTTCACAACAAATGTCATGGTCCATTTTCTCATGTTACTCTTGTGAAAATAAAGTTTGGGAATAAAGTAAATTTTTTATGAAAAAAGTTACCGTGGGTGTTTATTTTTTCCTTCCACATTACTTCAGCTCCTGTGAAGCACCCGAATGGTTAATAAACTTCTTGATAGTGGTTTTGAACACCTAGAGGGGTGCAGTGTTTAGAACAGTGTCACATTTGGGTATTTTCTATCATATAGGCACCTCAAAATCACTTCAAATGTGATGTGATCAATACATTTTGTAAATTTTATTGGAAAAAAAAATAAAAAAAATTTATTTTATAATTATTTTCCTAACTAAGAGGAATTTAAATTTACTATTTGTTTTTCTTTTGATCACTGATCGGGATTTCTTTGGAATAAGACATCAGATCGCAATTATCATGGTGCGATTGTGTACAGCTGTTTATGACATACATGCCCATATGGACAGATTACGAGGATTGATATCCTACTGACAGACTCCCTTTAAGGAAGCACTAGGGTAAGTATTCTAGACTGCAGCTATCCTCGGCGTGTGGGGTCACATGGCAGTGAAGCTATCTGTTGCTTACAGGCTGAAATCAGCTGCTGGCATTAGCACAGGGCATAGCGCTGCAAGGGAGCGAACGGAAGGTAAGCAGAATCGTTTATTTTGTGCAGCGTCATGGGGGCCATATATACCAGGATCAGGATGAGGGGACCCTGTATACCAGGATGGGGATGAGGGGACCATGTATACCAGGATGGGGATGAGGGGACCATGTATACCAGGCAGGGGGACCATGTATTCCAGGATGGGGAAGGGGGGCCATGTATACCAGGATGGGGATGAACGGACAATGTATACCAGGATGGGAATGAAGGGACAATGTATACCAGGCTGGGGGACCATGTATTCCAGGATGGGGTAGGGGGGCCATGTATACCAAGATGGGGATGAGGAGACCCTGTATACCAGGATGGGGCGCCATATATTCCAGGATAGGCATCATATATATTTGGATGGGGACATGGATATCAGGATGGGGTGTGGGGAAAAAATACCAGGATGGAGGATATTAGTACAGAATTGGGAGACATTACCCCTATCACAGTGTCAGCAGCAGATATCCACCCTATAACAGTACATCATGAACACATTTTTGCTTCAATTTGTTTTATATTTTCCTCCTCTAAAACCTAGGTGCATCTTATGGTCCGGTGCATCTTATAGTAGCATACCTAAACACACACACTCATGCTTGCATGTGTGTATATGTATGTATATACATATACCGTATTTTTCGGACTATAATGGTATGTGCGCAAATTGAGTATTTGCTTGCAGAAGTTTCTGCAACATTTCTGCATCTCTTGGCAGCAGGGTGGATTTGATTTAAATCTAACTGATTTAAATCACGATTTAAATCACTAGTCAGTAAGGCTTGATTTAAATCAGTGATTTAAATCAAAGTTTCTACCTAAACTAGTTCTTGCTACTTTAACATGCAAGTAGATGAAGATTTTTAGAATCACTTTTTATATTACTTTTTTCTCCCCAGTTTAATGGGTTAATCATTCATATTTGGACACCACTGTTCTGTTGTACTTAGGAAGGAGAAAAATAATCCTGACCTTAATAACAATTTAAATAGATTTATTCAACTGAAACAATAACAACATTACAGCATAAGTTATTTGCTTAAACAAACATCCATGTTTGTTAACTAATTTGGCTAAACAAAATATATATATATTATAAGAAACTTAGACTGTCAGCCCAGCCGACACATGAAAAACTTAAATACTACTGTCCCTGCTGTCCTCTGTAGCTCACTTGTCGTCATCTTCATCATCATCTTCTTCTTTGTTCCTATTCATAATCTGGAAAAGAAAAACAAGCTTTCCTGCTTTATTGGGTCCCAACCGATTTCTCAATTTAGAATGAATGAGTCCAAAGGAAGAAGAAGCTACTGCAGAAGAAGCTACTGCTGTTAAAAGTGAAATCATTACTTGAACAGTCTCTAAATCCAAGCACTTAAGTGACTTCCACCAGTTTACTGGTGTGACCTTCCTTAAAATATCTTCAGCAAACATATATTTCTTGAATGGTTCCCCCTTAGCTCTGAAGTTTATTATAGTTGGCATTAAAGATGGATGATTGCTGGATACCCATGTCATAGCTAACTCCTCTTCCTCAGCACTTAGGTTTTGACCCCGATATTGGATATTGACAATACTTGCCAAAAAATGAGCTGGAGTCAGTGCTTGTCCCATTCGTTTTTTACTGCTTGTAATTTAATTCTGTCCATGTGTAGTTCTGTTTTTAAGTGTTCACTCAGTTCCTTCCAAATTTCAACAGCATCCGCAATAAAACAGCTATTTTTCTGTATTTTGTTTAAAGCTTGAGAGATGGGTTTCAGGAAGCTCAGCATATGTTCAACATTTCTCTTAAGCCCAATGTTGAGGATTTTGGCCGTGACAGTGCCATCTATTTTATCTCGATTTTCTTCACAAAGTGTCATCAGAATAGGCCAGTTTTTGATATACTGCTCAAAACAGTCCACCACAGAGTTCCATCTAACATCTTGTGGGAGCGTTAGCTTGGTTCCATCCATCCTTTCCAGAGCTGCTGCAGCAAAATGATTATTACGGAAGTATTTAGCAATTTCAACAACATTAGCCTTTATTTCTGGAACACTTAAGTCTTTGGCTAAGAGGTGCAGCAAACGAGCACTGCAACCATATGTTATTAGCAGCTTTGTATTCCCTCCCTGCTCTTCTAAATCTCTTCTCATCTTGGATACGTTTGCAGCATTGTCAGTGACCAAACTGCGTACTAGACATTTGAATTTTTGTTCACATGTCGTTATAGCTTTTACTGCCACTTCTTGTAAGTATTCTGCTGTGTGTGCATTTCCTGACGTATCAGTTGTTTGTGCAAGGAAGACTTTACCTTCTTCTGTTGTTATACAAGCACATACAATAGGATCATTGTGGACATTACTCCACCCATCAATACTTAGGTTAACAATTTTACCCTCCAGAGCTGTTGCACATTGCTCCATTTCTCTGTCATACACTTGATCCAGCAGTTTCCCTGCAACATCAGCTCTGCTGGGTGGACTGTATCCTGGTCTCAGTGACTAAACCATATTAATGAAATGTGGGTTCTCAGTCAGACGGAAAGAAGAGTTCGTTGCATAAATAAACTGGGCAATTTTTTCATCAATCAACTCTTTTTCTAATCTGCTAGTTCTTATCACAAACCTATCTATGGTGGTTCCAGGAGGTAAAGGTTTTTTCTTCCTTTTGGGTGATGGTGATATGTGGCTGTGGGTGTCTGATGATGATGCTGCTGCTAATGAAGCACTATCCTGGATGGATAACTCTGAAACTGTAGAACAGGATGATGGTGATCTTGGAGGTGGATAGTTTCCAGAATCCATGAATTCCCCTAAACAAAAAAAGTCAATGCTGTTATTTTATTGTTTATACAATTTCTGCTTATTGTACACAACACATCACTGCCCCTGCCCCAAAAGGAATATTTGTTTTTCTTCATAACTGTACCAAATGACAGTAACATGCAGTAATAATAAGAAATATAATTTTTCTCACACATGACAGTTCAGTCTTTAGAAATAGGATTCAATAAAAATGTTTACCAACCTGAAGATCCTGCCTGTTCAGAAGTGTTTCTTTGGTCATCTTCATCACCGCACTTCTCATCATGATGTTGCCTCATTCGCGCCACCAAGCCTTGCATCTCTTTGTTGCATCGTTTGCATTTTGCACGCATGCCTGCCTTACCGATAGGCGAAGGAGCTTCATTAAAATATTCCCAAACTGGGTCTCTTTTACGGCCTGCTGCCATTATAAGGAAAGAATGTAATAAACCTCAGATCGTACACACAAACAGATCCAGACTTGTCTGTCTGTGGCTATGCTGCAGTATTGTGCTCAAAGTTTCACTTTCATTTTCTTGTCTGCTTGCCCTTCCTCCTCCTCACACTTAGATTCACATTCTTCTTGTGTTGTGCAGATCTATTCCACTCCAAACAATCAGAAACATATTGTCTAACTTCTTGGACTTGGCACTGAAGGGGTTGATTCTGTATTCATAGGTTTGTAGAACAATAGGATTAAGGTATTTTTCTCAACTCTGTTCATGTTGTAACATTTTTGCCGTGAAGAAGAGGCTGGGACCTCTCCGGAGTCAAATTCAGTTTTGAGAACTGCGTAAGTAAAGGGAGCGTCTGTGATAATATAGGAGAGAAACTGCCCACTAATCGGAAGAGCATGGCATTGTGAATGTTACACATATACAGCCTTTATTCTACTGAGTTAAGGTACCGTCACACTAAGCGACGCTGCAGCGATACCGACAACGATCCGGATCGCTGCAGCGTCGCTGTTTGGTCGCTGGAGAGCTGTCACACAGACAGCTCTCCAGCGACCAACGATCCCGATGTCCCCGGTAACCAGGGTAAACATCGGGTTACTAAGCGCAGGGCCGCGCTTAGTAACCCGATGTTTACCCTGGTTACCATCCTAAAAGTAAAAAAACAAACGCTACATACTTACCTACCGCTGTCTGTCCTCGGCGCTCTGCTTCTCTGGTCTGGCTGTGAGCGCCGGGCAGCCGGAAAGCAGAGCGGTGACGTCACCGCTCTGCTTTCCGGCCGCTGTGCTCACAGCCAGACCAGAGAAGCAGAGCGCCGGGGACAGACAGCGGTAGGTAAGTATGTAGCGGTTGTTTTTTTTACTTTAACGATGGTAACCAGGGTAAACATCGGGTTACTAAGCGCGGCCCTGTGCTTAGTAACCCGATGTTTACCCTGGTTACCAGCGAAGACATCGCTGAATCGGTGTCACACACGCCGATTCAGCGATGTCTACGGGGAGTCCAGCGACGAAATAAAGTTCTGGACTTTCTTCCCCGACCAGCGACAGCACAGCAGGGGCCTGATCGCTGCTGCCTGTCACACTGGACGATATCGCTAGCCAGGACGCTGCAATGTCACGGATCGCTAGCGATATCGTCTAGTGTGACGGTACCTTTAAACAACTCAGCTTTATCTCATGATGGAAGAACCTTTGGATGGTAAAATATTTTCCTCAAAAAGCAGTTTACTGAAAAAAAATCCGATTTAAATAAAAAAAATCCAATTTAAATAAAAAAAATCCGATTTTTTTTATTTTTTTTTTTAAAAACATTGATTTTTATCCACCCTGCTTGGCAGCAAAAATGTACAGTTTTGTCACGTTTTTGTACAGCAATGAATACTTTTTGGAGCTAAATAAAATCTATTTGAAAAAAAGGAAAAAAAAAAAGATTAGTGGTGTTATTTCCTTGTTTAACCCCTTCTTTTTTATGCTTATTTGCCCCATCCCAGGCAAAAAATACCAGCCCTCAGCTGTCCCTGAAATGACACAACATTTGAAGCGTCAATTCTGGCACTTAGCCCCAATGCCTTTGTGTAGTTGCATTGGGGTAATAGGATTAGGGGTTGGTGTCAGCAGCTATCACTGACACCAACCCCTAGGATAAGTCATGAAGAAGTGTCATCCAGACACCTTGAATGCTAAACCTGTAAGTAAAGAGTTTAAGGGAACCAGTCAGCTGTTTTGGTTGCTATAAAATATGGCCACTGCCTTTCAGGGCTTATCTACAGCATTCTATAATGCTGTAGATAAGCCCTCGGTCCGACCTGCAAGTGACGAAAAATATGTTTTCTTACGACGACGCCCTCCTGCTTGCTTCATGGTCCACGGCATCACGCTCCTGCGCAGGCATACTTATCTGCCCTGTTGAGGGCAGAGCAAAGTACTGCAGTGCGCAGGCGCCGGGAATGGTCAGAGAGGCCCAGCGCCTGCGAACTGCAGGAAATTACTCTGCCCTCAATAGGGGAGATAAGTACGCCTGCGCAAGCGATAAATCAAGCAGGAGGGCGGCATCGCAAGAAGATGGGAGGCGCCAGACCAGGACCTGCGACATCCATCGGACCGGATCGCCATCCCCCATTATAGAATGCTGTAGATAAGCCCTGAAAGGCAGTGGCCGCATCTTATTGCAGCCAAAACAGCTGACAGGTTCCCTTTAAAGAAACACCTAGAATATAGAATCATACCATGCTGCATTTGTCCTCGTATATTGGGCGAGGCTCGCCAATGCAAATCAATGGGAGCAAGAGAAAAATAAATAATACAAAAAAAAAAAAATATCGCACATCACTCAGATCATGAGTGTAGTTTGATCATTACAAACCCGACATTTAATCTACCGCGTACCGTAAAATCACAGCGTGACCTGACAAAATAGATAGAATAGATATATACATATACAGTAGAATAGATACAAAGATGTCAGTCACCTAAATGTACAGTCAGCTGCACATGCACTGTACTAATTATATATTAAATGTTTTGTGTTTTTTTAATGGCATAGGCGCCCATGTAATTTTCATAACAAGCAGAGAGAAAGTATTTCTCTCAGAAAATTGTTACAATTACATGCGTTTTGTTATACACACGTTTATTTCCTTTGGGTGTATTGCAACAACACAAATAAAAAATAATCAAACACACAAAAAGGCAAATTGGACATTGTCACGGATCCCTGTCCGTGGTGTCACTAATTCGTCACTTGCCCGCTCTCAGCACGCGACTTGGGGTTGTGCCTGCAAAGGTAAATCTATCTCCCCTCTTACAGTCCAGCATTCAACCTCTGTCCTATGCTGTAATGGGAGCATAAATCACACACCAACCCAGACCACGCACCCGCTCAAACACGCTGCCACCACTCACCGAATACACAGGCGATGAGTCCCGGAAATTACAAATACTGTCTACCACTCACACGGATCATACAGTTTAAGGCTATGGATTCTTTTAGAACATTCAAGGTTCAACTTGTTAAAGTTTTATGCTTTAATACAAAAAAGTTCAGTGCTTACAGTAAAAAAAAGGTATAAAAATATGATAAGACATACAGGTATGCAAAACAGTATAAAATAAACAGAAGAAAACTTACAGAAACATCTAACTTTATAGTCTGCCCTTCTGTTCCCTGAGGAAGGGTGAATATGGAGTTGGTGGAACACATCAGCTTCCCAGGCTGCCCTCACATGTGAACATGATTGATACAGGCCTAATTTATAGCTTTACTCTGGAGGTCAGATTTGTAGACCAGCCCCTCAGGTTAATATCATAATTGCTTGTTTTTGATTGGACCGCGGCCGCTCCCCCAATGAATATATTTAGACTCCCTGTGTAAAAGTTCTCACAGATAAATGGTGTCAGGCTCTAATTGACATCTCTCTTCAAAGAGCTAGGAGGTTTCAAATGTTTCCCTTTTTCTTGGTTCCCAGCACGACCCCCTGGCGAGAGTTGAGACAGTTGCCGTCTCAAAATATATATGCTGTGACCTTTGTGAGGCCTGCAGCTTCAGGACAGATGTTCAACTACTGCTAGTTACACATATAACCCTAGACATATGTCACTACACACATATAGATATATACATATTTCACCACAGACACAATGTCATACAAACCCTGAATATGGGCCAAACAAAATTGTTGGCACCCTCAGCTTAATATTTGGTTGCACACCCTTTGGAATGAGTAACTGCAATCAATTGCTTCCTGTAACCATCAGCAAGCTTCTCACACCTCAACTGTAATTTTGGACCATTCCTCTTTTGCAAACTGCTCCAGGTCTCTCATATTTGAAGAGTGCCTTCTCCCAACAGCAATTTTAAGATCTCTCCACAGATGTTTAATGGGATTTACTGTAGATCTGGACTCATTGTTGGCCACTTTAGAACTCTCCGGCGCTTTGTTTTCATCCATTTCTGGGTGCTTCGAAAACATTGTGAACCTTCCCAGGAGTGGCTGGCTGACCAAATATACTCAAAGAGCGCAGCAATGACCCATCCAAGAGGCCACAAAAGACCCCAAAACAACATCTAAAGAATTGTCGCTTGCCTCAGTTAAGGTCAGTGTTCATGACTCCACCATAAAAAAAAGAGACTGGGCAAAAATGGCCCTAATTTTTTCCTTATTTATTTTTTAACATCTAGAGCAGTGTTCCCCAACTCCGATCCTCAAGAGCCACGAACAGGTCGTGTTTTCAGCATTTCCTTAGTATTACACAGGTGATAACTGCATCACCTGCACAGGCAGTAATTCCATCACCTGTGCAATACTAAGGAAATCCTGAAAACATGACCTGTTGGTGGCTCTTGAGGACCGGAGTTGGAGAACACTGATCTAGAGAATGTGGCCTTCCCTAAAATATCCATTTAATTTCAAGCATTTGTATTCAAATATTTCTAAGAGGCAGAGATGAAGGCATAACTTTTTTCTCCCATGTGGATGCTAGTCCAGGAAGACGTGTAAGAGGCATAAAAATAGAATTAGTCTTACCAGTAATTTGGTTTCTGGGAACCTTCAACGACAGCAGCATCGGAGGATGCCTCCCCGCCCTAATAGGGGACAGGAAACACAAAGAGGTTAAATAGCTCTCCCCTTCCTACAACCACCAGTGTTTTTCCAGACACACTAGCTTGAATAGTTACAACCAAAGTGCAGGAATCATCCAATAAGAACATCAGATAGCGAGGGAAATTAGTGAAGTTGTGGAAGGTTCCCAGAAACCGAATTACCGGTAAGACATTCTATTTTCTCTAGTCACCTTCCACGACAGCAGCATCAGAGTATTACCAACAACTAATTTCTTAGGGAGGGACAACCACCTGCAGAACTCGTCTGCTGAATGTTAAATCCCTATTAAAATCTAGTCTGTAGTGTCTGGTAAACGTATGGACAGAAGACCAGGTGGCGACTCTGCATATCTGCTCAGTAGATGCATCCCATTTCTCTCTGCCACGATGCGGATACTGAATGTGTAGAATGAGGCTTCAGTGGTGCAGGAGGAGATAGATTCTGTGATGAGTATACGACGCAGATAACTTGTTTGATCCAATAGGCGATCGTTTTCTTAGCCGCCTTCTTGCCCTTATTCCGTCCTGAGGGCTGAATAAGTTTCGGTCAATCCTCCAAGCTTTGGTTTGTTGGAGGTAGTAGAGAACCACCCTACGAACATCAAGGGTGTGAAAGGCCTCTTTTGCATTGAAATGATTTGGGCAGAATGAGGGTAGCACAATATCCTGACCTCTATGAAAGTCTGAGACTACCTTAGGCATAAAGCAGGGATCTAAGCAGAGGATAATGCCGTCTGCAGTAATTTAAGTAGTGCTCCTGTATTGATAGGGCCTGAAGTTCTCCTACATGCCTAACGGAAGTAATTGCTACCAGAAAGACAGTTCTAAGGGTAAGGTTTTTTAAACTCAGACGATAAAGGTTCAAATAAATCTCTGATTAAACTATTAAGCACCAGATTTAAATCCCAAGGGGGAATCCGGCTGTGAAGTCTAGGCTAGATTCTAGCTAAGTTTTGGTCAAAGAAAGAGCTAAAAGCTGACACCTGCATCTAGATCAAGCCTCTTTAGAAAAAAATCCAAAATCTGAGCAATGTTAGGATGAAAGGGATCAGAAACATTCGGAGAACACCAGGACGAGAATTTCTTCCAAACCTTGTCATAAATGGCATTGGTCACTGGCTTCCTACTCTTCTGGAGAGTTTGCATCACTTCGTCTGAAGCCCTTTGGCTCTTAGGATTCTGGTTTCAGTAGTCAGGCCGCCCGCAAGGTTTAACCTCTAAAGGTTCGGGTGTAGCAGGGGACCCTGATGAAGGAGGTCATCTTTCTGGAATAGAAGTAGCGGACCTTCCTGGACCATGTCCATCAAAGCGCTGTACCAACTTCTTCCCGGCCACATGGGAGCGATTAGAATCATGGTGACATGACCAGACCGTATCTTCTGTAACGTCCTTGCTAGAATCGGGATCGGTGGGAAGGCATAGGCCAGGTTGAACCTCCAAGGGTGAGAAAAGGTGTCTATTCCCAATGCCCTGTCTGCGGGATTCAGGGAGAATAAAGTCTTCACCTTCGCATTCTGGCCATTGGCAAACAGATCCACATCCGGAATCCCCAATCTTGTCAAAAGGGATAGAAAGATTGCTTGATTGAGGCACCACTCCACAGGATGGACGTCTTTTCTGCTGAGGAAGTCCGCCTGAACATTGGAGGACCACTTCCGATGGACTGCTGTAATGGATAGAAGATACTTCTCTGCCCAAGAAAAAATTCCTGCAGCGATCAATTTCAGCCTGACATACTTCGTGCCTCCCTGGTGACGGAGGTATGCAACTGTGGTCATATTGTCGGAATAAAGGCGTACATGATGACCTTGGACAAGGGCAGATGCGGCACTCAATGCCTCAATGCCTCCTCCACTGCTTTCAGTTCTCTGAGGCTTGAGGAACTGGATCTGATGTCTTGTGACCATAAACCCTGGAAGTGGGTTTTCTCCACCACAGCACCACAGCCCCCTGACTGGCATTTTCTGGGGAACTTGATCCCAGTTGACCCCCCCCCCCCCACTGGAGGGCCGGGAGTTTAGCCACCATACAACGGAAGACTTCACATGATTCTTGTCCCAAGACGAGAGAACATGAGTCTGGAGGACTCAAGTATGGGCTTGAGCCCAGGACAGTGCCTGGATGCATGAGGTCAGTGATCACAGGAAAGACATTGAGTCTCTCATGGTAGGAGCCCTCTGGTCTCTGAAATTGGAGATCCTTTGAAAATTATTGAGTTGACTATCCTTTTTTCTGAATCCAGGAGGATTCTTAGGAATTTCTTCCTTGGTGAAGGATGAAGATCCGACTTATCCAGATTTGGGATCCAGCCAAGGGATTCCAGGATTTCCAGGGTCTTTGTCACATTGTGAGTTAGACGGGGAATAGATGGTGCGACGGTGAAGAAGTCGTCTAAATATGGAATGATGCACATCCCTTGATGACGGAATGAAAATTACTGCTTCTGCCATAATCTTGGTGAATACTCGAGGTGCTGATGAAGTGCCGAACGGGAGGACATTGAATTGGTAATGGCTGACCCGGTGACCATGAGAAACTGCAAATCTGAGGAACTTCTGATGATCTGGGTGGATTGGCACATGGTAGCAGGCATCCTTCAGATCTATTGTAGCCATCCCCCCATCCTGTCAAGTGAGTGGGATTGCTGATTTGATTCCATCTTGAACTGTCTGTATGTGGTTTCTAGGCAACCCCCACATGTAATTATGCTGGCTAACAGATGTCAATCATTCAGCTGCGGCAAGAAAAACAATCTCCGAGAACTAAAAAATACTCAGAGGACCCCCGAGCATGCTCGAGAAATCTCGAGTAAAGAGTATATTCGCTCATCACTAATGATAATTCTGTGCTTCCCTGAAGGCTTCTTGACTAGGAAGTGGCGAGAATAGTGGCCCTCACCTATCTCTTGTAGGGGTACCCGAGAGATCACCTTTGCTTGAAGTAGACCCTGAAGACCTAAACAGAAAGGAGTCTTGAAGGTGTAAAGATTGTAGTGAGGTGACCTTTAGGCACTGTGGGGGAAAACTCTCAAACTCTAGTTTCAATCCACAACGAATGGCACGGAGAACCCACTTGATTGTGGAGAAGGATTGCAATTGAGTGAGGAAGCCTGAGAGTCGACCCCTGACAGGGGAGCAGTCATTGCTTGTCAAGAGCTTGCTGGTGGTGGGGGCCAAGGATATTTTTTTTGCCCTTTCCACCTTTTGGATAGCTCCTTTCCCTTTGTATTCCCTCTGGGAGGACTGATCTCGGGAGGGACGAAAAAAATGTTCTTTAGGGGTTTATTGCTTAGGGGCGGGGACCCCGTCTCCCTAAAGAAAGAGAGAGAAAGGTGGACTAAGTATCCCATGAGGACTTAACCCAGATAGCACGGGACCTTCATCCACTACTTACAGTAGGAGGGTGGACGTTTGGGCTATGCAGAAGCAGAAAGGGAGGGCTTGTCGCCATCCATGGTTAGACCATCAGTAGTCACACAGAGTCAACAACAATGGGTCTTACCTGGAGGCATCCCCCACCAGGATTAAATAATCGAGGTCCCAGCGTTCCTGTTCGTGCTCCTCCTCCCTCAGGTCGTCAGGAGGGAACCCGCCGAAGGAAGCGTCCCAACATGCCAGCAGCTCCGGAGCCCCCAATGAAAAACCCGGGGAGCTGCAGGAGGACCCCGGACGCACATCATCGCCCTGCTTTACCCCACGAGGAGGCGCAGGAGGGGCGGGAAAGGTCCAGAGTCTCATGTGGGCCATGGAGATGGGAGCAGCATATAGAGGAGGAGAGTGGAACCCCGGAAGTCAGCAGCCCGGCATTAAGCGAGTAAACCTGGGTGCTCCAGATCACCGGCCACGGGAGTACCATCAGGAAACCTCTTCATGTCCCATAGGGGATAGGAAAATCACAGGTGGTTGTAGGAAGGGGAGGGAACCTTTTATCTTTACTGTCACTCTACACCATCCAGAAAAAATGTAGAACATGCTGCCACCACTCTGTAAGGCGCATTAACACTTTAGTTCCAATTTGCATGCAGCAACAAAATGAAGGTATTTAAGGCATCTTCCCTGCTGAGAACCTCACAGGACTGCTAAATCCTCAGTATAATAGAAGTAATGATGCAAACATTTTCAAATTCCACAACACAAAAGCAGTGGCACAGGGAAAGACCAATTTTGAGTAAGCTGAAGCAAAATAGTTACATAGGCATCTGTAAGATGTATGAAAGATATAAGGAAGAATTTAGTTCAGAAGTTCTGGAAATATAAATTGAGAGTGTCAAGAACAATGAGAGTCATGCTGGCTCGGACATAGTCCGGATTAACAAGATCTGCATCAGATGTTGAGGAACCAGGACAATCTGATGATAAATGGGCTACTGGAACAAACCATACAATAGACAAGGCAAGACAACCTTGTCTATGTATGGCAAGTTTGGACTATCAGCTGTGTATTTTGTATTTCAATACACAGAAAGGAAATAAGCATGTGTATAACAAAACGTGTAGTTGCAATCATTTTCTTGAAGAAATACTTTTTGAACAATCTCAAGGTGTCCAGCACTTTCAACCATGACTGTGTATGTGTGTGTGTGTGTGTGTGTATATATGTATGTATGTGTATATATGTGTATATATATGTGTGTATATATATATATATATATATATATATATATATATATATATATATATATATATATATATATATATTTTTTTTTTTTTACACATTTTTCTGTATTTTCAGGACTATGAAAATTGTACATTCACACTGAAGGCATCAAAACTATGAATTAACACATGTGGAATTATATACTTAACAAAAAAGTGGGAAACAACTGAAAATGTCTTATATTCTAGGTTCTTCAAAGTAGCCACCTTTTGCTTTGATGACTGCTTTGCACACTCTTGGCATTCTCTTGATGAGCATAATACAAATTCTAACAATCTATTCAGCAGGACTATCAGTTGTGTATCCACCAGACTTCTGCTCAACACAACTGATGGTCCCAACCCCATTTATAAGGCAAGAAATCCCACTTATTAAACCTGACAGGGCACACCTGTGAAGTGAAAACCATTCCCGGTGACTACCTCTTGAAGCTCATCAAGAGAATGCCAAGAGTGTGCAAAGCAGTCAAAGCAAAAGGTGGCTACTTTGAAGAACATAGAATATAAGACATAATTTCAGTTGTTTCACACTTTTTTGTTAAGTATATAATTCCACATGTGTTAATTCATAGTTTTGATGTCTTCAGTGTGAATGTACAATTTTCATAGTTATGAAAATACAGAAAAATCTTTAAATGAGAAGGTGTGTCCAAACTTTGTCTGTACTGTATATATATATATATCTACTATATAAAGCTGAATGTGTGTGTGTGTATGTGTGTGTGTGTATGTGTGTGTATGTCCGGGATTGGCATCTGCACCGTCACAGCTACAGAAACAAAATTTTGCACAGCCACACGTCTGGACCCTGAGAGCGTCATAGGCTATGTTGTGAGGTGAAATTTTAACCCCGCACTTTCCAATTCACCAAACAATTTTGCCCCTATCTACATAATGGGGAAAAAAGTGAAAGGAAAAGTGTTGGAGGCGTCGCAGCTACAGAAACAAAATTTTGCACAGTCACACGTCTGGACCCCGAGAGCGTCATAGGCTACGTTGTGAGGTGAAATTTTAACCCCGCGCTTTCCAATTCACCAAACAATTTTGCCCCTATCTACATAATGGGAAAAAATGAAAGGAAAAGTGTAGGAGGCAAATTGACAGCTGCCAGATGTGAACAAGGGGGACTTAAAGAATGAGAGCGATGGCGCCAAATAGTATATACCGTACAGTTGCTAAGGTGGGGCCCCGACATGGGATACTCACCACACACGGGGATATGAACACACACAAAATGCGCCACACACTACCATGTGCTTGAACACATATTACCCTCAGCACACATTTCACCACAAATACACCAACCTCGCCACATAAAAGTCGAAACACAAAAGTCGCCACTCAAAACTCGCCACGCGCATACTATATACAGGAGGAGATGACACAGATATATACTATATACTACTATATACAGGGGAAATGACACACAGGTATATACTATATACAGGAGGAGATGACATACAGGTATATACTATATATAGAAGGAGATGACATACAGGTATATACTATATATAGAAGGAGATGACATACAGGTATATACTATATACAGGGGAGATGACACACAGCAGGTATATTATATATACAGGGGAGATGACATACAGGTGTATACTATATATAAGGGAGATGACCAACATGTATATACTGAGGTGAAAATGAAAAGGTGTGAGTGCAAAATGAGAGGAGTGAGGGAAAATAGTGGAGTGATCGGAAAATGACAGATGTGAAATCGAAATGACGAGTGTTAGGGGGGAATGAGAGGAGTGAGGGAGAAAATGAGAGGTGTAAGGGAGAAAATGAGAGATATGAGGAGGAAAATGAAAGATGTGATTGGGAAAATGAGAGGCGTGATGGGAAAATAAGAGAAGTGAGGTGCTATAACTAACCACAGATATTTACTATGCCCAGGCAACGCCGGGCTCTTCAGCTAGTATATATATATATATATATATATATATATATATATATATATATATATATATATATATATATATATATATATATATATATATATATATATATATACACACATACACACACACTGTATATACTCGAGTATAAGCCGACCCCCCTAATTTTGCCACAAAAAACTGGGAAAACTTAATGACTCGAGTATAAGCCTAGGGTGGGAAATGCAGCAGCTACCAGTATATGTCAAAAGTAAAAAGAGATACCAATAAAAGTAAAATTAATTGAGACATCAGTAGGTTAAGTGTTTTTGAATATCCATATTGAATCAGGAGCCCCATATAATGATCCATAAAGTTTATGATGGGCCCCATAAGATGCTCCATGTTAAAATATGCCCCATATAATCCTGCATAAAGGTTAATAATGGCCCCATAAGATGCTCCATAGACATATTTGCCCCATATAATGCTGCACAAACCTTGATTATGGCCCTATAAAGACACTTGCCCCATATAGTGCTGCACAAACGTTATGGCCCCATAAGATGCTCTACACAGGCACTTGCCACATATAGTGCTGCACAAATGTTATGGCGCCATAAGAGGCTCTATACAGACACTTGCCCCATATAGTGCCGCACAAACATTATGGCCCCATAGATGCTCTATACAGACACTTGCCTCATTTGCTGCTGCTGCGATTAAAAAAAAAAAAAAAAAAAATCACATACTGACCTCTCTGTCGCTCAGGCCCCCGGCACTTTCAATATTCACCTGACTTCGTTCCGGTGCCGCTCCATCTTCAGCACTGACGTTCAGGCAGAGGGCGCGCACTAACTACGTCACCGCGCCCTCTGACCTGAGCGTCACTGCTGAAGACAGAGCGGCGGAGGCTGGAATGAGGAGCAGGTGAATATCGCGCAGTGCTGCGCTCCCCTCCCCGTTATACTCACCTGCTCGGTGCAGTACCTGCATCCCGGCGCCGCAGCTTCATCCTGTACTGAGCGGTCACCGTTACCGCTCATTACAGTAATGAATATGCGGCTCCACCCTTATGGGAGGTGGAGCCGCATATTAATTACTGTAATGAGCGGTACCATGAGACCGCTTAGTACAGGAAGAGGCTGCCGCCTCCGGGGAAAAGACGTGCAGGGACCGCACCAGGAGCAGGTGAGTATAATTAGACAGCCCCCGCTCCCCTTCCCCTGCCGACCCCTGGGTATGACTTGAGTATACACAGGTGGATTATAATTTATCATCATTAGGCATTTAGGACAACATTGGATCATTCAGAGATCCACAATGAACTTCTGGAGTGAGTTTGCTGCACTGAAAGTAAAGGGGCCGAATAATATTGCACGCCCCACTTTTCAGTTTTTAAAATTTCCACAAAAATTTAAAATAACCAATAAATTCCGTTCAACTTCACAATTGTGTGCCACTTGTTGTTGATTCTTCACCAAAAATTTACATTTAGTATCTTTATGTCTGAAGCATGATATGTGGGAAAAGGTTGAAAAGTTCCAGGGGGCCGAACACTATGGCTATAAAAACGAGATAAAACCGTGAAAAAACCGCATCCATTAAGCATCCTATTAATTGAATGCAATCCACAACTTGTTTGCACATGTTGCATTTTTTTCCGCAAAAAAAAAACGCAACATTGCGGTAAAAAACGCAGCATGTTGATTAATTTTGCAGATTTTTCGCATATTTCCCGCTATTTAATGCATTGGGAAGCTCCGGGGAAAAAACGCGAAAAATCCACACAAAAAAAACGGGGGGAAAAATGCATGCGGATCTCCTGCAGAAAAATTCTGGTTTTGTTCAGGAAATTTCTGCAAAGAATCCTGACGTGTGCACAAATGTTAAAAACCCTCCTGCCTAGGACCAAGCATTACTGTGGTTCCTGTATGGTGTGCAGTCTGATGATGGCTGGTAACAACAGCTTCAAATATCTCCTACCATTGTAAAGGACATATTGGGAGTTGTAGGTTAATGTGATACAATTGTATATGAGGCTATCCTGACACTACAATTGATTGCTGTACTAAACTTGGCAATGTATTCATATACTGATGGAGGTTCTGGTGATGTATGAATATACTGACGGTGGTTGTGGTGATGTATTACTGTATGGACAGTGGTTCCGGTGAGGTTTTACACCACTGATAGAGGATCTGTTGGTGTGTTACTGCACGGACAGTGGTTCTGGTGATGTATTACTGCATTGATGGTGGTTATGGTGGTTTACTGTACTGACAGTGGTTCTGGTGATTTATTACTGTATTGACACAGGTTCTGTGTGCACATACCCTTAGTCTGACTGATCAGTAAGGGCTTCACCACTTAAAGTGCCTAAAGTAGGATGAATGCCAAATATGGCCCATATTTAGTACGTATTTGCACAGGGCACATAAATCCCCATACTTGTACATGTCGGCTGTACTCTTGCAAATCATCAAGATGCGTTGCTGGCAGCTCCCTTTGTAATTGCTGTTCAATGCAGTGCAAAGTGTGTGTGATTGGTGACAGATTCGGAGAAGCTAAAGGCCATGGTAGCACATTTAGGCTACGACAGCATCTCACAGTAGCACGAGTAACATGCGACAAGGCGATGTGTTGGAAATACACAATGGAGAAATGGACATTACAGCATGATCCAGTTAACGGCTATGGGCAGCCTATTAAAGATTTATGATATGGTCATGTGTTGTGAATTCCGCTCTTGGGCTCCCTCCGGTGGTTGTAAGTGGCACTTTTGTGAGTTCTGCTCTTGGGCTCCCTCTTGTGGTTTCAAGTGGTATGGCTGCTCCTTGGAGTTAGCTGTCATCAGCTGCCTCCACTTATCGTCTCTTCTGCTCTGCTATTTAGGCCTGGCTCTTTCTTCAGCCAGTGCCACTTGTAAATGGTTCCTGGTTGGATTCACATCTCTTTGGATTTCCCTGTTATCCTGACCAGTTCAGCAAAGCTACGTTTTTGCTTGCGCTTTTTCTGTTGACAGATTGTGGACTTATCCGTTCAGTGCTTTCTATGTTTGTCCAGCGTTATCAGTATGAATTAATTATGTGTTGCTGGAAGCTCTGGGAAACAGATTTACCCTCCACACCTTTAGTCAGGTGTGGAGATTTCTTTGTAAACTCTGCGTGGATTTTTGTAGTGTTTTATACTGACCGCACAGTATTCCATCCTGTCCTATCTATCAAGCTAGACTGGCCTCCTGTGCTCATCCTGGTTTCATTCTGTGTGTGTCTTTTCCCTCTCCACTCACAGTCATTATTTGTGGGGGGCTAATCTATCCTTTGGGGATTTTCTCTGAGGCAAGATAGTTTTCCTGCTTCTGTCTTTAGGGGTAGTTAGCTCTTAGGCTGTTACGAGATGCCTAGGGAGAGTTAGGAGCATTCCACGGCTACTTCTAGTGTTGTGTTGAGCTTAGGGACTGTGGTCAGTACAGTTACCACTTCCTTCAGAGCTCGTTCCATGTTGCTCCTAGACCACCGCATCATAAGGCTAGGTTCCCATTGCGTTAATGGGAACGCGCTAACGGACAACGTTGCACGGCGAAATTAACGCCGTGCAACGCGTCCGTTAGCACGCCCATTCACGGCAATGGGAACACGCAGCACTAGCGCGTGCCATGTTCAGCACGCGCTAGCGACAAACCAGTGTTTTCTGGCGCGCCGCGGACGCTGCAAGCAGCGTCCGCGGCGCACCCGCGGTCCGTTCCCCGCTCTCGCAGATCGGGTATCTGCGAGAACGGGGACGTTACCACGACCCCGGAACGCGGCCCCGTTAAAAACATTGCGTTAGTGCAATCCGTTTAGCGCTAGCGGATTGCGCTAACGCAATGTGACCCTAGCCTAACAGTCATGTGCATGAGAGCAATAGGTTTTTATTACACAATCCCTTTTTACTTTAGGGAAGGTTGTGATTACATACAGCTAAAGGGCAACATATGGTGCATTGCTTATTCATACAATTACATGTATATTTAAAATTAATAAAGGAAAAGATATTATAACGAACGCATAAATCTCCAAGATACTAAGCTCAAGATTACAGTGATAATTAATGATTCCTCTGGTCCACCAAATTAGAACAGTGCCTGCATTAAACAGATAAAGTAACCGATAACGTGTGATAATGTTGAAAGTCCGCTGCACCAAATTTGACAAATTGCTTGTCCTTAGCCCTTAGTCATGGGAGAGGTGGGGTAGGTTAGAGAGGACAAAAATTCATTCACAAGTCATTCTTGTGAACTTATAAATTAACACTTGTGTCTTTGATAGTATTGACAAGAAAATACATCTTGAATTAAAGGTACCGTCACACTTAGCGACGCTGCAGCGATACCGACAACGATCCGGATCGCTGCAGCGTCGCTGTTTGGTCGCTGGAGAGCTGTCACACAGACCGCTCTCCAGCGACCAACGATGCCGGTAACCAGGGTAAACATCGGGTAACTAAGCGCAGGGCCGCGCTTAGTAACCCGATGGTTACCATCCTAAAAGTAAAAAAAACAAACACTACATACTTACCTACAGCCGTCTGTCCTCCAGCGCTGTGCTCTGCACTCCTCCTGTACTGGCTGTGAGCACAGCGGCCGGAAAGCAGAGCGGTGACGTCACCGCTCTGCTTTCCGGCTGACCGACGCTCACAGCCAGTACAGGAGGAGTGCAGAGCACAGCGCTGGAGGACAGACGGCTGTAGGTAAGTATGTAGTGTTTGTTTTTTTTACTTTTAGGATGGTAACCAGGGTAAACATCGGGTTACTAAGCGCGGCCCTGCGCTTAGTTACCCGATGTTTACCCTGGTTACCAGTGAAGACATCGCTGAATCGGTGTCACACACGCCGATTCAGCGATGTCTGCGGGGAGTCCAGCGACCAAATAAAGTTCTGGACTTTCTTCCCCGACCAGCGACATCACAGCAGGGGCCTGATCGCTGCTGCCTGTCACACTGGACGATATCGCTAGCGAGGACGCTGCAACGTCACGGATCGCTAGCGATATCGTCTAGTGTGACGGTACCTTAAGACCACTTAGGACCAGACCACATGAGATAAGAGGAGCCTTAGGATCTGCCACTAAGTGATAGATCTGCTGGCTCCATTGCAGATTCTGACAAACGCCAGGCAAAATAGTGCTGCACCATCTCAGTAAAATGCAGGGCCCCATAATGAAATCCTACAAAGCCCATTAGGCCGGGATCACACACAGCGAGATACGGCCGAGTCTCGCAGGTTAAAACCAAGCTCTGGCACGGGCACTCCAGAGCGGAGCGTGCGGCCGTACAGCAATACATGGAGCTGCACGCTCCGCTCCGGAGTACCGGTGCCAGAGCTTGTTTTTAACCTGCGAGACTTGGCCGTATCTCGCTGTAGTGCGACTCCGGCCTTATGGTCAATGATGTCCAGACAATGGTTGTATTTCTGACAAGTCTTTTTGTCCATTTTTTTAGTTGTTTCACTTTGTGTATTGGAAGCTTCAGCAATTTTGTAAAAAAAAAAAAAAGCAAGTCAATAAAATAGAAAAAAAAATTATACAAGATGTTACCTATTGAAATACTGATTTAGCAGGATGAAATATCAATTCAGTATTGTAAAATGAACCTTACAATTAACATGATTTGTCCCCATCAGTTTATAATTAAATGCAATTAGGTATGTTTTAATAGACATGACCTTTCTGGTTAGTACGCCCTATCCTCTGAGGACATCATTTACTGCCTCAGACTTAGCAGCACAGCCAGGAAAGTCGTCCCTACAGTATAACCAGCAGACGAGTATGAGAGAAGGAGGCATCTACACAATGTTTGCAAACTAAGATTCTGGCTTGACTTTTATCCCAAGTCATATTGCAAGACTCGTTGAAAGGTCGATATTGACTTTTAGGATCGCTACTTCCAATAGGTGGCACTAGAGTTCAAGTCCTCTTCCTCTCTGAAGAGATAATTTGCATATTTATTTCCCCCAGAGAAGCATGCATGGTTTTTCAGTCTCCTCACTCTGACATGTCACTCTTCACAAGGAGAAACGTTTCCTCCATTTATGCAGGTTACAGCTTCCTGACACTTTTCAGTAAAATAATAAAAAATAAATAAAATAAAGTTTTTAGTGATGGACCAAATTCTGCAGATTTTTGGTGCCAACCAGGTAATTTCAGAGGATCTATATTTTTGAAAAGCCTATTAATAACTGCTTGTCAGTTATTTAGGTCCCTTTGTCCCAATGCTGCAAACATTTTCATCCCCCTACCATGTTTAAGGGCAAACCAGTGTGTGTCCAAAATCAAAATCATTGCACCCACAACAGTTACACCCAAGTTAATAAAAACAGCTACTGGCAACAAAAAAAGCTTAGCCATCAGTGTACAGCTTCTTGGTGCACTTACTATATCACTCTTTGGATCTGTCCAGTCCTGACACATACACACAAACACAGAACAAACATATAAAACTGTATACAACATCTAATGTTATTAGGAACTATCTACAGCAGGGGTCCCCAACTCCATGCCTCAAGGGCCGCCAACAGTGCAGGTTTTCAGGATTTCTTTAGTATTGCATCGGTGGTAATGTGATCATCTGCACAGGTGATGATTCCAACCCCTGTGCAATACTAAGGAAATCCTGAAAATCTGCACTGTTGGCGGCCCTCGAGGCCTTGGAGTTGGGGACCACTGATCTACAGCGTAACATAGAACAAGGGACTCCTAGACATAATAATATGGCCCCACAGAACCCTGATCTCAACATCATTAAGTCTTTCTAGGATTACATGAAGAAACAAAAGGTTTTGCACAAGTCTACATCCCCAAAAGATCTGTGGTTAGTTCTTCTAGATGTTTCTAGCAATCTCCCTGCTAAAGGTACCTTCACACTAAGCGAGGTCGCTAGCGAGATCGCTGCTGAGTTACAAGTTTTGTGACGCAACAGCGACCTCAGTAGCGATCTTGCTATGTTTGACACGTAGCAGCGACCAGGCCCCTGCTGTGAGATTGCTGGTCGTGTCGGAATGGCCTGGACCTTTTTTTGATCGTTGAGGTCCCGCTGGGTAGCACACATCGCTGTGTTTGACACCTTACCAACGACCTCGTTGACGACTCAGACACCGACACATAGGCGTGCATTTGCGTTGCCTTTTCCACACCCCTCCGCTCCAATTGGTGGTCGCTACTGCGTTCTGATTGGCGGTCATGCTTTCAACAGGAGGCGACATAGTAGCGCTTCCATCCTTTGTTCCTGACCGCGTGGTGGTTTTCAGATCGTTGTAGAGTTCTCCGGCCTGCGACTCCTCTTCGATTTATCTATTCTTCAACGGTTCTTCTGACACCTTTTGTGCACGGTAAGTATCGTTTGGGGTCTCAAATGCGTTCCCACCGAAGGGCTATTGTGTCGCCTCATAAGGCAAGGCCGCCACCAATCAGAACGCAGTAGCGACCACCAATCGGAACTGAATGGGCGCGGAAAAGGGAACACAAATGCATGCCTGTGTGACTACAACGTCACACAAAACGTCCCTCATCGAGGTCTGAATCGTCATAATAGCTGCCACGTGACAGGGTCACAACGACCAACGACATCGTTGTACATGTCGCTACAGGTCGCCGCATCGCTGCTGCATCGTTGGGAAGATCTCACTGTTTGACATCTCACCAGCGACCACATAGCGACGCAGCAACGATCCCTGACAGGTCGTATCGTTGTCGGGATCGCTTTAGCGTCGCTAAGTGTGACGGGGCCTTAAGTTCCTTCAAAAATGGTGTGTACATGTACCTAGAAGAATTGATGCAGTTTTGAAGGCATAGGGAGGTCACACCAAATATCGATTCGCTTTAGATCTCGCTTTTATTCACTGTGCATTTCATTAATTGATAAATGTTAGTTATGGTCATTTCTATTTTGAATGCAACAATCTTTCCACAATTGCCTAGGACTTTTGTACAGCTCTAATAAATACACACACAGTCACATACCGTATATACTCGTTTATTAGTTGAGTGTTTCAGCACTTTTTGTGTGATGAAAATGTGCCCCTCGGCTTATACATGAGTCATTGTCCCAGTTTACGGAGCGGGAGGGGAAGCGGCGGAGCAGCAGGTCACAGGAGGCAGGAGCCGGTGGTTGCGGCTAAAGCCTGTGCCTGCTGCTAAAGAAATGAATATTCACTGCACTGGCAATGAATATTAATTTCTCTTATAGAGCGGACAGTGTCATCCGCAGCTGACAGCTTTCAGTATTAAAGAAAAAAATCCTGCTTACCTTCCCTGCGCGCCCTCGCAGCATCTCGTTCCAGTGCCAGCAGCTCCTGCGGCCAGGCGATCACGTGTCCCTGCTCATTAATGTAATTAATATTCACCTCTCTACATTCCCATAGGCATGGAGAGAGGTGAAAATTCATTACCTTAATGATGGGGAACACGTGATCGCCAGGCCGCAGGAGCTGCTGGCACCGGAACGACATGCTGCGAGTGTGCACAGGGAAGGTAAGTACGATGTATTTTTTATGCTTTTCTCATAGAGGCTATACATACAAGGATGGGGGTAAGGAGCCATACATTCAAGGATGGTAATAAGGAGCCATGCATTCAAAGATGGGAATAAGGAGCCATGCATTCAAAGACGGAAATAAGGAGCCATGCATTCAAAGACGGGAATAAGGAGCCATGCATACAAGGATAGGGATAAGGAACCATACATACCAGAACAGGGATTAGGGGACAATACATACCCGGCTTATACTCGAGTAAATACGTTTTCCCAGTTTTTCTAGGCAAAATTAGGTGCCTCGGCTTAAACTCAGGTCGACTTATACACGAGAATATACGGTAATACATCTATATGCTATACAAACACTCCATTAGGGTTCATGCTTCATACATACTCTGGCAATTTGTGCTGGAACCTATACAGCTATGCGCAGAGGAGTTATATAGGCTCTGTATACTACTGTACACTGCCTCCACATAAGATCCAAATTAAAGAAACATTGCCCCTTGTAAAACAAGCACAAAAATGTATATGAACATAAATTAAGGCAAGCCTAGAGGAGGGGATCACAAAGTTATTTTTTCTATAGCCACTCCGGTAATTTTAAAGATTTCCTGCATCTAAAAAGGACATTTCTGATAATGACATATCTGCAGATTGCTGATTTTTTTATTTTATTTAAAAATCAGATGTGCACTATAACATTACCTAGGGGAACATCGGTGATACAATAGCAAGTATGGTTTATTTGATTACACAGTCCACTGCACATCTAAACACAGGCCATAATAAAAGGCACTTCAAATCTAGGAAGGCCATCAGAATGTGCTATGTGGGTAGCACATGAAAGCAAGTCTTATCACACCTCATCACACAGGATGAAAAGAACCAAGTGAGAACTGGCCCAACAGAAAAGAAACCAGCGCAATGAGAAAAATAAATAGAATAATTCAATTCTGACTAAACTTACAGTTACAATAAATTTTCTTCTTGCAAAGAAATAGTCGTCTCAGTCTGTAACCCAACAACAGAAAAACAATAAAAAAAAAACAATAATAGAAAATGGATTTATTTTTTGAAAGCCTAATTACTTCTTTCTTCTCCAAGAGTGTCAGAATGTAGCTCTGCTATTTCTAAGTTTTTGGATGTTCACAAGTAACCCTTCCCTGACCAGTCTCAAGTCCAGATAGGCAACTTTCACACTTGCGCCGGTACGGGTCCGACGCACATTGTGAAAATTATGCACGACGTGGGCAGCGGATGCAGTTTTTCGACGCATCTGCTGCCCATTTTAAAGTCCCGGGGAGGAGGGGGCGGAGTTCCGGCCGTGCATGCGCGGTAGAAAATGGCGGACGCGACGTACGAAAAAACGTTACACTGAAGGTTTTTTCGTGCAGACGGTCCGCCAAAACATCTAGTGCACGACGGACGCGACGTATGGCCATACGTTGCGATCCGTCGGCAATACAAGTCTATGGGGAAAAAAACATCCTGCGAGCACATTTGCAGGATCCGTTTTTTCCCAAAACGACGGATTGCGACGTACGTCACACGACGCAAGTGTGAAAGAAGCCTTGAAGGGAATCTGTTAGCAGGCATTTAGAAACCTTAAGCTGATGGCATCTATGTAAAGCATCTGAAATGTTTTCTATACTTTTGTACCAGTTTCTCAGCCTTCTACAACATGGCCTCCATTTATAGCTCTCCGGCCTCTCTCCCTCTTTATCCTCCCACTGCCAGCCTCCTATCAGTCACTGAAGGGTCACTCTTAGTTGTGACCTGCTCCCCTTCCAAAGTTCCCATTCAAGCACCATCATTCCAGATTATTACATTAGTGAGATGAGGAAGAGCCAGAGGCGTACATCGAAATCATGGGGCCCCATAGCAAATGTTCTAATTGCTCCCCCCCTCAAAAAAATAAATAATAATAAATAATAATATTCAACCAACAGGGTCACAGAGGAGCATATCTCACAACTTCACAAAGCAATTTTCCTTCTACTAGATTCCCCTTTCATTGCACCAATAAAGATAGATGCCAACAACAGTGCCCCACAAACACTGTATAATACTCCCAGAGAAAAATCTTCCACAGTACCCTCTACGGGTAGTATGATGACCCCACTGTACCCCAACCTCAACTCCCCCAGCAGACTATGGTGATACCAGCACAGTATCATCCAACAACTGTGACCCCCACACAGCCCTACATACAGTATAATGGCCCCACACAGCATGATGCACTCAACACATTCACACTGTATAATTTTTGCATACAGTATAATGGCCCCCACATAGTCCTCCATATTGTATGAACTCCCTAGTGTCCTCCTTATAGTATAATGCTCTCCCCATAGTCCTCCATATAGTATTATGCACTCCTCATAGCCATCCATATAGTATTATGTACTCCTCATAGCCATCCATATAGTATTATGCACTCCTCATAGCCCTCCATATTAGTATTATGCACTCCTCATAGCCCTCCATATAGCATTATACACTCCACATAGTGTAGTATAATGCACCCTCCATATAGCATAATACACCCCATAGTTCTCCATATAGTATACACTACTGGGAAGAGCTTCTCCCTCATCAGTAGTAACTTTCCGTTCCTATCTTCGTAATGTAATCTGAGAATTTTGAGGAAGAGAAATAACCAGATCTCTCTCATAACATATATTAAAAAAGTTGCTTATTTTCATGTTACTATTAATTTATGAAATAAAAATCAAAACTCACAAATGAGATACAGTTAAAGGGACACTGTCACCTGAATTTGGAGGGATCTTCACAATCTTCAGCCATGGAGGCGGGGTTTTTGGGTGTTTGATCCACCCTTTCCTTACCCGCTGGCTGCATGCTGGCTGCAATATTGGATTGAAGTTCATTCTCTGTCCTCCGTAGTACACGCCTGCACAAGGCGTGGATTCTGCCCTTCCCGTGGTTGTTCCTTCCCAGTGAAAGACCTGGTTATTTATTGCTTGCGTTGAGAAACACGTGATGGTGTCTCCGCGGCTTTTCTACATGCATTTGCATATTTCCCACAAGGGATGGGGGCAGTGTTCTGGATCACTGCATTGAGAAACACGTGATGGTGTCTCCACGGTGTTGGATGTTTTGATCTCCCCGAGGTCATTCATCCTTATGTTTATATTACAAGTTCATAGACACCAAACATGTCTAGGTTATTTTTTATCTAAGTGGTGAAAAAAAATGCCAAACTTTGCTAATTAAAATAAAAATGGCGCCATTTTCCGATACCCGTAGAGTCTCCATTTTTCGCTATCTGAGGTTGGGGAAGGGCTTATTTTTTGCGCGCCGAGCTGACGTTTTTAGTCATACCATTTTGGTGCAGATAGGTTCTTTTGATCACCCGCATTTTAATGCTATGTCGCGGCGACTAAAAAAACGTAATTTTGTCGTTACTAATTTTTTTCTCGCTATGCCGTTTAGCGATCAGGTTAATCCTTTTTTTTATTGGTCTTTCGGGCGATTCTCAACCAAATATGTGTATATTTGATTTTATTTTTATTGTTTTATTTTGAATGGGGTTAAAGGGGGGTAATTTAAACTTTCACATATATTTTTTTTTTTAATTTCATGCTTTTTTAAACTTTTTTTTTTTTTTTTTTTACTTTTGTCATGCTTCAATAGCCTCCATGGGAGGCTAGAAGCTGGCATAGCCTGATCGGCTCTGCTACATAGCAGCGATCATAAGATCGCTCCTATGTAGCTGAATTACAGGCTTGCTATGAACGCCGACCACAGGGTGGCGCTCACAGCAAGCCGGCATCAGCAACCGTAGAGGTCTCAAGGACACCTCTGGTTACTATGCCGACGCATCCCGATCATGTGACCTTTCAGGTAACATCAAGCCCACAGCTTAGTAATGGACAGGCGTCTATAGGACACCTATACATAACTAATCCTATAGTTGTAAAGTTAAATAAAGAGAAGGCCAGAATAAAGTCCTTTATTTGAAAAACATTACACAGACTCCTTTAATGTTCTAAATTAAACCATACTTACTGTAACACCCAATTCCCCAACGCCCTCGATCTCCTGTAATAAAAAATAAAATAAACCAATATATCATACCTGTCCATCGTTGTGCTACACGCTGTAATCCAAGTCTGGGGGCTAAACAGTTTTCAACCAGGATGGTGCCAAGATGCAACCGTCCAGGCTGAAAACCACTAGTGAATGAGCCTGCTGAGAGCGCAGCATCATTCACCAGCGGTGACATCATCACGGCCGGGCTGAACTGAGGTGACCTCTGGACCGTGGAAAAAAGCTGGTGATGTCACCGCTGGTGAAAGATGCTGCGCTCTCAGCAGGCACCGTCCTGGTTGAAAACTATTTAGCCCCCAGACTTGGATTACAGTGTGGGACACTACGACAGACAGGTATGGTATATTGTCGGTTTACTATTTTATTTTTATTACAGGAGAACGAGGACGTCAGGGAATCAGGCATTACTGTAAGTATGGTTTAATTTAGATGCGCCTTGTCTGGGCTGCTGTTTTTTGGCTGGGGGGGGGGGGGTCTATATCAATGGCTCCTTACCAGTCTGAGATTAGCAGCCCCCCCAGTTGTGAGCTTTAGCAAGGCTGGTTGTCAAAAAATGGGGGGGACCCTTCGCCGTTTTTTACAATTATTTATTTAAATAATTTTAAAAAACAGCGTGGGGACCCCTCTATTCTTTATAACTTTGTAGAACTGACAGCTGGGGGTTGCAGCCAGTTGGTTCAATAAAATAGGGGGGAACCCACGTTGGGTTTTTCATTCATTTATTTCCGAACGATTGCAGCCGGCTGCTGTGGAATACCCCCATCCTTCGCACCTACTGTCACTGTTATTAGCGACAACAGGTGTCGGATGATGGGGTAACAATCCCAAAAGCCACCACCTGCTGTCGTTTGGACATTAATATAACGCTCATCATTCTCCTCTGCTCGCCGGCAGAGCAGGGAGGGGACAATGATGACAGCCGGCTTCAGCACCAGTCGCCGGGGAACAGCACTTACTGTAGCACTTCTTCCCCGGCAACTGTTCGTGTGGTACTGATGCGGCACACGGTTGCCACACATAGTGCACACACGGACATCTCCGGTACCGTTTTTTCCGGACGTGTGAAACCAGCTTTAAAGTCTCTGCGGCTGCATAATTTGCGGCTGTCAGACGGCCTCATCATGTAGGGATGGCCAGTTTATTAGGGAATCCCCGCTGTGTAACAGCCGCAAATCATGCAGCTGCAGAGACTCTAACATAGTATATGAAAAATTCCAGATGCTCGCATTACACCAGAAACTGTTCAGATAAGAGGTTCGCTCATCACTACTGGTATTGTTACATCCGTAAAAGTCCAATCTATCAAAATCTAAAATAAATTATCCGGTGATAAATTATGCAACGACAAAAAAAAAATCTAAACGCCAGAATTAAGCTTATTCTGCTGCCATAACACTTCATGAAAATGAAGTATCAATAAAAAGATAATTTTTACCATATAGTGAAAATAGCAAATAAAAAAAAAAACAAAAAAACATTGTGGAATTGCTGTAATTTTGCAGCACTTGAATTTCTTTTCCAGCTTTTCAGTACATCACTTGATAAAATGAATGGTGTCATTCAAAAGTACAACTTGTCCCACAAATACAAGCCCTCTTATTGCTATGTCAATGAAAAATTTTAAAAATTATGGCTCTTAGAACAAGAGGAAAAAAACGGAAAGGCAAAACAGAAAATAGCCATGAGAGAAAGTGATGGGAAGTGCACCTCTGTTTTCAGGTTATTGTTTAGATTAATCCACATCTATGGTTTGATTTGTTTGCCTGTGTGGTTTGGATGTGTTGTTACTGTGACCTGATGAGAATTTCATGTGAATAGCACCTTTAGCAATATGTTCACTTAGAAAATTGGTGATGTGATCAGTACTTATTTCACCTGGTACCTACATGTACATTAGTGGGAGGATGGACAGATTGCAAGAATCCCATTATCAGTAGGCACAATACAGGAGAATGCAAGAGTATGAGGACAATATCCTCAGGCAATTGTTTCTGCTAAATGGCAGAATCAGACTTCAAACATCAAAAAGCCTCTCTAATAAAAGTGACCCATATACAGATCTTACATAATCCTTCAGCAGGGAATACTTACATTTTCATTTAATTTCATTCCTGGGCATTTTCACACACTTTGCATGTAATTTATATTTCAGTTTTGGTCAAGTATTCACTCATGCAGATATCTGTGCATTTTTTTATGCAGAAAACTGCACTTTGCTCTATAACCTCCCACAGTCAATGGCATGTATTCATGAAAGAAATGTCACATCAGACACCCATGTTATAGCCATAGAAAATGCCATAAGATGCTGGGACCCACATGAATCTTGATAATGGAGCCCCAAGCAATCTGCTGAGAAAGGAGAGGAGGCCAAGCATGTGCATCTATTAGTTTGTATGTGAGTTCTAATAGTTGCCAAGCACGCTCAGTTTTCACAAAGAATGCGCCCAATACACCGCCTTTACTATGAAAAAATAAGCAAGAATTTAAATCAATTTGCATATTCTTGTGGATTTTTTAAAATTAGCAAATATTTTTTTCTGCTGCATGTCAATAGAGTAACTATGTACTGCATGCAGAATATCATCCAGGCCAAAATCGGTGTCAAATTTATAATGTATGACTGGACCCCACAATGTTAGAGTCCAAACTGTTTCACACTGCTGTGTGGATCTGGCACTGGAGTTCCACAGACTGCATCATGGACAAATTACAGAAGTAACACCCCAAATTCCTCCCCCTGCTAGTTCTATGCTGTTCTAAGTCACCCAGTGATCAGATGTTGTGACTGTCTGAAACTGTCCAATAACATAAAAAGATTTTTGGTTAATTTCCAAATGGGTCCAAATTCATACATCCTCTCATGGTCCAGACAGCCTCACTTTTGCTCAACACAGATCTTCTTTCCTCAATATGTGCTGTCAATACGATAAAGGGGCATGGCTGGCTCAGGTCATCAACTCAGTCAGTGCGTTTGTCTCTGCATCAAATCTCACATAGAAGGCTTAACTAATGAATCAAAATGACTTGTGCTGTTATCACACCATTTATGAATAGTTATCATTACAGTTGATTAAAGATTTTCTGGTCCCTGGTTAAGCAATCACATTACTAGCATGTGGAACCTCTTGATTAGTAGGCTAGATGCGACATCAAGTGTGCGTTGCACTGGGTCTTCAATGCAGAAGTACTGGCGATTCTGGCAGATAATAGGTTTCGCAGAGCTCTAATCCAGTGGTCACGGACTACCAATGTGGCAGCTTGAACAGGATCTGGCAAATATTTTTGCTCAACTCTACTTATGTATAGAAGTTTCTTCTGTATACAGACAAGAACAATCATACTAATAGTAAACCATTAAAGACGGCTGCATAAGAGCATTAGAAAAACATAAAATGACGCAAGGACGGTATCGGCCCCTTAAAAGATTATAATAAGATAATTATAGAGGACAAAGAAAAGGCTGAGATACTAAACAGTCGCATTCCCTCCATCTGCTCCAGGGATCTTTCAACAAGGCAAAATTTAAAGTTCACCACCTGAAATAACCAGCTTAACACAAGAAGAAGTACGGCTGTGTCTGAGCAAATTAAACATTGACAAATCCCCCGGCCCAAATGGCATTCATTCACGGATACTGAGCGAATTGAGCTCAGTAATTGACAGATCGCTGTGTCTCATCTTCTTAAACTCTCTTGTAACAGAGTTGGTGCCACAGGATTGGAGGATGGCTCACGTGGTACCAATATTTAAGAATGGTAACAAGGTGGATCAAGACAACTACCATCCAGTAAGCCTGACATCAGTAGTGTGCAAAGTTTTTGAGGGCATTATAAGAGATTACCTGCAGAAATATATCATAGATAATAATATAATAACTGACAACAAGCACGGATTCATGTAAGATAAGTCGTGTCTAACAAACATGATCGGTTTCTACAAATTCAGATGTTGGTAATGACAGGAAACAAAGAGTCATCATAATTGGTACGTTCTCTAAATTGGATATAATCAGCAGTGGGGTACCGCAGGGATCTAGAGTCGGAGTCAGTATCCATTTTGGTGGAGTCGATGTCTATATAAAATGAGCAGACACAGACCCCTAAAATACATAATACATTGGGTACAGTAGTTCAATGCAGGATGTGCTGCAAATGATTTCATAAGAATTTGGGAAAGCTATGAAAAGTCCTAGAAATCTCTGTTCCTGCACTTTATGTACATGCTCAGTAGTGAGGTTCAGTCACTGCTCTGAGTATACTGTGTGGCACTGACAGCCAGATCCAATGCAGAGCCAGTGTCAGTCAGTATCGGGGGCGCGGTTACAGCCGCTGCTCTCTATACTCAGAGCAGTGACTGAGCCCGCACCGGTAACGCCCCTTTGGCTGAAACTGAATGCTGCTGGAGAGAATTAAGTTATCTTTCTCCCTGCCACGTTCGACTACGTGCAAATGCCAGGCAGGTTAGCAACGCTATTAGGACTCATACCCATTTGCGAGAAGAAAAAAACTGTCTGATTTCCGAAACGAAAAATTGGACGAGTGCTATGCGAGTGTAATGTGATTTCCGTGCGATTTTTCAATGGAACAACCATATGACATGCGCATACAATACATATGCAAGGCGATTTTAACATGAGGTTTTACATGTTTAGCCGGGGGTGGGGGGGGGGGGGCAATAATCATGGTCCTTCTCTAGGCTATTAATATCTGCCCTCAGTCACTGGCGCCGAAAAATGTGCGGGAGCCCACACCCGTTTTTTCGGTGAAAATATTTTTTTATTAAATACATACAGGTCCCAAATTTCACACACACATACTACTAACAGTATTAGTCACTGACATATATAAATCTAACTGTTCTGCAATGGTTTACTGTATGTAAACTAGGTCTCCTAGCCTGTCAGCTTCTGCAATGATTTTGCAGAAGCCGACAAATAAATTATCGGCTATTCTGCTATCTCTCTATGAAATATAAACATATAAAGATGCTCCATAGAAACATTTGCCCCATATAATGCTGCATAAAGGTTGCTTATGGCCCCATAAGATGCTCCATAGAAACATTTGCCCATATGCTGCTGCGATTAAAAAAAAAAAAAAAAAAAATTACATAATCACCTCTTGTCGTGAGCAGGCGGGGACACGACACTTGCAATATTCACCTGTGCCCATTCCACCGCCACGCGCTGCTGTCTTCCGTCCCTCTGCAGTGACTGTTCAGGCAGAGGGCAGCACGCACACAACACGTCATCGCACCCTCTGACCTGAACGTCACAGCCAGTGGACATGGAAGACACAGTGGCGCGCGGCGATGGAACGGGGACAGGTGAATATCGCAATGCTCACCCTCCCGGCGCGGTCCCTAGCAGATTCTCAGATGTGATGGTCTCTGACGCCGGCAGCTTGTTCCTGTGTTCAGCGGTCACTGGTACAGCTCATTGAAGTAATAAACATGCGCTCCACCCCTACATAGAATACATACACCACATAGATAGATAGATATTTAAATCCCGCGCCAATGTCGCTGATTGGTCGCGCACGCCGGCTGGGCGTGACCAATCAGCGAAGCGGGATTCAGATCCCGCGCCAATGTCGCTGATTGGTCGCACTCAGCCGGCGCGACTAAATCAGTGAAGCGGGATTAAACCACGCTGCTATTAAACCCTGAGTGACCAACTTTTTACTAGTGATGCTGCCTATGCAGTATGTAGTAAAAAGATCTAATGTTAAAAAAAATAAAAAAAAAAATCATTATATACTCACCTTCTGTCGGCCCCCGGATGCAGCTCAGGCCTTTCCCGCTCCTCGGGATGCACGGGTCCATGCATTGCGGTCTCGCTTCGCCGATTGGTAGCGCCCAGCAAGAGCGCGTGACCAATCAGCGACATTGGAGCGGGATTTAAATCCTACTTCGCTGATTGGTCGCGCCCAGCAGGCACGCGCGACTAAACAGCGACATTGGCGTGGGATTTAAGTCAGCGACATTGGCGCGGGATTTAAATCCCGCTTTGCTGACCGGTAGCGCCCAGCCGGCGCGCGCGACCGTTTAGCGATATTGACGCAGGATTTGAATCCCGCTTCGCTGATTAGGCGCGCGCGACCAATCAGCGACATTGGCGCGGGATTTAAATTCTTCACTGATTGGTCACGCTCAGCCGGCGCGACTAATCAGCCACATTGGCGCAGGATTTAAATCAGCGACATTGCCGCGGGATTTAAATCCCGCTTCACTGATTAGTCGCGCCGGCTGAGCGCGACCAATCAGTGAAGGATTTAAATCCCGCGCCAATGTCGCTGATTTGTCGCGCACGCCTATTTATGCGTGACTGGGCAATATACTACGTGGACATGCATATTCTAGAATACCCGATGCGTTAGAATCGAGCCACCATCTAGTATAATATAAATATTATATATAGATATATATACATATACACACACACACACACACACATATATACACACATACAGTACAGACCAAAAGTTTGGACACACCTTTTCATTTAAAGATTTTTCTGTATTTCTATAAGTTAACACATGTGGAATTATATACTTAACAAAAAAGTGTGAAACTGAAATTATGTCTTATATTCTAGGTTCTTTAAAGTAGCCACCTTTTGCTTTGATGACTGCTTTGCACGCTCTTGGCATTCTCTTGATGAGCTTCAAGAGGTAGTCACCGGGAATTGTTTTCACTTCACAGGTGTGCCCTGTCAGGTTTAATAAGTGGGATTTTCTTGCCTTATAAAATGGGTTGGGACCATCAGTTGTGTTGTGCAGAAGTCTGGTGGATACACAGCTGATAGTCCTACTGAATAGACTGTTAGAATTTGTATTATGGCAAGAAAAAAGCAGCTAAGAAAAACGATTGGCCATCATTACTTTAAGAAATGAAGGTCAGTCAGTCCGAAAAATTGGGAAAACTTTTAAAGTGTTCCCAAGTGCAGTGGCAAAAACCAGCAAGCGCTACAAAGAAACTGGCTCACATGAGGACCGCCCCAGGAAAGGAAGACCAAGAGTCACCTCTGCTTCTGAGGATAAGTTTAATCTGAGTCACAAGCCTCAGAAATCGCAGGTTAACAGCAGCTCAGATTAGAGACCAGGTCTAAGCCACACAGAGTTCAAGCATCAGACACATCTCTACAACTGTTAAGAGGAGACTTTGTGCAGCAGGCCTTCATGGTAAAATAGCTGTTAGGAAACCACTGCTAAGGACAAGCAACAAGCAGAAGAGACCTATTTGGGCTAAAGAACACAAGGAATGGACATTAGACCAGTGGAAATCTGTGCTTTGGTCTGATGAGTCCAAATTTGAGATCTTTGGTTCCAACCACCGTGTCTTTGTGCGACGCAGAATAAGTGAACAGATGGACTCCACATGCCTGGTTCCCACCGTGAAGCATGGAGGAGGAGGTGTGATGGTGTGGGGGTGCTTTGCTGGTGACACCGTTGGTGATTAATTCAAATTTGAAGGCATACTGAACCAGCATGGCTACCACATCATCTTGCAGCGGCATGCTATTCCATCCGATTTGCGTTTTGTTGGACCATCATTTATTTTTCAACAGGACAATGACCCCAAACACACCTCCAGGCTGTGTAAGGGCTATTTGACCAAGAAGGAGAGCGATGGGGTGCTACGCCAGATGAACTGGCCTCCACAGTCACCAGACCTGAAACTAATCGAGATGGTTTGGGGTGAGCTGGACCCCAGAGTGAAGGCAAAAGGGCCAACAAGTGCTAAGCATCTCTGGGAACTCCTTCAAGATTGTTGGAAGAACATTCCCGGTGACCTCTTGAAGCTCATCAAGAGAATGCCAAGAGTGTTTAAAGCAGTCATCAAAGCAAAAGGTAGCTACTTTGAAGAACCTAGAATATAAGACAATTTCAGTTGTGTCACACTTTTTTGCTAAGTATATCATTCCACATGTGTTAATTCATAGTGTTGATGCCTTCAGTGTGAATGTACAATTTTCATAGTCATGAAAATACAGAAAAACTTTTAAATGAGAAGGGGTGTCCAAACTTTTGGTCTGTACTGTAAATATATACACACACACACACACACACAGAGTACACGCCAAAAGTTTGGACACACCTCATTTAAAGATTTTTCTGTATTTTCATGACTATGAAAATTGTACATTCACACTGAAGGCATCAAAACTATGAATTAACACGTCTGCGTCCCACTACAACCCAAAGTCTCCTTACCACACGCAGACAGGGTACGTTTCCCTGTCTGAGTTGTGCCTCATGCTCCAATGTCATAAAATCAGACAATGCCTGTAGGTGTTATCTGAGGGCCATTTGCCCGGAGGTGTTATGGGGGTTCTTTGCTTATAATGCGTACTTAGGTACATGGTTTACTGATAGTACTATACTGCTACTTGCTTATTTTTAGGTGTGCATTACTGAGTACCATGGGACATAGGGCCTCTATGCTTGTTCTACTTTATACACCTTTTATGCATAGTTGGATTCATTTGCCTGTTTGAACTTAGGTACTGTTACCAATGTGTGAGTACTGCATTATGTGCCATATATCTATAGGGCCTTACCACTGAGTTCAGGATCCCATGTCGGCACTCTGTATGCCTTCAGCACATTTTGTATATCTTAGCAGTTTATATACTCAGATAGTGTTGTTTATTTGTGTACTACGTTACGTGCCATCTATCTATGGGGTCTTATTAGTGATCTCAGGATCCCATGTTTATTACTGTCATATGTTGCATATTTTAGCACATTTCCTGTACCACAGTATATTTTTTCATGTGCAGCTCTATTAGCTATTTAGGCCTTATTTGTGTTATGTTTTTTGCACTTTATTAATATGCTGTCCATATAGGTCACTGAGATATATATCTGTATGTGTTCCTGTTTTCCCCCTTTCACCTTGTGTACAGGCACTTGCCATATTATAGGCATTGTTCTATAGTGTTTTTAGATGTTTTTAAAATGATCTGTCCTGTATTTGCACCTTAATAAAGCTGTGTTGTTTTTTTGTACAAATCTATGCTGTTTGGTGATCCCCTTTTTGTATGGCCTCTGCTTTTCCTTGTTTTTGTGCAAAATCAGTCAATGTCACTCTCCCCAGGACAGGTAAATCTTACACCACAAAGTTGGAATCGCAGGTATGATAACCCCGAATGGGGTATCTATTTAAATGTCCCTGCAGCATTTTATACATTGGTGAAACCACCCAACATGTCAGGGACCGCATTGCCAGCCACAAATCGACCATACGTTGTGGCAAGACCTGGCTCCCTTTGCCGGACCACTTTGTTAAAGTTAAGCACACTGTGGCCCAACTTAAATACTAGGTTATTGAGCATGTACCTAGACCAAGAAGAGGAGGTAATCACATCATATTGCTCAAAACCAGGGAAACTTACTGGATACATAAACTGGACACCTTGGCCCCCAAAGGTTTAAATAGAGAGATTAACTGGTTAATATAATTAATTTTGGGATTTATTTTTCAGACACGATAACTACCAGCAACATTAGGTGAGTCCTCCCCCTCTCCCCCCCCCCCTTTTTTTCAACCCTTATGATAGTTACTGCCAGCTGTATTATGTTGTTCATCCTTAGACCAGTGATCATCTAACATGCTCCTTTCATACTTATGCACCTATTTCCCACATTAACCCTGGTCCCATATGCTCCACAGCTATACCGCACCACGGAGCTCCCATTTAACACCCACTACCTTTCAACTAGTACTCCTTAATATAACTACATTCTCACTCTATATAACTACTTCTTCATGTCATGGGCTCCGCAAATATGGCGCATCATGTAGCTTCCATTTACATTTATGCCACTCTAACTGCGCCCCCTCTTTTCAACCATGGTTCAAGCCATGGTTTTACGACCGTGCATGCGCAATAGACACTGTACACCAGCGACATGTCACTTCCGGTCCAGGTGACGCACTTCCAGTCCAGCGGTCCCGGTCGCAGCATTTAAAACACTACTCCAGGTCATGCCATACAGCCGCACACTCAGCAGGGTGCGGGAGCGCCGCTCTACAACCTCCTCTGCCATGCCATCAGCAGGTAACCTGTCAAATTACTACAGCGCTATACTTCATAGCGGTGACCTTGGGCTTTCTACTGGTATGCCCCTGTTTATTTATATGCTCCTGTATATAGCTCCCCATTACACCAGATATACTGGTAATATACAGACAGCAGCTACGCTTATTATAAGGGCTTACTTTACTCTATATCTGATATCCCCACAGGATACTATGGTCACGAACATCTTTAGACTCAGTTCTAATATATGCCTTTTCTCTTCCTATAACAATCCCAACGTTCATTGCAGTTTTGGGTACCTGTACACTAAGGGTCCCTCTCAACATTTTCCACCTTCTACTCTTGCACCATAACCAAGGTAATACGTGCCTGTCTTATCTTTTATTACTATTTTGTTACATCATGTTATAACGTGCATTATTATATAACTACTATTACTGGTTGCCCTTTTCTCTGCCTTTATGCATATTCCCAATCTGGCAACTGTTACTATTGATGTTATCAGGCTTACTTTGTTACCTCATGTTCTTTTGTATACTATGTATATAATGTATATAGTATTCAGTTTCTTATACTTTGTTCTCTTATTTCTATAGTAATCCCATGACTAAGACCCAGGAGGGTCGAAACGTTGGGTTTGAATCAGACTATACCACTTTTCTGCTTGTGGCTTGTATATACTTCCTTTGAGATTTTCTTTGGAATAAATTGTGAAAACATGCTTGCAAACTAACTAGAGTGTGCGGTGAATTTCTGCTACTATTCAGTAGAACTATCATCTGTGTATGCACCAGACTTCTGCACAACACAACTGATGGTCCCAACCATCAGAGGTGTATCTATCGTTTCTTGCACCCGGGGCAAGAATTCATTTTGGCGCCCCCCCCCCCCCTCCAAGGGCATATGCCCCCCGTCAGCCCCATCATTGCCCTCTCCCCCCCCCCCGACACACACCATTCGCTTCTCTGCACATTCCCCTGCAGCGCGATACACACACACACAATACTGAGACACACACATACGCACACACTCACATACACACACACATACACATTCACACACACACACACATACATTCACACACATACACACATTCACACACATACACACTCACATTCACACACACACTCACATACACACACACATATACACACACTCCTCTCACCTCTCCTCGCGGCGCTCTGCGCAGCAGCTCCATCGCCTTCCTCTGACACAGCCGGCCGCTGAATGATGACGTCATCCAGCGGCGCGTCTGTGTGAGAGGAAGCAGGAAGAAGACAGATCGTGCGGCTGGGCAGTGGAGCTGCAGGGATTTCTCCCTGCCCGCCGCAGCCACTCTGCAGGGGCTCCCCAACCCCTCTGCACACACTGGGAGCCGGCACTCTGCATCTTCTCTGTGCCGGCTGTCAGCTTGACAGTCGGCACAGAGAACAGCTGACTCCCAGTGCGGGGGGCGGCAGAATGCAGCCGCAGGGGAGACACTGTGGACTGCCAAATTAGGCGGCCCGACTGCGCCCCCCTGCCGGCTGCACCCGGGGCAAATGCCCCGGCTGCCCCCCCCTAGATACGCCACTGCCAACCATTTATAAGACAAGAAAGCCCACTTATTAAACCTGGCAGGACACACCTGTGAAGTGAAAACCATTCCCGGTGACTACCTCTTGAAGCTCATCAAGAGAATGCCAAGAGTGTGCAAAGCAGTCATCAAAGGAAAAGGTGGCTACTTTGAAGAACCCAGAATATAACACATTTTCAGTAGTTTCACCCTTTTTTGTTAAGTATATAATTCCACGTGTTAATTCATAGATTTGATGCCTTCAGTGTGAATGTGCAATTTTCATAGTCATGAAAATACAGAAAAATCTTTAAATGAGAAGGTGTGTCCAAACTTTTGGCCTGTACTATGTATGTATGTATGTATGTATGTATGTATGTATGTATGTATGTATGCATGCATGTATGTATATATATGTATTTTTTTTGCCTATGTGTATATATCTATTCTATCGTTTCTATTCTATGTCATTGTGTCTTTACTGTAAGCCGGACATGAATTGCTGGCCTTTTAAAGGACACTGTGCGTAAAAAAGGACAGCACTCACATGGTGCGAGTGCTCTGCGATTTTTTTTTTTTTTTTTTTCCATTGACAAGTCTCGTCCAAATACACAGCATGCTGTGATTATTTTTAATCAGTTCGAATTCAGCTGAGAAAAAAAAAAAAAAATCGCAAATGAGTTGTCACCCATTGAATAACATTGGCCCGAGTGCAATCCGATTTCTTATCAGATTGCACTTGTCTGTTTTTCTCGCAAGTGAGTACAAGTCCGTAACCTCAGTATTTACCCCATATCTGCAAGTTAATTGCATTTTTTCTGTTGATAGGTTTCCTTTAAGTAGTTAACCCATTATCTACCAATGTCCTTTTTTTGGGACGCCTAATCTTTAGCTTCTAGCAACTAAGATTTTATAATTAGGTCCAATTTTGTGTGTTGTATTTGTAAAATTAATGTTTTCAAAATAGGAAATCATGTCATTGTCATTTTTAATTGAATATCGGGACGCCCTTTTCTGAAAAATCCATACTTTAAGAAATTTTGCAAATTATGTTTCTGATTCATTAGGACCCAAATCATTAAAAATCTGTCATTACAAAAAAAAAAAGAAAATTGCTAATTTGGCAAGCAATGGGTTAAAAAGTAACAAAAAGACTGAACATGCATACAACTATGCTGTTTTTACATTGCTGTACATTATGTTCATTTTTTGGGGTGGCTTTGCTACGATTTTTCAGGCAATTACCCTTAGGAAACAATGCTGCCACTTGCTGGGCTATCTTGGGTGTCCTGAAGCCTTCTTCACAACAACTGAATCTCTATCTTTGAAGTTTTTGATCCTTCGATAAATGGTTGATTTAGGGGCAATTATAAGGCCCCAATAAACATTAGCCTAATGTCAGCTGAATCCAATATCAAGGAGTTCAACCGGTGAAATCTGTATTGTCGACATTGGCCGACTCATGATTGGGAGCGATGTCGATCGCACATGTCCGATCACATTGTTCTACTTGAGACAAACCACTGGCTGTTGGCATCTAATGTGTATGGTCAGCATTACAAGCAGCAAAATCCTAAGCTGTAAAGCACTTTTGATCAATGATGATTGCATGTTTCCGTGGAGGTAAGCATGGATAACAGGAGGAGACAATGATTAAAGCAACAAATCTGCTCTTATAACAATCAGCATGACAGAGTGATATCAGCGGCCATGTCCTTGTTAACACTTTCTCATTGGCGAAGAAAATGACCACTGTAATAATGTAAGCAGGTCATATTGTGGCAGGCCTGAAATGCTGTAGAAACGTTTTTTTGTGATGAAGTTAATTTTCATAGCAAGTAATGACTGTGAAATTATTTTGCTGCTCATCCGATCACTTCATAGAATTTTAGAAATTTGTGTCAGTCTCAAAACTTTTAACTATGTATATGTTTACATGCATTCCTGAAAGGGGAAGTCCATCAATCTACATTAGAAGTTTATGTGTTTTCCTTTTTTGCTGTAGCTCTCGTAACAGGCATACAGAGATGCTATTGCACTTTGGATAACACAGTCGCTGTCAAAAACCATGTTTAGATGTTCGCCAAGAATCATGCAGAACAGCCCTTGCACAAACTATTTAATTTTGAAAACACACAGTCAAGAGCTGCATTCATAGTTCTGCAGAGCATAAATCCTTCCCTCTCCAGATGCAGAAATGGTGTTGTATTGTAAATTGGAGCAATAAATACACAACATATGAACAAGCCAAGCGCTCATAATGCCATTAGTCATTTTTTGATCGGATTACAGTATAATGTCTGGGATACCATTCATTTTTATCCCAGTTCTAAAACCAAATGCCTTGAATGCTTGCTTGCCAATTTTAGCAGCCGCCTCTACAATAAAAATTTGCATCAGGACCTTGTTCTTCAGAACGCACATCCAATTAGATTTATTGCAAAATCCATTGAATAGGCTATGATTGTACAAGAGGCATGTCTAGAAAAGCTGATTTGGTACTTGGGAAACTGGCATATGTTATTATTACTATTTATATAGAACCATTAATTCCATGGTGCTGTACATGAGAAGGGGTTACATCAAAATAAAAATATCACTTACAGTAAACAAAACTAACAATGACAGACTGATACAGAGGGAAGAGGACCCTGCCCTTGCAGGCTTACATTCTACAGGATTATGGGGTAGGAGACAGTAGGTCGAGGGTTGCAGTAGCTCCGATGGTGTTGAGGTTGCCAGGTGGTCATTACAGGCTGTAAGCTTCTTTGAAGAGGTGGGTTTTCAGGTTTCTTTTAAAGGATCCAAATGTGGTGGATAACCGGATGTGATGGGCACAGAATTCCAGAGGATGGGGGATTTTCGGGAGAAGTCTTAGAGGCGATTGGGTGAGGAACGAATAAACGTGGAGGAGAGAAGGAGGTCTTGGGAGAACCGGACATTACGTGAGGGAAGATATTGAGAGATAAGTTTGGAAATATACAGAGGAGAAAGGTTATGGATGGCTTTGTAGGTCAGTGTTAGTAGTTTAAACCGGATACGCTGGGAAATTGGGAGCCAGTGAAGGGATTTGCAAAGAGGGGAAGCAGGAGTGTAGTGAGGAGAGAGATTAATTAGTTGGGAAGCAGAGTTAAGGACGGACTGGAGGGGTGCGAGAGTGTTAGAAGGTAGGCCACGGAGGAGGATGTTGCAGTAGTCGAGGCGGGAGATGATTAGAGCATGTACAAGCATTTTGGTAGAGTGAGGGCTGAGGAAAGGACGGATTCTGGAAAAAATTTTGAGCTGGAAGCGACAGGAGGTGGCAAGAGCTTGGATGTGCGGTTTGAAGGACAGGGCAGAGTCCAGGGTTACACCGAGGCAGCGGAATTTGGGGACAGGGGAAAGTATGATTTCATTTATTTTGATAGATAGATCAGGTAGGGAAGATATGCGAGATGGAGGAAAGATAATGAGTTCAGATTTATCCACATTGAGCTTGAGGACGCCAGAGGAGAAGAAGGGGGATAGGAGTGTATAGATTGAGAAGAGCAAGGGCCCAAGGACAGAGCCTTGAGGGACACCAACAGAGGGGGCGAGATGAAGAGGTAGTATAGGAGTAGGAAACTGAGCGGTTGGTAAGGTATGAGGAGATCCAAGATAGGGCGAGGTCTTTGACCCCAAAGGAAGAGAGGATCTGTAGTAGGAGCTGTGGTCAACTGTGTCAAAGGCAGAGGACAGGTCTAGAAGGAGGAGTATAGAGAATTGTCTGTTAGCTTTGGCTGTAAGTAAGTAAGTTAGTAATTTTGGTCAGGGCAGTCTCAGTGGAATGGTGGGGCCGAAAGCCAGATTGTAGGTTGTCGAAGAGAGAGTTAGATGCAAAGTGAGAGGAAAGTTCAGCATGGACGTGCTGCTCAAGGAGTTTGGATGCAAATGGGAGGAAAGATATGGGGCGATAGCTGGACATATCGCTTGGGTCAAGGGATGGCTTTTTTGAGGATAGGTGTGATTGTGGCATGTTTGAAAGCAGTGGGGAAGGTACCAGAAGTTAGTGATAGGTTGAAGAGATGGCTTAGGGATGGGATTAGTGTGGTGGTGAGGTTGGGGAGGAGGTCGGACGGGATGGGGTCAAGTGCACAAGTGGTGAGGTGTGATTTGGAGAGAAGATTAGCATGCTCCCCTTCAGTGATTTTGGCGAGGGAAGTTATGGGGTTTGGGCATTGGTCTGGTATACAAAGCAGTTGTGGTGGTTTGACGACAAAGATTTGCCTTGTTTGGTCGATCTTATTTTTTTAAGTGCGTGGCAAAGTCCTCGTCAATGATTAGGGAAGTGGTGGGCGGAGGAGGGAGTTAAAAGTGTTGAACTGTTTGGGGTGGTGGGATAAGGAAGATACGAGGGTTGTGAAGTAAGCCTGTTTAGCAAAGGTGAGAGAACTGATTTGAATGCAAGTGTTGCTTGTTTGAGTGCAGTGAAATAGTTTTCTTCGAACCCCGTTCTGCAATTCTGGATACTTGCAAAAGCTTTTTAGTGATGTTATTGTGCCAGGGTTGTCTATTGGTTCGTCGCACTCTGCTATGCATGACAGGGGGACCATGTCGACAGCTGATGCAAGAGTGGCATTTTAGAAAGCAGTGGCAGTGTCGGTGTCGTGGAGTGAGGATATAATGCTAGTGGTTGGATAGAGTCAGAGTGTGTGGGTGTCTAGGTGTGCGAGGTTCCTGCGTGGGTGCGCATGTTGCTGGACATGGGTGACAGATGAGGTGGACAGGGATGAGAAAGTGAGTAGATGGTGGTCAGATAGAGGGAGAGGGGAGGTTGTGAAGTTAGATAGGGAGCAGAAACAGGTGAAGACAAGGTCTAATGTGTTTCCGTCTGTGTGGGTGGCTGAGGAGGACCACTGAGTAAGTCCAAAGGATGAAGTAAGGGGCAGGAGTTTGGAGGCTGCTGACTGGTGGGTGTCAATGGGGATGTTGAAATCACCCATGATGATGGTGGGAATGTCAGCAGAGAGAAAGTGAAGGAGCCAGGTGGAGAATTGGTCAATAAATTTAATTTGTAAAGCGCTGCGGAATATGTTGGCGCTATATAAATAAAAATTATTATTATTATTATATAATAAAGGCAGTGGTCGGGCCCGGAGGTCGGTATATGATGGCCATTTGGAGGTTGTAGGGGGGGGTAGATGCAGACAGTGTGGACTTCAAAAGAAGGGAGGATAAGGGAGGGTAGAAGTGAGATTGGATTAAAGGTACAGTTGGAAGAAAGAACAAGGCCCACTCCTCCACCATGTTTATTGCCAGGGCGAGGAGTGTGGGTGAAGTAGAGGCCACAGTAACATAGTGCAGCGGGGGAGGCTGTGTCAGAGGATGTCAGCCATGTTTCGGTCATGCCCAGAAAGAAAAGATTACGAGAGGTAAAGAGGTCGTGAATCACATGTAATGATAGATCCGATCACATGGAGAGAGATTACATGTTAAGTGCTCAAGGGGAATGATTCATGGCATAGAAGGGATCCTTGCCATGTTCCCCGAGTGTGCCATTAGTTGACAAAACATGTCAGGAAGGCTTAGTGTCTAACAGTTTTTAAATTATTAGAATATCTAGTTAGTAAGTGATACTTGTAGGTGGAAGTTACCCAGTACAGAGGGGCAAAAAAGTATTTAGTCAGTCAGCAATAGTGCAAGTTCCACCACTTAAAAAGATGAGAGGCGTCTGTAATTTACATCATAGGTAGACCTCAACTATGGGAGACAAACTGAGAAAAAAAAATCCAGAAAATCACATTGTCTGTTTTTTTATCATTTTATTTGCATATTATGGTGGAAAATAAGTATTTGGTCAGAAACAAAATTTCATCTCAATACTTTGTAATATATCCTTTGTTGGCAATGACAGAGGTCAAAAGTTTTCTGTAAGTCTTCACAAGGTTGCCACACACTGTTGTTGGTATGTTGGCCCATTCCTCCATGCAGATCTCCTCTAGAGCAGTGATGTTTTTGGCTTTTCGCTTGGCAACACGGACTTTCAACTCCCTCCAAAGGTTTTCTATAGGGTTGAGATCTGGAGACTGGCTAGGCCACTCCAGGACCTTGAAATGCTTCTAACGAAGCCACTCCTTCGTTGCCCTGGCAGTGTGCTTTGGATCATTGTCATGTTGAAAGACCCAGCCACGTTTCATCTTCAATGCCCTTGTTGATGGAAGGAGGTTTGCACTCAAAATCTCACGATACATGGCCCCATTCATTCTTTCATGTACCCGGATCAGTCGTCCTGGCCCCTTTGCAGAGAAACAGCCCCAAAGCATGATGTTTCCACCACCATGCTTTACAGTAGGTATGGTGTTTGATGGATGCAACTCAGTATTCTTTTTCCTCCAAACAGTTCCAGTTTGGTTTCATCAGACCATAGGACATTCTCCCAAAACTCCTCTGGATCATCCAAATGCTCTCTAGCAAACTTCAGACGGGCCCGGACATGTACTGGCTTAAGCAGTGGGACACGTCTGGCACTGCAGGATCTGAGTCCATGGTGGCGTAGTGTGTTACTTATGGTAGGCCTTGTTACATTGGTCCCAGCTCTCTGCAGTTCATTCACTAGGTCCCCCCGCGTGGTTCTGGGATTTTTGCTCACCGTTCTTGTGATCATTCTCACCCCACGGGGTGGGATTTTGCGTGGAGCCCCAGATCGAGGGAGATTATCAGTGGTCTTGTATGTCTTCCATTTTCTAATTATTGCTCCCACTGTTGATTTCTTCACTCCAAGCTGGTTGGCTATTGCAGATTCAGTCTTCCCAGCCTGGTGCAGGGCTACAATTTTGTTTCTGGTGTCCTTTGACAGCTCTTTGGTCTTCACCATAGTGGAGTTTGGAGTCAGACTGTTTGAGGGTGTGCACAGGTGTCTTTTTATACTGATAAGTTTAAACAGGTGCCATTACTACAGGTAATGAGTGGAGGAAAGAGGAGACTCTTAAAGAAGAAGTTACAGGTCTGTGAGAGCCAGAAATCTTGATTGATTGTTTCTGACCAAATACTTATTTTCCACCATAATATGCAAATAAATTGTTAAAAAAACAGACAATGTGATTTTCTGGATTTTTTTTTCTCAGTTTGTCTCCCATAGTTGAGGTCTACCTATGATGTAAATTACAGACGCCTCTCATCTATTTAAGTGGTGGAACTTGCACTATTGCTGACTGACTAAATACTTTTTTGCCCCACTGTATTTTTACTGTCTGCCTAAGAGTTACACATGGTGATCAGTGACAACCTGAGAACACAGGTTTATACAAAGTCATAAAAACAGACTTGTGTAATAAAAATTGTCAATATGTAGCATGTAATGTACCCCAACTCCAAGACTAGGTTCACACACACATACAGTGCACTCCACTGAGCTCTAGGTCAGAGCTGAAAACCCAAAAATAGATTTAGTCTTACTGGTAATTCGGTTTCTAGGAACCTTCCACGGCAGCATAGGAGGTTGTCCCCACGCCCTAATGGGGAACAGGAAGCGCAAAGAAGTTAAAAGCCCCTCCTACTCGCCAGTGACTTACAATTAACACTATAGCACATAGCTCCGGTTATCTTTAGATTCCCAGGAATTATCCAAAGAAACATAGGGAGAGAATTAGTGCTGTTGTGGAAGGTTCCTAGAAACCAAATTACCAGTAAGACTACCGTAATTCTATTTTCTCTAGTCACCTTCCATGACAGCATAGGAGGAATACCAACTAATTTTCCACTAGGGGAGATAACTGCCTGAAGCACCTTCCGGCCAAAGACTAAATCTTTATTGGATAATAAGTGCAATCTATAGTGTCTGGTAAAAGTATGACGTGAAGTGTCATGATCCCAATGGCAGGGGATCACAAAAGGACAAGCACAAAAACAAAACAAGCTCTAGGGTGATGGAACCTGAGCTGACCGCGATCCTGAACCTAAACACACAACTAGCAGTAGCCGGGGAACGTGCCTACGATGATTCCTAGACGTCTCGCGCCAGCCGAAGGATTAACTTCCCCTATTAGAAGAAACACAGACCTCACTTGCCTCCAGAGAAACACCCCACAGAAATAGCAGCCCCCCACATGTAATAACGGTGAAATGAGAGGAAAGCACATACGTAGTTATGAAAATAGAATCAGCAAAAATGAGGCCCGCTAAAGCTAGATAGCAGAGGATACAAAAGTGAACTGCGCGGTCAGCGAAAAACCCTTCAAAAAACCATCCTGAAATTACTTGAACTCATGTGCCAACTCATGGAACATGAGGAGTAATTTCAGCCCACTAGAGCAACCAGCAGCAAGGAATCACATATCTGCAAGCTGGACTAAGACAAAAATTAAGCAAAACGTGGAACAAGAAAAACAAAACTTAGCTTGTCCTGAAGATAACAGACGCAGGGAGCAGAGGTAAAAAGACACGCTGATTACATTGATAGCCGGCGAGGAAATGACAAAAAAGCCAGGTTAAATAGGAAACTCCCATAACCTGATGGAACAGGTGGACACCAGAGACCGCAGAGAACACAAGTCACCCAGTACCATCAGTAACCACCAGAGGGAGCCCAAAAACAGAACTCACTACAGTGAAGACCATGTAGCGGCCCTGCCAATCTGCTCGGTGGATGAGCCTGCTCTTTCAGCCCTGGAGGCTGAGGTAGATCTTGTAGAATGAGCCTTGACCCCGGAAGGGGGGTGTCATATTCTGGGCTAGATATGCTTCAGATATGGCCCTCTTGATCCAATTTGCGATGGTACGCTTCGCCACCTTCTTTCCTTTATTTCGATCAGATTGATGAACAAATAAATTCTGATCAACTCTCCATGGTAAGGTTTACTGTAAGTAGTGAAAAAACATCGAGAGTATGGAATTCCTCCTCCCTTGCGTTTGTTGGATTCTGGCAAAAGGAGAGGAGGACAATGTCTTGTGAATGGTGGAAATAGGACACCACCTTGGGCAGAAAAGATGGATCAAGATGAAGAACTTTACAATTGTCTTTGATTATCAAATAAGGTTCTCTTATAGACAAAGCCTGTAATTCCCCTAATCGTCTTGCCGTCGTTATAGCGACGAGGAAGGCTACTTTGAATGAAAGCAGCTGAGGGGTACAGGAGTAGAGAGGTCCAAATGGCAGTTGTGTGAGGCCTTTGAGGACTTAAGGTACCGTCACACTGAACGATATCGCTAGCGATCCGTGACGTTGCAGCATCCTGGCTAGCGATATTGTTCAGTTTGACATACAGCAGCGATCAGAATCCTGCTGTGATGTCGTTGGTCGCTGCAGAAAGTCCAGCACTTTATTTGGTCGCTGGACTCCCTGCAGACATCGCTGAATCGGCGTGTGTGACGCCGATTCAGCGATGTCTTCACTGGTAACCAGGGTAAACATCGGGTTACTAAGCGCAGGGCCGCGCTTAGTAACCCGATGTTTACCCTGGTTACCAGCGTAAAAGTAAAAAAAAAAAAAAAAAAAAAAAAACACTTCATACTTGTCTTCCGCTGTCTGTCCCTCGGCGCTCTGCTTCTCTGCCCTGTGTAAGCCCAGCGGCCGGAAAGCAGAGCGGTGACGTCACCGCACTGCTTTCCGGCCGCTGTGCTTACACAGGGCAGAGAAGCAGAGCGCCGAGGGACAGACAGCGGAAGGCAAGTATGAAGTATTTGATTTTTTTTTTACTTTTACGCTGGTAACCAGGGTAAACATCGGGTTACTAAGCGCGGCCCTGCGCTTAGTAACCCGATGTTTACCCTGGTTACCGGCATCGTTGGTCGCTGGAGAGCTGTCTGTGTGACAGCTCTCCAGCGACCAAACAGCGACGCTGCAGCAATCCGGATCGTTGTCGGTATCGCTGCAGCGTCGCTCAGTGTGACGGTACCTTAAATTTAGATTCCAAGAGGGGATAATCTGATTCCTGGGACGTAGTCCAAGGGCTGACACCATGAACCTTTTAATCCAACGATGGTTGTCTAAGTCCTGATCAAATACAGAGCTTAGGGCAGAGATCTTAACCTTCAAGGTACTAGGCTGAAGGCCTAACTCAGCCCCCTCTGTAGGAAGTCCAATATTTGCTAAATGTTGGGGTGGAATGGATCTGGTACATTAGGATGAACCAGGAGGAACATTTTTTCCATACCTTGCTATAAATGACATTGGTGACAGGTTTCCTGGACTTCTGTAAGGTGGAAATGATTATGTCCGAAAGCCTTCATGCACTCAACACTTGGGCCTCAGTAACCAAGCAGCTAATTTCAGCAGAGGTCCCTGTGAGAGAAGGTCGGTGTCCAGTGGTAACTGAAATGGACCGTCTATTTGGAGATCCATGATAAGGTTGAACCAGTTCCTTCTCGGTCACATTGGAGCCACTAGGATGGTTGGTACCTGATCTTCCCGAATCTTCCGAAGAGTCCTTGCCAGCATTGCAATCGGAGTAAACGCATAGGCTAACTGGAAGCTCCACTGCTGGGCGAAGGCATCCACTCCCAAGACTTGTCCCTGGGGTTCAGGGAGAAATAGGTTTCGACTTGTGTATTTTGTCCTGAGGCGAATAAGTCGATCTCTGGCAGACCCCACCTAGCCATCAGCATCTGGAAGATTCCCTAGCTCAGGCTCCATTCTCCCGGCTATATGTCCTGGTGACACAGGAAATCTGCCTGGAGGTTGGAGGACCCTTTTAGGTGGACGGCTGTCAGGGAGAGAAGATGTTTTTTGGCCCAACAAAATATTCAGCTTAATATGTTCTTCAAGCTGAGGAACCTTGTGGTCCCATGATGCCTGAGGTGGGATTGGGTAGTGATGTTGTCCGAATATACTCTAATTTGACAACCGGTTACTAGGTTGTCTGCTGTAAGAAGGGCCTCCTCTACTTCCATCAGCTCTCTGAAGTTGGAGGACCTGGCACCTATCTCTGGACTTCAGCATCCCTGGAAAGGAGTATGGAACACTACAGCCTCTCTTGCTGGTGTCGGTTGTTACCATGACTAGAGGTGTCTGAAACCAGGGTACACCCTTGCAAAGATTTTTGGGGCTCAACCACTAAGCCAGGGAAGCGTTTACTTGACCTGGGGACCTGGTCTCTGAATTTCCCTGTTCAGCAAGTTGGGATTCCTGTTCAAGCTCCTGAGAATATGAGTCTGTATGACCCTGGAGTGTGCCTGAGCCCAGGGGACTGACTGAACGCAAGAGGTCATGGAGCCTAGGACAGACATCCAAGATCCTGGTTATCACAGTCAGACGATGATCTTCTGGTAGGAAGGACATCTGTTTCTCCGAATCCAGTAGAACTCCCAGGAACCTTCTCATTGTGGAGGGTTGGAGTTCTGATTTTTTCAGATTTGGGAGCCACCCCAGTGATTGTAAAATGTCTAAAGACCTCGTTACATGACTCCTGAGTGTCTGAGCGGATGGGGCTATGATTAGGAGATCGTCTAGATAAGGGACAATGCAAATGCCCTCTCCCCGGATATAGATCATTGACTGACATTATCCTGGAGAACACCATTGGTGCTGAGGAAATGAAAAAGGGGAGCACGTTGTATTGATAGTGCTTCACCTACTGGTCTTGTAAAACTGCAAATCTCAGATACTTTCTGTGGTAAGGATGGATTGGCAAGTAAGCATCCTTCAGGTCAATGGTTGCCATAAAGTATTGAGATCCTATGGGGAAATCGCCAATTTCACCGATTCCAAGTTGAATCTCCGATACGTAATGTGACAGTTGAGACCTTTCAGATTTATTATGATGTGTAGATCTCCTGAAGGTTTTTTCACTAGAAAGAGGTGGGCGTAGTGACTTCCCCACTCGTTCACTGGTACAGGGGAGATTGCACATGATTTTAACAGATCCTGCAAACCTGAGATTAGTAGGTCTTGGGTTTCCTGTGATGGTAGGGAGCTGACTCTTAGATCCCGAGGAGGGGGAGGACTCGAACTCTATAAGGAGGCCCTCCTTGACAACATTGAGGACCCAATGGCAACTGAAAATGACCTGCCATTAATGGAAAAAGTTCAAGAGCCTCCCTCCTACGGAGTAGGAGTCATTGCTTGTCCTGTTGGTGTTGCTGCTGGGGGACAAGGATGTTTTTGCACTTCCCTTTAGCATAGCTCCATCTCTCGATTTTCCCTTTACCCTTGGTTTGAGGGGTTTGAGGCAGAAAGGTACGAAAAAAAGCGTTTGTTGGCAGTTTTCTGCTCATGGAAAGCTGGGCCAAAGACATTCACTCTTAAAGGGAATGGAGCACAATTTGATCTTGTAAGTGACATCCCCAGTCCACATTTTAAGCCAAAGAGCCCTTCTAGCAGAGTTGGACTGAACCAGAGACCTGGCAGCGATACGGACAGATTCTGCAGAGGCGTCAGCCAAGAGTCCAGTCGCCCTTTTGAGTAAAGGAAGAGAGTCTAATAACTCCCCTCTTGAGGTCCCCTGAGAGATGTGTTTCTCCAATTGATCTAGCCACCAGAAGAGGGATCTAGCAACACAGGTGGAAGCTATGTTGGTCTTAAGAGAAGAGGAGGAAGTCTCCCAGGATTTTTTTTAGCAGACTTTCCACCTTCCTATCCATCGGATACTTAAGCGGAGATGAGTCCTCAAAGGGGAGTGCAGTTTTCTTGGCTACTCTCGCCACCTGCACATCCACCATAGGAATATCCCAACTAACTGACTCGTCCTCTGGAGGAAACTTATGTTTAAGCTCCAAGGGGGTGCTCAGCCGTTTCTCCGGGGACTCCCACTCCTGAGACATCATTGCTCAGGATGTTCTCATGTATCGGGAAACCAATCTGTTTTCCTCCAAGCATTTCATCCTGAATTGTTTGGGGAACCTGTTCCTCCTCCAAACCCACAGTGCTACGGACTGCATTAACTAATTCCTCCATATAATCTGCAGAGAAAAGATAGATATTTCCTAGCCTCCGACATCTTATGGGATGAAGATTCCTCCCATTTTTCTAAAGCTGAGCCATGAGAGCTTTCAGAACCCGAGAATCCTCAATTTGGATCTTTCTCTTCATAGGGGGTGATGGTCCCGGAGAAGGAGTTGGAGGAGGGGGAAGTGTAAAAGTGACCAAGGAGGACTGGACCTCTTGCATGACAAAGGTACATATTTCACCCAGGAGTGAGGGATGTTCAGCCCTGACCACCCTATCTGTACACTCCTGACAAAGCTTCTTCTCCCAGGGAGAGGGAAGCCTCTTATTGCAGATCTCACATCTAGGGATCCTCTTTGCAGGGTTTTCAGGGGCAGATTTGTCTCCCTAGGGAAAAAGGGGAGAAGTATAACTAAAGGACCCTGAACTCTGGGAAAGAACCCACCCCTCTCCACTGACTTACTGAGGCTGGGGCAGCGCTGGGCTCTGCAGGTGCAGGGCATGAAGCAGAGACACCATCATGACTATAAATTTAGAACCATCCTTAGGGGTGCACGCATGTGGGTGTGCACGCAAGCGTCCCAGAAGCAAAGCGTCACGAAGATAAGCGTCGTGATACAGCAGTTATTCCATCGCACAGAACTAACATCCATCTTCTCTCTTCACACAGGTATAAACTCCCTTTGCTTTCTGTCTCCTGCAATGCATTCAAATGGTGCAACTTCCTACCTCTGATAACTGTCTCATCTGCTGCAATAAACTCTAAGGCTAGGATCACATTGCATTAATGGGTTAACGCTAGCGGACTCCGTTACATGGCGAAATTGTCGCAATTAACGCCATGCAATGGATCCGTTAGCGCACCCATTGACGGCAATGTGCTAACGGATCACTAGCACATGCCATTTTCGGCACGTGCTAGCGATGTCCCGTTAGTTTCGGACGGACCGCGGACGCTGCTTGCAGCGTCCGAGGTCCGTTCCTTGCTAGCGCAGATCGGGTATCTGCGCTAGCGGGATCGCCAAACGCAATCCCTTTTGGGACATTGCGTTAGCGCAGTCCGTAGTGCTATGCGCTAAACGGACTGCCCTAACGCAATGTGAACCTAGCCTAATGGTATAAACTCCCTCTGCTTTCTGTCTGCTATCTGCCACTCTACCATCTAGCAACATATTTTAATGTGCCTGCTTAATGATTGGTATAATTCATTGGTTGCATTGTACGATTTACTCACTGTTTGATGTATATCCATGACTGTGGCCACTCTAGATACTATCCGTTGGAAGATGTTATAGCACAATATAGCCAGCCACAATGTGTTTGATCATTTAACCACCCCCTGGTGTGCTGGCCCCAGCTGCCAAACTATCCCCACCCTGGTCCCACAATCCATCTCTTCTGACCCAGCAGTCTGGACTATAAATTTAGAACCATCCTTAGGGGTGCACGCATGTGGGGGTACACGCCATCGTCCCAGAAGCAAAGCGTCATGAAGATAAGCGTCGTGATACAGCAGTTATTCCATGGCAGTTAGTCAGGGCAGGAGTCACGCAACCCACACTCTGCACTCCCCTCTATCCATGTGCTTTATTCCTATCCGCCTATGTTCCCTTGCAATCCACATCCACCACCCAATCCCCCCTCCACCACGACTCATACATGAGCTCCTCTCTCCTTCCCTCTCCCATGTACAGCTCCTATGCACTTCTCACCTTCTTGAAAAACCTCAGCCCATCTTGCCCAAACACACTGCACAAAAAAACTTCACACACTTCCAAAAAACTACTTGCTTTCTATCTTCTTACTCCTACTGATTTCGGGGGACATCTCCCCCAACCGCTAACCTACCTCATATCAAAACCATACTAACCTTATTAATATTACTTGCACTCCCTCATCTCTCTTTCAATTGTGCCCTTTGGAATCCACGGTCTGTATGTAACAAGCTTCCTTTCCTGCACAACTACTTTGTGAACAACTCTCTAAATCTGTTGGCCCTCACTGAAACCTGAATCCATGACTCTGACACGGTCTCCCCTGCTGCCATTTCCCATGATGGCATACAATTCTCCCATTCCCCGAGACCCACAAACAGACCTGGTAGTGGAGTCAGCATACTCTTGTCCTCACAATGCACGTTCCAGGTTATACCCCCAATTCCATCACTCTCATTCCCTTCTTTTGAGGTCCACACTATCAGGCTCTTTCATCCCCTCTCCCCCAGAGTAGATGTCATATACCGGCCCCCAGGCTCACCCACCCACTTCCTGGACCATTTCTCTGCCTGGCTGCCGCACTTCATGTCCTCAGGACTCTCAACCCTTATCCTAGGAGACTTCAACATCCCCATTAACAGCCCCACTTCCACATCTGCATCCCAGCTTCTATCACTAACCACTTCTCTAGGCCTCTCACAGCTCTCAACCACTGAAACACACAGACGGTAACACCCTGGAAATGGTCTTTGTCCGGCTCTGTTTAATCTCCTACCTAGATAACTCACCTCTTCCCCTCTCTGACCACAACATTCTATCCTTCACACTCACAATTCCTCGCCCACCCCTGCACTCTCCTACCTACCACACATTCAGAAATCTACATGCCATTAACCCTCACACACTTTCAGACTCCCTACATTCATCATTGTCCCCAATCTCTTTTTCCTGTCCTGATCTGGCTGTACATCACTACAACAACACTCTTAGAAGCACCCTTGACCAAGTAGCTCCCCTCACCCTCAGAACCTCGAAACACAGAGTGAAACAGCCCTGGCTCACATCGTAAACCCGATTTCTCCAGCGATGCTCTAGGAGTGCTGAACGCTTATGGAGGAAAACTCGCACACCAGAAGACTTCATACACTTCAAATTTATGTTAAGGACCTATAACTCTGCCTTTCACCTCGCCAAACAGACCTACTTCACCACCCTGATCTCCTCACTATCCAACAACCCCAAGAAACTTTTTGACACCTTTCACTCCCTCCTCAGGCCAAAGGCACAAGCCCCTGTCACAGACATTTGTGCTGATGACCTGGTTTCCCACTTTATAGAGAAAATAAGCAATATCCGTCAGGAAATCTGCTCCCAATCACCAAGTTCAGTGACTCCCATCCCTCCCTGCATGTCCCCTGGCTCACTCTCCGCATTTGATCCCATCACAGAAGAAGTCTCCAGGCTCCTCTCTTCTTCTCGTCCGACTACATGCTCTACCGACCCCATTCCCTCTCATCTCCTCCAGTCTCTCTCTCCAGTCGTCACTACTCACCTAAGTACAATCTTTAATCTCTCACCTCCTCAGGCATTTTCCCGTCCTCCTTCAAACACTATCATTACTCCGTTACTATAGAAACCCACTCTCAACCGATCCTGCACAAACAACTACAGACCGGTCTCCAATCTCCCCTTCATCTCTAAACTCTTGGAGCGCCTAGTCTACTCCTGCTTTACCCGTTACCTTTCCATTCACTCCCCCCTAGACCCTTCACAGTCCGGCTTCCTCCCCCTACACGCGACAGAAACTGCACTCATCAAAGTGACCAACGACCTTCTGACAGCAAAATGTAACGGTGACCACTCTCTGCTCATTCTTCTCGATCGTTCTGCAGCTTTCAACACTGTTGATCATCCTCTCTTACTCTCTAGGCTCCAGTCACTTGGCATTAAGGACACTGCTCTCTCCTGGTTTTCCTCCTATCATTCTGACAGCTCCTTCAGTGTTCTGTTCTCTGGCTCCACTTCATCTCCTCTTCCTCTCACTGTTGGGGTACCTCAGGGCTCAGTCCTTGGCCCCCTTCTCTTCTCCCTCTACACAGCCCCAATTGGACAGACCATCAGCAGATTTGGCTTTCAGTACCATCTTTATGCTGATGACACACAACTATACACGCCATCCCCTGGCCTTACTCCTGCTGTACTACAGAACGCCAACGCCTGTCTGCAGTCTCCAACATCATGTCCGCTCTCTATCTGAAACTCAACCTCTCCAAAACTGAACTTCCTCTGCTCCCACCTTCTACTAACCTCCCTAAATCTGACATTTCCCTCTCTGTGGGTGGCACCATAATAACACCCCGGCAGCAGGCACGCTGTCTGGGTGTTATGTTTGACTCCAATCTCTCCTTCACCTCCCACATGCAATCTCTTGCCCTCTCGTGCCGCTTACACCTAAAGAACATCTCTAGAATCCGCCCTTTTCTCACTATGGAGACAACAAAAACCCTCACTGTCGCCCTAATCCACTTCCGCCTGGACTACTGCAACGCTCTATTAATTGGCCTCCCCCTCACTCGGCTTTCCAATCTCCAGTCCATCCTTAATGCAGCAGCCAGGGCTGTCCATCTCGCTAATCGTTACTCACATGCATCCGCTCTTCGCCAGTCATTACACTGGCTGCCCATTCATTACAGGATACAATTCAAAGTACTTGTTCTCACCCACAAAGCTCTCCACAGTGCGGCACCCCCATACATCTCCTCCCTCATTTTGGTCTATCGGCGTAGCTGACCGCTGCGCTCTGCAAATGACTTTCGGCTAACCTCTGCACTAATCCGTACCTCCCACTCCCGACTACAAACTTCTCCCGGGCTGCGCCAATCCTCTGGAATGCTCTACCCCAAGATATTAGGACCATCCATAACTTGCATAGTTTTAGGCGCTCGCTAAAAACACATTTGTCCAGAGCGGCCTACCACGTTAACTAATCAAAGTCATTTCATGTTTGTGTGTGTAGCCCATTCACTATCTCCATCATTGTAAATACACACCTGTACTTTGTATCTCCCCCGCCTCATTGTAGATTGTAAGCTCTCACTAGCAGGGTCGTCTTATTTTGCTTTATTGTATTGTTAACGCTATTACCTATGACTGTTGTGTTTGAAACTGTTAAACTGTAAAGCGCTGCGATATATGTTGGCGCTATATAAAGATTTTTTTTTTTTTTTACACAGTACACTGCAGGGGCAAATTTATGGGTATGTGTCCACGTTCAGGATTGCATCAGGATTTGGTCAGGATTTTATGTCAGTATTTGTAAGCCAAAACCAGGAGTGGAACAATTAGAGGAAAAGTATAATAGAAACACATGCACCACTTCTGCATTTATCACCCACTCCTGGTTTTGGCTTACAAATACTGACATAAAATCCTGACCAAATCCTGATGCAATCCTGAACGAGGACACATACCCTGAAAGATTATCTCAGCACAGGAACATTTTTTTTTATTAAACACATCCAATTGTGGAAGTTATTATTATTCAAGTTCTATTGATTAAAGGGAACCAGTCACCCCGTTTTTTGAGATTGAGCTATAAATACTGTTAAATAGGGCCTGCGCTGTGCGTTACTATAGTGTATGTAGTGTACCCTGATTCCCCATGTATGCTGAGAAATACATTACCAAAGTCGACGTTTTCGCCTGTCAATCAGGCTGGTCTGGTCAGGTGGGCGTGTTCACAGCGCTCTTTTCTTCCCCAGCTTTCCGTTGGTGGCGTAGTGGTGTGCGCATGTCCAGAGTTCCGACTTCCCTGCGCCCACGTGAAGACACAGCGCGCGATCTGCGCTGTAATCCCTTGCATCGGTGGGGGCGGCCATCTTCCTGGGGCCGCGCGTGCGCAGATGGAGTGCTCTGCTGCACGGGGCTTCAGGAAAATGGCCGCGGGATGCCGCGCGTGCGCATTAGAGATCGCGGCGGCCATTTTCCCAAAGCCGAGATGCAAACTCGGCTTTGGGAAAATGGCCGCCGCGATCTCTAATGCGCACGCGCGGCATCCCGCGGCCATTTTCCTGAAGCCCCGTGCAGCAGAGCACTCCATCTGCGCATGCGCGGCCCCAGGAAGATGGCCGCCCCCACCGATGCAAGGGATTACAGCGCAGATCGCGCGCTGTGTCTTCACGTGGGCGCAGGGAAGTCGGAACTCTGGACATGCGCACACCACTACGCCACCAACGGAAAGCTGGGGAAGAAAAGAGCGCTGTGAACACGCCCACCTGACCAGACCAGCCTGATTGACAGGCGAAAACGTCGACTTTGGTAATGTATTTCTCAGCATACATGGGGAATCAGGGTACACTACATACACTATAGTAACACACAGCGCAGGCCCTATTTAACAGTATTTATAGCTCAATCTCAAAAAACGGGGTGACAGGTTCCCTTTAAAATGAACTTTTATTGTGGGAAAACTCGTTTAAGGAAAATTATTGTCGAGGTGGGTGGTCTGTCGCTTGAGACACTGTTGTGTGCTAGAATAGTGGACTGACAGGCTTGACCCAGACAACCATTCATATAGATGCCTACTATGTAAAGGTACCGTCACACTAGACGATATCGCTAGCGATCCGTGACGTTGCAGCGTCCTCGCTAGCGATATCGTCCAGTGTGACAGGCAGCAGCGATCAGGCCCCTGCTGTGCTGTCGCTGGTCGGGGAAGAAAGTCCAGAACTTTATTTGGTCGCTGGACTCCCCGCAGACATCGCTGAATCGGCGTGTGTGACACCGATTCAGCGATGTCTTCACTGGTAACCAGGGAAAACATCGGGTTACTAAGCGCAGGGCCGCGCTTAGTAACCCGATGTTTACCCTGGTTACCATCCTAAAAGTAAAAAAAAACAAACACTACATACTTACCTACAGCCGTCTGTCCTCCAGCGCTGTGCTCTGCACTCCTCCTGCTCTGGCTGTGAGCGTCGGTCAGCCGGAAAGCAGAACGGTGACGTCACCACTCTGCTTTCCGGCCGCTGTGCTCACAGCCAGTACAGGAGGAGTGTAGAGCACAGCGCTGGAGGACAGACGGCTGTAGGTAAGTATGTAGTGTTTGTTTTTTTTTACTTTTATGATGGTAACCAGGGTAAACATCGGGTTACTAAGCGCGGCCCTGCGCTTAGTTACCCGATGTTTACCCTGGTTACCGGCATTGTTGGTCGCTGGAGAGCGGTCTGTGTGACAGCTCTCCAGCGACCAAACAGCGACGCTGCAGCGATACTGATCGTTGTCGGTATCGCTGCAGCGTCGCTAAGTGTGACGGTACCTTTATGTTACACACCCCCTACAATGGGCGATAGCTATCTTATCTGATGTGTTCGGACGGTTTTAGTGGAAGTTTATTTTTTTGCCAGTTGTCCATGTCTTCTGGTAATTGCTTCTGACAGTAAGTTAACTTACAGGAAATTTTGGCTATGTCCACACAAACTTTATTAAGGTGTTCAAAACAGACAAGTTTTTCAAGTGGAAACCCTTCAATAAGAACTCATTCAGATGTTTGTTTTACACGTACAAGTGCTATCCATGATTTTCAGAGATAGAACATGTACACATTACAGTATATGTGGCTTTCCGCATGTCCGTGCTATTTTGCGAGCCGAGAGGCCCACACCAAAATAAGAATGTACTGTACTTGACCAAATCAGCCAGGTCCATGAAGAAATTAAAAAAAAAAAAAAAGGGAGCAGAAGACTCTAGGATGCCATCCTTGTTTCATTGTATGCTCTCTATTTTCACTGACAAGAGGAAACTTGAAAAACTTTTATTTCCATACATGAAAAACTGATGGTAAAAACTGATACTGACCAAACTGATGAGAATCTGATCAAATACACTGATAAAAATTGGTTGCCATGTCTTGGAGACTCTTTTGCAGCCTTTTGATTTGACAGTGCCTAGTTTGGAGCAGCATCAATCAACAGTCACAGAGGAGTGAGATGCTTTTTTTTTTTTTTTTTACACCAGGCATTATTGCAAAGCTCTTCAGTAACAAAGACACTCAAACTCCTCAGCAAAGTGGATTTCCCATAGAAATGAACAGGAAGCATTTTCCTACATGCGGCAGTGGGCATGTAAAGTCAACATTATGTGCCAAGGAAATGCGTTGTAGTGGAACACGCACATTTTTATATTCCTTCCTTTGGGCTTTTTTTTATTGTCTATGATTTTGTGTTTGATTTATATTAAAATTCAGATTATTAAAAACGGTTTTCTCTCTTTTGAGTACTAAGAGCTTTTCAAGTGTTTTTTGAGGAGAGCGGTGATGTCCCAAAAAACTCTGATTTAACACAGCCTTAACCCGTTAAAGAGCGCCAGTATGCCTTTTAACAGCGGCAGTAAAGGGTACTTATTTCTCAGCGCCCATATTTTACAGAGCTGAGAAATAAGGGTGTAGAGTCCCCCAGCGTTGGAAAATCTCAGGAGTCTCTACTACCGGGTGATCAAAAAAAAAAAAAAAGAATGTAAATCAAATCCCCTTGTCACCCACTAGTAGCTATATAAAATAAACTAGCTATTGAACCCATTCTACGCCCGGGTGGCGAGCATTTATATTGGTATATGGTCTCCATCCTGGTATGTGCTGCTCCATCCTGCGTCCCCATCCTGTCATGTGCTGCACCCATCCTGCGTCCCCATCCTGTCATGTGCTGCTCCATCCTGCGTCCCCATCCTGTCATGTGCTGCACCCATCCTGCGTCCCCATCCTGTCATGTGCTGCACCCATCCTGCGTCCCCATCCTGTCATGTGCTGCAACCATCCTGCGTCCCCATCCTGTCATGTGCTGCACCCATCCTGCGTCCCCATCCTGTCATGTGCTGCACCCATCCTGCGTCCCCATCCTGTCATGTGCTGCACCCATCCTGCGTCCCCATCCTGGTATTTGCTGCAACCATCCTGCGTCCCCATCCTGGTATGTGCTGCACCCATCCTGCGTCCCCATCCTGGCATGTGCTGCAACCATCCTGCGTCCCCATCCTGTCATGTGCTGCACCCATCCTGCGTCCCCATCCTGTCATGTGCTGCACCCATCCTGCATCCCCATCCTGTCATGTGCTGCACCCATCCTGCGTCCCCATCCTGGTATGTGCTGCACCCATCCTGCGTCCCCATCCAGTCATGTACTGCACCCATCCTGCGTCCCCATCCTGCGTCCCCATCCTGGTATTTGCTGCAACCATCCTGCGTCCCCATCCTGTCATGTGCTGCTCCATCCTGCGTCCCCATCCTGTCATGTGCTGCACCCATCCTGCGTCCCCATCCTGTCATGTGCTGCACCCATCCTGCGTCCCCATCCTGTCATGTGCTGCAACCATCCTGCGTCCCCATCCTGTCATGTGCTGCACCCATCCTGCGTCCCCATCCTGTCATGTGCTGCACCCATCCTGCGTCCCCATCCTGTCATGTGCTGCACCCATCCTGCGTCCCCATCCTGGTATTTGCTGCAACCATCCTGCGTCCCCATCCTGGTATGTGCTGCACCCATCCTGCGTCCCCATCCTGGCATGTGCTGCAACCATCCTGCGTCCCCATCCTGTCATGTGCTGCACCCATCCTGCGTCCCCATCCTGTCATGTGCTGCACCCATCCTGCATCCCCATCCTGTCATGTGCTGCACCCATCCTGCGTCCCCATCCTGGTATGTGCTGCACCCATCCTGCGTCCCCATCCAGTCATGTACTGCACCCATCCTGCGTCCCCATCCTGCGTCCCCATCCTGGTATTTGCTGCAACCATCCTGCGTCCCCATCCTGTCATGTGCTGCACCCATCCTGCGTCTCCATCCAGCGTCCCTATCCTGGTATGTGCTGCAACCATCCTGCGTCCCCATCCTGGTATGTGCTGCAACCATCCTGCGTCCCCATCCTGGTATGTGCTGCAACCATCCTGCGTCCCCATCCTGGTATTTGCTGCAACCATCCTGCGTCCCCATCCTGGTATGTGCTGCAACCATCCTGCGTCCCCATCCTGTCATGTGCTGCAACCATCCTGCGTCCCCATCCTGCGTCCCCATCCTGGTATGTGCTGCAACCATCCTGCGTCCCCATCCTGGTATGTGCTGCAACCATCCTGCGTCCCCATCCTGTCATGTGCTGCACCCATCCGGGGGCCTGAGCAGGCGGGGACACCGGCGCGCTGTGGGGGTCAGGTGCTGGTATCGCCTCCAGCTCAGGCCCCCCAGTACTTACTATACTCACCTGTCTGTCCCGTTCCAGCGCTGGGCGCCGCCATCTTCCCGGTCTCCTGGCTGTGACTGTTCAGTCAGAGGGCGGCGCCGGCGCGCATTAGCGTGTCATCGCGCCCTCTGAACTGCAGGTCACAAGCCGAAGACCAGGAAGATGGCGGCGCTCAGCGGTGGAACGCAGGTCAGGTGAATATGGCCGATACTCACTCTCCTGGCGGTCCCTGCTTCTCTGTTGGAGATGTCAGTCTGAACGCATACCGCGATCTCCCGGGAGCGTCACTCTGTGAGGCCCAGACTGCGCCGGCGCTTGCGCCTGCGCAGTCTATAAAGGCTTCGGACAGAGTGACGCTCCCAGCGTTATATTATAGATTTTGGAGTAAAGTAAAACAAGTGATGATGATATGACGGCTAGTTTTGAATGGACAACATTGGATCATTCAGAGATCCACAATGAACTTCTGGAGTGAGTTTGCTGCACTGAAAGTAAAGGGGCCGAATACTATTGCACGCCCCACTTTTTAGTTTTTGAATTTCCACAAAAATTTTAAATAACCAATAAATTTTGTTCAACTTCACAATTGTGTTCCACTTGTTGATTCTTCACCAAAAATTTACATTTGGTATCTTTATGTTTGAAGAATGATATGTGGGAAAAGGTTGAAGAGTTCCAGGGGGCCGAATAATTTCGCAAGGCACTGTAGACTGTTATTTATCTTGCGGAGATGGAGCGTCTCCGCAAGATAAATAGACATGCTGCGGTCTGTAAACACGCACCGCATGTCCGATTACGCAGGTCTGCTGCCTACATGTTTGTACCCATATTGGAGATGGGATTTTATAAAATCCCCTCCACTATGCTGTAACATCTGGACGCAGTGTCTAATCCGCAGCAAAAACTCAAGTAATCCGCCCCGTGGAAACACTCAGAGGGAACTTGTCCCCAAATACCATTAGTCGGTACAGTATTCAGACCCCTTTAAATTTGCCACTCTTTGTTTCATTGCAGCCATTTGGAAAATTCTAAAAAAAAAAATCATTTTTTTCTCATTAATGTACACTCTGCACCACATCTTGACTGAAAAAAAAAACAAAAAAAAAACAGAAATGTAGAAATTTTTGCAAATTTATTAAAAAAGCAAAACTGAAATATCACATGGTCATAAGTATACAGACCCTTTGCTCAGTATTTAGTAGAAGCACCGTTTTGAGCTAGTACTGCCATGAGTCTTTTTGGGAATGATGCAACTTGTTTTCACACCTGGATTTGGGGACCCTCTGCCATTCTTCCTTGCAGATTCTCTCCAGTTCTGTCAGGTTGGATGGTGAACATTGGTGTGACAGCCATTTTCAGGTCTCTCCGGAGATGCACAATTGGGTTTAGGTCAGGGCTCTGGCTGGGCCAGTCAATAATGTTCACAGAGTTCTTCTGAAGCCACTCCTTTGTTATTTTAGCTGTGTGCTTAGGGTCATTGTATTGTTGGAAGGTGAACCTTAAGGCCCCTTCACATTAAGCGACGCTGCAGCGATACCGACAACGATCCGGATCGCTGCAGCGTCGCTGTTTGGTCGCTGGAGAGCTGTCACACAGACCGCTCTCCAGCGACCATCGATGCCGGTAACCAGGGTAAACATCGGGTAACTAAGCGCAGGGCCGCGCTTAGTAACCCGATGTTTACCCTGGTTACCATCCTAAAAGTAAAAAAAACAAACAGTACATACTTACCTAACGCTGTCTGTCCCCGGCGCTCTGCTTCTCTGCACTCCTCCTGCACTGGCTGTGAGCACAGCGGCCGGAAAGCAGAGCGGTGACGTCACCGCTCTGCTTTCCGGCTGACCGACGCTCACAGCCAGTACAGGAGGAGTGCAGAGCACAGCGCCGGGGACAGACAGCGGTAGGTAAGAATGTACTGTTTGGTTTTTTTACTTTTAGGATGGTAACCAGGGTAAACATCGGGTTACTAAGCGCGGCCCTGCGCTTAGTTACCCGATGTTTACCCTGGTTACCAGTGAAGACATCGCTGGATCGGTGTCACACACGCCGATCCAGCGATGTCCACGGGAGATCCAGCGACGAAATAAAGTTCTGGACTTTGTTCAGCGACCAACGATGGCACAGCAGGGGCCTGATCGTTGGTCGCTGTCACACATAGCGATTTCCTTAACGATATCGTTGCAACGTCACCGAAAGCAACGATATCGTTAACAATATCGTTATGTGTGAAGGTACCTTTAGGCCAAGTCTGGAGGTCCAGAGCACTCTAGAAGAGGTTTTCATCCAGGATATCTCTGTACTTGTCCCCATTCATGTTTCCTTCAATGACAATCAGTCCTCCTGTCCCTGCAGCTGAAAAACATCCCTATAGCATAATGCTGCTACCACCATGTTTCACTGTTGGGATTGTACTGGACAGGTGATGAGCAGTGCCTGGTTTTCTCCACACATACCGCTTAGAATTATCACCAAAAAGGTCTATCTTTGTGTCATCAGACCAGAGAATCTTATTTCTCATTGTCTGGGAGTCCTTCATGTGTTTTTATTAAACTCTATACAAGATTTCATACGTCTTGCACTGAGAAAAGGCTTCTGTCGGGCCAGTCTGCCATAAAGGCCCGACTTGAGGAGAGCTGCAGTGATAGTTGACTTTGTGGAACTTTCTCCTATCTCCCTACTACATCTCTGGAGGTCAGCCACAGTGATCTTGGGGTTCTTCTTTACCTCTCTCACCAAGGCTCTTCTCCCACGATATCTCAGTTTGGCTGGACTGCCAGGTCTAGGAAGACTTCTGGAGGTCTAACAGTTCTTCCATTTAAGGATAATGGAGGTCACTGTGCTCTTAAGAACCTTGAGTACTGCAGAAATTATTTTGTAACCTTGGCCAGATCTGTGCATTGCCACAATTCTGTCTCCAAGCTCCTTGGTTAGTTCCTTTGACCTCATGATTCTCATTTGGTCTGACATGCACTGTGAGCTGTGAGGTCTTATATAGACAGGTGTGTGCCTTTCCAAATCAAGTCCTATCAGTTTGACCCTGCTGTTGTCTTTGGTCAAAAACGACTGACCTTGAACTTCAATATTCTTTAAAATATTCAAGATGCAGCTCTGAAACCCATGGCCGACCAACCCATCCTCATTTAAGTCAATCAACCACAAGTTTCAGAACCGCATCTTGAACACCCCAAAAAATGCCAAAGTTCAAAATCAGTCTCTCCAGACCGAAGACAACAGCAGGGTTAAACACAGCTAGACTCCAATGAAGGAGCAGAACCATCTCAATGAGGATCACAATGAAATGGACAGCATGTGATTTAAATATAAGTGTCTGAATACTTATAACCATGTGATATTTCAGTTTTTTATTTAATAAGCAAAAATTGCAGTGCAGAGTGTACATTAATGAGAAAAGAATGAACTTTTTTGAATTTACCAAATGGCTGTAATGAAACAAAGAGTGAAAAATTGAAAGGGGTCTGAATACTTTCTGTACCCACTGTAGATATGGGGTTAATCCATAATCCACAGGTTAGGCTATGTCCTCACTATCAGGATATAGCAGCGTTTTGTACACAGAGTATTTTCGCTGCATCCAAAAAGCTGAGTTCTAATCACGCAGGTAACTCTGCATGTCTTCAGTGAACCATGTAGATTTCCCGCATCATAAGACCTATAGGCAGACTAGTATCTCCGCTGCAGATAATCGACATACTGCGGCTCATAATCCTGTGCCACGGATGAGTTTACGCAGCCACCGCACTGACTGACAGCTGGCTCCGCACTGATAGAGACAGCCCTCTAACACTGAAATCCAGCGGCTCCCGGGAGAATAAAGTTAATTTCCTCCCAGCAGCCGGGCTTTCAGAACAGCGACTCGGCAGTTAGAATTCTATTACCCAGCAGATTAGCCCCATATCTGCAGATTAATATTATTTGGGGATATGAGAAGTTCCCTTTAACCCCTTCATGACCCAGCCTATTTTGACCTTAACGACCTGGCCGTTTTTTGCAATTCTGACCAGTGTCCCTTTATGAGGTAATAACTCAGGAACGCTTCAACGGATCCTAACGGTTCTGAGACTGTTTTTTCGTGACATATTGGGCTTCATGTTAGTGGTAAATTTAGGTCAATAATTTTTGCATTTATTTGTGAAAAAAATGGAAATTTGGCTAAAATTTTGAAAATTTCGCAATTTTCAAATTTTGAATTTTTATTCTGTTAACCCCTTTCTGACATTAGACGTACTATCCCGTCGAGGTGGGGTGGGCCCCTATGACCACCGACGGGATAGTACGTCATATGCGATCGGCAGCGCTCACGCGGGGAGCGCCGCCGATCGCGGCCGGGTGTCAGCTGCCTATCGCAGCTGACATCCGGCACTATGTGCCAGGAGCGGTCACAGATGATCGCGATGTGCCGGCGGTACAGGGAAGCATCGTGCAGGGAGGGGGCTCCCTGCGGGCTTCCCTGAGCCCCCCGCAGCAACGCGATGTGATCGCGTTGCTGCGAGGGTCTCCTCACCTCCCTCCCTGCACCAGGCCCGGATCCAAGATGGCCGCGGATCCGGGTCCTGCAGGGAGGGAGGTGGCTTCACAGAGCCTGCTCAGAGCAGGCACTGTGAAGCCTGCAGTGCTGCGCAAACTGTCAGATCATCGATCTGTGATGTCCCCCCCGGGACAAAATAAAAAAGTTTTTAAAAAAATTTCCAAATGTGTAAAAAAAAAAAAAAAAAAAAAAAAAAATTATTCCTAAATAATGAAAAAAAAAATAAATATATTATTCCCATAAATACATTTCTTCATCTAAATAAAAAAAAAAAAAACAATAAAAGTACACACATTTAGTATCGCCGCGTCAGTAACGACCTGACCTATAAAACTGGCCCACTAGTTGACCCCTTCAGTAAAAACCGTAAGAAAAAGAAAAAAAAAAACGAGGCAAAAAAACAACGCTTTATTATCATACCGCCAAACAAAAAGTGGAATAACACACGATCAAAAAGACAGATATAAATAACCATGGTACCGTTGAAAACGTCATCTTGTCCCGCAAAAAATGAGCCGCCATACAGCATCATCAGCAAAAAAATAAAAAGTTATAGTCCTGAGAATAAAGCGATGCAAAAATAATTATTTTTTCTGTAAAATAGTTTTTATCGTATAAAAGCGCCAAAACATAAAAAAATGATATAATTGAGGTGTCGCTGTAATCGTACTGACCCGAAGAATAAAACTGCTTTATCAATTTTACCTAACGCGGAACGGTATAAACGCCTCCCCCAAAAGAAATTCATGAATAGCTGGTTTTTGGTCATTCTTCCTCACAAAAATCGGAATAAAAAGCGATCAAAAAATGTCACGTGCCCAAAAATGTTACCAATAAAAACGGCAACTCGTCCCGCAAAAAACAAGACCTCACATGACTCTGTGGACCAAAATATGGAAAATTATAGCTCTCAAAATGTGGTAACGCAAAAAATATTTTTTGCAATAAAAAGCGTCTTTCAGTGTGTTACGGATGCTAATCATAAAAATCCGCTAAAAAACTTGCTAAAAAAGTAAATCAAACCCCCCTTCATCACCCTCTTAGTTAGGGAAAAATTAAAAAAAATGTATTTATTTCCATTTTCCCATTAGGGCTAGGGTTAGGGCTAGGGTTAGGGCTAAAGTTAGGGTTAGGGTTTAGATTACATTTACAGTTGGGAATATGGTTGGGATTAGGGTTAGGGGTGTGTCAGGGTTAGAGGTGTGGTTAGGGTTACCGTTGGAATTAGGGTTAGGGGTGTGTTTGGATTAGGGTTTCAGTTATAATTGGGGGGTTTCCACTGTTTAGGCACATCAGGGGCTCTCCAAACACGACATGGCGTCCGATCTCAATTCCAGCCAATTCTGCGTTGAAAAAGTAAAACAGTGCTCCTTCCCTTCCGAGCTCTCCCGTGTGCCCAAACAGGGGTTTACCCCAACATATGGGGTATCAGAGTACTCAGGACAAATAGGACAACTTTTGGGGTCCAATTTCTCCTGTTACCCTTGGGAAAATACAAAACTGGGGGCTAAAAAATAATTTTTGTGGGAAAAAAAAAAGATTTTTTATTTTCACGGCTCTGCGTTATAAACTGTAGTGAAACACTTGGGGGTTCAAAGTTCTCACAACACATCTAGATGAGTTCCCTGGGGGGTCTAGTTTCCAATATGGGGTCACTTGTGGGGGGTTTCTACTGTTTAGGTATATTAGGGGCTCTGCAAACTATTCCATCTAAGTCTGCATTCCAAATGGCGCTCCTTCCCTTCTAAGCCCTCCCATGCGCCCAAACAGTGGTTCCTCCCACATATTGTGTATAATCTCACTCAGGACAAATTGGGCAACAAATTTTGGGGTCCAATTTCTCCTGTTACCCTCGGGAAAATAGAAAACTGGGGGCTAAAAAAATAATTTTTGTGGGAAAAAATTTTTGTTTTATTTTTACGGCTCTGCATTATAAACTTCTGTGAAGCCCTTGGTGGGTCAAAGCGCTCAAAACACATCTAGATAAGTTCCTTAGGGGGTCTACTTTCCAAAATGGTGTCACTTGTGGGGGGTTTCAATGTTTAGGCACATCAGTGGCTCTCCAAACGCAACATGGCGTCCCATCTCAATTCCAGTCAATTTCGCATTGAAAAGTCAAACGGCGCTCCTTCCCTTCCGAGCTCTCCCATGCGCCCAAACAGTTGTTTACCCCCACATATGGGGCATCAGCGTACTCAGGACAAATTGTACAACAACTTTTGGGGTCCATTTTCTCCTGTTACCCTTGGTAAAATAAAACAAATTGGAGCTGAAGTAAATTTTTTGTGAAAAAAAGTTAAATGTTCATTTTTATTTAAACATTCCAAAAATTCCTGTGAAGCACCAGAAGAGTTAATAAACTTCTTGAATATGGTTTTGAGCACCATGAGGGGTGTAGTTTTTAGAATGGTGTCACACTTGGGTATGTTCTATCATATAGACCCCTCAAAATGACTTAATGAGATGTGGTTCCTAAAAAAAAAAATGGTGTTGTAAAAATGAGAAATTGCTGGTCAACTTTTAACCCTTATAACTCCCTAACAAAAAAAAATGTTGGTTCCAAAATTGTGCTGATGTAAAGTAGACATGTGGGAAATGTTACTTATTAAGTATTTTGTGTGACATATCTCTGTGATTTAATTGCATAAAAATTCAAAGTTGGAAAATTGCGAAATTTTCATAATTTTCGCCAAATTTCTGTTTTTTTCACAAATAAACGCAGGTACTATCAAAGAATTTTTACCACTATCATGAAGTACAATATGTCACGAGAAAACAATGTCAGAATCACTGGGATCCGTTGAAGCGTTCCAGAGTTATAACCTCATAAAGGGACAGTGGTCAGAATTGTAAAAATTGGCCCGGTCATTAACGTTAAAACCACCCTTGGGGGTAAAGGGATTAAAGCAGAGAGTTATGTGACACAAAATAGTTAATAAATAACATTTCCCACATGTCTACTTTACATCAGCACAATTTTGGAAACAAAATTTTTTTTTGCTAGGAAGTTATAAGGGTTAAAATTTGACCAGCAATTTATCATTTTTACAACGAAATTTACAAAACCATTTTTTTAGGGACCACCTCACATTTGAAGTCAGTTTGAGGGGTCTGTATGGCTGAAAATACCCAAAAGTGACACCATTCTAAAAACTGCATTCCTCAAGGTACTCAAAACCACATTCAAGAAGTTTATTAACGCTTCAGGTACTTCACAGCAGCAGAAGCAACATGGAAAGAACAAATGAACATTTAACTTTTTAGTCACAAAAATGATGTTTTAGCAACAATTTTTTTATTTTCCCAAGGGTAAAAAGAGAAATTGGACCCCAAACTTTATTGTACAATTTGTCCTGAGTAGGCCGATATCTCATATGTGGGGGGGGGGACCACTCTCTGGGCGCACGACAGGGCTCGGAAGGGAAGTAGCGCCATTTGACTTTTTCAATGAAAAATTTGCTCCAATCTTTAGCGGACACCATGTCGCGTTTGGAGAGCCCCTGTGTGCCTAAACATTAGAGCTCCCCCCACAAGTGACCCCATTATGGAAACTAGACTCCCCAACGAGCTTATCTAGATGCATAGAGAGCACTTTGAACCCCCAGGTGCTTCACAAATTGATCCGTAAAAATGAAAAAGTACTTTTTTTTTTCACAAAAAAATTTCATTTAGCCTCAATTTGTGCATTTCCACATGGGCAACAGGATAAAATTGATCCTAAAATTTATTGGGCAATTTCTCCTCAGTACACGGATACCTCACATGTGGGGGTAAACCACTGTTTGGGCACATGGCAGGGCTCGGAAGGGAAGGAGCGCCATTTGACTTTTTGAATGAAAAATTAGCTCCAATCACTAGCGGACACGATGTCGCGTTTGGAGAGCCCTGTGTGCCTAAACATTGGAGCTCCCCCACATGTGACCCCATTTTGGAAGCTAGACCTCCCATGGATCTAATCTAGATGTGCGGTGACCACTTTAAACCCCCAAGTGCTTCACATAAGTTTATAACGCAGAGCCGTGAAAATAAAAATTTATTTTTCTTTCCTCAAAAATTATTTTTTAGCCTGCAATTTTTTATTTTCACAAGAGTAACAGGAGAAATTGGACCGCAAAAGTTGTTGTCCAGCTTGTCCTGAGCACGAAGATACCCCATATGTGGGGGTAAACCACTGATTGGACACACGTCGGAGTTCGGAAGGGAAGTAGTGACGTTTTGAAATGCAGACTTTGATGGAATGGTCTGCGGGCGTCACGTTGCATTTGCAGAGCCCCTGATGAGCCTAAACAGTAGAAACCCCCCACAAGTGACCCCATTTTGGAAACTAGACCCCCCAAGGAACTTACCTAGATGTGTGGTGAGCACTTTGAACCCCCAAGTGCTTCACAGAAGTTTATAACGCAGAGCCGTGAAAATAAAAAATCATTTTTCTTTCCTCAAAAATTGTTTTAGCAAGCAATTTTTTATTTTCGCAAGAGTAACAGGAGAAATTGGACCCCAACAGTTGTTGCCCATTTTGTCCTGAGTACGCTGGTACCCCATATGTGGGGATAAACCACTGTTTGGGCGCACGTCAGGGCTCAGAAGGGAGGGAGCACCATTTGACTTTTTGAATGCAAGATTGGCTGGAATCAATGGTGGCGCCATGTTGCGTTTAGAGAGCCCTGATGTGCCTAAACAGTGGAAACCCCTCAATTCTCACTCCAACACTAGCCCCAACACACCCCTAACCCTAATCCCAACTGTAGCCATAACCCTAATCACAACCCTAACCCCAACACACCCCTAACCTCAACCCTAACCCCAATCCCAACCCTAACCCTAATCCCAACCCTAACCCCAACACACCCCTAACCACAAACCTAATCTTAACCCTATTTCCAACCCTAGCCGTAATTCCAACCCTAAGGCTATGTGCCCACGTTGCGGATTCGTGTGAGATTTTTCCGCACGATTTTTGAAAAATCTGCAGGTAAAAGGCACTGCGTTTTACCTGCGGATTTACCGTGGATTTCCAGTGTTTTTTTGTGCGGATTTCACCTGCGGATTCCTATTGAGGAACAGATGTAAAACACTGTGGAATCCGCACAAAGAATTGACATGCTGCGGAAAATACAGTGCAGCGTTTCCGCGCTGTATTTTCCGCACCATGGGCACAGCAGATTTGGTTTTCCAAAGGTTTACATGGTACTGTAAACCTGATGGAAAACTGATACGTATCCGCAGTGGCCAATCCGCTGCGGGTCCGCGGCCAATCCGCTGCGGATCCGCGGCCAAATCCGCACCATTTGCACATAGCCTAATTCTAACCCTAGCCCTAACCCTAGTGGAAAAAATAAAAAATATTTTCTTTATTTTATCATTGTCCCTACCTATGAAGGTGATAAAGGGGGAGGGGTCAGTGATCAAAATATACCTGGAAGATTCGGCGGGCGCTCAGCGTGTGCGCCCGCCATTTTGGAAGATGGCGGCGCCTAGGGAGAAGACGGACGGACATCGGGAGGCCTGGTAAGTATGGGGGGGGGGAGATCGGAGCACGGGGGGTGGGATAGGAGAAAAAACACCAGCAAGAATAAAGTGTTTTAGAAGAGATCAGGTAACGTCCAGAAGCTACTAGTGTAAAGCAGGTAATAGGTTTACAAAACCCAAGAGAAATGTAATGAGTCCTAAAGAGTTTTCTTCTTGAAAAAACAGATTGTTTATACTCTAATAGGACATGTCACGAAGAGGGGTTTTTGCAGTGTTTTACAATAGAAACTCTAAGGGTATGTACACACGTCCGGATTTTTAGCGTTTTTTTGCGGAATTTCGCTATAAAAACGCTATAAATCCGCATAAAAAACGCTAAAATTATGTATTCTATCATTTAGAATGCATTCCGCATTTTTTGTGCAGATGTATACGTTTTTTTCCGCAAAAAGAATGGACATGCTCATTCTTTTTGCGGATTTAATAGCAAAACTGACATTCAGGGGGAAAAAAAAAAACGCAAAAAATCCGCGCAAAAAACGCGCAAATTCCACGCTGAAAAAAAAACGCGAATTTCTGGCAGAATTCTCAGGATTTTGTCAGGAAAAAAACCTGACGTGTGCACATACCCTAAAACTGGTGTTTTTAAGATTTTCTACTGCAAAAACTGAGAAAAAATACCTCAGTATGAGCCGACCTAAGGCCGGGGTCACACTACCGTAGAATACAGATGAGTGCTATGGGGCAAAACATCACATAGCACTCAGACCAGTGTTAATCTATGGGGTAGCTCCCATCACTGTTTATTTTCTTTGGCGTATTCAGCGTGCGTGTAAAATAGCAGCATGCTGCGATTGTCAACAAGACTTGTTCGAGACTCGCCAATGCAAGTCTATGGGGGTGAGAAAAATTTTTAAAATAAAATCGCACAGCACTCAGACCATGTGAATGCTGTCCGATTTTTACGTACCGGTGTCCTTTGAAAAGCCGGCAATTCATGCGCTGCATACTTTAAAATCATACTGACAGGTTAGAATATAATAGAGATAGATAGATAGATAGATAGATAGATAGATAGATAGATAGATAGATAGATAGATAGATAGATAGATAGATGTCAGTGACACACACATATCGTATATACATGTATTTATATTACATAGATAGAAGAAAAGTTGATAATTCAGCTGCAGTATTCTTTAAATTCACTGCAGGAGCCGACAGGATAGAAGAGATGGATTACATACAGTAAATATAAATGGAATAGGTAGATGTCAGAGAGAAATACAATTAGTACAGTGTGTGCAAATTACTGTACATGTATTTAATAAAAGATTTTTTGAAAAAAAATGGCGTGGGCTCCCGCGCCATTTTTGTAACCAGCAGCGCGAAAGCCGACGGAGGCTGATGTTTATAGCCTAGGAAAGGAGTAATACCCATGGAGATTCCCAGGCTATTAATATCAGCTCACAGCTATATAATTAGCCTTTACTGGCTATTAAAATGGGGGACCCCCCAAAAAAGACGTGAGGTCCCCCTATAATTAATAACTAGCAAAGGCTATGCAGACAGCTGCAGGATATTAATAGCCTAGGAAGGGGTCATGGATGCTGCCCCCCCCCAGGCTAAAAGCCATTAACGAAGTAATTTTTTACTTAGCCTCGCTCTTCCCACTTGCACTGTAAAGGTGGTAAGTGGGGTGATAGTTGGGGACGATTGGTGTCACCCCGAGGTCAGAAATTCTGCGCCGATGTCAGAAAGGTGAAGTGAGTTCATTGGCCGTGAACTTCTGTTCCCTGTCTGACGGCACCACGAGCAGGAGAACTTTCTCACGTTCGCGGTGCCCTCAGACAGAGAATAGAAGTGCTCATTGTCTCTGCTGGATGACAGGCTGCATGGTCGCATGATGCAGCCTGTCATCTAGATGTAGCAGAGCTGGACCCGCCGTGGGACAAATGGATTAAAATCATCTCTGTGGAAAGGTGAGGAATACTGTGTTTTTTTACCTCTTTTGCAGATGACGAGGGCAAAGGGGGGGGGGGGTCTAGTGGAATAGACGGGGTCGTAAGTATGGTTTAATTAAGAATATTAAGGAGTCTGTGTCATTCTTTCAATTAAAGGACTTTTTTCTGGGTGTCTGTTTTCTTACAATGTGACTATGGGGTTAGCAATGGAGGCATCTTATTGACGCCTCTCCATTACTAACCTCAGGGTTTGATGTCATCTGACAGTGATATCAAACCCCCCCTTCCCAACTATCACCCCATTTTCGACCGCAACAGGGCAAGTGGGAAGAGCAAGGCTAAGTGTCAGAATTGGCACATCTTACAGATGCACCTTTTCTGGGGTGGATGGGAGCTGATGTTTTTAGCCTGGGGGGGGCAGCATCCATGGCCCCTTCCTCGGCTATTAAAGGGAACCTGTCACCCCGTTTTTTCAGATTGAGATATAAATACTGTTAATAGGGCCTGCGCTGTGCGTTACTATAGTGTATGTAGTGTACCCTGATTCCCCACCTACGCTGCGCAATACATTACCAAAGTCGCCGTTTTCGCCTGTCAATCAGGCTGGTCAGGTCGGGTGGGCGTGTTCACAGCGCTGTTTCTTCCTCAGCTTTACGTTGGTGGCGTAGTGGTGTGCGCATGTTGAGGTGACTAATCCACTGTGGGCACGTGAACAAGGAGCGCGCGATCTGCGCTATCACCCCGTCATCGGTGCAAACTCGGCTTTGGGAAAATGGCCGCCGCGATCTCTTGTGCGCACACGCGGCATCCCGCGGCCATTTTCCTGAAGCCCCGTGCAGCAGAGCACTCCATCTGCGCACGCGCGGCCCCAGGAAGATGGCCGCCCCCACCGATGACAGGGGGTGATAGCGCAGATCGCGCGCTCCTTGTTCACGTGCCCACAGTGGATTAGTCACCTCAACATGCGCACACCACTACGCAACCAACGTAAAGCTGAGGAAGAAACAGCGCTGTGAACACGCCCACCCGACCTGACCAGCCTGATTGACAGGCGAAAACGGCGACTTTGGTAATGTATTGCGCAGCGTAGGTGGGGAATCAGGGTACACTACATACACTATAGTAACGCACAGCGCAGGCCCTATTTAACAGTATTTATATCTCAATCTGAAAAAACGGGGTGACAGGTTCCCTTTAATATCAGCCCACAGCTGTCTGCATAGCATTTGCTGGTTATTAATTATAGGGGGCCCCATGTCTTTTTTGGGGGTCCCCCATTTTAATAGCCAGTAAAGGCTAATTGTACAGCTGTGAGCTGATATTAATAGCCTGGGAAGCTCCATGGGTATTACCCCTTCCCAGGCTATAAACATCGGACCCCAGCCATCCGTTTTCCCTCTGCTGGTTACAAAAATGGCAGAGGAGCCCACGCAATTTTTTTTTTTTTTTTTACAAAAAATTACCTTTATATTAAATACATGTCCAGTAATTTGCACACACTGTACTAATTGTGTTTATCACTGACACCTATTCTATTTGTATTTACGGTATGTAATCCATCCATTCTATCCTGTCGGCTCCTACAGTGATTTACAGAACACGGCAGATAAATTACGGCTAATTGTGAAAAAACAGATTGTACTCGCATGACACTCATGCGACTCTCGGCAGGGAGACTGGGACCGATTTTTCATACCCAAGTGTGACCCTAGCCTTAGAGTTAGTCTCCGCAGAGAAGATTTCCATATGAACTACCCACAAATCGCCCCCATCATCTCCAGTGGGTAATCTGCACTGTTGGTCATTCCATTGACGTCACCTAGTGAACAATCTTCCTGGGCACCGCAGTGGGTGGTCGTACACAATGGGTTGGGGTATTCCACCCACAGACCCCCACAGCGATCACCAGTGGGCAGCCCCAGATTCTGGTGCACTTACACCTCAGTGTGAACATGGCCTTAGGTAAAATGTGACATATCTGCCATGAATCCTGTGAGGCTGAGCCCCAATCTCACATCCAGGGATGGCTCATGTGCCCACGCTGCCCTTCATAAACTGTTCTGAGCACATGGGCACAAATGTACAAACTCACTTCTCAGTGCAATGGGAGCAGCGCCCTGAGCACTGATCCTGCCAGCACATTCCCTGCCTGCTGCACCCAGGAAAGGTGGGCAGCTCCGGGGCACAGCAGGGCAGAATGAGTGGAGCCCCTGTGCCCCCAGGGCCCGGAGGGTGGCATCAGCAGTGGGCACAGGAGGGCGCTCAGCCCGGCCTCCTGCACTCACAGGGGGATAAGTGCCCCCTGCAGCCAACTATTCAGGAGTAAGTTGGAAAGTTGCGCCCCCCATACCTGCTGATATAGCCGTCGCCGTCCCCATCACAGGTCTGGAAGAGGCGCCTCATCCTCTCCTCCTCGCCGGTGCTGGAGGTGTCGCTGCTCCCGCTGCAGCTGCTGCTCCCGGTGACTTCCACAGCCGCCGCCATAGTGCACGGCTGGCGTCCACAGACTGCCCACTGCTGGCTAGGAACAGCCCGGAGCCAGCTGCGGACACAGCCACCGGTTCCCCGCCCAGCTCTCCTCTCTCCCGGGGGCTGTTCCTTCCCCGCTCCCCTCCCACACCCTCCTCTCATTCCTTGCGCTGAGTGCGCTCCCCCGCTGAGGTGAATAGTGAGGAGGGAGAAGTTCATGGCGGGTCCATGAGGTCAGGATGCCAGGCTGTGCCCTGATGTTGGGCTGTGCCCTGGATGTCTGGCTGTGCCCTGGATGTCTGGCTGTGCCCTGGATGCCTGGCTGTGCCCAGGATGCAAGGTTGTGCGTTGATGCCAGGCTATGCCTTGATACCAGGCTGTGCCCTGATGCCAGGCTGTGCCTTGATGCCTGGCTGTGCCCTAGATGCCAGGCTGTGCCCTGAGGTTGGGATGTGCCCTGGATGCCAGGTTATGCTCTGGATGTCGGGCTGTGCCCTGATGTCAGGCTGAAGTCCTGGATGCCAGGTTGTGCCCTGATGTCAGGCTGTACGCTGGATGCCAGGCTGTGCCCTGGATCTGTCAGGCTGAGTCCTAGATGCCAGGTTGTGCCCTGATGTCAGTCTGTGCCCTGATGCCAGGCTGTGCCCTGGATGTCAGGTTGTGCCCTAGGGCAGTCTATGGAGCATCCCCTGAAATCAGAGAAATGCCCAGAAATCACAAGCTCCTGTCTGATTCGTGACAACTTGTTACCCATATTTTTATCTAGTGTATAAGCCTGTCTGATGCTGGGAAAGCTGGGCACAGCCTCCAGATATAGCCAAATTTGTAGCTTTTATTCACATCTTGCTTTTTTGTCACATTTGTTTAAGTGAAAGTTTTGCCTTAATTTATGAAACACATGTGGTGTACAGATGACAGATACTGAGAAGGATTTATTTTAGGGCAGAAAATACCCTGTAGATAGGGTTACATGCACACACACAGCAGACCTGATGCAGCTAAACCGCTGCGTTTCTTTCTACAAAATTGTTAGAACTATTATGGAACAGAAGAGAACCTAAAAATCATGGGTCCCATAACAAAAATTTTAATTGGGCCATTAATCTGTCACCCAAATATATATACATATATATATACTAGACGGTGGCCCGATTCTAACGCATCGGGTATTCTAGAATATGCATGTCCACGTAGTAAATTTCCCAGCCACGTAGTATATTGCACAGCTCACGTAGTATATTGCCCAGTCATGTAGTATATTGCCCATCCACGTACTATATTGCCCAGTCATGTAGTATATTGCACAGCTACATAGTATATTACCCAGCCACGTAGTATATTGCCCAGCCACGTAGTATATAGCAATGTGGGCATCATATCCTTGTTAAAAAAAAAAAAGAATTAAAATAAAAAATCTATATAATTGTCTAAGGGTCACTTCCGTCTGTCTGTCTGTCATGGATATTCATTGGTCGCGGCCTCTGTCTGTCATGGAAATCCAAGTCACTGATTGGTCGCGGCAAAACAGCCACGACCAATCAGCGACGGAAACAAACCGGAAGAAAATGGCCGCTCCATACTCCCCGCAGTCAGTGTTCCCGGCGCCCACTCCATACTCCCCGCAGTCAGTGTGCCAGGCGCCTGCTCCACACTCCCTGCTCCATACTCCCTGCGGCGCAGTCAGTGTCGCCGGCGCCCGCTCCATACTCCCCCGCTGCATACTCCCCGCGGAACAGTCAGTGTCCCCGGCGCCCGCTCCATACTCCCCGCTCCAAACTCCCCGCAGTCAGTGTCCCCGGCGCCCGCTCCATACTCCCCGCAGTCAGTGTCCCCGGCGCCCGCTCCATACTCCCTTCAGTCAGCGCCCGCTCCATACTCCCCTCGGTCACCGCTCACACAGGGTTAATGCCAGCGGTAACGGACCGCGTTATGCCGCGGGTAACGCACTCCGTAACCGCTGCTATTAACCCTGTGTGACCAAGTTTGCCGATGCAGCATCAATAGTAAACAGATGTAATGTTAAAAATAATAAAAAAATAAAAAACCTGCTATTCTCACCTGTCGTCGGACGATGCGCTCGCGAGACCACTAAGTCATCTGGGTAATTTTGCAATGCATTCTGGGAACGGAAGATGGTGGCCGCATCGCACAGCTTCGCTGGATCCCAGGAGTGAGTATATAACTATTTTTTATTTTAATTATTTTTTTTAACAGGGATATGGTGCACACACTGCTAAATACTGCGTGGGCAGTGTTATATACCTACGTATCTGGGCAATATACTACGTGACTGGGCAATATACTACGTGACTGGCAAATATACTACGTGACTGGGCAATATACTACGTGACTGGGCAATATACTACGTGACTGGGCAATATACTACGTCGCTAGGCAATATACTATGTGACTGGGCAATATACTACGTGACTGGGCAATATACTACGTGACTGGGCAATAAACTACGTGACTGGGCAATATACTATGTGACTGGGCAATATACTACGTGACTGGGCAATATACTACGTGACTGGGCAATATATTACATCGATGGGCAATATACTACGTGACTGGCCAATATACTACGTGACTGGCCAATATACTACGTGACTGGGCAATATACTACGTGACTGGGCAATATACTATGTCAATGGGCAATATACTACATTGCTGGGCAATATACTACGTGACTGGGCAATATACTACGTGACTGGGCAATATACTACGTGACTGGGCAATATACTATGTGACTGGGCAATATACTACGTAGCTCTGTGCTGAATAATACGTCGCTGGGCAATATACTACGAGACTGGGCAATATACTACGTCGCTGGGCAATATACTACGTGACTGGGCAATATACTACGTGACTGGCCAATATACTATGTGACTGGGCAATATACTACGTGACTGGGCAATATACTACGTCAATGGGCAATATACTACGTCGCTGGGCAATATACTACGTGACTGGGCAATATACTACGTGACTGGGCAATATACTACGTGACTGGGCAATACACTACGTGACTGGGCAATACACTAAGTGACTGGGCAATACACTATGTCAATGGGCAATATTCTACGTGACTGGGCAATTTACTATGTGACTGGGCAATATACTACGTGACTGGGCAATATACTATGTGACTGGGCAATATACTACGTTGCTGGGCAATATACTACGTGACTGGGCAATATACTATGTGATTGGGCAATATACTACGTGACTGGGCAATATACTACGTGAATGGGCAATATACTACGCTGCTGGGCAATATACTACGTGACTGGGCAATACACTACGTGAGTGGGCAATACACTACGTGACTGGGCAATACACTACGTGACTGGGCAATACACTATGTCAATGGGCAATATTCTACGTGACTGGGCAATTTACTATGTGACTGGGCAATATACTACGTGACTGGGCAATATACTATGTGACTGGGCAATATACTACGTGACTGGGCAATATACTACGTTGCTGGGCAATATACTACGTGACTGGGCAATATACTACGTGACTGGGCAATATACTATGTGGCTGTGCAATATACTATGTGGGCTGTGCAATGTGGCTGTGCAATACACTATGTGGCTGAGCAAGTTACTACGTGGGCTGTGCAATATACTACGTGGCTGTGCAATATACTGCGTGGCTGTGCAATAACTGTTCAATATGCTACGTGGGCTGTGCTACATACTACGTGGCTGTGCTATATACTACGTGGGCAGTGCAATATACTACGTGGGTTGTGCAATATACTACGTGGGCTGTGCTACATACTACGTGGCTGTGCAATATACTACGTGAGCTGTGTTATATACTACGTGGCTGTGTTATATGCTATGTGGGCTGCTTTATACTACGTGGCTGTACTATATACTACAAGGCTGTGCAATATACTACAACGCTGTGCTATATACTACGTGGCCGGCTGCGAACAATCTGCGACATGCGCACTCCGGCCGCGAATTGGCGCGGGATTTGAACCACACTTTGCTAATTGGTCGCGCCCGGCCAGCCAAATTCTGTGTATTCATTGTATTATTCTAAAATCTTCATAAAAAAACTACATAAATATTCTAGAATACCCTTGCACTAGAATCGGGCCACCATCTAGTATATATATACAGTATGTAAACATACAGAATATATTTACATATATATGTTGAGATAGCGCTTAATGAGTGTGTTGGGGGACACTCGCTTGGCAACGGCATAAACGTAGACAGGCACGATTTTTCACAATAAAACAGTCTATTTGGTTTATTTACATGTCATAAACCACTTGAGGCCATGTTATATATCACAGGCGTAAAGGGAACCTGTCACCCCCAAAATCGAAGGTGGACATGTTGGACCTTACATCCAGTTGCCATGGGTGACCGCATGCAGCACAGTTCATTAGTTCATGGAACACAATAAGCACCAACAGTCTGTGGAGGTACCTTATGGGAGCTCCTGCTCAACCCGCTGACTCCTTGTCAGTTCTCTCTCTCCCAGGAAAGCTGCCGAACTGGAATCACCATACCGGACAAAGCCTTGCTCACCAGGCCACCTGGCAGTCCAGATCCTCAGACGTGCTGTAGCTCCCCCAATGCAGTGCCGTTGCAGACTCTGCATACATGACCTTTCCGTGCACTCTTCAGGACATCCGTCCCTACCTGGGACTGTCCAACACAGAGGCCACTGCGTGTGCTGTTCAGGACGTCTGTCCCCACTTGGGACCATCCAACACACAGGCCTCTCAGTGCACTATTCAGGGATCCGAACCTACTCCCAGGATCTCCCAACACACAAGACTCTCAGTGCCAAAGCCCCACCACGTGTAATTCTGGGAGATATCACTCCCAATACATAGGTTTACAGGGCCTTGCACATGGACCATACAGATCCAAACACTCTTCTACAGCGATCATGTGACCACACCATGATCACATTATGTATCTGTAACCACTCCCATAGGTGGGAGGTGTGCGTATGTGGTTAGCCAGTCCCGCCCAGCTCTCCAACAAACCCTGCAAGCCTCCCTTTTAGTAAACCAACACAAATACTTGTGGGACTACAGGTTCCAGAACAACCTTACTTCAGGCTTACCGACTCCCTCTACGACACACACCAGCTATTTACAATCCTGACGGTCACTGTTTCACCATCATAATCACAGATACGCCTCCATGCGCATCCCGAGGAGCACCTACAGCGCCCCCTAACTGTAACAGGGGTCACTGCATCACAATATTATATATATACAGTACAGACCAAAAGTTTAGACACACCTTCTCATTTAAAGATTTTTCTGTATTGTCATGACTATGAAAATTGTACATTCACACTGAAGGCATAAAAACTATGAATTAACACATGTGGAATTATATACTTAACAAAAAAGTGTGAAAGAACTGAAATTATGTCTTATATTCTAGGTTCTTCAAAGTAGCCACCTTTTGCTTTGATGACTGCTTGGCACACTCTTGGCATTCTCTTGATGAGCTTCAAGAGGTAGTAACCAGAAATGGTTTTCACTTCACAATTGTGCCCTGTCAGGTTTAATAAGTGGGATTTCTTGCCTTATAAATGGGGTTGGGACCATCCGTTGTGTTGTGCAGAAATCTGGTGGATACACAGCTGATAGTCCTACTGAATAGACTGATAGAATTTGTATTATGGCAAGAAAAAAGCAGCTAGGTAAAGAAAAATGAGTGGCCATCATTACTTTCAGAAATGAAAGTCAGTCCGAAAAATTGGGCAAACTTTGAAAGTGTCTCCAAGGGCAGTGGCAAAAACCATCAAGCACTACAATGAAACTGGCTCATATGAGGACCGCCCCAGGAAAGGAAGACCAAGAGTCACCTCTGCTTCTGAGGATAAGTTTATCCAAGTCACCAGCCTCAGAAATCGCAGGTTAACAGCAGCTTAGATTAGAGAGCAGGTCAATGCCACACAGAGTTCTAGCAGCAGACACATCTCTACAACAACTGTTAACCTTCATCCGGCTGAGTATGTACAATTGTAACTATTCCGTTTTAAAATTGCAATAACTTTTTTTTTCGAAAAGCCGTAGAGGGCTGAAATTTCGTGACATCTCTGCAGTTTTGGTCCAGAATATATTGGCCAAATTTCAATAAAATATATATGAAGGTACAATTGTACCTCTGCAACCTGTTAACGTTGTAAAATTATGCAGCCTGACGAAGGTTAAGAGGAGACTTTGTGCAGCAGGCTTTCATGGTAAAATAGCTGCTAGGAAACTACTGCTAAGGACAGGGAACAAGCAGAAGAGACATGTGTGGGCTAAAGAACACAAGGAATGGACATTAGACCAGTGGAAATCTGTGCTTTGGTCTGATGAGTCAAAATTTGAGCTCTTTGGTTCCAACCATCGTGTCTTTGTGCGATACAGAAAAGGTGAACGGATGGACTCTACATGCCTGGTTTCCACCATGAAGCATGGAGGAGGAGGTGTGATGGTGTGGGGGTGCTTTGCTGGTGACACTGTTGGGGATTTATTCAAAATTGAAGGCATACTGAACCAGCATGACTACCACAGCATCTTGCAGCAGCATGCTATTCCATCTGGTTTGCGTTTAGTTGGACCATCATTTATTTTTTCAGCAGGACAATGACCCTAAACACACCTCCAGGCTATTTGACCAAGAAGGACAGTGATGGGGTGTGACGCCAAATGACCTGGCCTCCACAGTCACCAGACCTGAACCCAATCGAGATGGTTTGGGGTGAGCTGGACCACAGAGTGAAGGCAAAAGGGCCAACAAGTGCTAAGCATCTCTGGGAACTCTTTCAAGATTGCTGGAAGACCATTCCCGGTGACTACGTCTTGAAGCTCATCAAGACAATGCCAAGAGTGTGCAAAGCAGTCATCAAAGCAAAAGGTGGCTACTTTGAAGAACCTAGAATATAAGACATATTTTCAGTTGTTTCACACTTTTTTGTTAAGTATATAATTCCACATGTGTTAATTCATAGTTTTTATGCCTTCAGTGTGAATGTACAATTTTCATAGTCATGAAAATACAGAAAAATCTTTAAATGAGAAGGTGTGTCCAAACTTTTGGTCTGTACTGTATATATGTATGCAGTTACAGAAGGACATGCTTCTCAACGAAAGAAAACCCAGAAAGGAAACCCTTTCCCATTTGATGCTGTTAGCAATGGCACCAAATGGAAGAGAAATGTTACAAGACTGAAGAAAGAAAATAATTTCTTTACACGAGAAAAGTGACAAGAAGATCAGCAACGTTTTAGTTATTAGTCAAAATACTGTAGCAAAATTAATGAAAAAATTTAACAAATACAAAACTACAACCATCTAACCGAGGTGTTCAGGTCGACTATAGAAGATAACATCATAGTAGCGTCTTCTAGTGAGAAGAGTTGAAGAAAATCAACATGCAGCTTCACTTTAGTTAGCTAAAGAAGTAGAAATAAAAAAAAACAGAATGTTTCCAGGGACACAATCTGGCATATGCTGCAGAGGAATGGCATGCATGGGTATCATCCATGAAGGAATCTTTCCCTAAAGCTCTTGCATGAAAAAGCTTGCTTACAATTTACCAGGGCCCATGCTGAAAAATATGAAGACTACTGGGACTCTATATTCTGAAGTCACAAGACCAATATTAAAGGGGTTGTCTACTGCTAGGGCAACCCCTTCTTGATCTACAGTAAATGTTTGGCCCCGATAAAATAAAAAAAGCCTATACGCCCCTTCCATGTCGGCGCCGTTCCAGCAATGTAAACCTTCGTGTCCTGGGGCTCTCATGCGGTTGTTGTGACACATGGTGCCCGGCGCCCAATCAGCGCTGGTATGACTGTGTGACGCCCAGGAGACCAGGATACCCAGCACCGGACCAATGGAGTCTGTCTCTTGAGGGGGATGTCACGGGTGGCTTGACCCGGTGCTGTGGCCTCAGGCAATGCACAGTGTAAGGGGTATCATGAGGGGACAGGCACTTACTTGATCAGCAGCAGGTTCTCCCAGCGGTGACGATCTCGATCCTGGATAGATGGCTATTGTCCAAATGAAAGACTGAGGCACTGAAACGTTTAACCAGTTTACTTTAACATAAAAGGATTTACAACCAGTCCTGTCACCGGAGTCTGTATGGGAACTCTGAGTTACTTTGACCCTGCCGGGGTCTTCGCCTCTTATTGTGCGCAATTTCTGTGTGGCCCTGCTGCTGTATGTGAACTGGCTGCCGGCCCAATCTGTCCCCTCCGGGTCCTGGTTCGACGGGCAACCCGAGTCCTTTTATCGGTTTACCCCCTCTGGGAGTACCGCTGAACTCTGTGTCTGTTGCTGCATCCGACCCTAGTGAAGCTGATATCACCTCACGTTTTTCCGGTTGCTGTATTATATATAATGAATACAGCCACGGATCCGGTATCCGTCTTTGCGCCTGTTCTGGGTAGTGATTAATGCTACCCGGTTCTCACAATGTCCTTTTTCTCTATCCCTCTTCTCCTCAGGCCGGTGATTTAGGCCTGGTAACAGTCACAGGGCTGTTAGAGATTCAACTGTATGACCTCTCACTATCAGCTCCTTGGCCCAACTGCCATTTCTTCTCTCAGACCAGAATGGATCAAGGGGAGTCTCTGGAGCTCCCCCTTCTGGCCGGAGGTGGTAGTGCAGTCTTGCTATTTTAGTATTTGTACTTACTGTCAGTAACTATTTTTGTGGCAAATACCCCTAGGGGTGCCACATTCCCCCTTAGTTAAGAACAGTACTCCGGGACTGTGGGACAATAACATTTTGAAATAACAATTAATATGTACAGAGTCTTAAAAATGAAAAGTTACAAAAACCACTCAAGGAAACAAAAATAGAGTTCTGTAAAAAGTCACTTCAAATAGCGTCCATTAATACAGTTCTATCCTTGAAGGTATTAGGAACGGCACTGTACTTAGTGTCCAGGAATTTAGTTCCATTTTTCCAACGGAGTTATCAATATAAAGTCTAAAGAAAGTTCAAAAAGAGCAAAAAGCAAAGTTCAAAAAGCAGTCTTTCCGGAGCTTTGATTTAGTGCCTCCGGGCTGATAAAAAGTTCAAGAATATGCAATAAGTTCATACAGACAAGTCTCTGTAGGCACTGGGCTTAAACGTTGCAGACTGATAGCAATGACTATACTACATTTTCTGTTTAACTATATACAGCATAACATATATACAATTCACATTATGAGCTTTATAGTTGGTAATCTGCATACCTGGCCGGTAATTGACCCTGGGTACTACGCTGTGATCTACGTAATAGCGGTGTCTCTTCATGTGGTGTACTACTGTCTACTGCAGATGTAGTATCTGCCCGCTCTGCTAAAGATAATTCCACGACTATGGAGTTGGCAAGTCCACCGTGAATGGGATTACTCTGACCAGGAATCTGTTCTTCCTGGCCTGGAACCTCCTGTAGTACGGGGTCAGCCTCTTCCTGTCTTGGGACTTCTGGTATTGGGTTCGGTGTTGGGTAAAAGGCCACCATGGGAACCACTACTGCACCATGGTATGTTAGTAGGGTTTTGGGAAAGTCTCCTATACAGGTGTGATACACTTCCTCTTCTTTTTCCTTTACTGGTTGAACCTGTATGGGTTGAATAACTTCTGGTTCTGGCTGGACAACGTCTGGCTCTTTCAATGCTTCCGGACATAATTTAAGATTGTCTCTTGACACTAGTACAGATGTTAAGCCTCCGTTTTTGCTAATGAGACACATTTTAGGATTATCCACTCTTGTTGGTAAAACTGTGTAGGGTACGGCTTCCCACTGATTGTCCAGTTTATTGGTTCGACGATTTCTCTTGAGCACTTGGTCACCCGGTCTTAATGGGGTCGCTAGAGCATTCTGGTTGAAAGTTCGCTCTTGTCTTTCTCTAGTTTGCTGAAGGCTTCTTTCCACACTCTCTTGCACTTGGCGATACTGCTTTTGCCGTATGATATCCCAATTGGAGTCTTGAACTTCTGCGTCTGGTTTCAGAATTCCCATTTCTAGATCGATTGGTAATTGGCCGGGTCTTGCACGCATAAGGTAAGCTGGGGTGCAGTTGGTGGAGCTCACCGGGACATGATTATACAGATCCACCAAGTCAGGCAATTTCTCTGGCCATTGATTCCTTTCTGTCTCAGGTAAAGTCTTTAGTAGGTCTATTACAATATGGTTCATCTTCTCGCATAAGCCGTTTGTTTGTGGATGATAGGCCGTCGTCCGGATCTTTTTGCAACCATACATATTACAGAATTCTCTGAAGATCTCTGATTCAAAGGCTGTACCTTGGTCGGTGAGAACCTGTTCCGGATATCCATGGGGTCTACAAAAGTACGTTTGGAACGCTTTGGCTGCTGTTTTTGCTGTCAGATCTTTTACGGGTACTACTACCAAGAAACGTGAATAATGGTCCACGATGGTCAAGGCATAGACATAGCCGGACCGGCTTGGTGTCAACTTCACGTGGTCCATGGCTACAAGTTCAAGTGGTTGTTTGGTGATTATGGGTTGCAGTGGTGCTCTTTGGTTCTTTTGATCGTTTCTTCTGAGGTTACACGGGCCACAATTTCTGCACCACTGTTCGATTGATTTTCTCATCCCGACCCAATAAAATCTTTCTCTTAGAAGTACTTCTAACTTTTTCCAACCGAAGTGACCAGCACCATTATGGTAAGCTTCGATGACCATCTTCACATCTTGTTTAGGCACAATAATCTGCCAAACCAATTCATGTGTTTTCGGATTGGTGTATCTTCTACAGAGCTTCCCTTGATACAGGAACATTTTGCCTCTCTCTTTCCAGAGTTGATGCGTCTCTTCTGGGGCATCCTCATAGGGATATGCACTTTGCTCAGTCAACAGTTCCTTCACCAACTTCACAGCCGGATTGCTGTCTTGGGTGTCAGCCCATCTATGGTGTGCTAACGGATTAAAATTCACCTCTTGTTGTTTCTGATAGGTACTTGACTGATGATGTTTTGCCTTGGGACGATGGAAGGCTGGTAGTTCAATTTCTTCAAGCTCCCCCGTTTCCTCTTCTACATCTCTCAAGTGTGGCATCCGGGATAGGGCATCGGCATTTCCATTCTTGCGACCTGCTCGATACTTGATTATGAAGTTGTAATTAGATAACCGGGCTATCCATCGCTGTTCTAACGCACCTAATTTGGCTATGTCCAGGTGGGTCAACGGATTGTTGTCAGTATAGACAATAAATTCTGCAGCGGCCAGATAGTGTTTGAAACGCTCCGTCACAGCCCAAACTACTGCCAGTAGTTCCAATTTGAAGGAGCTGTAATTTTCTGAATTTCTTTCAGTAGGCCGGAGCTTTCTACTTGCAAAGGCGATGACTTTCTCCCGACCTTCTTGCTTTTGTGACAGCACCGCTCCTAGTCCCACATTACTGGCATCGGTGTAGAGGATGAAAGGTTTATGGTAATCTGGGTATGCCAGAACCTCTTCTCCGGTTAGTGCCTTCTTTAGTTGTTCAAAGGAGTCTTCCCTTTCGTCGTTCCACTGAAAAGGAGGGTTTCGGTTTGAAGGTTTCTTCGTCTGCCCTACCAAGGTGTCTTGCAAGGGTGCTGCCAACTTGGTAAATCCTTTTATAAATCTGCGATAGTAACCCACCAATCCCAGGAATTGTCTCACTTCTTTTGCGCTGGTAGGTCTTGGCCAATCCCTTATGGCGCTTATTTTCTCGGGATCTGGTGCTACTCCCTCCGAACTCACGATGTGTCCCAGGTACTGTACCTTTGGCTTGAGAAGGTGACATTTGGATGGCTTGACTTTCATGCCATACCTGGATAAGGCTTCGAACACTTCTGCCAGGTCTATTAAGTGTTGTTCGTAAGTCTTTGAGTAGACGATCACATCATCTAGGTACAGGAGGACGGTCTCGAAGTTCTTGTGTCCGAGGCAGCATTCCATCAGCCGCTGGAAGGTACCGGATGCGTTGCAGAGTCCGAACGGCATGCGATTAAATTCACATAGACCCATTGGTGTGGTGAATGCCGTCTTTTCCTTATCTCTCTCAGCCACAGGGACTTGCCAATACCCGCTTGTTAAGTCTAAGGTGGAAAAATAATTAGCAGATTTCAAAGCAGTTAAGGACTCTTCTATCCTAGGCAAGGGGTAGGCGTCTTTATGGGTGATGTTATTAATCTTCCGGTAGTCTACGCACATTCTCATGGTTCCGTCCTTTTTTTTGACAATCACTAGAGGGGCCGCCCAGGGGCTACAGATGTCTCTTATTACCCCGGCCTGTTTCATTTCCCTCAGCATATCTTTTGCACATTGATAGTGAGCGGGCGGTATGGGTCTATATCTTTCTTTTATTGGGGGATGGTCACCTGTGGGGATTGTGTGTTCTACCCCTTCTATCCGTCCGAAGTCCAATGGGTGTTTACTGAAGACTTGTTCATATTCTGTCACTAGCCTATACACCCCTTGTTTTTGATGGGTAGGTGTTGAATTTATGCCCACGTGTAGCTGTTGGCACCAATCCTCCATTTCTCCATCTGAGCCATTGCCTTCCACCTGACAGGTTGGTTCTAAGGGCTCAATGGTTGTGATGGCATTGTTGTCAACAGTATATAGCTTTGCCATTGTAGCATACCTTGGCAAAGTGACCTCTTCCTCTCCACAGTTCAAAAGTCGTACCGGCACTCGTCCCCGGTGTACCTCGACTATCCCTCGTGCTGTGAGTATAGTGGGCCTGCTGTCGGTGTACACTGGTTCTATTAAGGCTTGATAATCTCGTCCCTTAGTACCAATGGCTGCTCTACACCATACCAGCATTTCTGTTTTTGGTGGGATTACAATAGACGTTGGATCACTTACCCTCACACTGCCGATTTCTCCACCTGCAACTTCTACCTGTTGCCTTAACATCAATACTTTTATTTCCCTCTGGAGAACTCTCTGCTGGCAGGATTGGGCAGTTTCAGCAATTTGCTGCAAGACAGAAATGACTTCGGAAAAGCAGTTCTCTAACACATTCATTCCTATCAATACAGTTGGTTCACAGTTCCGCCGGTCAACATCAACAACAATTATACCCTGTTTCTTCAGTTCTACTTTACCAATCTTTATGGTCATCTCCCTGAATCCTAGTTTCGGTACCAACTTACCATTACTGGCCCATATATCTAGTTCAACATCAGAGGGCCCTTTATCAATATCTGCATCAGCCGAGTACCTCTTATAAAGGATATACGGTATAGATGAAATCTGGGAACCTGTGTCCAGCAAAGCGTTGAGGGGAATTCCGTCCAGCACGATAGGGATAATGGGTCGTCCTCCGATGTACCTGTCGTGCCAGGGTGTTGGGCCTTGAAAGTTCATTCCTGCGAAGCGGCCCGCATTCCCAGGGGATTCCCGTTTAAATCACAATCTCGTGCAAAGTGGCCCGGCTGCTGGCAACGGCGGCAAATGGGCTGTCCATCCGGTTGGTAGCGGTCGCGGGGTCGTCCTCTCCATGTCGGGTATCTCCGGGGTCTCATCCATGGAACATCCTCTCTACAGTTTGCCAACTCCATCTTGTGTCCTCTCATCTCCTGCATGGTTTTAGCCATTGAAGCAACAACATCAGCTAAAGAGTCAAGCTTTTGTTGAAGAGCCTCATTAGTACTGGGCCCCAGGGGCTTAGCAATGGCCCCAGACATAGCTGATGTCACTGGCACTCCGTGTTGTTGAGGTGCCTCTGCCATGGGTTGCGCAGGATCCTGATCCCGAGGTGCCTCTGCCAGCTGGAGACGTATAGCGCTCTCCTTTAATTGGGCAAATGTCAATTCAGGGTTCTTAAAAACAAGCATGCTCACATGCCCCCGGTGAGAAGGGGTGTAGAGTCCCTCAATAAATTGATCTCTTAGCAGCTTATCCGCTCCGGTGTTAAAAATGGGTTCAGCCAGTGTAAGTGATTTAAGGGCTTCCTGCAGGTTTAAGGCAAAGTCTCTCACGCCCTCATTAGCTTTTTGTTTGCAACTAAAGAATCGTATTTTAGCTTTGCTGCTGGCCGTGGTTTCAAATGTAGCTTTTAATCCAGCAAATATGCGTTCAACAGTGCCTTTTAGATCAGCTGCCCATGCTGTGACTTCTCGCTTAGCATGGCCACTTAACTGCATCATCAGGAGACTAACACGCTGAACTTCACCCACAGGGAACATGTCAAAATGGGCCAGCATCTTTTCTCTGAAATTGTCAAGGGTATTAGGCTCACCTTCATACATTGGAAGCCATGGGCCACCCGGGGTATATGGCATCAGCACCGGCATGATGGGCGCCACTCCTTGCACCGCTGCGCTGCCGGACTCTCTATTGACACTCTGTCTTTCAGCTGCATTAGCGTTGCCGAGTGCTGCGGCGTCTCCGTGCTGCGACATACTGTGCCCCCTTAGTTAATCCGGACCCTTCCGGTCCTCCGCTTCCGTCGGGATAGTGTAGATTCGTTCCGCTGTGCAGCAGGATCGATTTTCCCCTTGCTCTGATGTCAGAGCGCTCAGCTTGGTGCCGCCCACAATGACACGCCCCCTGCTGCTCCCACCCACCGCGCTCTGTAATGGCGGATTCTGAAGTTTTTCAGTTAGACTGGGGCTCAGGTGATGGCGTAGCTCAATTAACAGTCTCGTGCCTAACGGTTATGAAGTGATTACCTCAGGGGATGGCGGCCATCTTTACTCCATTATAACCAATGGGGAAAAGTCACTTTCAATAGTTTTCAATGGGGAATGGATTTTTCTTTAATAAAGTCAATTTTCAAGATTTTTCATCCCAGTTTTCACAGTTTTGGGCTCCAATTACGGCACACAATACCCGGTATACGGGCTGGCTAGATCCTGTTCGTGACGCCAATTGTGACGCCAAGGAGACCAGGATACCCAGCACCGGACCAATGGAGTCTGTCTCTTGAGGGGGATGTCACGGGTGGCTTGACCCGGTGCTGTGGCCTCAGGCAATGCACAGTGTAAGGGGTATCATGAGGGGACAGGCACTTACTTGATCAGCAGCAGGTTCTCCCAGCGGTGACGATCTCGATCCTGGATAGATGGCTATTGTCCAAATGAAAGACTGAGGCACTGAAACGTTTAACCAGTTTACTTTAACATAAAAGGATTTACAACCAGTCCTGTCACCGGAGTCTGTATGGGAACTCTGAGTTACTTTGACCCTGCCGGGGTCTTCGCCTCTTATTGTGCGCAATTTCTGTGTGGCCCTGCTGCTGTATGTGAACTGGCTGCCGGCCCAATCTGTCCCCTCCGGGTCCTGGTTCGACGGGCAACCCGAGTCCTTTTATCGGTTTACCCCCTCTGGGAGTACCGCTGAACTCTGTGTCTGTTGCTGCATCCGACCCTAGTGAAGCTGATATCACCTCACGTTTTTCCGGTTGCTGTATTATATATAATGAATACAGCCACGGATCCGGTATCCGTCTTTGCGCCTGTTCTGGGTAGTGATTAATGCTACCCAGTTCTCACAATGTCCTTTTTCTCTATCCCTCTTCTCCTCAGGCCGGTGATTTAGGCCTGGTAACAGTCACAGGGCTGTTAGAGATTCAACTGTATGACCTCTCACTATCAGCTCCTTGGCCCAACTGCCATTTCTTCTCTCAGACCAGAATGGATCAAGGGGAGTCTCTGGAGCTCCCCCTTCTGGCCGGAGGTGGTAGTGCAGTCTTGCTATTTTAGTATTTGTACTTACTGTCAGTAACTATTTTTGTGGCAAATACCCCTAGGGGTGCCACAACTGTCTCCATCTTCATACAAATTGAACATGAAGAGGAAGTAGAGTGCTGCAGCCCGGACTTCCTCTTCATGTTCAATTTGTCTGAAATTGACAGTGACGCCAGCTCTGATTTAGCTTTTGTCAGGGCTAAACATTTAGATCAAGAAGGAGGTGTTGTATTATTGGACAGCCCCTTTAATGATTTTGTAACTGATGGCTTCAAAACTGTATGGGGTCAGAAATACAAAGAAAAATGCATGTTGACTACAGTGAAACCTGGTGGTGACAGTGTCTTTATGTGGGGTTGTATGAGTGTTGCTGGTGTCGGGGAGCTACATTTCATTGATGGCACCATAATTTCATAGATGTATTGCTCTATGGAAGGAAAAATGCTCCCATCACTCTGTGCCCAGCATCCAACCTGCAGCATTTACTGACTGTGTGCACCAACACTTATGGGGAATTCTGAAGAGAAACATCATGGGGTGTCATACAAAATACTAGATATAGCTGTTTTTGATGTGGGATGTATTCATTTTTGCATCAACTAATTTAACCAAGCCAATTTTTACAATTCTGACCACTGTCACTTTATCCTACTATATAATTGTCTAAGGGTCACTTCCGTCTGTCTTTCTGTGACGGATATTCATTGGTCGCGGCCTCTGTCTGTGCCCACGACCATTGCCACGACCAATCAGCGATGGCCACAGTCCGGCAGAAATATGGCCGCTCTTTCCTCCCCGCAGTCAGTGCCCGCTCCATACTCCCCTCCAGTCATCCAGTCAGCCATATGCAGCATCAATAGTAAAACAATCTAATGTTACAAATAATAATAATAATAAAAAAATAAATGGTATTCTCACCCTCCGACGTCGCATCCTGTCCACCAGCAGGATACGGTGCTAAGGATGCTATGGGAGAAGGACCTGCCATGACGTCACGGTCATGTGACCGCGACGTCATCACAGGTCCTGTGCGCCTGCGCGAGAAGGACCTGCCATGACGTCACGGTCATGTGACCGCAACGTCATCACATATCCTGCGCACCTGCGCGAGAAGGACCTGCCATGACGTCACGGTCATATGACCGCGACGTCATCACAGGTCCTGCGCTCATAGCCATACCAACCCTGTGACCGGAAGCTGCCGCGTGCACCGCACACAGGAGCCAGGACTAAGGTGAGTATATGTTTATTTTTTATTTTATGTTACTGCCCAATATACTACATCACGGGGAAATATACTACATGGCTGACCAATATACTACATACTACGTGGCTGGGCAATATACTAAGTGGCTGGGCAATATACTACGTGGCTGGGCAATATATTACGTGACTGTTGTGAATTCTGTGATCAAGCTCCCTCCTGTGGTCATGAGTGGTACTTCGGCTGGTTCTGTCTATGAGCTTCCGCTGGTGGATGTGAGTGGGGCTGCGGCTTCTGAGTTTCCTTCCTCAGGTGACGAGGCTAAGTCGTTAGGTGCTGCTCTATTTAACTCCACCTAGTTCTTTGTTCCTGGCCTCCAGTCAATGTTCCAGTATTGGTCTGGCTCTCTCCTGGATCGTTCTTGTGGCCTGTCTGCCCTGCATAAGCTAAGTTCTGCTTATGTTACTTTTGTTTGCTATATTTTCTGTCCAGCTTGCTATATTGGTTTTTCTTGCTTGCTTGAAGCTCTGAGACGCAGAGGGAGCATCTCCGTACCGTTAGTCGGTGCGGAGGGTCTTTTTGCCCCCTCTGCGTGGTTGTTTGTAGGTTTTTGTGCTGACCGCAAAGCTATCTTTCCTATCCTCGGTCTATTCAGTAAGTCGGGCCTCACTTTGCTAAAATGTATTTCATCTCTGTGTTTGTATTTTCATCTTAACTCACAGTTATTATATGTGGGGGGCTGCCTTTTCCTTTGGGGAATTTCTCTGAGGCAAGGTAGGCTTATTTTTCTATCTTCAGGGCTAGTTAGTTTCTCAGGCTGTGCCGAGTTGCATAGGGAGCGTTAGGCGCAATCCACGGCTACCTCTAGTGTGGTATGATAGGATTAGGGATTGCGGTCAGCAGAGTTCCCACGTCTCAGAGCTCGTCCTATGTTAGTAACTATCAGGTCACTTTGTGTGCTCTTAACCACTAGGTCCATTGTGGTTTTGAATCACCTGTTCATAACAGTGACTGGGCAATATACTATGTGACTGGGCAATATACTACGTGGCTGGCCAATATACTACGTGACTGGGCAATATACTATGTGACTGGGCAATATACTACATGGCTGGGCAATATACTACGTTGCTGGGCACTATACTACGTCACTGGGCAATATACTACATTGCTGGGCAATATACTACGTTACTGGGCAATATACTACGTTGCTGGGCAATATACTATGTGACTGGGCAATATACTACGTGACTGGGCAATATACTACGTGGCTGGGCAATATACTACGTAGCTGGGCAAAATACTACGTGACTGGCCAATATACTACGTAGCTGGGCAATATACTACGTTACTGGGCAATATACTACGTGGCTGGGCAATATACTGCGTGGACATGCATACAGTTAGGTCCATATATATTTGGACAGAGACAACATTTTTCTAATTTTGGTTATAGACATTACCACAATGAATTTCAAACAAAACAATTCAGATGCAGTTGAAATTCAGACTTTCAGCTTTCATTTGAGGCTATCCACATTAAAATTGGATGAAGGGTTTAGGCGTTTCAGCTCCTTAACATGTGCCACCCTGTTTTTAAAGGGACCAAAAGTAATTGGACAGATTCAATAATTTTAAATAAAATGTTCATTTTTAGTACTTGGTTGAAAACCCTTTGTTGGCAATGACTGCCTGAAGTCTTGAACTCATGGACATCACCAGACGCTGTGTTTCCTCCTTTTTGATGCTCTGCCAGGCCTTCACTGCGGTGGTTTTCAGTTGCTGTTTGTTTGTGGGCCTTCCTGTCTGAAGTTTAGTCTTTACCAAGTGAAATGCTGCTCAATTGGGTTGAGACCAGGTGACTGACTTGGCCATTCAAGAATATTCCACTTCTTTGCTTTAATAAACTCCTGGGTTGCTTCGGCTTTATGTTTTGGGCCATTGTCCATCTGTAGTATGAAACGACGACCAATCAGTTTGGCTGCATTTGGCTGGATCTGAGCACACAGTATGGCTCTGAATACCTCAGAAGTCATTCGGCTGCTTCTGTCCTGTGTCACATCATCAATAAACACTAGTGACCCAGTGCCACTGGCAGCCATGCATGCCAAAGCCATCACACTGCCTCCGCTGTGTTTTACAGATGATGTGGTATGCTTTGGATCCTGAGCTGTACCACGCCTTCGCCATACTTTTCTCTTTCCATCATTCTGGTAGAGGTTGATCTTGGTTTAATCTGTCCAAATAATGTTCTTCCCGAACTGTGATGGGTTTTTTAGCAAAGTCCAGTCTAGCCATTTTATTCTTGATGCTTATGAGTGGCTTGCACCGTGCAGTGAACCCTCTGTATGTACTTTCCTGCAGTCTTCTCTTTATGGAAGATTTGGATATTGATACGCCGACCTCCTGGAGAGTGTTGTTCACTTGGTTGGTTGTTGTGAAGGGGTTTCTCTTCACCATGGAGATTATTCTGCGATCATCCACCATTGTTGTCTTCCGTGGGCGCCCAGGTCTTTTTGCATTTATGAGTTCACCAGTGCTTTCTTTCTTTCTCAGGATGTACCAAACTGTAGATTTTGCCACTCTTAATAATGTAGCAATTTCTCGGATGATTTTTTTTCTGTTTTTGCAGCTTAAGGATGGCTTGTTTCACCTGCATGGAGAGCTCCTTTGACCGCATGTTTACTTCACAGCAAAACCTTCCAAATGCAAGCACCACACCTCAAATCAACTCCAGGCCTTTTATCTGCTTAATTGAGAATGACATAATGAAGGGATTGCCCACACCTATCCATAAAATAGCCTTGGAGTCAATTGTCCAATTACTTTTGGTCCCTTTAAAAACAGGATGGCGCATGCTAAGGAGCTGAAACTCCTAAACCCTTCATCCAATTTTAATGTGGATACCCTCAAATGAAAGCTGAAAGTCTGAACATCAACTGAATCTAAATTGCTTTGTTTAAAATTCATTGTGGTAATGTCTATAACCAAAATTAGAAAAATGTTGTCTCTGTCCAAATATATATGGACCTAACTGTATTCTACAATACCCGATGCGTTAGAATCGGGCCACCATCTAGTGTGGTTATAACTCTGGAACGCTTCAAGGGATCTGCTGATTCTGAGAATATTTTTTCCATGACTTATTGTACTTCATGTTACTGGTAAAATTTCTTCGATATGACTTGCGCTTGTTTATCAAAAAAATGGAAATATGCCGAAAATTTTGAAAATTTTGCACTTTTCAAACTTTGATTTTTTTATGCACTTAAATCAGAGAGTGGTATCACACAAAATACTTAATAAATAACATTTCCCATATGTCTACTTTACATCAGCACAATTTTGGAAACAAAATTTTTTTTTGTTAGGAAGTTATAAGTGTTAAAAGTTGACCAGCAATGTGGGGGGGGTCAATGTAACAGAAAATACCCAAAAGTGACACCATTCTAAAAACTGCACCACTCATGGTGCGCAAAACCACATTCAAGAAGTTTAACCCTTCAGGTGCTTCATGAGAACTAAAGCAATGTGGAAGGAAAAAAATGAACATTTTACTTTTTTTTACAAAAAAATTACTTTGGAACCAATTTTTTTTATTTTCACAAGGGTATCAGGAGAAAATGGACCACAAAATTTCTTGAGCAATTTTTTTTTGAGTACACCGATGCCCCATGTGTGGGGGAAAGCCACTGTTTGATGCATGGCAGGGCTCAGAAGGGAGGGAGCACTGCTTGACTTTTTGAACACAAAATTGGCTGGAATTTATGGTGGCACCAAGTCGTGTTTGGAAACCCCCTGATGTACCTAAACAGTGGAATCCCCCCCCCCCCCATTTCTATCTCCAACCCTAATCCCAACACACCCCTAACCCTAATCCCAACCATAACCCTAACCACAAACCTAACCCCAACACACCCCTAATCCTAACCCTAACTATAACCCTAACCACAAACCTAACCCTAACACACCCTTACTCCCAATCTTAACTCTAGCCCTAACCCTTTCTTTAGCCCAACTCACTTTAGCCCAACTCTAACCCTAATGGAAAAATGGAAATACATTTATTTTTATTATTTCATTATTTTTCCCTAACTGAAGGGGGTGATAAAAGGGGTTTTATTTACTATTTTGTTATTTTGATCAGTGTGATAGTGTCTATCACAGTGATCAAAATTAACCAAAAGGAACATTTTCCTATTGTTGCCGGGTGCCGGCCATCAGATCAGCTGTCATGTGCCGGAAAAGGTGCTGGCTCCAGCAATGAGCCCGCACCTTTTCCGGCACAAGACAGCTGATCTGATGGGGGAAGGGGGTGCCCAATAATGGACTATGCCTGTAATTGAACATTAAGGGGTTAAATGGACAAACATGTCTCTCCCAGGCTATGAGCCTACAATTCAAATGGGTAAGTAGAACTGATTAAAATCACCTGCTGGTCAATGGGAGGAGGGCAGAGTCAGACTGGAGGAAGTTACATCTCCAATAGCAAAATACAGAGAAAAAACCTGACCATCACCTAAGTGTGAACAGGTGCAAGCTGCGATATAGAAAAAGAAAAACAGCAGCACTCTATATGAGCCAATATATATGCAAACACTGAAGACATTTAATCTAAACTGTGTTATAACTCTGTAAGATGTACTTACAAAAATGAAGGTTCTTAGCGCATAAATTGGCCAATTCAGTAGAACTGGGACCCATCAGACCCATCAGAGGGAGGTCACCTTGCCGTGGTTAATGGGCATACATGAATTGGCCAATTCCTCCAAGACTTCTCCCGAATATCCCCCATCCTTTGGAATTCTTTGCCCCAACACGTCCGACTATCAACTACATTCGGATCGTTCAGACGGAACCTGAAAACCCCCCTCTTCAGGAAAGCCTACAGTCTGCACTGACCTCGCTGCCTCCTCACCACTGCCGGAGCTACCACCTCATCAACACCGGAGCTGCTGCAACCTTCAACCTACTGTCTTCTTCCCCACCATCCTGTAGAATGTAAGCTCGCAAGGGCAGGGTCCTCGCCCTTCTGTATCAGTCTGTAATTGTTGGTTTGCTATCTGTAATTTGTATGTAACCCCTTCTCATGTACAGCACCATGGAATCAATGGTGCTATATAAATAAATAATAATAATAATTTAGAACCTTCATTTTTGTAAGTACATCTTACTGAGTTATAACACAGTTTAAATTCAATGTCTTAAGTGTTTGCATATATCTTGGCTCATATAGAGTGCTGCTGTGTTTATTTTTTTTGTTTTTTTCTCTCTATCTACATCTCTCTCTCCATCTACCAACTCCACGTTTCAACACAGTCTGTTCAGGAGTTGACTGATGCTTTAATCCAGGATCCATCAGGAGAACATCCACGCCTTATCATGACCATGCCCAGGCATTGTAGGGAGGTCATATAGGCACATGGAGGCCACACACACTACTGAGCATTTGCTTGTCTTGAGGCATTTCCACTGAAGTTGGACCAGTCTGTAATTTGACTTTCCACTTTGATTTTGAGTATAATTTCAAATCCAGACCCTAATGGGATATTAATTTTGAATTAAATTGATAATTTTCATGTTTTATTGTTCTCAACGCAGTGATGTATTTTTTTGAGCAGTGTATATATAGATATATATATATATATATATATATATATATATCGTATATACTCGTGTATAAGCCAAGTATATACCCCCCTCTCGGCTTATATACGAGTCAATTGTCCAGAATGCTGGTGGGGGGAGGGAGAGTGGACATCATACTCACCCTCTGTCGCTGCATCTCCGTCCCTGCATCTCCGTTGTCATGGCGTCGGCAGCTCTCCTATGCTGAGCAGTCACGTGGTACCGCTCATTAAGGTGATGAATATGGACGGATCTCCACTCCTATAGGTGTGAAGCGCATATTCATGACCTTAATCCCTTCATGACCCAGCCTATTTTGACTGCAATGACCTGGCCGTTTTTTGCAATTCTGACCAATGTCCCTTTCTGAGGTAACAACTCAGGAACGCTTCAACGGATCCTAGCGGTTCTGAGATTTGTTTTTCGTGACATATTGGGCTTCATGTTAGTGTTAAATTTAGGTCGATAATTTTTGCGTTTATTTGTGAAAAAAATGGAAATTTGGCTAAAATTTTGAAAATTTTGCAATTTTCAAATTTTTAATTTTGATTCTGTTAAACGAGAGAGTTATGTGACAAAAAATAGTTAATAAATAACATTTACCACATGCCTACTTTTTTGGAAACAACATTTTTTTTCCTAGAAAGTTATAAGGGTTAAAATTTGACCAGCGATTTCTCATTTTTTACAATTAAATTTACAAAACCATTTTTTTAGGGACCACCTCACATTTGAAGTCATTTTGAGGAGTCTATATGGCTGAAAATACCCAAAAGTGACACCATTCTAAAAACTGCACCCCTCAAGGTGCTCAAAACCACATTCAGGAAGTTTATTAACCCTTCAGGTGCTTCACAGCAGCAGAAGCAACATGGAAGGAAAAAATGAACATTTAACTTTTTAGTCACAAAAATTATCTTTTAGCAACAATTTTTTTTTTATTTTCCCAAGGGTAAAAAGAGAAACTGGACCACAAAAGTTATTGTACAATTTGTCCTGAGTACGCCGATACCCCATATCTGAGGGGAACCACTGTTTGAGCACATGACAGGGCTCGGAAGGGAAGGAGCGCCATTTGACTTTTTCAATGAAAAATTGGCTCCAATCTTTAGCGGACACCATGTCGCGTTTGGAGAGCCCCTGTGTGCCTAAACATTGGAGCTCCCCCAAAAGTGACCCCATTTTGGAAACTAGACCCCCCCCCAAGGAACTTATCTAGATGCATAGTGAGCACTTTGAACCCCCAGGTGCTTCACGAATTGATCCGTAAAAATGAAAAAGTACTTTTTTTTTACAAATAATTTCTTTTAGCCTCAATTTGTTCACTTCCACATGGGCAACAGGATAAAATGGATACTAAAATTTATTGGGAAATTTCTCCTGAGTATACTGCTACCTCACATGTGGGGGTAAACCACTGTTTGGGCACACGGCAGGGCTCGGAAGGGAAGGAGCGCCATTTGACTTTTTGAATGAAAAATTAGCTCCAATCGTTAGCGGACACCATGTCACGTTTGGAGAGCCCCTGTGTGCCTAAACATTGGAGCTCCCCCACATGTGACCCCATTTTGGAAGCTAGACCTCCCATGGAACTAATCTAGATGTGCGGTGACCACTTTGAACCCCCAAGTGCTTCACAGAAGTTTAAAACGCAGAGCCGTGAAAATAAAAAATCATTTTTCTTTCCTCAAAAATTATTTTTTAGTCTGCAATTTTTTATTTTCACAAGAGTAACAGGAGAAATTGGACCCCAATCGTTGTTTTCCAGTTTGTCCTGAGCACGCTGATACCGCATATGTGGGGGGGAACCATTGTTTGGGCACACGTCGGGGCTCGGAAGGGAAGTAGTGACGTTTTGGAATGCAGACTTTGATGGAATGGTCTGCGGGCATCATGTTACGTTTGCAGAGCCACTGATGTGCCTAAACAGTAGAAACCCCCCACAAGTGACCCCATTTTGAAAACTAGACCCCCCAAGGAACTTATCTAGATATGTGGTGAGCACTTTGAACCCCCAAGTGCTTCACAGAATTTTACAACGCAGAGCCATTGAATTTTAGCAAGCAGTTTTTTATTTTCACAAGGGTAACAGGAGAAATTGGACCCCAATAGTTGTTGCCCAGTTTGTCCCGAGTATGCTGGTACCCCATATGTGGGGGTGAACCACTGTTTGGGCGCACGTTGGGGCTCGGAAGGGTAGGAGCACCATTTGACTTTTTGAACGCAAGATTGGCTGGAATCAATGGTGGCGCCATGTTGCGTTTGGAGACCCCTGATGTGCCTAAACAGTGGAAACCCTTCAATTCTAACTCCAACACTAACCCCAACACACCCCTAACCCTAATCCCAACTCTAGCCATAACCCTAATCACAACCCTAACCCCAACACACCCCTAACCACAACCCTAACCCCAACACACCCCTAACCCTAATCCTAACCCTAATGCCAACCCTAACCCCAACACACTCCTAACCATAACCCTAACCACAAGCCTAATCTTAACCCTATGTCCAACCCTAGCCCTAATTCCAACCCTAACTCTAATTCTAACCCTAACCCTAAGGCTATGTGCCTACGTTGCGGATTCGTGTGAGATTTTTCCGCACCATTTTTAAAAAATCCGCAGGTAAAAGGCACTGCATTTTACCTGCGGATTTACCGCGGATTTCCAGTGTTTTTTTTTGTGTGGATTTCACCTGCAGATTCCTATTGAAGGTGTAAAACGCTGCGGAATCCGCACAAAGAATTGACAGGCTACGGACAATACAACGCAGCGTTTCCACGCGGTATTTTCCGCACCATGGGCACAGCAGATTTTTTTTTTCCATAGGTTTACATGGAACTGTAAATCTGATGGAAAACTGCTACGAATCCGAAGCGGCCAATCCGCTGCGCATCCGCGGCCAATCCGCACTGTGTGCACATAGCCTAATTCTAAGGATATGTGCACACGCTGCGGATCAATGTAAACCTATGGGAAACAAAAAACACTGTGCACATGCTGCGGAAAAAACTGCGCGGAAACGCAGCGGTTTACATTCCGCAGCATGCCACTTCTTTCTGCAGATTCCGCAGCGGTTTTACGACTGCTCCAATAGAAAACCGCAGTTGTAAAACCGCAGTGAAATCCGCAGTGAAATCCGCAGAACCGCAGAAAAACCACGATAAATCCGCAGCGCAGTTTTGCACTGCGGATTTATCAAATCCGCTGCGAAAAAATCCGCAGAGGACCAGAATACTTGTGCACATAGCCTTACCCTAGCCCTAAGCCCTAACCCTAGTTCTAACCCTAACCCTGGTGGAAAAAAAAATATATATATTTTCTTTATTTTATTATTGTCCCTACCTATGGGGGTGATAAATGAGGGGGTTAATTTACTATTTTTTTTTATTTTGATCACTGTGATAGGTTTTATCACAGTGATCAAAATGTACCTGGAACGAATCTGCCGGCTGGCAGTTTCGGCGGGCGCACTGCGCATGCGCCCGCCATTTTGGAAGATGGCGGCGCCCATGGAGAAGACGGACGGACACCGGGAGGCTTGGTAAGTATGAGGGGGTGGGGGAAGCACGGGGGGTGGATCGGAGCACGGGGGGTGGATCGGAGCACGGGGGATGGATCGGAGCACGGGGGGTGGATCGGAGCACGGGGGGTTGGATCGGAGCACGGGGTGTGCATCGTGGCACGGGGGTGGATCGGAGCACAGGGGGGAGCGGACAGGAGGATGGGGGGAGCGAACAGGAAGACGGAGGGGAGCGGACCACAAAACTGAGGACTGGGGAGGAGATCGGTGGCGGTGGGGGGGGGGGGGGGCAGATCAGTGTTTCCTGCCATGGCCGATGATATTGCAGCATCGACCATGGCTGGATTGTAATATTTCACCACTTTTCATAGGTGAAATATTACAAATTGCTCTGATTGGCTGTTGCACTTTCAACAGCCAATCAGAGCGATCGTAGCCACGTGGGGGCAAAACCACCCCCCCTGGGCCAAACGACCACTCCCCCTGTCCCTGCAGATCAGGTGAAATTGGAGTTAACCCTTTAACCCGATCTGCAGGGACGCGATCATTCTGTGACACAGCATATATGTCACAGGTCGGATTGGCACCGACTTTCATGATGCATACGCTGTGTCACAGGTCGGGAAGGGGTTAAAGGGAATCTAACCGCTAATACATGCTGCCCATACCACAGTGAGTGTGTATCAGGCACTGTCTGTACAGTACGATCACAGCCATATATACATTTCTTTGAAATGTTGCATTGTTTCCGAGAAAAAAAAGACATTGTTCAAAAGCTACCGGTAAACAAGCTACTTGGGAGGCTAGTGGAACAGGTGGAGCTCTGGCAACTTTTCCCCACCTACTCCCCCTTGAGTGACAGGTGTCTACTTGCATGCGTGTATAGTGAGAAATCTGACAACAAGCATGGAGAAGACGCCAGGGACCCACCTTTCAACTAGTCTCCCATGTGGCTCAATCTCCAAAGGCCAGAAGCCAAGAGGGTACGTCATAAACAGAACGAAGAGAGAAAGTCGTAGTCAGGTAACGTTCTGAGGTCAGCATACCAGGAGGATAATGGATCAGAGCAGAAGGGGTAAACAGATGGATGGCGAGAATGAGCTCTACGGTCGGGCAACGAAAGATGAACATACAGGTCATAAGGCACACAGGAACAAACCTCACTTAGCTAAATGTACGTCTTGCAGAGGCTGGGAGAAACAGCTCAGTTAAGTAGCCTGGCAATCACCTGGGATAATGAACACCTGGAGACAACCAGCACCTCCCAATCTCAGGTTGGACGGCCTACACTGACAGCTCAGCACGCCTCATCGCCAGACTGGACGACTGAGTTGTCAAAGTACTGACAGCTTCAGCATGCCCCTGTACCAATTGGACAGCTAAGCTGTCAGTAACTGTATCTCAGACACACTGAGGGGTGGAATCATGACAGCCATAGTGTTTCAGAGTCTAACATAGTTGGTTGAGATCATGCAGGCAGAGTCTGATACATGCTGCCCAATAATGGACTCCACACCAATTGACAAGTTATCACCTGTCTTCTGGAGAGATAATTAATAGACACAGGACATCTCCATCAAGTCAGCCAAATTTCTTTGACAATGACAGTTGTAATGCCTGCAGTAAATGTATAAATAACTCTACCTTAGCCATTTTAGTAGCCATGACCAATCATTAATTTATATATGGTGGGGGTGGAAGTGTGCCTCAATTAAATTCATTGCATTTTTTTTTATAATAGATGTGTACACCAAATTACGATGGGCAAAACTGCAGGAAAGATAAGAGCACTGCACTAAATGAAAAGGTGAGTGAAAGGCCCCCTGCAGTATTTTCTTAGCTTATTTTGTTTAAATGAAAGAAAAAATTTGGATACTAATACAATTTCAAAATGGAAGCCACATCAATGTGTTTACAAGCAGACATGGATTTATATGAGTATTTCAGTGGTGATGCACATTTTACTGTTTTTTATGTGTTTTATATTGTTTTGTTGGTCTACTGGGGAGACGTGTTGTGGTAGGAGATAATCACAAGGTAATAGTAAATTCCTATGAACTATTATGGTTTTCTTGTCCCCCGTTTCCAATCGGATTTCATACACTGGACTGTCATCGGCTTTCCTCCTTACGACCACATACACCTTGTCTTCCCAGTACGATTAAAATTTTCACTGGAGTGTCGAACATGATGTCAATTGGCAGTCTTGGCGATCGTCCATACAACAGGAAGCAAGGTGAGTAACCCGTTGCCTCGCTCTTGGTACAGTTATATGCATGTACCACTTTTGACAGAGAACTCTTCCAATCTTTCTTCTCATCAGCTGTTAAAGTGTGCAGCATTGACATTAATGTCCGGTTAAAACATTCTACTTGTCCATTACCCTCTGGGTGATAGCGTGTTGTGTGGGATATCTGAATTCTACAGTACTTTCCTAATTTGGCAAAGAGCTGGTTCTCAAATTATCTTCCTTGGTCGTTGTGTAACCTTGTAGGGAACCCAAACTACAAAGCAAAATCATGGAAGATCTTCTCTGCCGCTGATCGACCAGATTTATTAGTGGTGGCATATGCTTGAGCAAATTGAGTAAAATGGTCCATCACCACCAAGATGTATTTGTAACCTCCCTTGCATGTCTCGAGATGTAAAAAGTCTATTGAGACCATCTCAAATGGATACGTAGTCTGGATGTTGCCCATAGGTGCTCGGGTGGATGTGTTGGGATGTTTATCTTTCAGACACCCACACTCACTGGTCACGTACCTCTCAATATCTCTCTGCATGTACTGCCAGAAGAGACGTTCACGGATCAAGTTTGTTGCTCTTTCCACTCCCAGGTGTCCCATGTTTTCATGGAGTTCTTTGAAGACCAACCTACAGTACACTCTGGGTAGCACCAACTGCTGTTTTTGCCCTCCTTTACGATACAGGATACCATCTTCTCTGAGGTAGAGCTTCGTCCATTCTTTAATTAAAACCGATACTGCTGGTGACTCATTATCTCTCTCCCGTTTACTTGGAGAACGGTTTTGGTACTCTGTCAATTATCTGATCTTCGTGTTGTGCTCTACGGATTGTTCTTTTGGTAGTTGTTGAATGGACAGGGGGTGATCTTGTTCTTTCGCTTTTACGGTGGTTTCCACCTTCAACGGACACCACAATGGTGTATCTTCCTCTTGATGAGCTTGTACTGCGTAGGTAGTGCACTCAATAGCTTCCAGGCTGACTTCCTCTGAGCATCCTTGCATGAACTCCTCAGGCTCTAGTGGCATTCTCGACAATCTGTCAGCATCCACATTGCATCTCCCTGGCCTATACTTAATACTGAAATTAAAGTCAGTTAGTTCAGCTACCCATCTCTGACCCATTGCATTGAGTTTGGCTGCATTGAGAACATAGGTCAAGGGGTTATTGTCTGTGTAAAACTCAAACTCTTTGCTGTAATAGTGATAATCTCTAAATCGTTCATAGATAGCCCATTTCAATGTCAGGGACTCCAATTTTCCAGAATGTGGATGGTAATTTTGGCGTTTCTCAATGTTCTGGAACCGTAGCCGATGACTCTCAATTTCCCTTCTTGATGCTGATACAGGGCAGCTCCCAGTTTAACTTGAGAAGCATCAGAATGAAGAACAAATAGTAAGTTGAAATCAGGATCTACTATATAATTGTCTAATGGTCACTTCTGTCTTTCTGTCTGTCACAGAAATCCCAAGTCGCTGATTGGTCGCAGCAAAACAGCCACGACCAATCAGCGATGGGCACAGTCCGGCGGCAAAATGGCCCCTCCTTACTCCCCACCGTCAGTTTCCCCTCTATACTCCCCTCTAGTCAGCACTCACACTGGGTTAATGGCAGCATTAACGCTGCTATTAACCCTGTGTGACCAACTTTTTACTATTGATGCTGCCTATGCTATCTAATGTTAAAAATAAAAAAAAATAAAAAAAATAGTTATATACTCACCATCCGTCGGCCCCTCGGATCCAGAACAGGCATTTCCCGCTCCTCGCGATGCTCCGATGACCGCTCCATGCATTGCGATCTCGCGAGATGATGACGTAGCGGTCTCGCAAGACTGCTACGTCATCATCTCTCGAGACTGCAATGCACTCTTAGGACTGAAGCGCGCGAGGACCATCGGTAAACGCTTCCCCTGGATCCAGGGGCTAACGGAAGGTGAGTATATAACTAATTTTTATTTTAATTATTATTTTTTTTTTTTAACAGGGATATGATGCCCATATTGCTATATACTACGTGGGCTGTGCAATATACTACGTGGGCTGTGCAATATACTATGTGGGCTGTGCAATATACTACGTGGCTGTGCAATATACTACGTGGCTGTGCAATATACTATGTTTCTGTGCTATATTCTACGTGGCTGTGCTATATTCTACGTGGCTGTGTTATACACTATGTGGGCTGTTATATACTACGTGGCTGTGCTATATACTACGTGGGCTGTGCTATATACTACGTGGCTGTTATATACTACGTGGGCTGTGTTATACACTACGTGGGCTGTGTTATACACTACGTGGGCTGTGTTATACACTACGTGGGCTGTGTTATATACTGCGTGCGTGGGCTTTTATATACTACATAAGCTGTGTTATATGCTACGTGGGCTGTTATAAACTACGTGGCTGTGTTATATGCTATGTGGGCTGTTATACACTCCGTGGGCTGTGCTATATACTACGTGGCTGTGCTATATACTCCATGGGCTGTGTTATATACTACGTGGCTGTGCTATATACTACTGTATGTGTCTGTGAAATATACTACGTGGCTGTGCTATGTACTACGTGGCTGTACTATATACTACGTGGCCGGCCGCGAACGATCAGCGACAGGCGCAATCCTGTGTATTCAATGTATTATTCTAAAATCTTCATAAATAAACTACATACATATTTTAGAATACCCGATGCGTTAGAATCAGGCTACCATCTAGTATCCCAATATGCGTGGTTTTACCAGTTAATCCACTAGTTCTTCCAATACCTCCTGGTGCTCTGATGTCTAGACAATGGGCTGCTGGGATGATACGGCGTTCTTTTAAGTCCGGTCCTGCCCGCATTCTTTTTTTTCTCCATTGGTGTTGTTGACTGTCGTCCACCCCAAGAGGAGATATAGTGGGGTGGCAATCCTGGAGATGTTTTGGATATAAGTACAATAGTAGGAGAAGAATCCTATGATCTGCCTCACCTCTCTGACAGTAGAAGGCCGCTTGTCTTTTAAGGCCAGTACCGGGGCGATTTCTGCTGAGTCCATGTTATATCCTTCTCCGGACACAATTTTCCCTAGAAATTGGACTTGACTTTTGAACAGTTCACACTTCTTTGGGGTTAAACTCTGTGTTGTTGATATCGCTGAAGTACGGTCCTCACGTGTTCAACATGCTCTTGAAAGGTTTTGCTGTGTACCACATTGCCATCCAAGTACGGCTGATAGATATCGTCCCTCAATCATTATAAACATGTCTCCAAGCTCCTCTGGAATTCTGTTGGAGCTGAACTGAGCCCAAATGGTATGCGGTTCCACTTATATAATCCCCATGGTGTGATTTATTCTGTCAATGGTCTACTGGACTCCTCGACAAATCCTTGGTGGTATGCCTTACCCTGATCGTTATAACCTCAAAGGGACAGTGGTCCGAATTGTAAAAATTGGCCTGGTCATTAACATGCAAACCACCCTTGGGGGTAAAGGGGTTAATCCACCATTTAGAGAAGCTATGTGGATCAATCAAGTGCTACAAGTGCTACATTTCACTTGTAAAAATACCCCACTAGGGCAATTCCAATGCCGACAGCTTTTCAATAAAAATGTGTTAATGACTCTTTTGGGCGAGGAATAATTGTTATGGACCTGGTGGTTAGGAGCACCAGGAACGACCTGATGGTTAAACTCACACAAGACAAGCTCTGGGAAGTGGGAACTCTGCTGACCGCAACCCCTAATCCTATCACACAACTAGAAATAGCCGTGGAGCGTACCTAACACGGCCTAGACGCCTCTTCACAGCCTAAGAGCTAACTAGCCCTAGAAATAGAAAATAAAGCCTACCTTGCCTCAGAGAAATTCCCCAAAGGAAAAGGCAGCCCCCCACATATATTGACTGTGAGTAAAGATGAAAGTCACAAACACAGAAATGAAACAGGGTTCAGCAAAGAGAGGCCCGACTTACTAAACAGACTGAGGATAGGAAAGGTATCTTTGCGGTCAGCACAAAAACTACAAAAAGACCACGCAGAGTGTGCAAAAAGACCTCCGCACCGACTCACGGTGCGGAGGTGCCACTCTGCATCCCAGAGCTTCCAGCTAGCAAAACAAAATCATGATAGCAAGCTGGACCAGAAAACAATGAACAAATAATAACTAGCAGGAACTTAGCTTCTGCTGGAGTAGACAGGTCACCAGAAAGATCCAAGAGCGAACTGAACCAGTACAAGAACATTGACAGCTGGCATGGAGTGACGATCTGAGTGGAGTTAAATAGAGCAGCCAGCCAACGAATAAACTCCGTCACCTGTGGAAGGAACCTCAGAAGCAGCAGCACCACTCACAGCCACCAGAGGGAGTCCATGGACAGAACTCGCCGAAGTACCATTCATGACCACAGGAGGGAGTTCGATAACAGAATTCACAACAAATAATATCACTAATGTACTCCTCATTTAATTCTTCCCCAAAGAAAGTGAAAAGTTCATAGAACAATGGAGGAAGACCTAGGCTTTACCATGTCACTTGAAAGGTTGAAATACATTGTCAAAAGGCGGCAACCAGACCTCAGCCACTGAAACATCGCTTAAAGGTAATCTGTCACCCCAAAAATCGTATACGAGTTAAGGCCACCGGCATCAGGGGCTTATCTACAGCATTCTGTAATGCTGTAGATAAGCCCCCGATGTAACCTGAGAGGTAAGAAAAACAAGTTATATTATGCTCACCCAGTGGCGGTCCCGCTGCGGTCCGATGGACGCAGGCGCCGGGCCTCTGTGACCTTTCCCGGCGCCTGCTCGCTGCAGTACTTTGCTCTGCCCTCAACAGGGCAGACAAAGTACACCTGCACCGGAGCCGCGGCAGGAAGACAAGAAGAGGACGTCATCATATGAAGATGGGAGGACCCGGACCCAGACCGTGACGCCCATCGGACCGGACCGCAGCAGGACCGCCCCTGGGTGAGTATAATATAACCTGTTTTTCTTATGTTTCAGGATACATCGGAGGCTTATCTACAGCATTACAGAATGCTGTAGATACGCCCCTGATGCCGGTGGCCTTAGTTCATATATGATTTTTGGGTGACAGATTCCCTTTAAAGCTCTCCATAGAGCATATTAAGTCCCAGTAACATTACAGAAAATTTACCCCAGCATAACAGATAAATGTTTCAGAGGATGCAACTCAGTGGGTGATATGAAATACATCTGGTGGGTATGACTGCAAGTAAAAAGCCCGTAGTGATCCATGTTGTAGTATGGCCACTGATTCAAAATAAACAGATAAATACTCACTGTCCCAAAGATCCCCTGAAGTGTGGCGTCCTCTTGTGAAGCTGGTAGCTGACTTCAGCGTGCAAGCGACGCGAGCGCATGACATCACTGCCAAGCACCCCTGGTCACATACACATGCAGTCTTATGTGGGTTCAACTGTGCGCACATCCTGTTGAAGTTTCTGCTGACTTCGGCCGGCCCCTCGTTTGTTACACCTCTGCTAACACTGTATACAGGGTTCTATGTGGGAGTTCATACTATATATAAGGTGGCTTTATGAAAGCTCTTACTGTATATAGGATGCTATGTGGGAACTCATACTTATATAGGCGGCTATGTGGGGGCTCATACTGTATACAGGAGGCTATTTGGGAATTCATACTGTATATAAGAAGTAATGTGGAAGCTCATACTGTATATAGGAGGATATATGGGTGGTCATACTGTATACAGTGGGACAGGGCCGCAATCAGGGCATTACTGGTGTATGGGGCAGAGTGATCAGAGAGGTCCCAGACTGCCCCAACCCCTACTCATTAGTCCCCAGGGGCAGGATCCTGCCGGTTCAGTCTTATGATGCACGTTCAGTTAAAATCTATTGCTGTGTGGGCCCGCATGGCAATAGTTAAAAGCCACCAGCTAATCATATGCTGGCAGCTTATGTCGGCAAGCACGCCGCCAGGGTATAATTTCTCTGTCATGTGCCGGTGAGTCCTTGCCTCAAATGGATGGGGTAGATGACGATGTTTGACCGCAGCCAGGTATGAAGAAAGTTTTTTTTTTTTTTACTGAAAGCAGCAAGCCGCAATATGGAGACAGATGGGCAAGATCATAGGGCAGGATGGAGAAAGATGGGGCAGGATCATGGGATACATGGGGCAGGATGGAGACAGGTGAGGCAGGACCATGGGACACATGGGGCAGGATGGAGACACATGAGGCAGAATCATGGGACACATGTGGCAGGATGGAGACAGGTGAGGCAGGATCATAGGGCAGGATAGAGACAGATTGTGCAGGATCATGGGACAGATGGGGCAGGATCATGGATTAGATAGGGCAGGATCATGGGAAAGATGGGGCAGGATCACGGGACAGATGGGGCAGGATAATGGCACATATGGGGCAAGATCATGTGGCAGGATCATGAGACACATGGGGAAGGATCACTGGACACATGGGGAAGTATCATTGGAAACATGGGGCAGGATGGAGACAGATTGTGCAGGATCACGGGACAGGATGGAGACGTCAGATGGGGCAGGATGGAGATGTCAAATGGGCAGGATGGAGACAGATGGAGCAGGATGGGAGATCATATGGAGAAAGTTGGAGACACTTTGGGTAGGTTGGAGACACATGGGGGCAAGATGGGAGAATATGTGTGCCAGAATGAAGACACATGGTGCCAGGATGGGAGAACATATGGCTGGGGCCAGGAATAAGACACAAGAGGCCAGGAATGAGACACAAGGGAGCCAGGATTGGAGATATTATTATTATTGTAGGGGCTAATTAAGGGATATTATTACTGCTGGGATGTATTTTATTTTTGAGGATACTGTTTTCAATGGGGGAGGGTCCTGTTACTATGCAGGGCGGCACTATGCCGCTTTTTTCTGCATCAGCTGTAGAGTAGAGGTTGTGAAAAAATTGGTGTATGTGCTTTGGGAGCGGTGCTCTAAATAACTATGTTATTTTCTGCAGAGACGAGTCCTGGCTGGTAAAAGTGATGGCCGTCTGTGCTGGACGAAGAGGAAAAGCGAAAATGAAGGACTTCTACTGGAGACTTCTCTGGTGAGTCAATGTGTTACCTACACACAATATAGTATATACAGAGCTCCTGTGTGTAATGTGTAGTGCAACCAGTGATCACTGTATTACCTGTACACTATACACTATATACAGAGCTCCAGTGGCGTAACTACCACGGTCACAGCGGTCGCCACTGCGACCGAGCCCGGCAGGTTAGGGGCCCGGCAGGTCAGAGGTACCCAACACCATGTTGCAGTGCAGGAGATCCCTCCCGCATGGCAACAGTCCGAGGCGTATCTAGGGGGAGGGGGCAGCCGGGGTATGTGAGAGATAGGAAGCAGCTCCAGTCAGCATGGTGAGACAGCTTCTCCTGCTCTGCAGCCCCGGGACAGAAGGCAAAAGCAAAAAATTATTTTTTAGACCCCAAATTTTTATTTTCCATAGGGTACCAGGAGAAATTGGACCCCAAAAGTTGTTGTCCAATTTGTCCTGAGTACGCTGATACCCCTTAAGTGGGGGGAACCATCGCTTGGGCACATGGCAGAGCTCAGAAGGGAAGGAGCGCCGTTTGGAATGCAGACTTAGATGGAATGGTCTGTGGGCGTCACATTGCGTTTGCAGAGCCCCTGACGTACCTAAACAGTAAAAAACCCCATAAGTGACCCCATATTGGAAACTAGACCCCCTAGGAACTTATATAGATGTGTTATGAGAACTTTCAACCCCTAAGTGTTTCACTACAGTTAACTGTACTCTCACACTCACAAAACTCACACACCAGAAGACTTCATACACTTCAAATTTATGTTAAGGACCTATAACTCTGCCCTTCACCTCGCCAAACAGACCTACTACACCACCCTGATCTCCTCACTATCCAACAACCCCAAGAAACTTTTTAACACCTTTCACTCCTTTCAGGCCAAAAGCACAAGACCCTATCACAGACATTTGTCCTGATGACCTGGCTTCCCACTTTATAGAGAAAATAGACGATATCCATCAGGAAATCCGCTCCCAGACACCAAGTGCAATGACTCCCATCCCTCCCTGCATCTCCCCTGGCTCACTCTCCACATTCAATCCCATCACAGAAGTAGAAGTCTCCAAGCTCCTCTCCTCTTCTCGTCCAACTACATGCACCACCGACCCCATTCCCTCACACCTCCTCCAGTCTCTCTCTCCAGTCGTCACAACTCACCTAACTACAATTTTTAATATCTCCCTCTCCTCTGGCATTTTCCCCTCCTCCTTCAAACACTCTATCATTACTCCATTACTCAAAAAACCCACCCTCGACCCATCCTACACAACAACTACAGACCAGTCTCAATCTCCCCTTCATCTTTAAACTCTTGGAGCGCATGATCTACTCCCGCCTTACCCGTTACCTCTCCACTCATTCCCTCCTAGACTCTTCACAGTCCAGTTTCCACCCCCTACATTCGACAGAAACTGTACTCATCAAGGTGACCAATTGTTAAAAATCGTTATTGCGCAAAAATATTTAATCAAGACTTAACCAGGTGTGTTGTTCTTAAAAGAAAAATGTCATGATATTCTGATGAAAGTATAGTGGTTTATTGAATTATCCACCATTGCAGCAAAAACATAAAAGTAGATGAAATAGTTACGAACAGAGTGTCCATGTGTAAATATCAGTGCTTGTCTTGTTACTCATCTTTCCCAAAGTCCTGAATGGTAAAAGTCATCTGTCTGTGTGAAGTTCGAAGGTCATCATGGCTTCCGCTATCAGCTGTTGTTCCTTCCTTGTTGGACGTCCATGGAGAATGAAATGTAGGAAGGGAGGTGACCGTCCCACGTGACAAAAGGCCCCCACACCCTCCTAAGAGACGTTTATATATGTCCAACACAGACCACGTGTCCTCTGTATATGGTGATAACTTATACTCTGAGATACATACACAGAAATAGCTTTTGACAGTGTCAGCAATAAGCAAAGTGCTCAGTACAGGATAAAAATAAGAATAATTAATATTTAACACCAATGACCTTCTGACAGCAAAATGTAACGGTGACCACTCTCTGCTCATTCTCCTCGACCTTTCTGCAGCTTTTGACACTGTTGACCACCCTCTCCTACTCTCCAGGCTCCAGTCACTAGGCATTAAGGACACTGGTCTCCGGGTTCTCCTCCTACCTTTTCTGACCGCTCCTTCAGTGTTCTGTTCTCTGGCTCGACTTAATCTCCTCTTCCTCTCACTGTTGGGGTACCTCGGGGCTCAGTCCTTGGCCCCCTTCTCTTCTCCCTCTACACAGCCCCAATTGGACAGACCATCAGCAGATTTGGCTTTCAGTACCATCTTTATGCTGATGACACACAACTATACACGCTATCCCCTACCTTACCCCCGCTGTACTACAGAACGCCACTGACTGTCTGTCTGCAGTCTCCAACATCATGTCCGCTCTCTATCTGAAACTCAACCTCTCCAAAACTGAACTTCTTCTTCTCCCGCCTTCTACTAACCTCCCTAAATCTGACATTTCCCTATCCGTGGGTGGCACCATAATAACACCCCGGCAGCAGGCACGCTATCTGGGTGTTATGTTTGACTCCGATTTCTCCTTCACCTCCCACATGCAATCTCTTGCCCGCTCGTGCCGCTTACACCTAAA